>NW_027094137.1:0-600000 GCF_029207755.1 Chamaea fasciata
GCTTCTCCTAGCCTGGGGAAGCGAGGCAAACGCCGTTTGGCCGCGCCGAGTGCACTCTCCGGCGCTTCGCTCGCAGGGCCGGCTTGGAACAGCGTCAAACGCTGTTTCCGAGCTCTCCACAGGCAGAGAAGCTGTTTGCAGCACGGCAAGTGCTTCTCCTAGCCTGGGAAGCGAGCAAACGCCGTTTGGCCGCGCCGAGTGCACTCTCCGGCGCTTCGCTCGCAGGCCGGCTTGGAACAGCGTCAAACGCTGTTTCCGAGCTCTCCACAGGCAGAGAAGCTGTTTGCAGCACGGCAAGTGCTTCTCCTAGCCTGGGAAGCGAGCAAACGCCGTTTGGCCGCGCCGAGTGCACTCTCCGGCGCTTCGCTCGCAGGCCGGCTTGGAACAGCGTCAAACGCTGTTTCCGAGCTCTCCACAGGCAGAGAAGCTGTTTGCAGCACGGCAAGTGCTTCTCCTAGCCTGGGAAGCGAGCAAACGCCGTTTAGGCCGCGCCGAGTGCACTCTCCGGCGCTTCGCCTCGCAGGCCGGCTTGGAACAGCGTCAAACGCTGTTTCCGAGCTCTCCACAGGCAGAGAAGCTGTTTGCAGCACGGCAAGTGCGTTCTCCTAGCCTGGGAGCGAGCAAACGCCGTTTAGGCCGCGCCGAGTGCACTCTCCGCGCTTCGCCCGCAGGCCGGCTTGGAACAGCGTCAAACGCTGTTTCCGAGCTCTCCACAGGCAGAGAAGCTGTTTGCAGCACGGCAAGTGCTTCTCCTAGCCTGGAAGCGAGCAATACGCCGTTTGGCCGCGCCGAGTGCACTCTCTCCGGCGCTTCGCTCGCAGGCCGGCTTGGAACATGCGTCAAAACGCTGTTTCCGAGCTCTCCACAGGCAGAGAAGCTGTTTGCAGCACGGCAAGTGCTTCTCCTAGCCTGGGAAGCGAGCAAACGCCGTTTGGCCGCGCCGAGTGCACTCTCCGGCGGTTCGCTCGCAGCCGGCTTGGAACAGCGTCCAAACGCTGTTTCCGAGCTCTCCACAGGCAGAGAAGCTGTTTGCAGCACGGCAAGTGCTTCTCCTAGCCTGGGAAGCGAGCAAACGCCGTTCGGCCGCGCCGAGTGCACTCTCCGGCGGTTCGCTCGCAGGCCGGCTTGGAACAGCGTCAAACGCTGTTTCCGAGCTCTCCACAGGCAGAGAAGCTGTTTGCAGCACGGCAAGTGCTTCTCCTAGCCTGGGAAGCGAGCAAACGCCGTTTGGGCCGCGCCGTGTGCACTCTCCGGCGCTTCGCTCGCAGGCAGGCTTGGAACAGCGTCAAACGCTGTTTCCGAGCTCTCCACAGGCAGAGAAGCTGTTTGCAGCACGGCAAGTGCTTCTCCTAGCCTGGGAAGCGAGCAAACGCCGTTTGGCGCGCCGAGTGCACTCTCCGCGCTTCGCTCGCAGGCCGGCTTGGAACAGCGTCAAACGCTGTTTCCGAGCTCTCCACAGGCAGAAGAAGCTGTTTGCAGCACGGCAAGTGCTTCTCCTAGCCTGGGAAGCGAGCAAACGCCGTTTGGCCGCGCCGAGTGCACTCTCCGCGCTCGCCCAGGCCGGCTTGGAACAGCGTCAAACGCTGTTTCCGAGCTCTCCACAGGCAGAGAAGCTGTTTTGCAGCACGGCAAGTGCTTCTCCTAGCCTGGGAAGCGAGCAAACGCCGTTTGGCCGCGCGAGTGCACTCTCCGGCGCTTCGCTCGCAGGCCGGCTTGAACAGCGTCAAACGCCGTTTCCGAGCTCTCCACAGGCAGAGAAGCTGTTAGCAGCACGGCAAGTGCTTCTCCTAGCCTGGGAAGCGAGCAAACGCCGTTTGGGCGCGCCGAGTGCACTCTCCGGCGCTTCGCTCGCAGGCCGGCTTGGAACAGCATCAAACGCTGTTTCCGAGCTCTCCACAGGCAGAGAAGCTGTTTGCAGCACGGAAAGTGCTTCTCATAGCCTGGGAAGCGAGCAAACGCCGTTTGGCCGCGCCGAGTGCACTCTCCGGCGGTTCCGCTCGCAGGCCGGCTTGGAACAGCGTCAACGCTGTTTCCGAGCTCTCCACAGGCAGAGAAGCTGTTTGCAGCACGGCAAGTGCTTCTCCTAGCCTGGGAAGCGAGCAAACGCCGTTTGGCCGCGCCGAGTGCACTCTCCGGCGCTTCGCTCGCAGGCCGGCTTGGAACAGCGTCAAACGCCGTTTCCGAGCTCTCCACAGGCAGAGAAGCTGTTTGCAGCACGGCAAGTGCTTCTCCTAGCCTGGGAAGCGAGCAAACGCCGTTTGGGCCGCGCCGAGTGCATCTCTCCGGCGCTTCGCTCGCGAGGCCGGCTTGGAACAGCGTCAAACGCTGTTTCCGAGCTCTCCACAGGCTAGAGAAGCTGTTTGCAGCACGGCAAGTGCTTCTCCTAGCCTGGGAAGCGAGCAAACGCCGTTTGGCCGCGCCGAGTGCACTCTCCGGCGCTTCGCTCGCAGGCCGGCTTGGAACAGCGTCAAACGCTGTTTCCGAGCTCTCCACAGGCAGAGAAGCTGTTTGCAGCACGGCAAGTGCTTCTCCTAGCCTGGGAAGCGAGCAAACGCCGTTTGGCCGCGCCGAGTGCCACTCTCCGGCGGTTCGCTCGCAGGCCCGGCTTGGAACAGCGTCAAACGCTGTTTCCGAGCTCTCCACAGGCAGAGAAGCTGTTTGCAGCACGGCAAGTGCTTCTCCTAGCCTGGGAAGCGAGCAAACGCCGTTTAGCCGCGCCGAGTGCACTCTCCGGCGCTTCGCCCGCAGGCCGGCTTGGAACAGCGTCAAACGCTGTTTCCGAGCTCTCCACAGGCAGAGAAGCTGTTTGCAGCACGGCAAGTGCTTCTCCTAGCCTGGAAGCGAGCAAACGCCGTTTGGCCGCGCCGAGTGCACTCTCCGGCGCTTCGCTCGCAGGCAGGCTTGGAACAGCGTCAAACGCTGTTTCCGAGCTCTCCACAGGCAGAGAAGCTGTTTGCAGCACGGCAAGTGCTTCTCCTAGCCTGGGAAGCGAGCAAACGCCGTTTGGCCGCGCCGAGGTGCACTCTCCGGCGCTTCGCTCGCAGGCCGGCTTGGAACAGCGTCAAACGCTGTTTCCGAGGCTCTCCACAGGCAGAGAAGCTGTTTGCAGCACGGCAAGTGCTTCTCCTAGCCTGGGAAGCGAGCAAACGCCGTTTGGCCGCGCCGAGTGCACTCTCCGGCGGTTCGCCCTCGCAGGCCGGCTTGGAACAGCGTCAAACGCTGTTTCCGAGCTCTCCACAGCAGAGAAGCTGTTTGCAGCACGGCAAGTGCTTCTCCTAGCCTGGGAAGCGAGCAAACGCCGTTTTGGCCGCCGCCGAGTGCACTCTCCGGCGCTTCGCTCGCAGGCCGGCTTGGAACAGCGTCAAACGCTGTTTCCGAGCTCTCCACAGGCAGAGAAGCTGTTTGCAGCACGGCAAGTGCTTCTCCTAGCCTGGGAAGCGAGCAAACGCCGTTTGGCCGCGCCGAGTGCACTCTCCGGCGCTTCGCTCGCAGGCCGGCTTGGAACAGCGTCAAACGCTGGTTTCCGAGCTCTCCACAAGGCAGAGAAGCTGTTTGCAGCACGGCAAGTGCTTCTCCTAGCCTGGGAAGCGAGCAAACGCCGTTTGGCCGCCGCCGAGTGCACTCTCCGGCGCTTCGCTCGCAGGCCGGCTTGGAACAGCGTCAAACGCTGTTTCCGAGCTCTCCACAGGCAGAGAAGCTGTTTGCAGCACGGCAAGTGCTTCTCCTAGCCTGGGAAGCGAGCAAACGCCGTTTGGCCGCGCCGAGTGCACTCTCCGGCGCTTCGCTCGCAGGCCGGCTTGGAACAGCGTCAAACGCTGTTTTCCGAGCTCTCCACAGGCAGAGAAGCTGTTTGCAGCACGGCAAGTGCTTCTCCTAGCCTGGGAAGCGAGCAAACGCCGTTTGGCCGCGCCGAGTGCACTCTCCGGCGCTTCGCTCGCAGGCCGGCTTGGAACAGCGGTCAAACGCTGTTTCCGAGCTCTCCACAGGCAGAGAAGCTGGTTTGCAGCACGGCAAGTGCTTCTCCTAGCCTGGGAAGCGAGCAAAACGCCGTTTGGCCGCGCCGAGTGCACTCTCCGGCGCTTCGCTCGCAGGCCGGCTTGGAACAGCGTCAAACGCCGTTTCCGAGCTCTCCACAGGCAGAGAAGCTGTTTGCAGCACGGCAAGTGCTTCTCCTAGCCTGGGAAGCGAGCAAACGCCGTTTGGCCGCGCCGAGTGCACTCTCCGGCGCTTCGCTCGCAGGCCGGCTTGGAACAGCGTCAAACGCTGTTTCCGAGCTCTCCACAGGCAGAGAAGCTGTTTGCAGCACGGCAAGTGCTTCTCCTAGCCTGGGAAGCGAGCAAACGCCGTTTGGCCGCGCCGAGTAGCACTCTCCGGCGGTTCGCTCGCAGGCAGGCTTGGAACAGCGTCAAACGCTGTTTCCGAGCTCTCCACAGGCAGAGAAGCTGTTTGCAGCACGGCAAGTGCTTCTCCTAGCCTGGGAAGCGAGCAAACGCCGTTTGGCCGCGCCGAGTGCACTCTCCGGCGGTTCGCTCGCAGGCCGGCCTGGAACCGCGTCAAACGCTGTTTCCGAGCTCTCCACAGGCAGAGAAGCTGTTTGCAGCACGGCAAGTGCTTCTCCTAGCCTGGGAAGCGAGCAAACGCCATTTGGCCGCGCCCGAGTGCACTCTCCGGCGCTTCGCTCGCAGGCCGGCTTGGAACAGCGTCAAACGCTGTTTCCGAGCTCTCCACAGGCAGAGAAGCTGTTTGCAGCACGGCAAGTGCTTCTCCTAGCCTGGGAAGCGAGCAAACGCCGTTTGGCCGCGCCGAGTGCACTCTCCGGCGCTTCGCTCGCAGGCCGGCTTGGAACAGCGTCAAACGCTGTTTCCGAGCTCTCCACAGGCAGAGAAGCTGTTTGCAGCACGGCAAGTGCTTCTCCTAGCCTGGGAAGCGAGCAAACGCCGTTTGGCCGCGCCGAGTGCACTTTCCGGCGGTTCGGCTCGCAGGCCGGCCTGGAACAGCGTCAAACGCTGTTTCCGAGCTCTCCACAGGCAGAGAAGCTGTTTGCAGCACGGCAAGTGCTTCTCCTAGCCCTGGGAAGCGAGCAAACGCCGTTAGCCGCGCCGAGTGCACTCTCCGGCGCTTCGCCCGCAGGCCGGCTTGGAACAGCGTCAAACGCTGTTTCCGAGCTCTCCACAGGCAGAGAAGCTGTTTGCAGCACGGCAAGTGCTTCTCCTAGCCTGGGAAGCGAGCAAACGCCGTTTGCCGCGCCGAGTGCACTCTCCGGCGCTTCGCTCGCAGGCAGGCTTGGAACAGCGTCAAACGCTGTTTCCGAGCTCTCCACAGGCAAGAGAGCTGTTTGCAGCACGGCAAGTGCTTCTCCTAGCCTGGGAAGCGAGCAAACGCCGTTTGGCCGCGCCGAGTGCACTCTCCGGCGCTTCGCTCGCAGGCAGGCTTGAACAGCGTCAAACGCTGTTTCCGAGCTCTCCACAGGCAGAGAAGCTGTTTGCAGCACGGCAAGTGCTTCTCCTAGCCTGGGAAGCGAGCAAACGCCGTTTGGGCGCGCCGAGTGCACTCTCCGGCGCTTCGCTCGCAGGCAGGCTTGGAACAGCGTCAAACGCTGTTTCCGAGCTCTCCACAGGCAGAGAAGCTGTTTGCAGCACGGCAAGTGCTTCTCCTAGCCTGGGAAGCGAGCAAACGCCGTTTGGCCGCGCCTAGTGCACTCTCCGGCGCTTCGCTCGCAGGCCGGCTTGGAACAGCGTCAAACGCTGTTTCCGAGCTCTCCACAGGCAGAGAAGCTGTTTGCAGCACGGCAAGTGCTTCTCCTAGCCTGGGAAGCGAGAAAACGCCGTTTGGCCGCGCCTAGTGCACTCTCCGGCGGTATGCTGCAGGCTGGCTGCGAACAGCGGCTGGGCGCGGTTTCCGTGCTGCCCACAAGCAGAGAAGCTCCTCCAGCACCGAAAGTGCATTTTCGGGGCTGGGAAGCAAGATTTCACTTATTCATTCTCTGCAGTGCGCTTACCTGCTCGGCGTGCTTTGCGGCGGCTGAGATCCTCGAGGAGCGGCAGACACGCGTCTCCTGGGCCAGGAAGCGAGAACTCGAGCCCGATGAGGAGTGTCTGCTTCTGCTTTTAACTTGTGGAAAGTTCAAAGCCTGTGGCTGTAAAATTAGCAGCAATACTGGTGCCTTCTTTTATCGCTCAAGGTCACTGGCCAGCAGGGAACAAGAAGTGTCCCAGGACTTGTGGTGCCCTGCCAGAGAGAGAAGCAGCAAATGGTGTTGAGAGAATTTCTGGGAGTGCATGTGGGATCCTGCTTTTCTTGACAGCTGAGAAATGATCTGAACAGAAAAAATATCTTTCTTTTTACAGGAGAATCTGATGTGGAACATGGACCAGGATGACTTGCTGTGACTTCTTGAAAGCTGGAAAGAAGGCGATGTTAATCTTTTGGCTAGAGGCAAAGTGTCTGCAAAGCCTTGGAAGAGCCTATGCCAGGTAAGTGAGGACACGAACAGGAAAACACCTGGAGGCTGTGATGTGATTTCACGGAGGGTTATGGATTCCTGTCTCAAATGTCCATGTGTCAGTAGGGCTGGATCCAAGTGCCCTGGTGGAGAGGCAGGGTTGTCCTGCATTCCAGCTTTTTAGTGGCTGGAGTTTTGCCCAAGGAAGAGCAGCATCCTGATTTTGCTGCCGTGTTCAGCCAGCACAGAGCTGTTGGGTGCCTCCGTCCAGGAGCAGCAGGAGCCTGGATTTCTGTCCCTGGGATTGCCTTGCTGGTCCAAGACGAGGGCTGAAGGTGAGGGGCAAGGCAGCGCTGGGAGCTCTGGGAGTCAGGAGTGCCAGGCCTTTCATCTCCTGGTGCTGCTCAGGTGTTCACCAGAGGGTTTTTTTGACGGCCTTTGGCTTTCTGGATGGAAGCAAAAGGGTCCTTTCCCCTCCCTGCCTTCTGTCATTCCCAGGTCAGCCCCTGCTCTTTGCTGGCAGGCTAAATAGCCTCAGGAGTGGGCCGAGGAAGTGCTGCCTGATCTGTGAGGTTCCACAGGAGATGGGAGCAGGCTTTGCGCAGAGGTTCAAGCAGCTTGGGACTTCCTGAAGGCCTGAGGCCTGAAGCAGAGTCTTGAGGCAAAGCTGACCTCTGGGTGAGCCTTCAACCCAGATGTTGTGTTTGTATCCTGTCGGCAGTGCGGTAGCCAGGATCATTAGTGTTCTGGGCTAGGTCCGTGCTCATTAGTGAAACATGGCTTGACCTTTCTGTGTTCAGAGGCCGGACAGGGCCCTGAGATGAGTCCTGTGGCCTTGTTGGGAGGAGCGGGGCCAAAGGCAGCTCCTGCATTGCTCCTGAAGCCCTGGCCAGGCTTTGGGGCGACGCCGGAGGAGGCTGAGCCCAGCTGTTCCCGCCGTGGGAGTTGTGTGCGCCTGTTTACTGCAGCATTTGCCCGACCTGGGCCCTGTCCCGGCACAGCCGGAGCCTCTTGGCCTGCGGGCGGACGCACCCGCGGGAATTGCCAGTTCTGGGGGGGCTCTCCAGGGCTGGGTTGTGACAGGGGATTCCCAGCTGCTGGGGGTGAGGCTCAGGGTCCCTGGTGCTGGATCTCAGTCCCTGTAGGTCACCTTGGGTAGCAGTGCTGGGGAGCATTGCTGAGCTTCTCCTTGGGAGGTTCTTGGCTGCTCTGAGCTGTCGCCAAAGACCCTGAGCTCCTGAGGTTGGTGTCTGTGTCTTTGGTGCTGACCCTGCCCCTGGCCAAGTTACTTTGGAGGGTTTGAAGGGTCTAGGGCTGAGTGCCCTTTGGGCAGTTTGCTGCCAGTCTGGTGTGCTCCTGGAAGTGCCGCTGACCTGCCAGGACTGAGGAGCTGCTGGCTGGGTGCTGCTTCTGTTCTGCAGTGGGAGCAGGTAGCCACAGGGATACAGGGGGAAAATGGGCTGCTGAAATGAAGGAAACAATATGCTTCTAACAGCAGCTACTTTCTTGTGTACATAAAGCTACAGTTCCAGTTTCTAGCACTACTCTTCATGGGTACAGGTGTCTCTCTCGGTCGGCTAAGTTATTTCTCCATCACGCAGGCAGGCAGGAAGGCAGGAACGCACGCACGCATCTTTCAGGGCACTTAATTGGTTAAGTGTCCATCACCGTGCTATGTGTCTCCTATCTGAGTTCTGCATTTCTTGGAGAGGCTTTCCTAGGCTCTTATTTTCAGAGCTGTTGTTGTTCCTGTAGCCTTGATGAATTCCTGCGAACTCTGGAAAAGAAGACTGCAGGTGTCATCTTCACTACAAACAGTTTGGCTGATACAGGGAATGGCCCAAGTTATTCAGATACATTGCTACACCGGGAGGGCTTAGAGAGAAACCTGGAGATGGGTTGTGGAAGCCTGAAGTGGGATCTTCTCCCCTGCCGACCCTTGTGTAAGAGACGGTCCGAAGATCCCTCATCTGCCTCACGACTGTCGTCAAGGACAGAGACTGAAACCCCTAAAAGGGACTTTAAAATCTCAACACAGGAGTTCTGGCCTGGCTGAGGTGGGATGTTGGCCAAGTGCTGCCTGCAGGTGTGTTTGATGGAAAACACCCAGCACCCATATGGGAACATCAGAACCTGAGCAGAAACAATGGGCAAGTCACGGTGAAGTGACCGCGCCTGCTGACACTGCACCTGCTGACTTGGACTGGTTGACGCTGTACCTGCTGACGACCGACTTGTTCTGGGTTCTCTGAATGAACACACTGCAATGATTTCCCCCAGCTGTTTGGCCAACTGCCTGTCGCTTCGGAGAGGACTATAAAAACCCTGGAGACTCCCGCTCACTTTTGAGATCTCCCCACTGGAGAAGATTGCGTCTATAGGCATCTTCAAAAGCCTCGAGGACTCGACCCTCCATGTTGGTAGCTATAATCCCCTTCCCCTCTTTTTCTGTCTTTCTTACTATTCTCCTTTTCTCTCCCCACTATCGCATTTGTTGGCACTAAATAAAGGTGCATTTGTGATTGAGTAAACTGAGTTTGTCCCCCGCTGTGTCTTTTGCGCTCTGAGATCCCTAAAACGAACCATCACGAACCCCGCTTGTGTGAGCGGATCGTGACAAGTTTGCGTGTGAATAAGTTCATTTGTGTACCTTTTCCGCTCTCCCTCACCCCCCATTTCGAGCCGGTGTCCATTTTGAAACTGTCTCCTTCCCGTGGGGCCGTGCTCCCGCTGCTCCCCTCACAGCCCTGATGGCGACACGCAAACCAGAGAACTCCCTGGGACTGCAGTGCCCACAGGAGGTGGAGTGGACGCCTAAAAACCCCTAGGGCCGGTGAGCCATTAGCCAGACAGGACTCCAAACTACCCCAGTGAGCAGGGAGAACATGGGGCTGCTTGCTGGGGCTCCGTGTCTTGTCGCCATAAGTCAGATAGTGCCCTCTCTGCGTGACTGCCCTCGGCTTGTCAACGAGCCTGTGCTTTCCTGCGGCTCTCGTGGGGACGCAAGCCCCGGCTCTGTCGGGCACCTGGCAAAGCTGTTTCACCTCCTCGTCCTCATCGCTCCAGGGAGCAGTGGCGGTGTGTGTGACCCCTTGGGTTCCCCACCCAAAGCTGTCCTAATACAGGCATTTAAAGGGAGATTTGTCTCCTGGCCCACTCATAACAGGTGTGGTCTCACTTGGATGTGCCTGCAGTCCTGGAAGCTTGACTAATCCTTTTTCTGCCTCATTTGGACCTTGAGGTTGTTTCGTGGTGGTCTCACTTTCATGTGTCTGCAGTTCTAGAATGTTGGCTACCCTTTTTTCTCCTAGAATTAAACTTTGAGCTTGTTGGGGGGTGGTCCCACTTTGATATATCTGCTGTCTAGGTAGCTTGACTGCCCTTTTTTCTCCTACATTTGGACCCTGAGCTTGTTTGTTGGCATCTCACTTTCATGTGTCTCTGCTCCTGGAAGCTTGACCACCTGATATTCTCCTGCAGATAAAACTGGAATTGGTTTGGGGTGGTCTCACTAATGTATGTCTGCAGTCATGGTGGTTTGAGTACCCTGTTTTCTCCAAAAACTGGATCTTGAGCTTGTTTTGGGGCTCTCCCTTTCATGTGTCTGCAATCCTGGAAGACAGACTACCCGTTTTTCTCTTAGAAATTGGTTTTGAGCTTGTTTGGGGGTGGTCTCACTTCCATGTGTCCTGCAGTCCTGGAAGCTGGACTACTCACGTTCTCTTCCAAATCCACCTGGGCCTCGTTGGCTGCTGTATTTGGGGAGTGCAGGTACCATGTACTGTTGACACATGGATGGTTTCGTCTGCTCAGGGGGGTTGTTCTCTGCGAGCAAACAGCTTTAGGATGGATGCCCTCAGACTTGATGTTGTATGGGGCACTCATCTAGCCTTCCAAATCAGTTAAATCGACCGTGGAGGTCAGTGAGGTGATGGATTTTTCAGCCAGACCGCCCTCACGTTCCACTTGGAATAGCGACCCTTGTTTCTGTAATACAGAAAAGCAAGGTTATGTCATTTGTGGCTGTCATTGTTTTAGCATGTAAATATCATTACATTTGAGGCTTGTATTGTACAAAGTTTTGCTCTTCACTCCTGGCAAAGGCCTTCTACGTTTTGTGTACAAAGTTCTTGCCATTTTTTCATTTCATGCCCTGTGTATAGTGTCTCTGGTATGTCGGGATGCAGAATAAGGTTTGAAATTGCCTACAGTTCTGATGTTGTACATGCACAGTGTGTTTCTGCTGATTGTCAGTGATGTGCTGTGGAAAATTTTGCCCTCTTGACTGTGCTTGTAGTCAAGAACTTGACTCTCTACTAAACAAAGAAGGTTAAGGCCTTCATGTTTTAGACTGTAAGGAGAGGAATGAGGTGGAAAAAACCATCAAAGCTATCACAAGTATATTTAGAAATAACGAACTCTGATTTCATTTTGCTCTTGGAATAAGTCTGCTACACCTAATGACAGGTGGGTTTTCTGGAGGTTCTGAAATGTGGTGACAGGAAGCTTCTCTGAGTTATATCTTGGGCATAAAGGGTCCTCATGCATGCTGGACTGGGGAGAGAGAAAGCAGCAAGAGCCTGACAAGACAATGTGGTAGGAAAAAGGAGTGGGCAGAACCGACACAACCAAATAGGAGTTTAGCAGGGTAGTGCCACTAAATCGGAACAGGGAGTGAAAGATTGACAGTAACTGGGAAACCAAAAAAGTGATGGTTTCCTCCAGTGAGCCGCCAGGTACTTGTGGCAGTAGAGGATGGAGCTGCATAGGAATTGTGGGGAAGTTGTAGGTGTGGGACTTATGATGCAGGATTTGTAGAATTTGTAGATGTAGAATGGTGTTTGCTTTCAAAGGAAAAGGCTGAATAAATTTAGGAAAAGGAGGGCAGACAAGCCCTACTTGTACTTTAAACTCATCCAATATTTCTCTGATGTCAAACATACGTCAAGATAAAAAAAATAATTTTAGCCAGAAATGGAAATTAAAAGTTTTCAGACTGCAGTACAGTGGAAGGTCTACAAATAGTCCCTCTGTGTAACAGGGCGGGAATATTGTGTTTTGGTAAAAGTTCCTTTTTTGACTAGAAGATCACTAATGCGACTGACTTGTCAAGTGGATCTTGCTTTAGTTACAGGGAACCGTTTTTTGCCCTTTGCGTTTTAACTTTGCATTGGGCAAAAAGTGATTTGTGGCAAAGTCACTGTAGTAAAAATTAGCCTATTCTCATTTTTTGTGTACCAGAGAACACTTTTCTTTTTTAACACTGTTGTGCCATTTTCAAACCTTGATACAGTACACAAGAACAGACAGCTTTTAGTGCACGTAGTATTCTTTGTATTAGAGCTTAATTTGAAATGTTTGCCACTTTGGAAAGGAGAGAGTGAAGGAACCTGGCTGCAGATTTCAGGGTGACTCATGAGCTTTATCTTTCTATTAAAAATAGAGAATTGCACAAAATCTAGTAAATCAGCAGAAAAAACCTGGCATTTTGTAACACTGAACAAAATCCTGTATCTTGTGCCGCTGGCAGTTCTTAGCTGTGTTGGCTTAAATACAGCTCTCTTCAATGTGCTTTGAGTTTTGTTAGTTGACTTTTGACTTCCCTGTGTCTGCTTTTCCTTTTCCATTCCGTGCTGAGCTGGGTTGACAAAGTTCTGTTTACCTGCAGCTGTTTGTGTGTGTAATATTCAGACACTCATCTGAAAAAAAAAAAACCCTCAGGTAGTGGTGGATGGTTGTGAAGGGGTTCTCCTCCATGTGACAAACTTGTGTCTTAACATGGAAATGACAAATTTCAGTAAAATAGTTTCCACATAAAGTAGAAGCTTGAAGCTTCCTAGAGAGAGTTCAATTTGCTGCTTCTGTGGGGTGAGAATTTTCTCTTTTCTCTACCTTTGCATTGATATCATCTGAAACTCCGGTGTGATCCTTCAGATAGGCAGTAACAGGATCCTTTAATGCCCTCTGGATTGGACACTTGTGATGTGATATTGATCACTGCAGCTTTGAATCATCATTACAGACGTGAGCTAATACCTTAGGCTGAGTTTGATGCTGGATGATAACTCCTCTTTTCAGGCTAGAGCAATCTCTTTTGCTTACACCAGGAAATTAGAAAAGGCAGAGTGGCAATGAACAGTGTGACTTTGTCTTGCTTAGTTGGGAAAATATTGCTGTGTTCTGCTGTGTTTTGAAACAAACAAAGAAAAAAACCCAAAACAAAACCCAGTGCTTGTTTTATTTTTCTGAAGTTGTTGTTATGCTTTGGGGAACTCGGGGATGAAGCAAGATATTATCATAGAAGTGAAAAACTGTTCATACTAGAAGTAGTATTAGAACCAAAACAATTTGTAGGGGAATTCCTCTTACTTTACGGTCCTTGCAGTGTTCTCTTAATCTTGTTTTCTTTCCCTGTTAATGTGCAGAGGTTTGTATGTGGAGAGTTTTCCAGAACGTAGGTTCTCTATAACACTGCTTTTGGGGAATGAGAGAGGAGGAACTTTGTCTTGAAAAGTATTTCAAATCTTCCAGCTGATGGCTCTGTCTGCAGAAACACAGTTTTTCCCACCACTGCTAAGCTGCAGCTAAAAACGGTGGAAAGCCTGTTTTTTTGGGAGCAGAGGACACTGCAGCAACCCTGCAGAACAGCTGAGAAAACTTGTGGAAATGTTTGTTTTGCAATTTTGCCTTGTGCCAACTTGCAGTTCCAGCATTTTCCTTAAAGAGAACGATTTGAGGTTGTGTGGACTGCTCTTATGTTTCCAGGATTGTCCTAACAGTCTTCAAACCACTGTTTTTACTTGTTACTTCAAGAGACAGGAAACTTGGACATCTAGTTTTGTCCAAACTCTGGATGAGGCCTTTGAAGGAGTATCTTTAAAAACACATTTCCCAGGCCTATGGAGACATGGTGTCCTACAGTCCTTAAATGTCCTGTAGGAAATAGTACTTTTGGTTACAGACTTCAGCTTGTATCGAGATTTAATATCAATGCTTTCAATAGATTCAAAATAATTTTCTGTCTCTGGTGGTGCATTCTTTTTCAGAGGTTTTTGTCTCACTGTTCTGCCTAACAGTGTTCCGAAGAAATGAATTTTTAACAGGAATTGAGAAGTTGTGGTTTTGAATCTTATTTCAAGGAGGCATCTCCAGGGATCAAGTTGAAGTGCATTACATTGGTTTGTTTCCATATCTGGGTTAGTAACTGGACAAATACGAAGACAGTTGGAAACACAGAAATAGGGTTTTTTTTCTTTTTGTATTGCTTCAAATTTAATTATTTTAAGAAACCAGATTTTGCCATAAGTTTTGTTTTTCCTGACTCCTGTCTATCCTTTCTAATAAGCGTTTTTCACTTTTTTAGGGCCGCTTTTTCTTAATGTTTAACTGTAGTGTGTCCCTTACTTGGCAATATTTTGCTCAGGGTGATTTGCAGACTAAAGTAGCTTGCTGATGAAAGTTAATTTTTTATCAGGCCTGTAGAGCCATGTGCTTGTGTGTGGGGGTGAGAAGAGGGCAGAGAAAGGGAAGAAGGCAAGGATTAAGTGAGTCGATACATGTGCAAGAGGTTGCCTGAACTGCAGAGATTAAACAAACCAAAGAAGGGCTCTGTCTAAAATGAGGAATTAAATGTATTTGTGACAAATATCAACATCTATCTCTAATTTGTTTTTACTCAAGAACTAGGCCCTTAGAGACTTGTGAAATCTACTGGCAAACATCATGACTACATTTTGAGAGACAAGAAATGTGTAAAAGGAAGAAAAAAAAATGGGGAAGGGAGATGGGCAAGAGAATTATTCTGGTCTGAAGAGGATGGATGACTTTCTAGAGCCTATCTGGAAAAAATATTGACAGATTCAACAGCAAATAGCACATGGATGAGAGGTTTTTCTCCAAAGTAATTGGTGCCAGATGTAGCCCGTCCTTTAACTTGATAAAATAATAGTTTAGGTGTAGGAAGTTCATTATCTACACTTAAGAAACATGTCTGTGTAGTACTCTATGGGAAATTACAAAATAAGGCGTTAAAATGGTGGTTGGTAAACTGGACAGGGAATGACTGAAGGGGAGAGCAAGAAGCTGTACTTGGAAGGGAAGAATTGGTCTGTTAATACAGATCCTCAGGGCTTGTCTTGAGGCTGTTCTTCAGGATGAACTAAATGCCATGGCACAGGATTAAGAGACTTTGGTAGGCGGGAGGAGCAGATAATTCCTGGAAGAACTGGATGGTCTCGACAGCCTGGAATGTAAAGCAGGGCACAGTTGAGTAACGTGGAGTGAAGTTCATGTGCTAGTGAGAATTGTTGTGAAGGAGAAGGTTCAAATCAAAAAAACCCACCCACCCAACAACCAGCTGTGAAGGTGCTGGCTCACAACAGGCTGGCCATAAGCAGGGAATGTGTTGACGCTGTGAAAAAGGTTTGGTTTCAGTGGAAAAGAAAACCAAGCTGTTTTAAGATGGAGAGCTGACAACACTGTCAGGCCACAAGTCACATGTGGGATTGGCACAGGTTGTGTACAGCGTGTTTATGGGATTTTTTTGCTGCTTCCCCTCACCAGATATACTGGAGTTGTTAATTTTTGCCCAAAGCCTAGACTCAAAACCCCCCTGTAATACTGTAACATCTACACCTGAAATGTATATTCAAATGTAGGCTAAAGAACATAAGTTCCAAATGGGCTTCTTATCCTTAATGTTCTTCTGCTGCAGTTCAAGTAAATGTAATGTATTAGTTGCTCATTGAATGCAGTACCACTTTTAAAAATTCTATTTGCTGTGCAGGATTTTTCCCAAGGTCCATTAGATAATGTCAAGTTTAAATCTGTCCGTTAGTCTAGAGAGATCGCCATGCAGATGGAGCTGTGGAAAGCCAAATGAAAGATTTTCATATAAGCACACTGGGCTTAAACAAATCTGTTTAATTTGTTTTCCTCCCAGCCCCTGTTTTCAACAACTTGAATTCCTCAGATATTCAAAGTTGTTTTGGAAGTGTTTAACACAGAAAGTGAAAATGCAGCCTGAACAAAAGGATTGTTATTTTAAGAGAGGAATATTTTGGAAGCGGTGGGAACAAACAAAGGTACAAGTTCATTATGACATGAATTTAGTCTCAGACTAAATGGTTTTCTTCTGTGTCCATGCTAGGACAAAGAGATTGCTTCCCCCAGTTTGTCCTCCCCTTGCTGCATGAGGAAACTTCAGTTACCAAATACAGGATCTTGTGCATCTTCATGCGTCTTGGTACATAATGGCAGTTTAAACACTTTGCTTTGTGTAATTTTGTCAGCGGATGGGCTAGGGAGAAAAATCTGATTCGGATGATTCCTGGATATTTTTATCAGGTCAGGGCTGTAATATTGGCCACTGGTGAGTGGTAATTTGTGTTAGGGGAGATTTCTTGTGTTTCATAGCTCCCCTGGATTAGTGTACAGAGGATATTGAGAAAATGCTTGGGCTGAGGTTGGCCAGAGTCTCATGGTCAGTCACTAGGTATTTCTAAGGGTTTTCTGAGCTTCTGTGTCTATCTGTGCATCATCCTGTTGCCCCAGTGCAAGGAATTAATTGATCCAGTCAGGATAATAAACTGCCAAGAATAGCAATCCTTTGGTAGATAGATGTACAAAATTCATTTTGTCTGTCCAAGCACTGATGAAATGCAGGACCTGGGCTGATGCTTTGCTAGTGTAAACCAATTCTTGTGTTCGGTAAAGATACTTTCTTTAGGCATTAAAAAAAACCCCTCAAATTTGTCTCTTCAACGGGCTCTAGTACAATTACATGGTAGTAAATGCATCAACAAATACTGGTTTTAGTTATTTTTTGAAATAGCTCTTAAAAAGCATCCCAAATCTTGAGAATTCATTGGAGCCTTCCTTAATTGTTTGGCATTTCAGTGTGTGTAGGCAGTAGAGCATGTGAGCAGCTGTAACCACGTTCGTGCGGTCAGTTTTGCAAATACATGAAAAAACTTGCTCATGGGAGAGTCACAGCCCACTTGTGTTTACAACCTGAGACTGGTACAGTGAGTAAAAACAAGCTGGGATACTTGTAGGAACAACAAAAACCCAGGAAACCTTGAGAAATCTTTGGAATCAAAATTATTGTGTGTTTATGGCCAATGCAGTGCTAAGAGAGCCAGGACATGTGGCATGTTAATGTTTGGGTTTGGTTTTTTAGTGTCCACTTAAAATTAGTAACGTGGCTCAGATTTTTCAATACAGATCTCTTAGGTGCTGGAGGTAGTTAAGTGTGTCATACTAAACACTCTGGGAGTTGAAAATGTTGCTTTGTGTGAGTATTTATATTTTCTGAAACTCAGCTGTGCATGCTTTTTGTTCGCCGTTGAAATGCTGTAACCACAGCTGAATTGAAATTGGTCAGTTCAAAGGAGCTGATACAATTTTATCTGTTCGCTCATCTAACTTAGAGCAAGAAATAGGCACAGACTATGGACTGAGGGATGTTCACTGGTATGTTTGAAAATTTGTGTTTGATAATTGAAGTTAAATATCATGAGAAAACCTCATAAACAGGGGTGAAATTCAACATGTAAAGTGCTTGTTTTCCTTTGTGGCCTCGTGTGAACTGTCTTGCAGATCAAACTTCTAACTCCTTCTATGTGAGTTAGCATTAGCAATAAGTGGCAAAGTCCATCCTGTTGTTAAGAATTTGGATGCTGTGTAGGGCAAATCCACCTTTTCCCCCTATTGTTTGGCCTCTCTTCTTACCATTTCTGTAATCATCAATGATTGAGTAAATCCCCAAGAGCATTTTGTGGTAGTGATGCAACCACACTTGCCATTTTGTGAGTGTGTGATAAATACGTATTAAATGGTACCAAATGAGCTCAGCAGAGATAACAGGTTGTGTGCTTTTCTCTAGAGGCAAGAACACCAGGTGTGGCCTGGTGTTGGGATCGTGGATCACAGGAATCAGTCGATGACCTCAGTTTTAAAACACCAGTCTGGCTGCATTTGGTCTGCTCTGCTGTCCTCTGGAATCTCTGCTGTATGTGCAACTACAAACCGTTGGTTTATAAATTTTCTTAAAACATTACAAATCTCATACTGATGTAAGACTGCTCCTCCGAGGAAAGGTTTATTAAAGAAACAAATCTTACGTGAGAAGAGTGCAGAGAAGAGATGCATTTTGCCATAGCTGTATGGCTGAACCTATGGGGGTGGACAGAAATTCTGAATCTTTTCTTCCGGCCCCTGTGTTGGAGGAAGGGTTAGGTTGGAATCCTGCAGTTTTCTAAAGTAGTGTCTTGGAAGAGAGAGGAATGAGTCCCAGGCTGAGCCTTCCTTTAGGAGAGGAACTGCAGGTATCCCGTCATGCCGTGCGCCGCTTTGCGCCTCGGTGTATCCCGTCATGCGCCGCGCCGCTTTGCGCCTCGGTGTATCCCGTCATGCCCCGTTCCGCCGCTTTGCGCCTCGGTGTATCCCGTCGTGCCCCGCGGCGCTCTGCGCCTCGGTGTATCCCGTCACGCCCCGCGGCGCCGCCTTGCGCCTCGGTGTATCCCGTCATGCCCTGCGGTGCCGCTCTGCGCCCTGGTGTATCCCGTCATGCCCCGCGGCGCCGCTTTGCTCCTCGGCGTACAAATGACGTCACCCGCGCTTATTTCGCCGCTCATTTGCATAAGTTTACATAAGGCTGGCGCCTCGGTGAGGTGGGAGGGGTCTGAGTCACGCCCAGGCCCCTCCCAGTACAAACCAGTAACTCCCAGTCCCCGTGGTCAGTGACGTCATTCGCATTTATTTGTGCTCTCATTTACATAAGTTTGCATATCGGCGCGGTGGGCGGGGTCAGAGCCGCGTTGGCCCCTCCCACTTCCTCCCAGTAGAACCAAGTAACCCCCAGGCCCCGCCCAGTTTGCCCCGCCCTTGTTGTCGCTCCATAAAAGGGAAGGGGGCGTGGCTTGATGAGGGGCGTGGTCGGTTTACATGTGGGGGAGGGGCAAAGGGTAAACCACGCCCAGAAACCCCGAAACCAGTTTAAACCAGTATAAACCAGTAACCCCCAAACCCACTCCCAGTCCATCCCAGTATAAACCAGTGACCCCAAACCCACTCCCAGTCCATCCCAGTATAAACCAGTGACCCCAAACCCACTCCCAGTCCATCCCAGTACAAACCAGTAACCCCCAAACCCACTCCCAGTCCATCCCAGTATAAACCAGTGACCCCAAACCCACTCCCAGTTCATCCCAGTACAAACCAGTAACCCCCAAACCCACTCTCAGTCCATCCCAGTATAAACCAGTGACCCCAAACCCACTCCCAGTCCATCCCAGTACAAACCAGTGACCCCCAAACCCACTCCCAGTCCATCCCAGTACAAACCAGTAACCCCCAAACCCACTCCCAGTCCATCCCAGTACAAACCAGTGACCCCAAACCCACTCCCAGTCCATCCCAGTATAAACCAGTGACCCCAAACCCACTCCCAGTCCATCCCAGTACAAACCAGTGACCCCAAACCCACTCCCAGTCTATCCCAGTATAAACCAGTGACCCCAAACCCACTCCCAGTCCATCCCAGTACAAACCAGTGCCCTCCAGTCCCCATTCCAGTGCCCTCACCTGTCCGTACTGGTTTGAACTGGGATCTCTCGACGCTCGGTGACCTCCAGGGAGCGGCTCAGGGCCAGGGCCTGGCGCTGGGGGATACTGGGAGTTCCTGGTTTATACTGGTTTGTACTGGTTTGTACTGGTTTGGGGGTTTTCCTTACTGGTTTGTACTGGGAGGGGCTTTAGGGGTCACCGGGATGAACTGGGAAGGGATTTGGGGTGACTGGTTTGTACTGGTTTATACTGGTTTGGGGTTTTTCTTTACTGGTTTGTACTGGTTTGTACTGGGAGGGGGTTTGGGGGGTTTTTTGGGATTTTTGGGGAGAATTTGGGGATTTTGGGGATCTAAAAATTCCAATTTTTAGTGGGAATTTTGGAGTCATTTTCTGGGATTTTGGGGCTCTGAAATCCTGATTTTTAATGGGAATTTTTGGGGTGAATTTTTGGCGTTTTGGGAGGGAATTTTGGGGATAATTTGAGGGATTTTGGGGCTTCAAAAAACCCCATTTTTCAGTCGGAATTTTGGGGTCATTTTTTGGGATTTTGGGGCTCTGAAATCCTGATTTTTAGTGGGAATTTTTGGGTCATTTTTAGGGCATTTTCGGTGAATTTTGGGGGATTTCGGGGCTCTAAAAGTTCCAATTTTTAGTGGGAATTTTGGGGTGAATTTTGGGGGATTTGGGGGCTTTAAAAATCTCAGTTTTGGGAGGGAATTTTGGAGTAAATTTTTGGGATTTTGGGTGGAAATTTTGGGGTGAATTTTTGGGGATTTTGGGGCTCTGAAAATCCCAATTTTTAGTGGGAATTTTGGGGTTTTTTGATGGATTTTAGTTGGGAATTTTGCGGTGAATTTTTGGGATTTTGGGTGGAAATTTTGGGGGTTTTGGAACTTCAAAAATTCCAATTTTGGGGTGAATTTTGGGGATTTTTGAGGCTCTAAAAATCCCAATTTTCAGCGGGAATTTTGGGGTAAAATTGAGGGATTTTGAGGCTTAAAAATTTTCAGTTTTCAGTGGAAATTTTCGGGTCATTTTTTGGGATTTTGAGTGGAAATTTTGGGGTGAATTTTTGAGATTTTTTTGGGATCGAAAAATTTTAATTAAAAAAATTAAATAAATAATTATTTAGTTAATTTAATTAAAATTAAAATAAAATTAAATTTCAATAAATTTTCAGCTCGCCGGTTTTTGTTGTTGTTGTTTTGCTGTCGCCGCGGTTGTTTTTTTTTTTTTTTGTGGGAGTTTGAGGCGGTTTTTGGGAAAATTTTTCCCCTCAGGTTTTGCCGATTTGGGGACTTTTTTTCTTTTTAAAGCGATTTTTTTCCCCAAAAAATGTCGTTTCACCCCTCTAAAATCCCCATTTTCCCCCCTAAAATCTCCCTTTCTTCCCCAAAATCTCCATTTTCCCCCCAAATTTCCGTCTTATCCGGCAAAACCCCCCGCGCGCCGCCATCTTGTACGGCAACCCCGAGCGGCCAAACCACCCCAAAGCCGACAAATTTTCCCGTTCCCCCCCCAAAATCTCTATTAGTCTCTCTAAAATTTCTTTTTTTTCCCTTAAATCCCATTTTTTCCCCCAAATCTCCATTTTCTTCGTTTTTGTACGGCAAAAAACCCCCGCGCGCCGCCCTCTTGTATGGCAAGATCCTCCGGGCGCCGCCATTTTGCCGCCCGCTCCTCACCCCTCACACCGCGCCGCCATTTTGTACGGCAACCCCCAGCGGTCAAACCGCCCCAAAACTCCCTAAATTTTGCCGTTTTCCCCCCAAATTTAGAGTCGGAGATTTCCATTTTTATCTCTAAAATCCACTTTTTCCCCCAAATCCCCTTTTTCCACCCAAATCTCCGTTTTCTCCATTTTGTACGGCACGATCCTCAAAACGCCGCCATTCTGTCGTCCTCACGTCTCCCTCAAACAGCGCCGCCATTTTGTACGGCAACCCCCAGCGGCCAAACCGCCCCAAAACCTCCCGATTTTATCCGTTTTTTCTCCAAATTTAGAATTGGAAAATCCAATTTTTATCTCTGAAATCCCCTTTTTCCCCGAAATCCCCCTTTTTCCTCCCAAATCTCCGTTTTCTGTATTCTGTATGGCGAAATCTCCGAGCCGCCATTTTGTCGCCCTCACACCGCGCCGCCATTTTGTACGGCAAGCCCCGGAGGCCAAACCGCCCCAAAACCTCCCGATTTTATCCGTTTTTTGCCCCAAAGAACGAGTCGGATATTTCCGGTTTTTAATTCTTTTGAATTTTCCAGGATCCCCCCTCAGCCCAACGTGTCTTTCCAGGGTCTTTTCGGGGTGTCTGAGGGCGCGGCCGGAGCGGCCCCGGGGGAGCTCAGCGGGTTTTGAGCGAAGGTTTGCCGGAGAGGGCCTGATTAAACAAACAAAAAAACCCCGAAATAAATAAAAATGTAAAAATATCATTCTGGGGAGGGATTCCCCCTCCCCCCAAATTTTTGGGGGTTTTTTTTGGGAGGGGTTTTTTGGTCACCTTTGGCCGCCAGCTGCAGGTGGTTCCGGAGGCGCCAGCGGCGCTGATCGGCCTCGTGCGTGGCCTTGGCAAATGAGGAGACAGGGGAAGGAGGCAGCTCTTAGGAACAGAATTATTCCTTTTATCCTCTCTATGCCTGTTTAAGTACTGCCTTCCCTTAGGGGGATAACTCAAGCAAACACCTGTTGGATGCCATTGTGTTTTCAGGGATGATTTAGGGATGGCTGCCCATTTCTAGTGATCCTGTTCAGAAGTGGTTTAAAATGTACAGTAGTGTAGGCGGAAAGTCAAGCTAGAGCTGCTGTGACAGTGCTTCCATCATCTGTCAGCATCCTGAGTGTTGTGAGCTAAACCTGAAATTTGATTTGAACTGCCTGATATCTGCCAAGGGGCAGGATATCATTGCTGGAGAGAAATCCTCTCATCTTCCGCGACTCCATCCCCAGTCAGATGGAAGAACAGGTTGGTATCCAGAGGTGAATGGCGCTGGACCTTTACGGGGCACAGAAATCATCCATATCCCCATGCTTTTAAGGAAAAGGATTCTGAGCAGAGGGCCCTTTGGCTCTGCGGCAGAAACTGTTTGGAAAAAGTTGCTTTAATAATAAGATTCTGACTGAAGAGTTTTGCAGAGGATGGTTTGCTTATGGAAATGGTCAAGCGGTCGTTCTGGTATTTGGACACCAGGTTACAAAAAGAGGAAAACTACTGTATCAGTGTACATGAAGTGAATTGAAAAGTAGATTAAAGGAAAAGTTCAGAAGCCAAAGCTGGAGAGAGGTTCAGAGTAACCCAAAATTGCCATCCAAGATCTTGGGGAGGAGGGTTGTAACCTTTCTGAGGTATTACTGTGCGTGTACTCCCTAACTAATACATTGGGTGTGTTAGACCAAACCAGACAATTAATTTTTAACACAGAAGGACTTTGAGGACAACTCTGACACCCAGAGGAAAGAAAAGGCTTAATGGAAAGTTTCCATCTTCGAATCACTGCTAAAGTAGAAGTGCTGTTTTGTTAGTGGAAAATGTCAGTGAAATTTCAAATAATTGTGTATTCCTGAGAGGTGATTTACTACAGTAAATCCCCTTTGTGGAATAGTTAAGTCACAATTGAAATTTGGTGCTGTGCAGTAGTCCATTGTTCTGGTACTTAAACTCTTTAGGGAACAGTCCCCATGAGGGGTAATGATTTGCTGGTGGCCAAGAAATGTATTTTCTGTATGATCCAGGCGGAGAAGTAAAGGAAGAAATGCTGTGAAATGGACACATTTTTTGTACACCTGAAAAGAGACTTGTATGTGATATGCAGGCAGATATCAGCTTTAAATTAGATGTAGTCAATGTTAATGGTATTAACATAGAGATCTTTATCAGCAGAGGTGTATTCAGGCTTCTTCTATTTTCCTGTCCATTTGCTTCAGTGTAGCAGTGTGAGATGAAAGCCCAAGGCTTTGCAGACTGGCTCCTCATTTGTGCCCCTGTTTGAGGCAGGGAACAGGTAGACCTGAGAAACAGTGAGAATGCCAGCACAGGGGCTCCTGCTGCACGTGCTGATGCGTCCCTTGTGTGGGATGGAGAGTGCCCACTTGGTTTGAGGATTTGCTTCCAGGCATCTGATTTCTCTGAGATGGTGTCATTTTCTCTGTAAATGTGCCTCTGTGGCTGTAGCTGCCAACAGTTTAGTCTGAACAGTATTCATCGGTTTGATTGTTTCCTGCTCCCTCTGACTTTGTGGTGCACAAGTCGACCTAAATGTCTCAATAATGAATTATTGCTGGGTGATTAATCAGCTTCCCCTGCTTTAGACAGTTGCCTCCTAGAACTTACCATAATTCACCTCCATCAGCCAAGACATACAGACATTAATTGCCTCATAATATTGTCAGGAAGATGTCAGGTAGTACTGACAGGGTGTGAGTGCGTCTCTTTGATCTAAGCAAATTTTGTTAGTGTTTTGCCCCTAATCTCATTCTACACATTTATCTTGCCGGTGCCACGAGCTGGACTGAGGACACATCATCAGGGTGCAGTCAGGAGCAATCTGTCCAAATGAACAGTGATTTCACATTTGCAGTGGGAAGTGAGTAATTCCCCAGCAGGTAAGTCACAAAACCAGTTACTGACAGCTGGGACAGTGGAAATTCTCCTTGCAGTGGCCTTGTTTTAAACACCAAGATGAAAATATAATGCATGCTTAGAAGGTGCAAACAATGTCTACTCTCATTTCACTCAGTGACATTTGCTCAGCTTCATCTTGGAGCACTGGAGATATTTTAGTATTTCAAAGTGTATCAAACTATTTGCCCAGTATTTGGAAAAGCTACTCAGATTTAGTGGAAATGTTTCTATTTCAGACCCAAACCACTTTGATATTTGTTAATTTTATTAGTGTATTGAAGTTCATTGACACTGGGAAAAGTGATCCTGTTTCTTCAATTGATAACACCACAGGAATTGCCTTTTTATTAATCTTTATTTGGATGCCTCCCTGTCCCTATGGAACAATGGGGTTGAAGATGCAGTGAGGGAGAACAGTGGAAGGAAAAGGCCAGACTAAATATTCCTTGAAATAAATAGGCCTCTTTCCCTTGACTTCAAAGGAAAAAAAAAACCCAACCTAATTAAATACAATTGAGGGGAAGAGGAAAAAAATGAGAACCTTTGATTTGCACACACTTTGGAGCAGAGCATGGAGAGATAGGAGAATGATCTCTGTGAGATGAATAAGTTGCCTCTCCTGCTGCATTTGTTTTGGGGTGGGTGAATCATTTCTTGAGGATTCTGTTTTTAAAAGTTGGATTTGACTTGGTTGATATTCCTTTCAGCATCTAGATTTTCTATTTTGGCTTGTATTTTTCATACAAGAACCATGTCATTAGAGCAGATAGCTGGTCCTGCAGTACAGGCAGATCTCATAAGGGTAGGAGGATAAGGAAATACACCGGAAAGGACAATATTGAAGATTTTATCAAGTTTGACCTCCTGGCAGTTGAAGCAAGTTGTTCCTCAAGGTCTTGTGGCAGCTGTTTCAAGTGAAGAGAGCACGAGTCACAAACACAGTGAAGTTCTCTGACTGATTCTAAACAGGGTAAAGAATTAGCCCCTTCACCATCACGCCTGGATTTTTACCTGGGGAGAATGTCTGTGGAAAAAGATTGTGGCTGTTGTGAAGGAATAATGTCCAAGGCAGCTGAAAATATGCGTTGGCTGATGTGTTGTGTGTCCTCCCTCCTCCCAGTGTTTTCAGTCAGTGTGTCAGAGCCTTTCCTGGCATGTGAGACATTCCTTGAAGTGTTGAAATGGTTCCTTGGGACTCCCTCACTCTTGGCAAAAAAAGTAGGAGGAGTGTTGGGGGTTGGGTTTGTTCCTTCTTTCTCTAAAGAATTTTTTCCCCACACGTTACCAAGGAGACCAAGTGTTGGATACTTGAGAGTACTTAACCGAAACAAAGAGGTGGACAAAGGTGGAAGGGGGAGATAACGCCGGTAAAAGACAAAGCTTGAGGCAGCTGCGGGCTTTTCTTTCTCCGGCGTTCGGGGAGACGCGTGTCTGCCGCTCCTCGAGGATCTCAGCCGCCGCAGAGCACGCCGAGCAGAGAACGGCTGTTGCTGGCTGGAGGAGTTTCACTGTGGCCAAAGGGATCCAGTCCTGGGAAATCTACTATCACCAGTTCAGCCTGAATCCTGAGTTTTCCCGGCCACCTGCGGGAGCTGGTCCAGGCCCTGCCTCACCTTCGGCTTCTTCGGCGCTGCTCCTCTTGCTGCAGCGTGACCCTGCACCCCCTGCGCTGCCGGGACATCCTGCCCCTGCCTGCCGGGACACCCTGCCATCCCAGCGACCAGCCCGGGACTTTTCCACTGTTTCAGCTTGGTGCTCTGAGGATCCTGCAGGGACACCGAAACCAAACTGCCCTAGGTTTTGTGAAACAAAGCCCTCAAGGTTCTTGGTACTGTTGTCGTTTGTCATTAATGCTGCAGTTGTTTGGTGGGGGGGGAGTTTTTTGTGTTTGTTTGCTTTGTATTACATACTAGTAGAGAACTGCTATTCCTATTTCCCAAATCTTTGCCAAAGAGCCTCTGATTGTAATTTTACCTGGCAGATACCTGTCTTCCCAAACCAAGACAAGGAGGAAGGACAAATCTCACTCCCTCCGCTTCCAATGAGTGTATATTGTGTGTTGTATACTCCCTTGGGGTGTTTGCCACCTTTCCTGAGGGTGAACTTGTAGGATTTGTTGCAAACTTATTCACAAGAAATGTTGTGTGTACCTATTAGAGTTTTAGAGTGAGTTAGGGATTTGGCAAGGGTGAATTGTTTAAGTTGAAAATAATTTTTGGGTGTAACAGATCAACCCCTGCATACTACAGATAAAAATACTTGCAAGAACCTTTCCCTTTTTCATTTATCATTATGCACACTGCTTCACTGGAAAAGGCCTCACAGGATGTGTTTGGAGAGGAGCCAGCTTTTCCATTAAACAACAAGGAATATTTGACTTTTGAAAGAAAGAGACAAAAACATGCCATTTTTTTTTAATGGCACGTTCTTAGTTATCAGATTAACAACATTTTTGGAGGGGTATTCAAGCAAGTATTAAGCGTAAAACATACAAATAAACGTACTCTTACTTTCAGCAATCCTTTAAGAACTAGAGACTTCTCTTAAAGCAGGATCCCTTTCCTTCTGGGTGGATCACCTTTAGGTATTCCTCCAAACAAGCTGCAGCTGTCCCATGTGACACTGGCAGGGGCAGCTCTGGGCCGTGTTGCTTCCCCAGGAGTTTTTGGCGGCTGACTCTTGCTTAGGTAATTTAGTAATTGTGCTGCCACCTTCGGGATCCCCAAAAGGTCTGTCTCCCACATGCCTGCATGTTGCAAGACTCTATTTCATTTCCATATGTTCCTCTTTTCTGTGCATGATTGGTCTTTGGACAGATAAAGGAGGGGTTTTAGCACCTGTTAATGAATTAATTAAATGGTGGATCTACTGATGTAATCTCTACAAAAATGATTCTGTTAGATACTTTGGAGACTTCTGTTTTGCTTGTGTGATCTTTACTATTTGAGGGAAACTTTCAAACTCCTGATGGGCCTTGAGTGATTTTTACTTCTTGGACAGACCGTGCTTCTCTTGTCTTTATACTTGTTGTCCCCTTAATTTTAGCCCCTAGAGGGCTAAACTTTACAGTTTCACTAAATAAATCATAAATGCTTCAGTTTATAAATAATATAGATGTTCATTGTATATTTTTATATAATTTAATTTTGTCCCCTACAGGGCTAAAATTTGGAGGGTGAGTGCTGCTCTTCAGGAAAACCTGGTGATGGAACAAATGAGGTGCAGCTGGCATCAGTCAAGGTTTCAGTTAGACAGAGTGGAAACTGCAGTTGGACCAAGTGCCTTCATCAGAGCAGCAAGTTCCAGAGCTCCTTCACTGTGGCACCTTCGGGCTTGGTGGTAGGAGAACCTGACACAGTGAGTGTAAAGCAATGACACCTGGGCTTGCAGAGTCTGTGGCTGAGTAAAATCTGGTCTAAGTTCTGTTGTTTTACAGAAGAAAAATGTTGTAGCTGATCTGTCAAACACAGTAGACTCAAAGTGAGGGCCTGGCAGTGACTCTGTAAGAAGAAATGGTTTCTAAAACAGGGTAAAAAAGTGGGAGCTGGCTGCTGAAGATTGATAGCAGAGATTTTTTTTGGCTTGGTTGTCGCACTAGTGATTCCACGTGGTATATTTTGATGCTTTTCAGTTTAGATTGCTGTACAAGTATGAAGTTAAGGCATTAAAAAAAACCCCTCAAATTTGTCTCTTCAACGGGCTCTAGTACAATTACGTGGTAGTAAATGCATCAACAAATATTGGTTTTAGTTATTTTTTGAAATAGCTCTTAAAAAGCATCCCAAATCTTGAGAATTCATTGGAGCCTTCCTTAATTGTTTGGCATTTCAGTGTGTGTAGGCAGTAGAGCATGTGAGCAGCTGTAACCACGTTCGTGCAGTCAGTTTTGCAAATACATGAAAAAACTTGCTCATGGGAGAGTCACAGCCCACTTGTGTTTAAAACCTGAGACTGGTACAGTGAGTAAAAACAAGCTGGGATACTTGTAGGAACAACAAAAACCCAGGAAACCTTGAGAAATCTTTGGAATCAAAATTATTGTGTGTTTATGGCCAATGCAGTGCTAAGAGAGCCAGGAGATGTGACATGTTAATGTTTGGGTTTGGTTTTTTAGTGTCCACTTAAAATTAGTAACGTGGCTCAGATTTTTCAATACAGATCTCTTAGGTACTGGAGGTAGTTAAGTGTGTCATACTAAACACTCTGGGAGTTGAAAATGTTGCTTTGTGTGAGTATTTATATTTTCTGAAACTCAGCTGTGCATGCTTTTTGTTCGCCGTTGAAATGCTGTAACCACAGCTGAATTGAAATTGGTCGGTCCAAAGGAGCTGATACAATTTTATCTGTTTGCTCATCTAACTTAGAGCAAGAAATAGGCACAGACTATGGACTGAGGGATGTTCACCGGTATGTTTGAAAATTTGTGTTTGATAATTGAAGTTAAATATCATGAGAAAACCTCATAAACAGGGGTGAAATTCAACATGTAAAGTGCTTGTTTTCCTTTGTGGCCTCGTTTGAACTGTCTTGCAGATCAAACTTCTAACTCCTTCTATGTGAGTTAGCATTAGCAATAAGTGGCAAAGTCCATCCTGTTGTTAAGAATTTGGATGCTGTGTAGGGTAAATCCACCTTTTCCCCCTATTGTTTGGCCTCTCTTCTTACCATTTCTGTAATCATCCATGATTGAGTAAATCCCCAAGAGCATTTTGTGGTAGTGATGCAACCACACTTGCCATTTTGTGAGTGTGTGATAAATACGTATTAAATGGTACCAAATGAGCTTAGCAGAGATAATAGGTTGTGTGCTTTTCTCTAGAGGCAAGAACACCAGGTGTGGCCTGGTGTTGGGATCGTGGATCACAGGAATCAGTCGATGACCTCAGTTTTAAAACACCAGTCTGGCTGCATTTGGTCTGCTCTTCTCTCATCTGGAATCTCTGCTGTATGTGCAACTGCAAACCCTTGGTTTATAAATTTGCTTAAAACATTACAAATCTCATACTGATGTAAGACTGCTCCTGCGAGGAAAGGTTTATTAAAGAAACAAATCTTACGTGAGAAGACTGCAGAGAAGAGATGCATTTTGCCATAGCTGTATGGCTGAACCTATGGGGGTGGACAGAAATTCTGAATCTTTTCTTCCGGCCCCTGTGTTGGAGGAAGGGTTAGGTTGGAATCCGGCAGTTTTCTAAAGTAGTGTCTTGGAAGAGAGAGGAATGAGTCCCAGACTGAGCCTTCCTTTAGGAGAGGAAGTGCAGGTCCTGAGGTGGATATCTGCAAGGTGTTTTAGTAGTGTTACTAGACAGAATATGTATATTTTAAAACAAAGATAACTGTGTTCTGATGGATTCCCCGTATAATACTTCCCAGGTGTTGATGGTACGGTTCATAATCTGGACCTGTGCAACTGTAGTTGCTTTTCTTGACAGTCTCAGTTCCAATTCTGCGTTATTGGCTTTTATAGCAACTGGAGAGAGCCAAGTGGCAGAGCAGTTTCCTGTGGATGGATGCTGAAAATGTCTGAGAATAGATTGCTAGTTGGGTTTGAGTTGTTCTTTCAGTTATTCTGTAGAAGAAATCTCCTTTGAAAAGTGCAGCTGGGTGAGTGGAGTTTCTCCAGGGTGATCTGGCCTGGGCTGTGGCTGTGGGTCACTGCTTATACTGGCTCCAGCTGCTCAGAGCACTGAGGAGAATTTGGGGTTCAGGCTGGCAGCACACAGGTCCTGCAGGGAGGGCAGGAGTGAGATTCCTGGTATTTTCTGATCTTCTGCCTGATAGCTGGGCAGGGTGAGTTTTCAGGCCTCTCCTGCTTGGAATACAAGCTTGGGGTATAAGATATTGTTAAGGAGGGCACTCCACAAGCCACCATGCTTGTCTGCTTCTCTGCTTTCTTGCAGGGAGCAAATACAGCTGTTCTTTACAGATGGCTTTGCTACTACCCTTCATATTGGGCCGTGATCTGTTCATTCATTGACATTGGTAGAAGTTTGGTTGTGGGTGAGTTCTTTGGAGAACAATTACTATCCCAAATGACAGACAAAAACAAAATAATTAATTCTCCCACAAAATTGTGCCTCTATGAACATAACTATAAAATGCAGTGATTACTGCTGCTGCTGCTCACTCGGTGACTTGTGTGAAAGCTGGATGTTGGCTCATGGGGCACAGTTTTATTAAAAGTGTATTGGGAGTTGTGGGAAGGTTCCAGGGGGTTAAATGTGGATTTTATTTTGTTTGTCTGTTTGTTTTCCAGTAATGGTGATTTTAGTCTTTGTAGTATGTGGGAAGCATTAAGTTGTCAGGTGCCTTGAACTGTGTTAATCCTCTCTGGCTGGAACAATTAGGCACTGAGAATCCCAAATGGCGAATGGTTTTGGTTACTGTGCTTCTAAAGTACTCATAACAGAGCTTCAGGTCCACAGTCAGGAAAAACAGGAATTGCAAAGTTTAAAGTTTTCATTCTTCTCTCTCCGTTGCTGATGTTTTTGCAGATTTGACAGTGTTTTGAAGAGGCCAGAAAGGTGAACACGCACACCCTCCTCACTGTGTTTGGTTGTGTCTTGTTATCCAATTAGATATTGAAGTCAGTATTTGGATTATTAATTGTTTAGCCAGGAGCAGAACCCTGAAATATATGAATTCCCTTCTTTGTATAAATGTTTTTCTAAAGAGATTTGCTGGATAAATATTGTGTTTTATTTTCATTAAGATGAAATTATGGAATCAAATTTAGGAGGAAGATAATTTGCTCAGGGTAGCCCCATTTTCTTCTTAAAATGGTACTTGGGCATTATTTGTAATGGTATTTTTCAAGTACTGTCTGGATAAAATGTACTAAGGAAACAGCATGGCGCTGTCTGTAGCAGTGCCTCAAACTCATTAAAAATCTACACTTAAGGGAAAGAAATAGGAAACAATGGGCAAGCTGAGATCAGAAGTTATTGATCCCTTTGATCTCACCAAAAATCAGTGGGGGTTTTGACTTGTATGTTATTAGTAGCAGGAACTGACTTTAGCTAAATCAAATTAGCTGGTTTTGGGAAAAAACCCCAATACCAGGTGGTGGTGAAAAGTGGCCAAGTGAAGAAAAAAGTGTAAGTTATTCTGGCCTAAAAAAAAGAGGGTTTGTGGTCAGTGGGAACAAGGAAATAGCCTTCACTTTTTCCTTTTGAAAAGTGCCTTTTTCAATACTAGTGCAAGTGCTTTACCTTGAGGTGTGACCTTTGCGGTGAGCAGTTTTCTGAAACATCTTTCATGTGATGTGCCCGGTGGCACTGGCAATGAAAACGCAGTGTATTTTTAAATACTCCTAAAATAGGGATTGCTAAACTACTTCTCTGAAAGCATCTTCCCTTCAGTTCACCAGAAGTTACCAATTTGAGCAGTCAGGTGTACTGTATTGCTGTTTCTGCTTAGTGTTCTTAGTTCTCCAAACTGAAATGCCATTTGAAGGGATTGTGTGTTGCTCAGTAATGTCAGTGTTGTTCTAATGTCATAATCTCTGTGTGGAAAGCGAGAAATGTCCGAACTGGAGATAAGTGGTCTAACAGACAGCAGAAGATCAACCTCTCAACTCAGTATGTGCCTTTCACATATTTGGCTTATTTTTGCTCCTATTGTGCAGCCACTGCTTAAAGTTGTGTCAGGCTGCTGTGGTCAAGCTCCTTTTTTGTTTAGGGTTCACCTGGTTACCTGACATCAAAGCAATTTCATTCTGGGATGTTGGATGTTGGTTTTTTAGTATGTGGAATACCAAGGTCGGCATGAGCTGCAGAAGTGAGCTGCCTTGGAGCAGAGCATTGAGTCCCAATCTTGCAGATGTGCGAGTTGCACTCACAATTTCAGCTCCTTAGGTTCAGAAACGATTCTGTGGAAAGTTCTGCCCAGTGTTCTGCTATTTAGAGTATCTGTGGGGAGAACTCTAAGGAGCCCTGCTCTTGGAATGGGTTATTCAGTTATCCTTTAAGTATTGCTGGAGTGCTGCTGGAAGAGCTGGCTGTGCTAGAAATGGCACTCTGCAACAGCGCAAAACTGATCCATAACACAAGTAACCCTTTGAGACAATGTGGTAAAGGAAAATACTGAATCTGTGTGTTCAAGATCATTCAGTTGTAGAGTTTAGTGGAGTTCTCACATCTGCAGTGCTGATTTATAGGCATCGTCTGTGGCGAAAGGCAAAGTCATCACAGATGTTAAGTGCAGCATATGGTTCTGTATAATAAAATTCAACTCGTGCTCTCTGCTTTAGCCTCTACCATATGGTTTTGACTTAATTTGTAGCCATTTGTTCTGCCAGATAAGTTTAAGAAAAAGTTACACAGTGATTTATCATTCGAAGAAAACCTCCGTGTTTCCTACCCTGTCATTAATGAACTTGGATCAATTATTTGATCAGTCTACCAAAGTTGTTTGGGTTTACCTATTAAACAGTTAAACAGCTATTAAATAGCTATTAAACAGTTCTGTTAAAGGTGTCAATAGTGCAAATAAGCATATGGTTTAGCTAGTCAGAGACAATCTGATATAGAAAACTTGTATGTGATTCTCGTGACAGGATGAAAGAGTAACTTGGAGTTTGTTTGGTAGTAAAATTACGTAATATTTTTTAGAATAACCGTGTGGGGGTTGAGCGTGTGTGTTTAAATACTTATACATGTCTACTCTGAGAAATGAGGGGTCAGATGTGTCTCTCCAGGGCTTTGAACATAATTCAGGTAATAGTTCCATGTTGTACCCCATCTTAATTTGAATGCCTAGGTCCAAGTGAATCTTTCAGTTCTGTAATGTAAATGGTGACGTTTGAGTATTTTTGTTAACTATTGTACATGAAAATATAATGCTGAGGAAGCAAGGGTTGCCTCATTAGACTGAAATATGGGCGTCCATTGGTCTAGCAAAGTTTCTGTGCTTATGAAATACAGGAAATGTATTTTTCTTTTTCTCCTGTTAGCAAGAGATTCTGTTAGTGATTCCTTCGTGGATCTTTAGGGAGGTGCACGTAGTCCTGACTGCTCTGCTTTCTGACAAATCAATTTGGTGTGCTTTACCTTTGGTGGAAGATTAAAGGGGAAAATACTCTGGTATATCAGATTTTCCTTGGAGGCAACTCGTGACTTAGTAGTTTGGAACAAATGCTTTCCATGTGGAATAGGCAGTAAAGGGCTCCTTCTGTAACTGTGAGTGATAGTGAAAGAGTGCTTGTCACCTGATGCTTTGTTCCTTTAAGTATTGTGCATTTAGGGTATTTTATATTCTGTGTAAGTGTGTACAGAAATGTTTTTAGACCAACAAGTTTGTGTTAATATGAGCCTAAAAGAAAAGTCCTTACCTGGTGTAAATTTGATGTTTGTTGGTGGCTGTAAGGTAACACAGCTAGATGCGGTGTAATACAGGACGAACACGCTTTCACAGGTGCTGGTTAGATTCTCCTTTATTTCATTTAGAATCTTCCTGACTGACAAGACAGGATTTCTTCACCGTGGCTTTTTATTTCACATTTATTACATATTGACAGGCACTTTTCACTTAAAACAGCAGTGTTAGCTGGCCCCTTGTAACTGTATGAACATCTCAAACGTGAGGAGTTGAATCCAGTGCTTTGAACAGATAGCCAGAGCGCTGAGTGCCAGAGGTGGTGCTAATGTGGGCAATGGCTTCCTGTATGCCTGGAGCCAGATTTTATCTTTATACTTTGTATTGGGATTTATAAAATGTAGCTGAGCAGTGTTTTTCTGGATTTGATGCATTTGGAAGGCAATTTTTCTTCTGAGCACGTCCACATGTGTTGTTTTTGGAATTTTAAGATGCCTGTCCTGGTGGGAAGTCAGTAATAAGCATAATAAGAAAAACCCAACCCTGTTCTTCAAATTAATTCATAAGCTCACTGGAACTCCTTGAGTTTATGGAAAAGTGACATTAGTCAACAAAAATTACATTCTAGTCTCACAGCTCATGTATTTTTTGGCACACTGCCATGTGCAGCCTGCCTGCTGCACAGCAATATTGGGAACGTCTGGAAATAAATTCGTGGGTAAAAGTGAAAATTAATTATGTGCCTATCTCATCTCTACATGCAGTAAATGATGATATGGAAGTATTCTCTCTGTTAAATGCTAGGCAGGTATTGGATTAGGTGAAGACAAAATTGAAGGAAATGGAATGTTTTGGTACTACCAAGGAGCTCGAGTTCAAAGGCTTGCCAGTCCTGGGAAAGAATAAACATCAGCAGTGGGGCTGCTCCAGTGCATAAGTGCTTCCCAGGAGTAGAAATACTGAAAACTGTACTTGGAACCTTGAAAAGGAATAATATCACCCTGATGCGAGTTCTGTTCTTAGTTTGTAGATGAATATGCCTGAGTAGTTCAAGGGGTAATTCAAACTGGATGACTGAAGGATGGGGTTGCATGGAGGAGCTCTTGGGGTAACATTCAAATGCTGTGGTTAGCTCTGTCTCGTGTTTATCTATATTTTCTTCCTTCACTCCCTTGAAATACCAAATATTCCCTGTGGTCTAATGAGATGCTGCTGTCCTAACTTCCCTATGTTTGCTGTTGAGTAATATTTTGATTGTCATCATTTCAACAAAGAAAGATGTAGAGGCAAAGAAAGGCCCTCAAAATGAATAATGAGCTGTCTTTCTATTAAGTTCATGTTGAACACTTAATATTATTCATTCTCTATGCTCCAGCTGTGCTTGTAATGTTGTCTGATAGTGAAGTATGAGCTTCATACGTAAGAACATGAGACTCTTGCAGCGTGGGAGCACAAGCTCTCCTGGGACCAGATCAGGGTGTGGAGGTTCTGGTGGCTTTTTTTTTAGAGCTTTGTTTGATATGTGGAGTTTCAGAGAAGTTTTCAGTGACTTTTTTGAGCTCTGACAGAAGAGGGAGTATCTGGCTTTACTTTTCAAGACAAAGCAATAAGCTCAAAATGCGTATGTGTACTTTGTTAACAATACCTACTGAAATTTCCCCAAGTGCTTTGATTGAACATCACGTGTAGCAAACTACAGAAAGAGAATGATTCATTACTTTTATTGCTTTTGACTGAAAAGGGGAGATAGAAAAGGGTGTGTTTTATTCATTGATCATTGAGAATTGTATTGGCATGGGTAGAACCACTTTTAATCTTTTGTCTCTGATCCTTTATTAGGCAACAGCTGCAGTCGTTTGAAGTAAATTGTTCATTAAAGCACTCTTTTGGCTTTTGACAAATTGCATCAAACTGCCTCCTTTGGGGAGACACAGCCCTGAGTAGTTGTGCAAGTTTATTCTTGTTGTCAGAGGCATAAATTGCCTGAATTTCAGAAGTTGCATGCACAGAGGGCAGCAGAAATAAGCAGGGAAGCTTTATTTCTGGTCAAGTGCAAGTAGAGACATAAGAAGCCTGTCCTTGTTTGGTTTGATGGCACAAAATTGCATTTTCACTCATATTTGTTTCAAATACTTGTCAGTCTGTAATAATTTGAATAACTGTTAGAACCATGGAAACATTCTTGGATGAGTATCAGACCCGTGCTTGTGTGTCTCTCCCCTGGGATAGTCCCCCTTACCTGGAAAATGAGGAACTCAAACAGGGGCAGCACTGGGAGGAAAGTTGAGATGAGAAATTTAGAGATAGAACAGAGGCAGTCAGTTCTGTAAGCTTACAGTTGTCAAAAGTCACTGCTGACTTTAAAGTGTGCACCTGGGACACCTACTGTAGAGTACATGTAAAATATTCACATTGCTCAAGCAATTAATTTACTATGAAATGGATATGTCTTATCAGCTCAGAATGTAACCTTAATTAGCACAGGAAATTTAGTGAAAATGTTCTATTCTTATGAAAATTTTATTGCCTGATCTCATTAGTCTGTTTTGTCTCATTTCTGTGTTCATTTAATGGATTGGAAGCCTGTGTTTTCCCTAGATAAGCTTTTAAGAGAAGCAATATCAGTTCAGCTCTTGTTCTTCCTGCAGTCTGTGCACGGGCAGGGACACTGACCAGGGCATCTCAGCTCTGCAGAATGACTGAGTAGGAATTTCGTGAGTGTTGATAAGTAGTCAATCTACAAGAGGTCAGCTGTGATTAGGGCTGTGAGGAAAAACTGCAGAGGGGAGGAAAGACAACTTGAGCATGTGGCACAGGGAGAGTTTGAGCTGAGAACAAAGTGCCAAATGAACAAGCCAGAATGAGTAAAATTGTAGGTTTTGGAGGAGAGCAGAGTCATGTCTGTACCTTGTGCATTTGCCAGTCATTGCTGGTAGTAGGATCTCGGCTGCCATCTAACAATGGTATATTCTTTCAGGAAAAGTGTCTTTCTTTGATATTTAAATTTTTTTTGTGCTTGGGGAAGAAAGTTGCTCCACATTTTTGCAGGTAGTATCTTGTGTGCAGGTATGTGTCCAAAGCAATGAAAACAACCTGAGTAACCCTTTTAGGAGGCAGAGATGCAAACAGAGCTTGACAGAGTTATGTGCCTCAGGCTTTCTTAGCAAAGAAAATCTCCCTCAGGGGGCCCTAGGGGCAATTAACAGGAAAAAAAAAAAAACAACCCAAACCAAACAAAATTAAAAAAAATTTGCGAACCCCTGCACTACGGGACCCTCCTGGGCAGCAGAGCTTGTGCCCACATGGCAGCAGCTGCCTGGGACAGTGCAGAGGGCAGAAAAAGGCAGAAAACATGAAGGGAAAAAAAGGGTGAGACGTTTGATGGGAAAAGTGGCAGGAAACAAGAGTGAAAAAAGGGCACAAAATGCACAAGAAAAGTATTAGGAACAGGAGGGGGAAAGAACGATAAATGTGAGGGGAAAAGTGGGAGAAATGGGAGAGGGAAACGCTGGGAAACACGAGGGCAAAAGTGAGAAACATGAGGAGACAACTTGGAGAAAAATGACTGAGGAAAGGAGAAAAGCATGAAGGGAGAAAAGGGCAGGATAAGTGAGGGGGAAATTGTGAGAATCATGAGAGAACAAAAAAGGAGGTAAGAGTGGGAAGGTGGGGAAATGTGAGAGGTAAAGTGTGAGGAAAGGGAGCTGAAAAGGGTGGGGAAAATGAGTAAAACTTGGGAGGCAAACATGAGAGGAAAACTGTGAGACTCGAGAGGGGGAAGGGGTGGAAATGCGAGAGGGAAAAGAACAGGAAATGTGAAGGGAGAAAAGGAGCGAAGGCAGGATTGGCATGACAGCTGAAATGATTTCTAACACATTCCCCCATGCATTTGCCCATTTATTGCACTAGCCCAGGGCTTCTCTGTATGTCCGTCTCCCCCTGTGCCTTGATTCCTGTTCGGAAGCAGCAGAAGTGCAGGATGTGCCCACCAGCAGGAGCTGCTCCAGGCTGGGAAGGGGCCAGGTGGTGCTGATTTCCAGAGGCTTCTGTGTCCCAGGTGAGGCCAGGGCAGGAGTGGGTTGAAAGGTGCTGCTGCTGCTCCTCTGTGCCAGAGAGCCCTGGCCGGGCAGGGCACGGCGCCCACTGCACTGCGGGCTCTTTCTCCTGCCACAGCTGGGCACACCTGGCAACAAATCATGACGACTTGTGGGGAAACCAAGGGCTTTGTGGAGGCTGCATTGCTCTGCACACACCCGGGCCACCTGCAGCACAGAGCTTTGGCCCCCAGAAATGTAAACCCGAGGGGAACAGCTGGAAAAGGTTTCATTTTCACCTTTCAATAGAAGCAACTAAAATCAAAGTTACCAAGAAGGGCTCCGATCCCTGGTGCCAGCTCGGTGTGAGAAAGGAGGCATGACTTTATTTCAGTGCTGGGTGCGTGGGGAATCACTTTCCTAACACGTGCTCAGCCAGAAATCCCACCTACTCATTTGTAACCATGGAAACAAGACCTACTCATTACTGTGCTGAAACTCACAGGTTAAACATTCCCTCAAATTAGTTGACATATTTAAACCGCTTCTCAGAAGTTACTGACAGGAGAGTAGGGCTCTCTTGAGAGTCTCTGGTGGTCATTTGGGGAACATCCCATTCCTGCAATTCTCCTCTGATGCCCAAGAGCCTCCTACAACCACTCTTTTCCCCTTGAATTCATTCCAGCTACATTCTTAGGAAGACTACTCTGTTCTCAAGGCTAAGGTAGCCACTTCCACACATCAATCACTGCACTGGGGGAATAGAGGGTTCAACACTGTTAATGGGAAGGGAATCCACGATTTGTTGCAGTTCAACATTTTCTCAACACTTTCTTTCTCTGGGAATTGCTCACAAGCATTTCCTCAATGCACCTTGAAATAGTTTTTGCTGACTGAAGCCACATTGTATCTTTCCTTCAGCAATTCAGAAAGAAAAACACAAATTGCTGACTGAAACCTTTCTACTCCCAAATCTGTTCACTGCTCAAGCACAAGCCTCAGGCTCATACCCGATTCCCTCAGTGAGATAGGAGGTAATATTTTGCTTCAGCTGAAGGGTTATTAGAAGAAAGAAGGAAAGTTGTTGGTTCTAGGTGTTGTTATTTAGGGTTTGGATTTGTTCTAGTTGATTTGTTGGGTGTTGCTGTGAGCTGGGAGAGGGGCCAGCGTGAAGACCAGACCAAAAGGGAAGTAGGGTAAGAGGGGAGGGGACAGAAAAGGAGGCGGTGGGGACAGAATAAAAGTTTCCTATTTCCCGGCCAAAGGGAAAGGGGACACGGTTCGCCCTGGGCTGGGAAAGGCAGTAAAAAGCAGCATTTTCTGTGTGTGTGTTGTGTGTGTGTTTGGCTCTTGGGAGAGGGAGATACACACCCAGCTCAGGTGAATCCTTCCTCAGAAACAGTTCTCTTTGGCTTTGAGGACTTTTTCCCCATTTAATTTCATCTAAGAGTTGGCTCCTTTCTAACACCCCTCTCCCAGCAGCTCAGGGCTGCATTGCACAGTGCTTGCTGTGTGCCAGAGAGCTCAAAGCAGGCTGGCCTGGTGCCCCGGAATATTTCTGCAGAACACTCCGCATTTCACCCCTTTGCTCTGGCTCAGTGCACAACTCCAGCACTGCAGGCGCTTCCTCCCAGAGCCGTGTGAGGCCCCGGCTCCTGCAGATGTGACCTGACAAGCTGTCCCTGCCTGCCGCTGGCCTCGCTTCCCCCGGCAGAAGCGCCGTGCCTGAAGGAGGCTGCCCTGTGCCGGAGCCTGCGGAGCAGCCCGGCTCCCTCCCCTGTGCCCAGAGCGCTGCACACACTGCTCGCCTTGGCCAGGAGTTAGAGGGCAGCCGGCACAAGGGTGGCAATCCTCAGCCAGGCCTGCAGCCCTCGGCTGTGGTTTGCCTTTCTCTGCTCCTGTGCACGCTCCAGACGGCCGATGCCACCGGTCTGTGCTGTGCCCAGCACGGCCACGCTTCCCCTCGGGAGCAGCCGGCTGCCAGCTGGGCTCTGAGAGCGCAGGATTCGCCCGGGGCCACCAAGAGGCACCCAGGGCCGGGCTGCTGCCTCTTGCAGCTCCAAGGGCCTCCTTGCAGCTGCCTCTGCCCAGGCTCAGGCTGCTCCGGGCTCTGCCAGGGCTCTGCTGGGGCTCCAGCCTGGGCAAGGCGGGGCCTGGGCTCACCCTGCAGCCGCTGACAGCTCTGCACCAGCTCTGCGCCTTTCCCAGGAGCCTCCCTGATCTTTCTGCTGTCTCACTTGGGCAAAACTCTCCTCCAGACAAAGAGATTGCACTTAGGGATACAAATGCAAGTGGCAGCAACCCAAATGCTCTCGAGTCAGAGCTCAAGGCCTGCATCTGCACAGGGTATTTGGGCTGCCCCACTCGTCCTTTGGTTCTGCCTGCAAATGCCACTGCCCTTTCTGCCTCAAACACAAGTGCCACAGCTGGGTAAAACCCAGCCCCTGGGCCATATTCCAAAGGCACTGCGGTCCGGAGAGCATGACGAAAGAAGAGCCTACTCCCCCTTCAAACCGTACCAAAGAGGGCATCAATGTCACTTTCCACCTCTAAGCAAAAATGGACAGTTCAGAAGGAAATGTTGAGCATTCTCACAGGCTCAGAAGGAGGAGAATCTTCAAAATGACTTGAGGTTTCAGAAACTTTATTTACAATCCTAGGCCAAAATACTACCCTACAATCCTAGGCTAAAATCCTACTCTACAATCTACTACAATGCTGGTGATGGAAGAAAAAGTTTTTAAGTGACTGGTCCATTCCTGTCAACTCCTTCCACCTCTTAAAGGTAAGGATGAGTGGCACCAGGCTGGATGTAGGCTTGGCCGATGTTACAAATGGATGCTGCACAAAGGAAAACAAAAAAGCCAAGAATGAACCATTACTTTCCAAGCTAAGAGCCCCAAAGGCAGGGTAATCTTTTTTTCAATGAAAAGGGGATTGAGTCAGAGTAGGTCTAAGGAGCAACAGTGGGACAACAGTGGCACAGCTTACTGCAAGAGCTGCTAAATGCCCCAGGCCTGGAAATATTTCAGGTCTGAGCATCCTGATCTCTTGAAAGATGCCCCTGCTCATTGCAGGGCACTTGGACCAGATGACCCTTACAGGTCCCTGCCAGCCCAGCCCAGTCTAGGATTCCTGGCTGTTCTCATTTGAACAGCACCAAGAGTGGAGGCGAGGAGGACGAGGCTCATCTGATGCCTGGCACTTCAGTGCAGGAGGAGCCCGTCCCTGGGACACTGTTTCCCCTGCAGCCCCTTGGCATTTTACCTGCAGCAGCTCCTTGGCAGACCAGCGCCGCTCCTCGTCTCTCTGCAGGCAGCAGCTCAGGAAGTCACGCAGCAAAGGGGAGAGGAGCTTGGGCTGCTGCAGCTTTGGGATCCCTTTGGTGGCTATCAGGAATCGAGCCTGGAGAAAAAGGAAAGACGAGTCTCTCAGCTGCTTCTTTCACATCTGGAACTGCTCTCCCAGATCCCATTGTTTCAGCTGCACTCTGCAGTGGCAGTTTCTGCCGTGGCACAGAGGCAGAGATGACTTTCCTGGACCAACAAAAAACCCAAAGCCTGATGCAGTCACAGCTTTTCCAGCATCCAGCAGATCTTGCCCTGGCAGCTGATTTCATTGACTGACCTCCTTAGTGGAAACTACATCAGCAAAAGCACCTTTGCTTCTCTGAGGATTCACCTGAGCAGCTTGACAGGCTAGTTGGAAGAGGGACTTTGCTCTACTAACTCACTCTAGTATTTCCAAGGAGTATGACATGAAAAGCATCTCTGCAGCACTTGTTGGTCCCTTAAGCACAGCTGCTATAAAAGTCATCAAGCTTTTTCCTTGGTTCTTGAAAACAATGGTAATTAAAAGTAAAGAAAGGAAATCCCTCAGTTAAGGCAAGTTTCCCTGTGAGAAGAATGGGGGTACACTTCTCTCCAAACCACTGCTTTAGAAACTTTGTTGAGTTTGGGTTACTTTCCTTCATTTCAGGAAAGATAACAGCAGCTCTAAGATGCTTGTTTCCTGTTAGTAGGGCCATCTACACGGCCAAAAGAGCTGGAACGACTTCTAAGCCAAAGCCAAATGTTGCCTGAGAAGGGAGATTGTCTGCCTGGGCTAAGGCTTGAGTTCCCCCATGGATGCAACCAAAACCCCAGCAGATGCTGATGTGCTGCAGGGACATTTTCAGAAAGGGACCATGGTGGAAGTAGTTCCAGCAGATGGCAATGGCATTTTGTCCAATGGCACACAGAACGTGGGATGGGGGAGAAAGACAGCGGGATCAGAGAGTATTTACACCTTACCGAGAGAGGACCTTTATTCCCGTAAGGAGGTTCTCCTTCCACCATTTCAATGCCCACAATTCCAAAAGACCAGATGTCTGCTTTGGGGCCATAGGACTCAGCTTTTGCAATTTCAGGCGCCATCCACCAAGCAGTCCCGGTCACCGAGCTCCGTCTACTCTGCTCAGGGGTGAGTTGAGCAGAGAGGCCAAAATCAGCTGGGGAGAGAGCAAAAGAAGGTTTTGATTTGAATCCTGTGCAATTAGGAAAGCAAGGAAAAGAATTGCCCAGTTGAAGTTGGAGAATGTGCTGCTGAATCTCCTGGACAACTCTCCCTGCTCTGTTTCCTCAGGACTTTAGCCAAGGAAATATGGCATTGGCTGCTTCAAAAATCCCCACATTTTTTACACGGCCTCCAGCAGTGTCTTTTGTTCCCCTGAAGCTTTAGACTTGTAGCCCCCTCCCTCTGGAAGGGACACACACAGAGCAATGCCACTGTGGACGGCTCGATCCTTGCCATAGGTCTGTGCACGTTGCCACCGCGTGGTCAGCTCACAACAGGCTCCCTGCACTGCCACCAGCACCATTTTGGGGGGGCTGGCACTCACTCAAAAGCAGCCCCAAAGCCCACATATCCCTGGAACGCTGCACCTGCCCAAGAATATACTGACCCAGCTTGACAGAGCCATCCGTTTTGAGGAGAATGTTGAGGCTCTTCACATCTCGGTGTATCACGTGGTTGGAATGGAGAAAATGCAGTCCTTGCAGGCACTGAGAGAGAAACCAGAAACGGGAGGGCAAAAATCAGTGATGTGATTTTATCACACAAGAAAGGAAAGAGCTCTCCAAGATTCCCTCTGCAGGGGAATGAGGAGTAATGGCAGAAGACAGTGCCGTTGAGGGCAAGAGCTCGCTGCTCCAACACAGGCAGGGCAGCACCTTTCTAAAGAAAGGCATGTCAGCTTGCCAAAGAGCAACAGCAACTGCTGGTGTAGACTCTGCCCTGCAAACCAGCCAGGACAACTGCTGCTGCAGTGGATGTGCTCAGAAGTACAGAGCATTCTGGCTGCACTGCTAACCTTTCCAGCTGAGGACTCAGAGAAATGAGTCTTTCTTCTTTGCTGCTCCTTTCAAACAGTGCCACCCCCACCTTTGCTTTTACAGGCAAGGAATGCAGTGCAGACAGGCCAAAGTTTAGAGAGGCAAGATGGAGAAGAGCAAATACAAGAGCCAGAGTGAGAATGCAACAGCAGGAGAGAAGAGGACAAGAACAGAGTCCAGTGAGTGCAGGGGCACTGGCAGGCAGTTCGCTTGAGATGCTCTTGCTTGCCCAGAGCATATCTGCAACACAGAAACAAAGCCTGGCTCACGGAATCACTCCTCTCCTGAGCCCCTTTCCCAGACAATCCTGCCCAAGCCCTGGGACGCACAGATGAGATCCCTCACCTCTCGACTGATGGTTGCAACGTGGTGTTCACATATGCGAACCTCAGCGATGACATCATCCAGAGAGCCTCCATCCATGTACTCCATCACCAGCCAGAGTTCGTCGAGCACAAGGTAGCTGAAAGAAGGGAACAAGGCCATGCAGATGAACATGCATACATTGGTTTCTTTGCTTGATTCTTGTTTCCGGGTCCCTTTGTGACATAGACAGAATTCAAGGAATAGACACTCCCTTCAGGCTGTGCATTGTTTGCAGTCTGTGCAGTCTCAAGGAGAACAGCACATCTGTGAGAAAGGAGATATTTTAGATGGCCAGCAAGCCAAAAGTACAGTTTAGTATCAGCCAAGATGAAAAACCTGTCCCGCATGGTATTTCTGGAAAGGAGCACCTAGTGTTCCTGGCATGGCCAGCCCTGGAAAAGAGGGGCAACAATCCAAGGGAAATCCTCTCTAGCATGCTTCATCAGCATTGAAGAAACTTGAAAAAATCAATCCTGAGACAACATGGAGGCAGTGAGCTTACAAGGTATTGACTTAGTATGGGAGGGTTGATTCAGGTTTTTGGCCAATGTTCCAACTCAGTGTTTGAAAGCCAGGGAAGACACATGCAGGCAAAATACACTCTCTTCCCATCCATTGGAGATGAGTAGAGAAATAATAATTAACTGATTATTAACAGCTCTATTTTCTGCCAGTGTCCAAAGTGGGGTTTTAACCTCGCATGCTTTTACTATGTAAACAAACCTTCATGGGAAGAGACCATGACCACTCACCTGTCTAAATAATCCACAACGTGGGGACTCTTATTCTTCTTCATGACCATGATTTCATTAAGCGCTTGTTGATTCCTATTCGGTCCTTGAAGATTGATTTTCTTAATGGCCACCTAGAATGACACAGAAAATCAGTAACTTTAGAAGCTGGTGGAATGAGACCACAACACACATGGAGCGAGTGATTTTGCAATGACACAGGTGAGCTCTGCCAAAATGCCTTGCAATTAGACAAAGGAGTAATTAGGAACTGACATTCCTACAGCTCATTTCTCTGCTCCTTTGGGGGCCAGTTCCAGGACACGTGGCCACTGACCACAATTTGCCTTGTCCACTTGTTAAAAATGGTGTCTCAACTCTCACCCCCCAAAGCTCTGAGCACACTCTCTGTTTCTCTGTCCGTACTTCAGAGGAAGAAATGCGTGCCTTGGTACTCTGTGGATACATCTCGGGCTATAGGCAAGGCTTAGGGCTTTTAGGGACGCCTTGCAGATCTCTCCCTACGTGCAGTTCCCAAGTGCAGCACTGCAGGTGGCTAAGGAACTGCCAGGAACATTCAGATGTATTTGCTGGCAGCCAGAAATGGGAATTCAGGACTCTGAAGCCGTAGCCCCAGAGAGCAGTGAGATGCTCCAAGGCACCACCTTTGTTGGAGCAATTGAGAGCCAGGGAGAGCGTCCTTCTCTGAAAGGAACCGCTGCCCTCCTTGCCTTCCTTCTGGCAGCTGAGCAGGACAAAGACTGTCCCAAATGCAGCTGGCTGGCTGGCGCCCGTCTGTGCTTCTTGTGCCTTTCCACCACAGCTCTAGCCACAGCTGCAGCCACAGCTGACACGAGAGAGGAAAGCCCTGGAGAGCAGCAGAATCTGCAGGGGCTCTTGACATTTACCTGTCCTCCTGTGGCAGTGTCGATCGCTCTGCAAACCTCTCCAAAAGCCCTAGAAACAAAACAGCAGCAAAGCAAGGAGAAGCCATTTAGACGTTGGAGTGAAAGCCAGTCCAGACAGGAGATGTCTGCTGGAAATGCCTCCAACCTGCAGCATGCAGGAGGGCTCTGCCAGAAGGCAGATGATGCATTTTCCTCTCCAGTGCATGGGCACTGGGCCTGTTTCTGAAGCACTGGGCTTTAGTGCCTCAGCTCAAAAGGCCAGGTGATTCTTTCATCTTGGATTTCAGTTTCTAAACTGGGCAGTTTTTATCCTGATCACACTATTTCCTTTAGCAAACTCTTGGGAAGAAATGTTCCTTCAAACAGTTATCTCCCTGCTACAAAAAGGGGTGGTTGCTGTTTCTGGCAATGAAATCCAAGTGTCTTTGACAATTCCTTCTGACCACACTTCCAAATTCTGGCTGGTACTGAGAGATGGGGCAGACTAACCCCAGTGTCTGAATATGTTTGCAACTTGCCTGACTTCACCCTTGACAGATATTCCAGCAGCAAATCGTTGCCCCAAGATTGTGTACAAGTAACTGTGGTTGGACTCACCCTCTGCCAACAATTTCCTCTTCAATGTATTTCCTTCGGGGATTTTCCATGCTCGCCATTTGCCCTGAGGGAAACAAAATGCAAGATGTTCACTTGAAAGCAGAGATCCCACTATCCAAGAGATACAAAAGCCAGCCCTGCTGGGGCTGTACAGTCTGGCCTTCTGAGTCCTTTGTGGTCAGCTGGGTAACAACAACAACAACAACAACAATTGCAACAAGACAGGCAGCTCTGCAGTACAAGCAGGCCAGCACTGATTTCTACAGTCCTTTGAAGAGATGCCTTGGCAGAAAACAAAGCACAGGGAGATGCATTCCCAGGAGAGGAGGGCATCTTCCCCACCTTGCAGCAGTTTGCCAAAAGAATGCCTTTCCCTTTGTAAACCCAAGCAGCTCATGCTCTAACCAATCCCAAGGGGCCTTCAGCAGCAGGACCCTCACCCTTGATGAGCAGGCTGAGCTGGAAGACGCCCTTGCCCGTGGCCCACGTGAAGAACCACACTGCTTCTCCTCCCCCTGACAGCAGGGATCAGTCCCTGCCATTGCACTCGCCCTCTCAGCCCCGCACACGTGCCCACCTTCCCGCAGCGGGCAAGGGCAGCAGGGACAGCAGTGCTCCTCAGGTGCCGGCGGGACACGGACAGCTGCCCAGAGGAGATGCTGACCCTCTGTGAGCCCAGCCCAGGCCATGCAGGAGCCGGCCCAGAGCAGGGGCTGCTGCCTCGGGGCAGCTCCGCGCTGCAGCGGCCGGCCGGCAGCGGGACTCTCCCAGCTAAGGAAGGCTCCAGCCTCGGCGCTCACACCAGCCCTCAGGGCCAGGGCAGCCACCGCCACAAAGCTGCCAAAGCCCAGGCACCAGCACTGACAAGCAATGGCAAGAAGGCACGGCCACACCCAGCCCCTTCCAAGCTGGTGCCCCCACTGAGGACACGGCAGGATTGGCTTGGAGAGCAGACACACCCAGGTGCACATCAGTGCCCTTTTGTGCCAACAGGTGATGGGAGACAGAGAGTCAGCTGGGCTCTCTTCTCAGCCCCACCAGGTCTTATCTGAGGGCACAGGACCGGCAGCTGCTCTGGGCAAGAAGCAGCTTCAATGACTTGTGCTGTAGAATCACAAAGGGCTTGATGTGTTTTCCTAGAGACTGATCTGAGCAGGGCTTGGGCCAGTGGGTAGCATTCTAACAGTCATGGGAATGACTGGGAATCAGGTAGGAAAAAGTGTCATGGATCTGAGGAATATACAGCAGAGGGGCTGGAGGCTCACTCCTGAGAAATGCCTACAGCGCACTTTTATCTGATCATGCCCCAGGCCTATGTCTCTTGGATGTATGTTTCTAGGAACAAAACTAGGTTATTAAATACAGATTGTAATAAAAAGATCTGGTTTTTCTCATTGGGGGCCCAGAAACACCAGCTCTTGCTGTCTGTTTCTGCTGTCACCTGATGTTCTTTCCAAAGAGTCCTCACTGACAAATATATAATATTCTCATTAAAAACCCTGCAGATGTAGTAGTGGTAAATAAGAACAGTCATCAAAATGACGTCACTAAGACACATGGGGCAGAAGAGCTCCTTCAAGATGGAGAAAAAACCTCTACCCAAAAAAATCTGGAAAAAAACCCAAACTAAAACCACAACCAGAAGACAAAATGCCAAAACCAATCAATTTCCGTGAAGGTTTTTTTTGCTCGGATGGCGGATGAGAAGTCAGGAGTCTAAGGAGAATTTAGGAAGCTGACTATTCTGTCCAGTTTGGCCACTAGCACACAGGACTTGCCCAGATCATTTGCTAGCTCACAGCCTTCTGCTGATGCAAGGACAACCCCTGCTTCTGCCTTTAGCAGCTGGGGAAGCTCAGGCAAACCCCAGGCACGTCCAAGCTGCCCTCAGAGGCAGCGGGAACACCCAGAGCACTCTCTTGCTGCCTTGGAGCACAGCCTCTCCTGTGGGGAGCCCTAAATGCTCCTGGGACACCAAAGTGAGGAGGATCATTGGGTCCAGCTGTGCTGGCACGTGCACACCATACACTGTCCCTCAGAGAAGAAAGACACAAGACATACTCAGGAGCTCCAGGGACTCATCCTCATCATCCTCCATCGCCTGTTGCTGAGCAGAAGCCCTGTCAGTGCTGGAGATGAACGAACTGCCCGGCTTCCACTGCACAGCTTGGCCAGCACAGGTGCCTTCAGGTAACACTGCTGCTGCTGCAGGTTCAACAGAAGAGCCTGTGGAGATCTGAGACAACAAAGGAGTTGGTGTCAGAAAGAAAAGTGGCCGGCAGAGATTAGCCCCAGATCCCACTTCAAATGCAAGCCCTTAGCAAGATGCTGTCAGCCACATGCAGGGCACAAATCATCAACTTGGAGAGCAAGGGGATTCTAAGTCACTCTGACGAAATTCTAATGGGCTGACTCCACTGGACACTGCAAATTGCTCCAAATTACATATTCCCCCCTGACTACTATCAGGAAGCACATTCTCTGGCAAAACTTCTCTTTTAGTTCTTTTAAAGCTCTGGAATGGAAAATTAGGAAATAGGCAGTGATGCCTCTGCTCTTGCTGCTGCAGACATGGAAATGGATTTTCTTGCAGCCTACTCAGCTGGCCCTCTACACTCTACTGCCACAGGCCAAGCTCACAGCTTGCTGCAGAATTCTTAAACACCAGGAACATCAAATGTTCTTTCCTTACTCACCTTGGGATCAGCACCTCTGAATACCCGGCTCAGGTGACCTGCAGTGGGCAAGGGAAAATGAAGCAGATGCTTTGAGAAAACTGGAGACAACCAGAGCATTTTCAGAAGACCTTCCAAGAAGGCCTCCCAGTCTACATTTTCAAAGTTGTCCTGCTTGACCCAGCAATGGAGGAATTGGCAAACTCTGCTGCCACAGACTCTCCCACGGAGGGAACGCAACCCCTGCAGGTTCCCTTGCAAATGCTGCCCGCACGGCCGTGGCTACACACACCCCCTTTTGAGCTGAACATGTTGACAGGAGCTTTACCCAAGCGGCATCCCAATGGCTTTTCTGTTTCCAAATCAACTCAGTCACTAACAAAGAGCAGGAAGACACAAAAACCAGGTTAGGTGACACTCAGGGAAAACCTCTACTTACCTGCCAGGTGAGTCAGGAAATAGCAGGAATAGGCAACTCCATAAACAGTGAAAACTGCAGCGGCGAGTTGCCCAATCATTGTGGCAACTGCTGTGCAAGTTTGCAGACTGCGCTCTAACGCTAGCTAAAAGGAGTCTCCTGTCAGTCAGCAGCTGCCCACTGACAAAAGCCTCAAGCACAGGACCAAGTTCCTGCACCGAGCAAGCCCAAGAGCTGCTCTGACACCCCTGAGGCCTTCCGGGCACCAAGGCAACCTTGCGATGTCACCACGACCACGTGGCAACCGTGCCCTGACATCACAAAGCAAAGCCCCGTGACGGTCTGTGAATCGATAGAGACGGATAGAGTGATGTTTGTGTTGGTCTAGGCTGCATTTTTACCTTTTCCCCCGCTCAGCTGCCTGTTTCAGCTCTTGTTTCTCCCCCTGTGCCCCCTGTGTCCCCTGTTGCTTTGCTGGGTCCGAGCTGGCGGCCGGGCCGGGCGGAGCAGCAGTTCCAGCCCCGGGTGTCCCTGGAGCGCTGGGAGCTGCCGGTGGCCCCAGGCACTGTCCCCTGAGCCAGTGCCATCTGCTGTCCTTTTCCAGGGGTGCTGCTCTGCAGGGGAGGAAGCAAGAACAGAGTGAAAGGCTTTGAAGATGGGGCGGCGGGAATCCCTCTGCTTAGATTTCTGTTTAAAGATATATGGACTGTAGCATAGAGAGGAATAATTTCATGGATATTTATATATGCAAGTTACTATTTGTATAGGAATATTTCTGTATGTATCTTTGTATATTTATAAATGTATGCTACATATATATGTGTCTGTATATATGCATACATCTTTGTAATAACATATGTATGGATGGATGTAAGTATATGTATATGTAAGTATGCTGTTCTATGTGTGTTTTAATTTTATTTCCTATGAATACAGTTGTGTAGGTATTTCTATTCATGCAGTTGGAGTTATATGGCTCTTTAAATAGGTATATTGGTATTCCTAGAAGTAAATATATCCAGTTTTCTATTTACATCTGTGTATTGACTTCTGTATTTTGAGGTGGGTGTATCTGGGTGTATCTTTCTATTTAAACATGTATGGAGATGTATAGTTGTGTCATTGTATCGATTGAGATCTTTGTAGACGACTGTTTAGATAGAAATACTGATATTTTTGTATTCCTAGATGGGCTTTAGGCTTGCAGTAATATGTAATAAATTAAGTTGCTAAACACCTAATTGATCTTTGTGTCTAGTGACTTGTTGTCGATGTTGGCAATAAATTAAGTTTTCTTAACTGAAGTGGATATTTCTATATTTTTACATAGCATTGTTGTAAAAATTTAAAAAATCCCTTTTTTAACTTAAATTGAGATATATAGTTGTATAGTGTCAGCGCCGGTGAAGCATTTTGTAATAAATGACATTTTTCATGTGAAATCAATTCTGGTGTATTTGTCGATCAGCAGCACAGCTGTAGGAATCTGCAAGAAATTACAATTGTCAACTGCGATGGGTGTTTTGTGATTTGTGCTGTCCAGAGCAATGAGCAGTTTTATATACTGGACGATTTTGGCCATGGAAATCTCCATCCATGCCCAGCACATGCCCCACTTGCACTCAGGCTGGGCAAGGCAGGTGCAGATTTGGGATGGCAGCAGAGCCACACCTTGGCTGAGAACTCGCTCCAAAGGCCGCTGAGAAAACTCCGGGATTCCACGAAGCATCCAGCTCCAACCAGAGCCACCCAGGGAGGACAAATCCACCCGCCATGCCATGGGCAGCTCTTCAGGAAGCGCTCCAAGTGTCCCTCTGAAGGTCATCCTGGAGCCCAGGAGCCAACAGGGATCCTGAGCCAGCTCCGCTGCCTTTGGCAGCACTTTGCAAACGAGCTGCAGCAAGGGGGAGGCCGCAGGGCTGTGAGTGCTGCAGGCCGGCGATGAAGGAAGGGCCATGGACACCTGTGCTGACATGACCCAGAATCCACAAGGATTCTGGGGGAGAAATGGCAAGCAACAAGTTCCCACAGCCACGACAGTGATGGAAGCCCTTGCTGTGAAGTTCCCTGGAGGAACTCCCAGGGGAGTTGCTGCTATAAGAACTAGTACCAGAAGGCACAAATGTAGTAACACTAGGAGATGGCCTCTAGGACCCACAGGCAATAGCTTAGGGAAAGATCAACTCTATATTTGATATATTCTATTGATTATGGCATATCAAAATATAGAATATGCAGCATTATATTTGATAAATTGTATCTATGATACTTATAAATATGTACCATTGAGTGCAGTTTCATAAATATTTTCATTTCATATAGATCTGATATATTCTTCCCACTTGGGGGAGTGAAGATGTACTGCTGTTGAGAACCTTCTGCCCACACAGCAGTCAGGCCACAGGGCTGTGCGTGCACACCCACCCACCGTCCTTGTTCTTCTCGGCATCTTGGGGCTGCTGTTGGCACAGAACTGGGATGAATTGAACTCGACACACCTGTCCATGTCCAGCCTGTCATCAACGCTGATGTGGCAGGGCACAACACACAGCTCTCAAATCACTCACATTATCATCCATGCTTTCATTCCTGCTGGGGAATGGGGAACTTAGAAACACCAAAGACACAGAAAAGAGGTGGAAAAAGTTGGGATCTTTAGTACACTGCTGGTACCCTCATGTAGGAACATTTGTTGGGTTTTTTAAGGTGATAACTTTCCAAAAACTAGCAAAGCTGCTCAGCATCGGTCACCCAGTTGTGAATGGTTTTCTTGGCTTGGCAAAACTGCAGTGTTAACTGCGGACTCCGTCCTTGGTTCAAACCACCTGCCCTGACCTGCAGACAAAAGCACCAGCACCAGCAGAAGCTACATCAGCCACTTTTCTCAAAAAGCTCTCTTCAATATGCCAGAGGAAAGGAAAACATGTCAGACAGTGTGGACTAATGACAAGACTCTGAGCAACAGTTAAAAAGCAAAGGGCCGCAGCATTCTGGGACACTCCTCGTGCTCCAAGGCAGCCAGGCCGCCCTGGCTGCCCGGGACCCTGCGCTCCACGGGCTCTGCAGAGCTGCACAGCGGGGAGGCAGCCTCGGGCACCTCAGGCCCTGGGCACCAGTGGCCTTCTTGGTCTGGCCGGCTGCCTCTGGGCAAATGCAGCCTGCTGGCCCTCTGCTCTTGGCCCTAGCCCGGCCTTGCAGGGCTAATCCTGCTCCCGCTCTGAAACGTGCTCAAGAAGGACTCATTTGTTTCCAGCTTTCCAGGGCATTGATTTGCACCACAAAATACTGAAGGACTAAGGCCTGAACAACAGGCCCTGAGCTAAATCTGCCCTCTGGATGACCCTTCCAACCAAACTTTCAATGGATCTGCTCCTTAACCAAGTGTTACTATCATTAGGATCTATGCATTCATTCATTGGTGAAACACGTCTTTACCTTTCAGCATGAAGAAACCAGACAAGGCCACATCTGGCCTTGCTTCCTCCTTGAGCCCTGGACAGGCTCAGGGAGAAAACCAAGAGGAGAAGGAAATCAGATCTCCTGCCCCAGAAGGTCTGTCAGATTGCTCGTTCAGCACTGTCAAAGCTGGGCTACTCTCACAGTGCAGTCAGAAGCCTGGTGGCCAAGAAAGGGGGAGGCAGTGTAGGATTTCCTAGTTCCTCGCAGTGACTTTCCCGAGCTTTGCTGGGACAGCTTTCCCCACCTGATGAGTGGATCTGGATGAAGGATAAAGTAAAAAGGGTGTCTGCTGATGTATCATTCTTAACCACTAGAGGCAACCTTTTGTACCAGTGATAAGGTGCATTGCTTACCTTCTTCTTTTCTGATTTGTCTTTGCACTCCTGCATGATAGTAAATGACACTGTTGCTTCAGCTGGTGTCTGTGTCTGTGACTCTCCCTGCTGCAGACAGGTAAAAAATGTTATTAAAGAAAGGTCTTATGGAATATGGATGAGGCCATGCTACTTTAGCTAAGCAGCTAGCAATAGCCTGCAAGCTCCCAGTTGAAAACTGTTTAGAGAAAGAGAAGTTTGTTCACACAACAGCCTATTCTTAGGGAGAAAAACAAGTGCATCTGCATAAATATTAGCTCTGTTCCATCAGAACCCACCAAGGAAAAATGGAAACAACCTGAAACTTAGCACATACACACAAATGACCTTCTGACCAATAAATGAGGCAGTAAGGAAACTACCCGCCAACGGGTGTGGTGCATGAGGTCCCTGAAAACTGGACAAAAGAAGCGATGTGAATAAAGAATTGGCTTTATCTGCATGAAGGATATGGAGTCTCGGCTGATTCATTACAACATCTCCCCACCACCAAAACAAACACACAGCCAGTTGAGCACAAGACCTGCCTCTCTGCCAGCCCATTTCTTGGAAAACACCCCTGATTGCCATCTCTGCAAGTGCAATCCCCACTTTCCAACTACCTTTTCTGCAGCCAGGCGAGAAAAGTCGTCGCTCCCAGCTCCGGACACCTCCAGACACCAACTGCTTTCAGCAGTCACAAGCCTGAAATATCAACTTCCTTACTGAACCAGCCCACTGGGAGCTCACACAGGGAGGCCTTTTGTCCAAGGATACCCACACCAGAGCTCGAGGCTGGAGCAGTTTGAAATGCAACACCTCCAGAGTTTAAACCTCCCTTTATCAAATGAGAACATTCCAACCTGCCCCAAAGGGAAAGGAAAGAGAAGCTCTTCTCCCACAACCGCAAGCTCTGTGCTTCCTTTGGTTCCAGTGGAGAGTGGAGGCCATGGGCTACTCCTCACTTTGGGAAGGAACCTTGGGAAATGGCCTGACCTGGGAGACCAGCAGAGGGAAGTTCCCCAAAAGGATCTCTGCAGGGAAAAAGAAAAAAAGAAAAAAAGAAAAAAAAAAAAAAAAAAAAAAAAAAGGTTAATTGAAACTTTTCAAAAAGTTCTCAGACAGAAATTTCTGCCCCAACATGACAACCCCAAAGTCTCTGTGGTTTTTCAGGACACATCATTTTTGTCAGTCCCCCCAAGCACAATCAGCTCCCCAACAAGACTTCAAGACTAAAGGACAAACCTTGCCCCCTCACTTCTCCACACCAGCTCTAGGGAGTCTCTGTCCATTGCAAGATCTCCTTGGTCAGTCTGCATTGGCAAGAGCTGGCTGCAGGAGGCATTTGCATTGGAAATCTCCCCAGATGGGGGGAAAAACAGAAGAAGCGATTCCTGAGGAAAGAAAATGGCAACGTCATTTGGGAAGACACCGGCGTGAGCTCCCTACAAGTGAAGGCCTTTCATCCCTGGCATCAAGCAACATCCATCCATGGGGCAGCACTAGCGTTTTGATGACAATGCTGACAAAATCACTGCCCCTTCCTGCTGCTGTTGCTGACAGCGAATCATGAGAAATGTTCCAACTCTGCAAAAAACAGGCAGAGATGGTGAGAAAAAAACAGTTAGTCTGCTGAAAAGGTGGCCAAAAGAATGGTTTCTAATGTCCCCTTTTCATCCTTTCCCCAGCCAAGACAAAGCAATGGCCTTTTCCTCCGTCACCGACGGTGACCCAGGCACAGGATGCAGCGTGGGGACAGAGTCCACCACAGCTCCCAGAGCCCACCCTGCCCAGGGGCTTCCCGTGCCGAGCCGAACCGAGCCGAGCCGAGCCGAACCGAGCCGAACCGAGCCGAGCCGAGCCGAACCGAGCCGAGCCGAGCCGAGCCGAGCCGAGCCGAACCGAGCCGAGCCGAACCGAGCCGAGCCGAGCCGAGCCGAGCCGAGCCGAACCGAGCCGAACCGAGCCGAAGCAAGCCGAAGCGAGCCGAGCCGAGCCGAGCCGAGCCGAACCGAGCCGAGCCGAACCGAGCCGAACCGAGCTGAGCCGAGCCGAGCCGAGCCGAACCGAGCCGAGCCGAGCCGAGCCGAGCCGAGCCGAGCCGAACCGAGCCGAGCCGAGCCGAGCCGAACCGAGCCGAGCCGAGCCGAGCCGCGGCCGTTGGTCTCTGGTCGTTGTGGCCACAGTCGGCGATGGACGCCATGCCGGAGCTGCCGCTGCCCGCCGGGCTCAGCGCCGGCACCTTCCCCGCCAAGCTGTGGCGCCTGGCAAACAGCCCCCGCGTCCGCTCCGTGCGCTGGGACAGCCAGGCGCGGGGGCTGCTCATCGACCGCTCCCTCTTGGAGCGGGAGCTGCTCGGCCCGGGCGGCTCCCAGGGGCCGGCCCCGCACACCTTCCGGGCCACGCAGTTTCGCAGCTTCCTGCGCCAGCTCAACCGCTACGGCTTCCGCAAGGGGCCAGGCTGGGTTGGCGCAGCCGCGCCGGGCGATGCCAGCGCCTGGCTCCACTACAGGAACCCCTGGTTTCGCCGCGACCGCCCCGACATCCTGCTCCGCATCAGGCGCCGGAGCGCGGCCAACAGGCAGCGGCCGGCGGCGGGGCGGGAGGGGCGCAGGCGCCCGCCCTGCGGCTTCAAGCCGCTGCCCAGGGAGCGGCCGCTGCCGGACGGGCGGGACGGGCGCGCTGGCTTCAAGCCGCTGCCCCGGTTTTTAGGCGTCCACTCCACTTCCTGTGGGCACTGCAGTCCCACGAGTTCTCTGGTTTGCGTGTCGCCATCAGGGGTGTGAGGGGAGCAGCGGAAGCACGGCCCCACGGGAAGGAGACAGTTTCAAAATGGACACCGGTACGAAATGGGGGGTGAGGGAGAGCGGTAAAGGTATACAAATGAACTTATTCACATGCAAACTTGGAACAATAACGGATACAAATGGATAAGTCTTTAAATATGTCCTTAACCTAGTAAACGTGGAACAGTAACTTACGCCCCTACGGAATGGGACATGAGCAACTACGAGCATTAACAAGGGTACAGGTGTGACGCGGCATTAACGATTGATACAAACATTTACAACACGGAACACTGTGATTACTTAAGTAGACACTTTATATGAACCTTCTGTTTCGAGATTTTAGTCCCCATAAAACCCCAACAAGCTCAAGGTCCATTTATAATAAAAAAAAAGGGTAGTCAAGCTTCCAGGACTGTAGACACATGGAGGTGAGACCACCCCCAAACAGGCTGAAGGTCCATTTGTAGGAGAAAAATGGGTAGTCAAGCTTCCAGGACTGCAGACACATTGAAGTGAGATCCCCAACAAGAAGCTCAAGGTCCATTTGTAGGAGAAAAACGGGGAGCAAAACTTCCAGGGTGTTCTCACTTTGATGTCTCTGCAGTTCAGGAGGTTTGACTATCCTTTTTTTCTCCAAAAATTGGACCTTGAGCTTGTTTGGGGTGGTCTCACTTCCATGTGTCTGCAATCCTAAAACCTGACTACTTGATGTTTTCCTACAATAAGCCTTAAACTTGTTTAGGGGGGGGGGTCTCCCTTCCATATGTCTGTAGTCCTAGAAGCTTGACTACCCTTTTTTCTCCAAAAATTGGACCTTGAGCTTGTTTGGGGTGGTCTCACCTCCATGTGTCTGCAGTCCTGGAAGCTTGACTACCCTTTTTTCTCATACAAATGGACCTTGAGCTTTTTTTTGGGGGGTGTCACTTTTCTCTGTCTGCAGTCCTGGAAGCTTGACTACCATTTTTTCATTTGTAAATTGACCATAAGCTTGTTGACAGCAGACACATGAAAGTGCCACCCCTCTAAGAAGCTGCAGGTGCAATTTTTAGAGAAAAAAGGGTGGTCAAGCCTCCAGGACTGCAGACAAATGGAAGTTAGACTGCCAAAAAGAAGCTCAAGGTCCATTTGTAGGAGATAAAAGGGTAGTCAAACGTTCAGGACTGCAGACACGTGGAAGTGAGACCACCCCCAAACAAGCTCAAGGTGTATTCATAGGAGAAAAAAGGGTACTCAAGCTTCCAGGACTGCAGACACATCCAAGTGGGTTGCTGCATGAGCCAGTGTTTTTTGGTTTGCTTGTTTTTCTTTTATTTTCCTCTTTTTTTTTTTTTTTTTTTTTTTTCCTTTTTTTTTTTTTCCTTTTTTTTTTCCAACAGCCTCCTGGAGTGCTACAGGAAAAGGGCAGACTTGCTGGACAGTGCCCAGTCAAAAAGGGTCCTGGGGGCGCTTGTTACAGCAGCTGAACATGATCCAGCATAGTGCCCTTGTGGCTACGAAGGCCAACAGACTTTTGCAAATATTAAGAATATGCTAGATTTTGTTCAGAAAACATTTCCTTCCAAGTCAATATCCATTAAAATATAACAGTGTTAAGCAACTTTTGAAAAGCTGTAACTAAAGCTCCCACGGTTTTATTACTTTTTATTACTGAGCTTTTAACAGAGCTGTTCCAACATTCCATAAGTTTTTGCCCGAGATTTTATCTTGCCCTCATTCACATGGAATGAAATTCAGGAGGATCAGAAGTTGTTCCACGAGTCACAGAAAGGCCACTATTCCCAAAGGAGTGCAGAGTTTCTAGGTTGCTTCTCATGTACCCCCAGGAAATATGCAAGAGTCTGGTTTAATAAGCCAGAGCATTAACTAGAAGCGTGACATGTAAGATTTGATCTCTTCCCCTTTCCCTCCTCCTACATTTGACAGTCTGGAACTGGGAGAGTGGCAGGGTTGCCCTCTTTAAAGTTTCACTGAAATGAAGTATACAAAACAAGCTCCCATCTTTATGAAATCACATTTCCCCACTCCAGATAAATCCTGTTTCACCAGAAAACCTCTGCTCAGCTCCTTTTGTACATCCATTCTATGGGATATCTGCTTTCTGGTCCAGAAGCACTCTGGACTGATGAGGTAAAACAGGTGAGAGAAGAGATCACAAAGACTTAGTAAAGGAAGACCTTCCCAACCCATTTGAAGAGTTAGACAGAACTAACAGCATCTCCCACGTGAGCATCAATTAAGAAGTGACAAAGGGACGACACCTGAAAAAAAGCCTTCAGCAGACTTTGCCTGTCAGCCCCATCAGCCTCACTAACATCATTTCCATAAGGAGGACAATTTGTGTTCAAGGTTGCTTCCTGAACTCACTTCTCCAAACTGTCTGACCTGCAAAGGTGATGGCTTTGTTGTCATCGACTGCACCAACTGTCCTGATGGATCACTAAGCTCTCCAGCAGCTTCTCAGTAGTTTTTAATAGGCACAGAAATGGGAAAGCAAATAAGCTACAAAAAAAAATTTAAAACACACAAAAAAACCACAAACAAACCATGGAGAGTCTTTGAACTTCAAAAAAAAGAAGGCAAATTGTTGTTAAAAAACCATAGCAAGCACCCAGTGCCAACCAAATTAATGCTTAGGAAAGCTTACAGAGTCTAAAACACAGTAATATTCTGGCTTCCTAATTTAGTGATACAGAGTCAAAGTTTCTATTTGACATATCCCACATAATTGCACTCAATTGTAGCACTGCCATTCAACAGAAGCCAAGGATCCAGAAATGGAAAGAATTGCCCAATGTGGTATATTCAAGAATCTCTCCTTAATATTGAACCAGCTCCATGGCCTATGTTCTCATCACTTATGCCATGTGTTATACAATGCACTTAGGCTTAGGAAGTATTATCAGGACAGCTCTAAAAGTAGTATTTCTGAAAAGAAAGGGAAGAAGATTAAGACAGAAAGAACGTCTCTTCCAGGTGTTCCCAAACAGGGCCCAACTCTTCTGACAGACACTTCAGTTGGCTGCCTTTACCTTGGTTTGGTTTTTAAGCAGAGATACTCATTCCAAGCCCTTCACTTCCCTCTAGCTCCAAATAATTTTTTCATTAGTGAACGGGACATTATTTTTTATGCAAATCAAAGGCCCAAAGAAGTTTATTTTATCACCAATACTTCTATCTGTACAACAGGTATAAAGAGAGCAGTACATCCACCCTAAACCTATCATCAAGGTATCCTGCTGTGCTGCTGATCAATGATGGTCTCTCCAGTTCTGCCTCTCAAACAACACAGGGAAGAGTATTCCCAACCAGTTGAACTTCTTCAGGAGTAAAGTTGTCCTATTCCTTCCAATAATGAACTCTGGATCCCTGGTGAGTAACTCACATTTAACCGGCAGCATTCTGGGCTGCTCCTATTAACTGCAGCAGCCTGGACAGCTTGAACCTCAACAAAACGTGCAGTAAACGACTGAGCTAATTTAACCTCATTGATCCTCAAACCAATAGAATAATTTGATGTCCACACAGCAGCTTGTGCACCGCCTCCAACATAAACACGGCCCTGCAGGAAATCCACACCAACAATGTGCTGCAGCCCAGCTGCCAGAGCTATCAGGCTGGGAGAATCACTGCACAGTCTCCGAGCCCCCTCGCCAGCTGCACGGCATGAGTCACACGCTTTGTTTGTTCTTGTTAACAGTCAGGGGTTGTTTCCAGCCTGGATGTATCCTGACATCTCCCCAGTGCTGCAGTTTTATGGAGGAGGCTCCATTTTATCTGTAAGCTGTTTACCTCCAGTTTCGACGTGAACACAAAAAGCATTGCTAGGAGAGGCAAACACAGAAAACCAAGCAGCACTGGCACTTCTCAGGCAGATACTTAGCTGGATTTAAGCTCCCTATTAATCATTAATTACAGCAGCATTTCAAAAATTTAGGTTTTGAAATAATTTCAGCACTACTTAATCACAAAGGATGTAAGGTCTCCCTGAATATTTAGGAACATCTACTTTCAGGGAGGCATTTTAAGAAATGTTCTTTATATATAAACTATTTGTTATTTAAATTACTGCTGAAAGCCAAGTGCTTTATTTTGTTCAATACAACACATTTAAAACAATAACATGAGATTTTAATAGCAAAATCACCTAGCCCACAAAACACTGTTCTATGCTGACTAGGGTGGCAAAACAAGGGTAGTTTCTAAACACAGAAAAATAAATTTTAAAAAAGGATTTTTCTAAGCATGTAAATGCAGGTCTTGGTACCACATACAAGAACTTCACTTGCAAAGGAACTTGGTCTTGCTAGAGTTTTAAGTACGGTGGTTTTTTATCAGACCTGGCCTCGCTCATGCTTTGTGCCACTTGTAAAATGGAACAGGGCATTTTAGGAAAGAAGTACCTCCCTTCAACTCCTAAAAGCTGTGACTGAAGCCTGTTAAGTTTCAGTAGCGTTTCAAATATACCAGGGCATCCTCAGCTTTACCTTCTTTATAGGACAAGGTCCAGAAACCCACTGGCAGTTAGAGGAGCCACATAATCAGTGTTCAGCATTTCTACCAACCAAATTATCCCTGATAAATAGATACGACCTAGCATGAGAATTCACTTTTACTTCAGCATATTAAAAGTTATTTATTTTAAGGATAAATATATATCTCTTTCACAACTACACTGCAACACAGACACGAGTCCAACAACAAAACAGCAGAACAAAAATACATCCCCCTAATATAGCATATCCACTGTTTTTTCTTCATCAGCCATACAAGATTGATGGAAACAGGAGAGATTTTCCTTCTAACACAGCAGGTTAAGCGTCTTGAGAGAAGTCAGATGTCACTATTATCTGCAAGCACACAAGAAAACGAACTCATGCCAAAGAAAGGGATAATAAAATTGAAGTCTAAATGGAAGTTGAGAGAAAAAAAAGTCCTGCTCCAACAGGTTAATCTCTAGCTAGTTCCTCTTGTGACAAGTAGCTTTAAATAGTCATTTCACTCAAATTCTCCTACAACAAGTTTTCCTTGGAAATGAAACAATTTCTAGAACAAGCATAACTATCTTTGACCACACAAAACAGCATCACATTTTGAACTACTCTAGCAAAAAGTCAACTTTTTAAAAAAGATTTACTAAGAAGACAATTGGAAAAGTAACTTTACTCAGAAGTGATAGAATCAGCTGTAAATACTGGATGGGAAATTCCTGAAGAGACAAGTTTTCCCTTGGAGAGAAATGAAATAATACAGCAATTTACATTTCCCAACAACAATACTGCCTTTCTTTCCAGTTCATCCAGAAAACTCGGAGTATAAACCAATGGCACAGATTTGGCTCTTACACACACCCAACTCCCAGGACATTTTGTCACGCTCATCGTGCTGCATTCACTGGCTCTCCCAAATATTAATTGCCTTCTATCTTCGATATCTACTCGTGACTTGGGCGATTTTGCTTCAGGTTTTAATGCTTGGGATTTTTTTACACAGGACTATACACCTCAATAAATGTATCCAGGAAAGACTGGGTTTGATGCCATTTTTACAGTAGAACCCAAATTTTCAGTACTTTCTACCTACTTGTCCATTAACTCTTGATATAACAGAAAAACAATAAAAGCCATAAACCTCTTACTTTAGTAGCCTTCTGGAGGAGTAATTCAATAACTTCTTGCAAAATAAAACAGCAGCTTATAAAAATTAAAAAAAAATGTCTTCACCACAGTAATCATTACAGCAGGGCAGATGCAACAACGATGCATTTGTTTAGTCCATCTAGACGTGGAAAAGGATTAAAACAAGTAGACAGTAGCACAAGTCACCAGCACTTATTATCTAAGCCATAAACCTAAGCGTACTTCTGTGGGAAAATTAATTACAGACATGGGGGAAATCAGATCAGTCACTAATCAGGCAAAGTGAGCAGGAAAATACAGCTATGTTGTCCACTCCTGATTGAGTCGCAGGATCAAACAGCACCAAGTGCAAGTGAACTGAGGGGGAATTATTATCATGCCTTTTCATCACTGGAATCGTGCTGCCCCAGACAACCCCGACTCCTGTGTCTGGGCTAATTGCAGCCTGTTAAACCTCACAAGGAGACTGCAGCACAGCAACACCTCAGAGGGGGGAGAAAGACAGTTTAAGGAGGGAACAAGCCAATGAGAAAATCCTGTCCTACAGCTGAAGGAGAAGGAAACAGCCAAGCTAACAGGACACCTGCAGAACAAACAAGGGTCCACACCAGGCTGTGTGCACACACCCGCATGCACAGCCACACCAGCACTGCCTGCTGGAAACACCTTCCCCCGTGATAAAATATCAATGCCAAAGGTCAAAGGCTTTGAGAAAAAAAAAAAATATAAATTCAGTGATAAGGCAACTTTTCTAAATCCATTTCACAAATACTTGTTATTTCAAGCCTTAAATCACTAGTGGTAGGATAATACAGCAGACTCGGAGATGTAGATTTATGCAATTTGCAGTTACTTAAGAGAAGGGCTTGTTTATACCTGTGTATTTTCACCAAACCCAAGAACTGCAGGTGTCATTAAGCTACACTAAAAACTGCTCCCCCTTCAGAGAAATCACAGCCATGTCCTACAACTCATGCAGTCTGTTCTACCTCTAGGTCCACTAAGGATTGATTTCCAAACTGTGTCACAACTTCAGGATGACACAGAATCCAAGTATTACCAATAAATAAATAACAAAAGCTCTTTTTTTGAAGATGAGACACTAATTTACCAGCACATAATTGTAACTGAGCTGTTACATACTCCAGCTGAAACACTCCTGGTTTGGTGTTGGTAGAAGACATTCACTGCATATGAAGCTTTACGCATCACATTGAACTAATTTAATTGTAGGTGAGCAATTCTCTCAAGTTCTGACTGAACTTCCCTATTGATCAGTTATTTCTCCTTAAAAAATATACACCTGAATTTTACTCTCCCTCCCAACTCCCATAAAGAGGAGTGGACTAAAACTGGTTATAAAATGTTAGTAAGTGTGCCAGCCAGCAAGTATCCGAGTGGCTTAATCATTAAAGCTGCCGTTCATTTCCACTAACCACGTGGATGCTTTCAAATGTCTCAGTCCCAACCAGAAACTGTAATATTTTTACAGACCACAGGCAAGCAAGATGGAAAATTACCTGCTGTACACTATGTTTATGCACGTGAACATGGATGCCATTGGGCATAACAACGGCAATTCTGTACTTGGATGTCCTTTCTGCTTGTTCAGTGTACTCTATACAGCTGCCTTACAAACATGTCAATGTAGGGTAGCAGTTAGGTTTAAAATCAGTTGCAACATGGCTTAAGGAACGAGTTATTTTTGTAATCCAAACTCACTGGGATCCACGTTTGTAAGGATTTCACAGAAAACCAGACAAGTGTATCTGCACATCAGCAGCTCCACAGCACAAACTGTGAGGAACAAAGGCCAGTGGCTGCTCAGGGACCCTTCCCATGAGGCAGCTGATGCACAGGAGCTGCTCTGTGTAGAGTGTGATGATTTACCCAGCCAGTGTTTAAAATGCCCATATTACCTGATATCTGCAGCCATTTTAAGAAGGGGAAGTACTGGGAGCAAAGTCCCTCATGGATTCCATGCAGAATTGCAAATTCCTCTGTTTGGGTGCAGAAAACTATCTTTGCTAAGGTGACTAACTTAAATTTTTCCACATTTAATTTCACTGTTCCTCCTACATCCAGCATACTGTCAGAACGAGAGAAAACTGCATTCTACCCTAAGTGCAATTGCTACATTAGACAATTCTTTCAAATGCTGGTTTTGTTGAGCATCCTAGTAATTGTCCTATCTCAAAGACTGGCTTAATCCGTTCTGAAAACAGCTTCTCCTTTATGCTTTTAGAATTACTAAATTTTTTAAGTAATTAACATTTTCCCTCTGACTAATTCTGTTGGTGGACATCAGCAATTTGAAGCTGTCCACACAATTCACTTGCTTTGTTCTCTGCACTATCCAAGACTGACATTTAGGTTTAGTTTGTAGGAGGTTTAAACCCATCACTCGCCATGAAATCCAAATCAGTGATTTCAATAATGCCTGAAACACCAAGGAATTTGGGAAAGGACAGGAAGGCACTCCCACACTTTAAGGGACAGGAGAGAAAGCTTTAAGCAGTTTCTCAAGCATTCCCCCCTTTCTGACCAGTGACATTTGGTCTTGCTTGCTCTATGCTGGGTGTTTCTCCTGGGCATTTCTGTAGGAATGGGCACTGCTCCACTGAGAATAAATGCACAGTTGAGTGTCATTGATTCACTGATTTGTAAACATCTAGAGCGGGTATTGATCCACTGTCTGACTGGAGAAAAACAGCCTGTGGATCAGAAATAGCAATTCATTACCAAGACTTTTTTTGCTGAATCGTGCATACAAAAAAAACCTGAAAGATTCAATCCAATTAATTTTACTGTAACCCTTTCAAAGATGAATGAAAAGCCTCTTGGTCCATTTGAAAACACAGGGATAACTGTGCTTTCTTTTAGAGTATCACAAAATTACAAAAGTTGCCAGAGGAAGTAAGAAAACAGTAACAAAACCCACCACAGATAAAACTTCACAAATCTCAATTCCAAGACACTGACAGAAATGGTTTATATCTAGCTCTGCTGCTGAAGGCTCATTTGCAAAAACTGTGACCACAAAATGCATCACAAATTGGTTTTCTACCTCATTACTGCTGATTACTAGGTAATAGAATATTAATGGTGCTTCTTCAACATCTACGTTTTCTCAAGGTGCATAAATCACTGTAACATTGCTTTATCTTCCTTTCCAAACATTTGAAAGGCTGGTCTTCAGATGTTTGAACAGCAATCTTTCCATTACAGGGCAGCACACTTCCTTTTAATATAAGTAACACACTCATCAGATCATTTTCACCTCCTGATACAAAATCAGATGCACTCTCCAAAGAGGGAAGTGATTCTCCAGCTTCTATGCCTGAAGTATATTTACAAATTATTTACGAGTGTGACCAGATTGTACCATGTCCCTTCCTAAGAGCTTCTAAAACACACAGTGAATCCAAAGGAAGCAAAACAAGATTTCTAAAGCAGCTGAGTCAACTTTCATAGAAGCTCTTTCTTTATGCAGAAATACAAATACTTTTTAGAAACCAGCAAGGGTATTGATGTTACCAACACAGAGCACATGGTTTGGTGTGACTTTTATGAATTTACAGCCTAAACTACTACTACCACTTGGGCATCTGGCTGAAATACTTCTCTCCACTAAACATTACTGTCTGCAAAGAGATAAAAGTTAAACAGACTGTTTCCTTGAGGTTCTCAAGAAACCTTACTTCAAAAGGATAAGCAACTGAAGGTATTTTGTCAGCAGCAGCTCCCTCAGAAGTGCCCATTTTCCTGAGCAGGGGATATTTGTCAAGAAAGCAAACTGCACAGCCAGAGCAGGGAGCAGTTCAGTCACACCATCAATAGCGTAAGGATGAGAGACCCAGTGCTTTGGTACCAAAGCCCATCAGCCAGTGAGAATCTGCATGAAGCACAACTGTCAGTGCTGACCGGGACATGAACTGAACAGGGCTGCCTTTCACTGCTCTTTCCTTACCATAGTTATTATACCTGGAAGTGAAAGGTTTTACACGTTGTACAACCTACCCAAAAGAGGATCTCCTTGTAATGACGCCAAACATGAAAGACTGTTCTCACTATAGTACTACAAGGGAGGAGAAACACATCCCTAAAAGCTCTCTCTGACCTCCTTCTTTTGCAAGCTTATATTGGGATGGGGCAGGGACAATACCTAACCAAATGTCATGAAGGATCTTTTCAGACAAAAAGGCAAACTTTGTCAATACCAGATAGAGAAGTTCAGACAGACCTTTTGAGCAAGAAGGAGGAATTTAATGGTAAATACCACCACTACATCTACTTTCAGATGAGAGTATTCATTGAGAATTTAACAGAAAAATAGATTTCAAAGACAATAAACCATAATCCTTAGCTCTAGACAAACTCCCCACAGTACCAAGACATGGCTCAATTCAAGTGATTTTGAGCGAAAAGCTCCTTTGAATGAGGCACATAAAAAGCTTGACCTCAATTTTGCATTTCACAAGGCAGGTTATTTTTCAGAACATCAAATAACCAACCAAAATACGGGTCAGTTGTTTGACCAGACTATGCTTAGTGAATGAAATCTAACAGCTCAATTACAACTTAGCAAACTCAAGCCATTTAATTCCAAAATCCTAAATCATGCTGTACATCTATGAATTGCAAAACTGCACAAGGTCAGGAGCTCTCTTCTGATCCTTGGCCACTCGGAAGAAGGGAATTGCCGAGAACACCTACTGAACAGTACAAAATTGGAGCACTGTTTTCTTTTGCAATCACACCATTCTCTCTCTTGTCTCACTGATGGCAACGAGCTTATTTCAATCAACATGTTTTCTTAAACACTTAAAAGATGAAGAAAAAAACTTATTGCTCATGCTCTGAAGATACTACCATTCATTACTGCCACAAGACAGCCTGAACTCCAATATAGTCATTAACAAAGTGGCCAACTTGCATGGAGAGTGAATTTTAGAAGAGTGGAAGGACTGAAACCAGAAACATGACTTGAAGTGCTGCCTAATCTGCCCCTAGAGCTAGAGAAAAGCAGACAGTATTTGAGCCTGAGTGCTCTCACTGTATCATTCGTGGCTTCAGGCAGTCCACACAAATTTGAGATTTGAATCTGGGAGTCAGCAAACAGGATTCAAGGCTTTGTATCTACAGGTGGTCTCAGAGCTCTGAGATTTGACTTTCTCTAAAAGATATTCAAGAACTAAAAAGACGCAACAAAACTCAACTTATGACAACTTTCAAAGTTTTCCTTTACCCTACATTTGCCTGGTTATTAAACCTGTAATAGAATTTAAATTTATTTCCGCTCTTTTAGAACTATAAATGCTTACCCCAGCCAGGTTATTGTCCAATTTCTATTCCTAGCATTCTGAATGATAGTGATGACTTTCTTTTTACATTTACCATAATACTTAAATGGACAGTAGTAGTGGTGATGCATAATTTTGGCTTTGTTAATTCAGCCGAGACTGTCTTATGGATTTAATTAAAATTCTACTACAAAAGCTTTGGAAATACTGGAAATGCAGAAATATCACCTTTTATTCATTTAATTGTGTAACCACCTCAACCCAAAAGGGTCTTTACCCACAATCTGCTTGGTCATTTCATCACAACTATTAAGGACAACTGAGTAACCTGTTCCCAAAAAGCACAAAGATTAACAAATGTTCGGTTGGGGTTTTTTTTGCCCGCCACACAAAAAAAGTGCACATTTTCAACACATCTTTTGGGCAGAATGACAATTATACACACAGCATATGCTGTTTGCCTCTGCAAGTTATAGCCAACATTTCTATTCTTTCCTCTAACAATAAATTTAAAGTGTGTACTACATTTATATAAGAAGAATATATAACCCAAGAGTGCCGGCTGCAGCCCCACAAAGCCACCAAAGGTTTATTTTGTCTCACAAAAGAAAGCAAGCACCTTTCAGGGGCATCACCATTTCCTTCTCTCCTGGATACAGAGCCCTTCAGGCAGATTTGGCACACACGCCTGCAGTAAGAGGACAAGATGGAGCAATTCTGTCACTGCAGCAGATTAAAAAAAACCTGCCACCAAGAGGCTTTATTCCAAAGGCAATTCTCCTCTGATTCACAAAAGGTCTGCCTACCATACAGCCAAGCAGAGGCTCCCAGATGGTGCTGGCAAAGCAATCTCCACTTTCCCCCAACAGCACAGCAGCATGTTGATGTCTAGTAAAAAATATTTCCCGCCCTGATCCCTTTGCTGTCAGTTCTGTAACATGCACTGCCCTGATTAAATAAATAAAAGCCTATCAACCACCAGCAGTTTCAAGACTTACATGAAGCTCTCCTACTCTTAGGGGAAAAAACCCCATGAAGTCAGCATTTAAAACCAAGAGAAAGTGCTTGGAATTATATCTCTTTCTTAATGACAGTCCCACTATTCCCTAAAGTTTGGGGAAGTTCTTTATAGCAGCAACATTTTTGGCCAAGTGATCAATAGCTTGCTCCAGTACGAGACAGGACTAATACTGGACAGGGACCTCTAAAGTCACCAGAAACCAGCAGATTGCAGTTGGCTTCTCTCACAGACACACCTCTAAGCGATCTTGGCTCCCAGTTCCAGCCTCCTCCACCCTGGGATCCACACATGAACAAATGGACTAAGCAGCATTGCTCAAATCCTGCTGCACTTGCTTAACCTCCATAAGATTTCCCCGGAGAACTTTACTTTTGTCACTTCTGCTCTCCTTCAATCCTGCAGCTCTTCTGCAAGCTTCTGCTCAAGACTTAGCACAGACTACTCAAGAAATCAGAACACAGGAACTCAGAAATATTTCAACAATTAAGCTTTCTTCTGGAGTAGAACCAACCATATAAATCATACAATTAGAATATTTCCCTGACTTTTATTTTAAACTTTAAAAAAAATCCACACTAATAAAAGGACCTTAATACATTGATAAAGTATTTACCAGGTCAATGAATAAAAAGGTTGAAGTTTCTCTCAAAGGAAAAAAAAAACAAACCAAAACAACCAAACAACCAAACAAGTCTAGGTGGGAGATAACAGGCACAGCACCCTGTGTCACATTTTTCTGTCTTGAAGAAAAAATAATGGGGATGTTTGGACAAGTATTTATCAGAACAAAGCCTACAGTGGCCCCTGAGGGTAAAGTCAAATTTTTTCAATGCCAGCTAGTCAGTAGCTCATTGTGACTGTTAAAAAACTGAACTCAAGGACACTGGCAAAAGCAAGATTGGAGAACTGTAGATATACTATCAAATTTCTACCATGTGAAACCTATTTTGATGGCCACAACCAGCAAGACACATTCCCTAATGCACACATTTGTCATACTCAGGTTTGTTACACCAGGTGATTTAAAGTGACCCTGCAGAAAAACTGGTTTGCAAAGACAGCAGACAAGAAAAACTTAGAGGCCACAAAGACCAGAAGAGGAAAAACTGAACCACCACTTGCTAATGATAGTTCAGTTCATGCACTTGTGTATGCAGACCCAGCCAAGCCACCAGAAGGTGAATGAAAAATCTGAAAGCACAATTGAGCAAACCTTCAAAAAATATCTATCACTTAAGAGGCCAATTTCATGTGCACATGATGCTGAAAATTTAGAAGAATCAAAATAATTGAATACTGAAGCAGGAGGATAAGAGTCCATACCATTGACACAAGATCATTTTTTCCTCTTAAAACAATGGAAGAAATGTCTTGTATTAAAACACTTGCTTTCTTTTGGACTTCTAAATTGCACTAAATATTAACCTTCCTAAAACTGCACAATGGCAAACCCAAATTAAAAAAAAAAAACAAAAAACTTGGGACAAGAAGAAACAGTGATATATATGAACACAGTTCAACAGATCTCCATAGACACTCTTACGTTTCAGAATTGAGTTCATCTTGACTATCCACACACATTAATCTGAAATCCCAGCTTTAGTCTTTCATACAAGTTCTACTTCTCAGTATTTTTAATGAGGAACTAAGATCTTGATAAAGCCATTCATTTCATTGTATCCGAAAGTCCTTTGCCTGCTGTACATTTTCTCTGCAGCTGTAGGCATGCATGAGTATGCCTAGCACGTGCATTGTGTATTTCTATTTACACTAGGAGTGCTTAAATATTCATCTGCAGTTATGTATTTATGTACACAGCTAAAACCACACAGCTATGTTAGATCTGATGTATTTTAATGGGGGTCAAACCTTCAATCCATGCTGGGATTTTCTGCTATTTAAGAGAAACAGGCTGTGGAGCATTTGACCTTTTTCTCCAAGAGCAAGATAAAACGTCCCAGATGTGCCAAATTCTCAAATGCATTGTTTGTATCTCTTGTAAGAACAAGTCTCCAGGCACCTGAGCAAAGATAACCCACCTTACATGGATACCTCACAGACTGGCAGCAAAGTGCTGTCATCTTACCAACCAATATTAAAAGCAGGCTACTGCATGAGGCTGCCAGAGAGGCTTAGGCAGCGCTGTTACATCTCACATTTCCCACTCGGTTTGCTACAAGAAGCAGCAAAAAACAGTTTCTTTGGCTCACCAATATCAACAGGAAAAGAGGAAGTGCTTTCCATAAAGAAGGATTGTCACCTGACACCAGGCGCCCCCTGGAATCTTGGATACAATCAAGCTCTATGAAATACACTGCTGATATACCTTGCAGATAAGACAGAATTTTACACCAATCTCAGTTTCCCATCTTAATATTTTCTCTTTGCTGTGACAGGTAATTGTGCAGAGCAGGACAGCCCTCTGAATCGCTGTCTTGTAAAACAAACATCGCTTTAATTAACATAACCAGTACAACAAAACATTTTCTAAACTTGCACTCAAGAGAAAAGATGCCCTTCACAAAGACAGCAGCTTGAGGGCATTGAGATGATTTTTTGGACTTGGGGGACAGAGCAACATTACTTGCTTGTTTTCAGTTTTGTGCAGCTCCTCATCTGCTTCACCAGCTATTGAGAACTGACAGAAATGCCACCTATCTTATCTAAACAGTTCTTATCTGACCTTTTCTGCCTTCTCTTGAGACAGACAGCAGGACTCCGTTACTGCTAAAGGAAAAAGTACTGCCTGGTATCTCTAAAAACACAGATTCTCAGAAAGAAAAGAACAGTCGAATGCATCAAACAAGAACACTTTATTCCTTCAATAATGCTTACGTATTTTCACTTTTTCAAAGTCTCCAAATAAAGCTTAGAAATTAAACACGTCAATGCTACATTCAAATATTTCTCTCTTCTAACCTAAGCCTGAGAAAAAAAAGAAAACCAAATCAGGAAAAGAAATCCTTATTTTTACTACAAAAAGTCTCGGTTTTCCACAGGAGAAGCCACATTCTCAACAAACAGATGCCAGAAGAGTCAACATTATTGAAGAGTGTTGAAGTGAGCTGTCAAATTACCTTCCATCCTCTGAGGATGTGCACTACACTACCAGCATGTTTCCAGCTCTCACATTCAGAGTAGGAGAGCCAGGACTAAAACATCTGCTGGGCCTAACAAGGTCCCTGTCACAGCTCTGTGATAACACGTTGCTCATGTCTATCACGTAACACAGGCAGAACATATTCTCCTGGTTTTAGCCCCTTAGATTCCTCGGTCTAAGCAAGAAATTGGCAGCCTGCCAGGCTTCCTATGGACCATTCTGGGGTGGGACCACCAGGTAAATCTCCCCGAGTCAGGGCATGATATCCTAAAGAGAGACACTGCCCTCCTTCCCCACGGATAAATGGGATGATGAGCAGTGCAGCAGGAGCAGGAAGCTCTGCTAAGTTTCCACCACTGCCATGCATTTTCTCTTCACTAAACATCGATTTACGTGCAGGAAGAAAGGCTCCCCTAATAGAACCTGTTCTTTTGATGGCAACCAAGAGGGAAATGGGCAAAAAATACCTTGAAACTATACCAGTTTCAAGCTATTATTAACTGTCAGGCATACACTGACAGTAGGAGGGATGAGGTGGCAAGAGGACTTTCAATAGCCAAAGAGCCCTTTCATCATCTGACCAGCTTCATCTATTGTATTCAAATAAGTGTTAAAATACAGAGAAATCACACTTATCTAGTGCCTTTACAACGAGTATCCAGGTGCAGATTTCTTTCTGCACGTGACTACATTTAATGCATCCTTGCCGTGTACAAAAAAAAAAGCCTTGTGAAATGAGAGGTGCTAACATTTTCTAACAAATGGGATGACATTACAGAACAGGATCCTTTTTGTTACTCATGAAAACAACATGCTCTTGGCGCAATTGATTTCACACATAAACGGCAACAGTTTCAAAGCCCAACATCGCTATTTTGGGCCAGTTAGTAGAAACCCATTTCTAAAGCTGAGAGCAGCTCTGACAATTAATTACAAGCTCAAGATCAAGCATGTCAAATCCTTGGGAAATCCCTAGACATCAATCAGAATGACTCCTGAGGGCCTCCATAGAGTTCAGAGCAAGTATTCCCTCTGTTTGCAGATCATCTTTCAGTGCCTCTGAGCTGCACAGATTATCAACAGGAATATTTCATGGAATAAGATCAAGGTAAATAGGGCCAGGAGGTGCACAATTTCCTGAGTTTAGGTACAACAGACTTGCCACAGGTAAATAACTGCTCACTTGGGCACTTACACATCTTACAGCCAGGTGAGGGGTGGGGAAACACTCCCAAAGGAGACTAAAACACACTGCAGGGCAAACTGCAATTCCACCAATCCACATCTGCAAAACTCATTTTCCACAACCGTGCTCAGCATTCCATAAAGACTCTTAACGAATTTATGCAGCAGCAGTACAAGTTGACAAATACATTAAAAACATTTTTAAAAAAATAACTATAATGTCATGATGTTCCTCATGCTGATCTGAGTCAGGGTAAGAGCTGAAGGGCATTTCCTTGTGAGCTGACAGGCCCACAGAAATAACCCAGCCATGACTGTCCCCAAGGACTACAAATGGGGCAGACCCCACTCTTCCAACAGGCTGAGCTAATCAACAGATCTGCACAGCTACTGCAGAATCTGCATAAGAAATCGATTGAAACCATTTGTTGTTATGGATTCATTCTGCCAAAAAATTAACTGTGACGGGTTGGCACGGTAATGACTTGAACTTTTCCACAATACCATGAAGTACTGATGCTTCTGGAAAAACAAAGTAGATTCTGATGTACCATTTAGCCTTCCTAGAAAGAAACCACGCCAACAAGATGAGATAATCTTGAAATTGCCATCTCCAAGCTTCCTAAAACTGGAGAGAAGGTTTGAAATCTATTCGGACTCTGATTAAACTCAGCAATCAACACGGTAAAAAATATATTAAATAGAGCTTTTAAATAGACAAACTGCAACAGTATTTACTTATTTTCTTCTATTTCTCCTCCCTGGAATCAAGTACTCAGGCAAACTTCTCACTTCTACAACAGCATGTTGACTTTTTGACACTATGATCATTAAAGTCAACGTGGAAAATACATGCCCAAATAGAAAATCTAGATGCTGAAAGGAATATCAAGCAAGTCAAATCCAACTTCTAAAAATAAAATCCTCAAGAAGTGAGTCACCCACCCCCAAAACTGTACCACTTACAGCTACTTTATAACAGAAATACAGGAAATATCAAAGGCCTATTTCCACTTTGGAGGTTTATGCACAAAGCAGAAGTCCAGCACATGTTTGCTTGTTAATGGTTGAGACCTCAAGCAGAAAAAAACCCACAAATAATCCTCAGCCAACAGTATAAATCAACCTAAAGAAAGCTCATCATTTACTGAGTATCATGGCCATACAGCTGCCCAACAAAGAGAGGGCAAGACAAACTTCATACTCGTATAGCAATCTAAACTGAAAAGCATCCAAACATACCACGTGGAATCACTAGTGCGACAACCAAGCCAAAAAAAATCTCTGCTATCAATCTTCAGCAGCCAGCTCACACTTTTTTACCCTCTTTTATAAACCATTTCTTCTTACAGAGTCACTGCCAGGCCCTCACTTTGAGTCTACTGTGTTTGACAGATCAGCTACAACATTTTTCTTCTGTAAAACAACAGAACTTAGACCAGATTTTACTCAGCCAGACTCTGCAAGCTCAGGTGTCGTTGCTTTACACTCACTGTGTCAGGTTCTCCTACCACCAAGCCCGAAGGTGCCACAGTGAAGGAGCTCTGGAACTGGCTGCTCTGATGAAGGCACTTGGTCCAACTGCAGAGTTTCCACTCTGTCTAACTGAAACCTTGACTGATGCCAGCTGCACCTCATTTGTTCCATCACCAGGTTTTCCTGAAGAGCAGCACTCACCCTCCAAATTTTAGCCCTGTAGGGGACAAAATTAAATTATATAAAAATATACAATGAACATCTATATTATTTATAAACTGAAGTATTTATGATTTATTTAATGAAACTGTAAAGTTTAGCCCTCTAGGGGCTAAAATTAAGGGGACAGCAAGTAGAAAGACAAGAGAAGCACGGTCTGTCAAAGAAGTAAAAATCACTCAAGGCCCATCAGGAGTTTGAAAGTTTCCCTCAAATAGTAGAGATCACACAAGCAAAACAGAAGTCTCCAAAGTATCTAACAGAATCATTTTGTAGAGATTACATGAGTACATCCACCATTTAATTAATTCATTAACAGGTGCTAAAACCCCTCCTCTATCTGTCCAAAGACCAATCGTGCACAGAAAAGAGGAACATATGGAAATGAAATAGAGTCTTGCAACATGCAGGCATGTGGGAGACAGACCTTTTGGGGATCCCGAAGGTGGCAGCACAATTACTAAATTACCTAAGCAAGAGTCAGCCGCCAAAACCTCCTGGGGAAACACCACGGCCCAGAGCTGCCCCTGCCAGTGTCACATGGGACAGCTGCAGCTTGTTTGGAGGAATACCTAAAGGTGATCCACCCAGAAGGAATGGGATCTTGCTTTAAGAGAAGTCTCTAGTTCTTAAAGGATTGCTGAAAGTCAGAGTACGTTTATTTGTATGTTTTACGCTTAATACTTGCTTGAATACCCCTCCAAAAATGTTGTTAATCTGATAACTAAGAACGTGCCATTAAAAAAAAATGGCATGTTTTTGTCTCTTTCTTTCAAAAGTCAAATATTCCTTGTTGTTTAATGGAAAAGCTGGCTCCTCTCCAAACACATCCTGTGAGGCCTTTTCCAGTGAAGCAGTGTGCATAATGATAAATGAAAAAGGGAAAGGTTCTTGCAAGTATTTTTATCTGTAGTATGCAGGGGTTGATCTGTTACACCCAAAAATTATTTTCAACTTAAACAATTCACCTTTGCCAAATCCCTAACTCACTGTAAAACTCTAATAGGTACACACAACATTTCTTGCGAATAAGTTTGCAACAAATCCTACAAGTTCACCCTCAGGAAAGGTGGCAAACACCCCAAGGGAGTATACAACACACAATATACACTCCTTGGAAGCGGAGGGAGTGAGATTTGTCCTTCCTCCTTGTCTTGGTTTGGGAAGACAGGTATCTGCTAGGTAAAATTACAATCAGACGCTCTTTGGCAAAGATTTGGGAAATAGGAATAGCAGTTCTCTACTAGTATGTAATACAAAGCAAACAAACACAAAAAACTTCCCCCCCACCAAACAACTACAGCATTAATGACAAACGACAACAGTACCAAGAACCTTGAGGGCTTTGTTTCACAAAACCCAGGGCAGTTTGGTTTCGGTGTCCCTGCAGGATCCTCAGAGCACCAAGCTGGAACAGTGGAAAAGTCCCGGGCTGGTCGCTGGGATGGCAGGGTGTCCCGGCAGCGCAGGGAGTGCAGGGTCACGCTGCAGCAAGAGGAGCAGCGCCGAAGGAGCCGAAGGCGAGGCAGGGCCTGGACCAGCTCCCGCAGGTGGCCGGGAAAACTCAGGATTCAGGCCGAACTGGTGATAGTAGATTTCCCAGGACTGGATCCCTTTGGCCACAGTGAAACTCCTCCAGCCAGCAACAGCCGTTCTCTGCTCGGCGTGCTCTGCGGCGGCTGAGCTCCTCGAGGAGCGGCAGACACGCGTCTCCCCGAACGCCGGAGAAATAAAAGCCCGCAGCTGCCTCAAGCTTTGTCTTTTACCGGCGTTATCTCCCCCTTCCACCCTTGTCCACCTCTTTGTTTCGGTTAAGTACTCTCAAGTATCCAACACTTGGTCTCCTTGGTAACGTGTGGGGAAAAAATTCTTTAGAGAAAGAAGGAACAAACCTAACCCCCAACACTCCTCCTACTTTTTTTGCCAAGAGTGAGGGAGTCCCAAGGAACCATTTCAACACTTCAAGGAATGTCTCACATGCCAGGAAAGGCTCTGACACACTGACTGAAAACACTGGGAGGAGGGAGGACACACAACACATCAGCCAACGCATATTTTCAGCTGCCTTGGACATTATTCCTTCACAACAGCCACAATCTTTTTCCACAGATATTCTCCCCAGGTAAAAATCCAGGCGTGATGGTGAAGGGGCTAATTCTTTACCCTGTTTAGAATCAGTCAGAGAACTTCACTGTGTTTGTGACTCGTGCTCTCTTCACTTGAAACAGCTCCCACAAGACCTTGAGGGACAACTTGCTTCAACTGCCAGGAGGTCAAACTTGATAAAACCTTCAATATTGTCCTTTCCGGTGTATTTCCTTATCCTCCTACCCTTATGAGATCTGCCTGTACTGCAGGACCATCTATCTGCTCTAACAACATGGTTCTTGTATGAAAAATACAAGCCAAAATAGAAAATCTAGATGCTGAAAGGAATATCAACCAAGTCAAATCCAACTTTTAAAAACAGAATCCTCAAGAAATGATTCACCCGCCCCAAAACAAATGCAGCAGGAGAGGCAACTTATTCATCTCACAGAGATCATTCTCCTATCTCTCCATGCTCTGCTCCAAAGCGTGTTCAAATCAAAGGTTCTCATTTTTTTCCTCTTCCCCTCAATTGTATTTAATTAGGTTGGTTTTTTTTTCCTTTGAAGTCAAGGGAAAGAGACCTATTTATTTCAAGGAATATTTAGCCTGGCCTTTTCCTTCCAGTGTTCTACCTCACTGCATCTGCAACCCCATTGTTCCATAGGGACAGGGAGGCATCCAAATAAAGATTAATAAAAAGGCAATTCCTGTGGTGTTATCAATTGAAGAAACAATCACTTTTCCCAGTGTCAATGAACTTCAATACACTAATAAAATTAACAAATATCAAATTGGTTTGGGTCTGAAATAGAAACATTTCCACTAAATCTGAGTAGCTTTTCCAAATAGTGGGCAAATAGTTTGATACACTTTGAAATACTAAAATATCTCCAGTGCTCCAAGATGAAGCTGAGCAAATGTCACTGAGTGAAATGAGAGTAGACATTGTTTGCACCTTCTAAGCATGCATTATATTTTCATCTTGGTGTTTAAAACAAGGCCACTGCAAGGAGAATTTCCACTGTCCCAGCTGTCAGTAACTGGGGCACAAATGAGGAGCCAGTCTGCAAAGCCTTGGGCTTTCATCTCACACTGCTACACTGAAGCAAATGGACAGGAAAATAGAAGAAGCCTGAATACACCTCTGCTGATAAAGATCTCTATGTTAATACCATTAACATTGACTACATCTAATTTAAAGCTGATATCTGCCTGCATATCACATACAAGTCTCTTTTCAGGTGTACAAAAAATGTGTCCATTTCACAGCATTTCTTCCTTTACTTCTCCGCCTGGATCATACAGAAAATACATTTCTTGGCCACCAGCAAATCATTACCCCTTATGGGGACTGTTCCCTAAAGAGTTTAAGTACCAGAACAATGGACTACTGCACAGCACCAAATTTCAGTTGTGACTTTACTATTCCACAAAGGGGATTTACTGTAGTAAATCACCTCTCAGGAATACACAATTATTTGAAATTTCACTGACATTTTCCACTAACAAAACAGCACTTCTACTTTAGCAGTGATTCGAAGATGGAAACTTTCCATTAAGCCTTTTCTTTCCTCTGGGTGTCAGAGTTGTCCTCAAAGTCCTTCTGTGTTAAAAATTAATTGTCTGGTTTGGTCTAACACACCCAATGTATTCGTTAGGGAGTACACGCACAGTAATACCTCAGAAAGGTTACAACCCTCCTCCCCAAGATCTTGGATGGCAATTTTGGGTTACTCTGAACCTCTCTCCAGCTTTGGCTTCTGAACTTTTCCTTTAATCTACTTTTTCATTCACTTCGTGTACACCGATACAGTAGTTTTTCTCTTTTTGTAACCTGGTGTCCAAATACCAGAACGACCGCTTGACCATTTCCATAAGCAAACCATCCTCTGCAAAACTCTTCAGTCAGAATCTTATTATTAAAGCAACTTTTTCCAAACAGTTTCTGCCGCAGAGCCAAAGGGCCCTCTGCTCAGAATCCTTTTCCTTAAAAGCATGGGGATATGGATGATTTCTGTGCCCCGTAAAGGTCCAGTGCCATTCACCTCTGGATACCAACCTGTTCTTCCATCTGACTGGGGATGGAGTCGCGGAAGATGAGAGGATTTCTCTCCAGCAATGATATCCTGCCCCTTGGCAGATATCAGGCAGTTCAAATCAAATTTCAGGTTTAGCTCACAACACTCAGGATGCTGACAGATGATGGAAGCACTGTCACAGCAGCTCTAGCTTGACTTTCTGCCTACACTACTGTACATTTTAAACCACTTCTGAACAGGATCACTAGAAATGGGCAGCCATCCCTAAATCATTCCTGAAAACACAATGGCATCCAACAGGTGTTTGCTTGAGTTATCCCCCTAAGGGAAGGCAGTACTTAAACAGGCATAGAGAGGATAAAAGGAATAATTCTGTTCCTAAGAGCTGCCTCCTTCCCCTGTCTCCTCATTTGCCAAGGCCACGCACGAGGCCGATCAGCGCCGCTGGCGCCTCCAGAACCACCTGCAGCTGGCGGCCAAAGGTGACCAAAAAACCCCTCCCAAAAAAAACCCCCAAAAATTTGGGGGGAGGGGGAATCCCTCCCCAGAATGATATTTTTACATTTTTATTTATTTCGGGGTTTTTTTGTTTGTTTAATCAGGCCCTCTCCGGCAAACCTTCGCTCAAAACCCGCTGAGCTCCCCCGGGGCCGCTCCGGCCGCGCCCTCAGACACCCCGAAAAGACCCTGGAAAGACACGTTGGGCTGAGGGGGGATCCTGGAAAATTCAAAAGAATTAAAAACCGGAAATATCCGACTCGTTCTTTGGGGCAAAAAACGGATAAAATCGGGAGGTTTTGGGGCGGTTTGGCCTCCGGGGCTTGCCGTACAAAATGGCGGCGCGGTGTGAGGGCGACAAAATGGCGGCTCGGAGATTTCGCCGTACAGAATAGAGAAAACGGAGATTTGGGAGGAAAAAAGGGGATTTCGGGGAAAAAGGGGATTTCAGAGATAAAAATTGGATTTTCCAATTCTAAATTTGGAGAAAAAACGGATAAAATCGGGAGGTTTTGGGGCGGTTTGGCCGCTGGGGGTTGCCGTACAAAATGGCGGCGCTGTTTGAGGGAGACGGGAGGACGACAGAATGGCGGCGTTTTGAGGATCGTGCCGTACAAAATGGAGAAAATGGAGATTTGGGTGGAAAAAGGGGATTTGGGGGAAAAAGTGGATTTTAGAGATAAAAATGGAAATCTCCGACTCTAAATTTGGGGGGAAAACGGCAAAATTTAGGGAGCTTTGGGGTGGTTTGACCGCTGAGGGTTGCCGTACAAAATGGCGGCGCGGTGTGAGGGGTGAGGAGCGGGCGGCAAAATGGCGGCGCCCGGAGGATCTTGCCGTACAAGAGGGCGGCGCGCGGGGTTTTTTTTGCCGTACAAAAACGAAGAAAATGGAGATTTGGGGGGAAAAATGGGATTTAAGGGAAAAAAAAGAAATTTTAGAGAGACTAATAGAGATTTTGGGGGGGGAACGGGAAAATTTGTCGGCTTTGGGGTGGTTTGGCCGCTCGGGGTTGCCGTACAAGATGGCGGCGCGCGGGGGGTTTTGCCGGATAAGACGGAAATTTGGGGGGAAAATGGAGATTTTGGGGAAGAAAGGGAGATTTTAGGGGGGAAAATGGGGATTTTAGAGGGGTGAAATGACATTTTTTGGGGAAAAAAATCGCTTTAAAAAGAAAAAAAGTCCCCAAATCAGCAAAACCTGAGGGGAAAAATTTTCCCCAAAACCGCCTCAAACTCCCACAAAAAAAAAAAAAAACAACAGCGGCGACAGCAAAACAACAACAACAAAAACCGGCGAGCTGAAAATTTATTGAAATTTAATTTTATTTTAATTTTAATTAAATTAACTAAATAATTATTTATTTAATTTTTTTAATTAAAATTTTTCGATCCCAAAAAATCTCAAAAATTCACCCCAAAATTTCCACTCAAAATCCCAAAAAATGACCCAAAAATTTCCACTGAAAACTGAAAATTTTTAAGCCTCAAAATCCCTCAATTTTACCCCAAAATTCCCGCTGAAAATTGGGATTTTTAGAGCCTCAAAAATCCCCAAAATTCACCCCAAAATTGGAATTTTTGAAGTTCCAAAACCCCCAAAATTTCCACCCAAAATCCCAAAAATTCACCGCAAAATTCCCAACTAAAATCCATCAAAAAACCCCAAAATTCCCACTAAAAATTGGGATTTTCAGAGCCCCAAAATCCCCAAAAATTCACCCCAAAATTTCCACCCAAAATCCCAAAAATTTACTCCAAAATTCCCTCCCAAAACTGAGATTTTTAAAGCCCCCAAATCCCCCAAAATTCACCCCAAAATTCCCACTAAAAATTGGAACTTTTAGAGCCCCGAAATCCCCCAAAATTCACCGAAAATGCCCTAAAAATGACTCAAAAATTCCCACTAAAAATCAGGATTTCAGAGCCCCAAAATCCCAAAAAATGACCCCAAAATTCCGACTGAAAAATGGGGTTTTTTGAAGCCCCAAAATCCCTCAAATTATCCCCAAAATTCCCTCCCAAAACGCCAAAAATTCACCCCAAAAATTCCCATTAAAAATCAGGATTTCAGAGCCCCAAAATCCCAGAAAATGACTCCAAAATTCCCACTAAAAATTGGAATTTTTAGATCCCCAAAATCCCCAAATTCTCCCCAAAAATCCCAAAAAACCCCCCAAACCCCCTCCCAGTACAAACCAGTACAAACCAGTAAAGAAAAACCCCAAACCAGTATAAACCAGTACAAACCAGTCACCCCAAATCCCTTCCCAGTTCATCCCGGTGACCCCTAAAGCCCCTCCCAGTACAAACCAGTAAGGAAAACCCCCAAACCAGTACAAACCAGTACAAACCAGTATAAACCAGTAACTCCCAGTATCCCCCAGCGCCAGGCCCTGGCCCTGAGCCGCTCCCTGGAGGTCACCGAGCGTCGAGAGATCCCAGTTCAAGCCAGTACGGACAGGTGAGGGCACTGGAATGGGGACTGGAGGGCACTGGTTTGTACTGGGATGGACTGGGAGTGGGTTTGGGGTCACTGGTTTATACTGGGATAGACTGGGAGTGGGTTTGGGGTCACTGGTTTGTACTGGGATGGACTGGGAGTGGGTTTGGGGTCACTGGTTTATACTGGGATGGACTGGGAGTGGGTTTGGGGTCACTGGTTTGTACTGGGATGGACTGGGAGTGGGTTTGGGGGTTACTGGTTTGTACTGGGATGGACTGGGAGTGGGTTTGGGGGTCACTGGTTTGTACTGGGATGGACTGGGAGTGGCTTTGGGGGTTACTGGTTTATACTGGGATGGACTGGGAGTGGGTTTGGGGGTTACTGGTTTGTACTGGGATGAACTGGGAGTGGGTTTGGGGTCACTGGTTTATACTGGGATGGACTGGGAGTGGGTTTGGGGGTTACTGGTTTGTACTGGGATGGACTGGGAGTGGGTTTGGGGTCACTGGTTTATACTGGGATGGACTGGGAGTGGGTTTGGGGTCACTGGTTTATACTGGGATGGACTGGGAGTGGGTTTGGGGTCACTGGTTTGATACTGGGATGGACTGGGAGTGGGTTTGGGGGTTACTGGTTTGATACTGGTATGGACTGGGAGTGGGTTTGGGGTCACTGGTTTATACTGGGATGGACTGGGAGTGGGTTTGGGGGTTACTGGTTTATACTGGTTTAAACTGGTTTCGGGGTTTCTGGGCGTGGTTTACCCTTTGCCCCTCCCCCACATGTAAACCGACCACGCCCCTCATCAAGCCACGCCCCCTTCCCTTTTATGGAGCGACAACAAGGGCGGGGCAAACTGGGCGGGGCCTGGAGGTTACTTGGTTCTACTGGGAGGAAGTGGGAGGGGCCAACGCGGCTCTGACCCCGCCCACCGCGCCGATATGCAAACTTATGTAAATGAGAGCACAAATAAATGCGAATGACGTCACTGACCACGGGGACTGGGAGTTACTGGTTTGTACTGGGAGGGGCCTGGGCGTGACTCAGACCCCGCCCACCTCACCGAGGCGCCAGCCTTATGTAAACTTATGCAAATGAGCGGCGAAATAAGCGCGGGTGACGTCATTTGTACGCCGAGGAGCAAAGCGGCGCCGCGGGGCATGACGGGATACACCGGGGCGCAGAGCGGCACCGCAGGGCATGACGGGATACACCGAGGCGCAAGGCGGCGCCGCGGGGCGTGACGGGATACACCGAGGCGCACAGCGGCGGAACGGGGCATGACGGGATACACCGAGGCGCAAGGCGGCGGAACGGGGCATGACGGGATACACCGGGGCGCACAGCGGCGGAACGGGGCATGACGGGATACACCGAGGCGCAAGGCGGCGCCGCGGGGCACGACGGGATACACCGAGGTGCAAAGCGGCGGAACGGGGCATGACGGGATACACCGAGGCGCAGAGCGCCGCGGGGCACGACGGGATACACCGAGGCGCAAAGCGGCGGAACGGGGCATGACGGGATACACCGAGGCGCAAAGCGGCGCGGCGCATGACGGGATACACCGAGGCGCAAAGCGGCGGAACGGGGCATGACGGGATACACCGAGGCGCAAAGCGGCGCGGCGCATGACGGGATACACCGAGGCGCAAAGCGGCGCGGGGCATGACGGGATACCTGCAGCTCCTCTCCTAAAGGAAGGCTCAGCCTGGGACTCATTCCTCTCTCTTCCAAGACACTACTTTAGAAAACTGCAGGATTCCAACCTAACCCTTCCTCCAACACAGGGGCCGGAAGAAAAGATTCAGAATTTCTGTCCACCCCCATAGGTTCAGCCATACAGCTATGGCAAAATGCATCTCTTCTCTGCAGTCTTCTCACGTAAGATTTGTTTCTTTAATAAACCTTTCCTCGCAGGAGCAGTCTTACATCAGTATGAGATTTGTAATGTTTTAAGTAAATTTATAAACCAAGGGTTTGTAGTTGCACATACAGCAGAGATTCCAGAGGACAGCAGAGCAGACCAAATGCAGCCAGACTGGTGTTTTAAAACTGAGGTCATTGACTGATTCCTGTGATTCACGATCCCAACACCAGGCCACACCTGGTGTTCTTGCCTCTAGAGAAAAGCACACAACCTGTTATCTCTGCTGAGCTCATTTGGTACCATTTAATACGTATTTATCACACACTCACAAAATGGCAAGTGTGGTTGCATCACTACCACAAAATGCTCCTGGGGATTTACTCAATCATTGATGATTACAGAAATGGTAAGAAGAGAGGCCAAACAATAGGGGGAAAAGGTGGATTTGCCCTACACAGCATCCAAATTCTTAACAACAGGATGGACTTTGCCACTTATTGCTAATGCTAACTCACATAGAAGGAGTTAGAAGTTTGATCTGCAAGACAGTTCACACAAGGCCACAAAGGAAAACAAGCACTTTACATGTTGAATTTCACCCCTGTTTATGAGGTTTTCTCATGATATTTAACTTCAATTATCAAACACAAATTTTCAAACATACCGGTGAACATCCCTCAGTCCATAGTCTGTGCCTATTTCTTGCTCTAAGTTAGATGAGCAAACAGATAAAATTGTATCAGCTCCTTTGGACCGACCAATTTCAATTCAGCTGTGGTTACAGCATTTCAACGGCGAACAAAAAGCATGCACAGCTGAGTTTCAGAAAATATAAATACTCACACAAAGCAACATTTTCAACTCCCAGAGTGTTTAGTATGACACACTTAACTACCTCCAGTACCTAAGAGATCTGTATTGAAAAATCTGAGCCATGTTACTAATTTTAAGTGGACACTAAAAAACCAAACCCAAACATTAACATGCCACATGTCCTGGCTCTCTTAGCACTGCATTGGCCATAAACACACAATGATTTTGATTCCAAAGATTTCTCAAGGTTTCCTGGGTTTTTGTTGTTCCTACAAGTATCCCAGCTTGTTTTTACTCACTGTACCAGTCTCAGGTTGTAAACACAAGTGGGCTGTGACTCTCCCATGAGCAAGTTTTTTCATGTATTTGCAAAACTGACCGCACGAACGTGGTTACAGCTGCTCACATGCTCTACTGCCTACACACACTGAAATGCCAAACAATTAAGGAAGGCTCCAATGAATTCTCAAGATATGGGATGCTTTTTAAGAGCTATTTCAAAAAATAACTAAAACCAATATTTGTTGATGCATTTACTACCACGTAATTGTACTAGAGCCCGTTGAAGAGACAAATTTGAGGGTCTTTTTTTAATGCCTTAACTTCATACTTGTACAGCAATCTAAACTGAAAAGCATCAAAATATACCACGTGGAATCACTAGTGCGACAACCAAGCCAAAAAAAATCTCTGCTACCAATCTTCAGCAGCCAGCTCCCACTTTTTTACCCTGTTTTATAAACCATTTCTTCTTACAGAGTCACTGCCAGGCCCTCACTTTGAGTCTACTGTGTTTGACAGATCAGCTACAACATTTTTCTTCTGTAAAACAACAGAACTTAGACCAGATTTTACTCAGCCAGACTCTGCAAGCTCAGGTGTCGTTGCTTTACACTCACTGTGTCAGGTTCTCCTACCACCAAGCCCGAAGGTGCCACAGTGAAGGAGCTCTGGAACTGGCTGCTCTGATGAAGGCACTTGGTCCAACTGCAGAGTTTCCACTCTGTCTAACTGAAACCTTGACTGATGCCAGCTGCACCTCATTTGTTCCATCACCAGGTTTTCCTGAAGAGCAGCACTCACCCTCCAAATTTTAGCCCTGTAGGGGACAAAATTAAATTATATAAAAATATACAATGAACATCTATATTATTTATAAACTGAAGTATTTATGATTTATTTAATGAAACTGTAAAGTTTAGCCCTCTAGGGGCTAAAATTAAGGGGACAACAAGTAGAAAGACAAGAGAAGCACGGTCTGTCCAAGAAGTAAAAATCACTCAAGGCCCATCAGGAGTTTCAAAGTTTCCCTCAAATAGTAAAGATCACACAAGCAAAACAGAAGTCTCCAAAGTATCTAACAGAATCATTTTGTAGAGATTACATCAGTACATCCACCATTTAATTAATTCATTAACAGGTGCTAAAACCCCTCCTTTATCTGTCCAAAGACCAATCGTGCACAGAAAAGAGGAACATATGGAAATGAAATAGAGTCTTGCAACATGCAGGCATGTGGGAGACAGACCTTTTGGGGATCCCGAAGGTGGCAGCACAATTACTAAATTACCTAAGCAAGAGTCAGCCGCCAAAAACTCCTGGGGAAGCACCACGGCCCAGAGCTGCCCCTGCCAGTGTCACATGGGACAGCTGCAGCTTGTTTGGAGGAATACCTAAAGGTGATCCACCCAGAAGGAAAGGGATCCTGCTTTAAGAGAAGTCTCCAGTTCTTAAAGGATTGCTGAAAGTAAGAGTACGTTTATTTGTATGTTTTACGCTTAATACTTGCTTGAATACCCCTCCAAAAATGTTGTTAATCTGATAACTAAGAACGTGCCATTAAAAAAAAAAAAGGCATGTTTTTGTCTCTTTCTTTCAAAAGTAAAATATTCCTTGTTGTTTAATGGAAAAGCAGGCTCCTCTCCAAACACATCCTGTGAGGCCTTTTCCAGTGAAGCAGTGTGCATAATGATAAATGAAAAAGGGAAAGGTTCTTGCAAGTATTTTTATCTGTAGTATGCAGGGGTTGATCTGTTACACCCAAAAATTATTTTCAACTTAAACAATTCACCTTTGCCAAATCCCTAACTCACTCTAAAACTCTAATAGGTACACACAACATTTCTTGTGAATAAATTTGCAACAAATCCTACAAGTTCACCCTCAGGAAAGGTGGCAAACACCCCAAGGGAGTATACAACACACAATATACACTCATTGGAAGCGGAGGGAGTGAGATTTGTCCTTCCTCCTTGTCTTGGTTTGGGAAGACAGGTATCTGCCAGGTAAAATTACAATCAGGGGCTCTTTGGCAAAGATTTGGGAAATTGGAATAGCAGTTCTTTACTAGTATGTAATACAAAGCAAACAAACACAAAAAACTCCCCCCCACCAAACAACTGCAGCATTAATGACAAACGACAACAGTACCAAGAACCTTGAGGGCTTTGTTTCACAAAACCCAGGGCAGTTTGGTTTCGCTGTCCCTGCAGGATCCTCAGAGCACCAAGCTGAAACAGTGGAAAAGTCTCGGGCTGGTCGCTGGGATGGCAGGGTGTCCCGGCAGGCAGGGGCAGGATGTCCCGGCAGCGCAGGGGGTGCAGGGTCACGCTGCAGCAAGAGGAGCAGCGCCGAAGGCGAGGCAGGGCCTGGACCAGCTCCCGCAGGTGGCCGGGAAAACTCAGGATTCAGGCTGAACTGGTGATAGTAGATTTCCCAGGACTGGATCCCTTTGGCCACAGTGAAACTCCTCCAGCCAGCAACAGCCGTTCTCTGCTCGGCGTGCTCTGCGGCGGCTGAGATCCTCGAGGAGCGGCAGGCACGCGTCTCCCCGAACGCCGGAGAAAGAAAAGCCCGCAGCTGCCTCAAGCTTTGTCTTTTACCTGCGTTATCTCCCCCTTCCACCTTTGTCCACCTCTTTGTTTCGGTTAAGTACTCTCAAGTATCCAACACTTGGTCTCCTTGGTAACGTGTCGGGAAAAAATTCTTTAGAGAAAGAAGGAACAAACCTAACCCCCAACACTCCTCCTACTTTTTTTGCCAAGAGTGAGGGAGTCCCAAGGAACCATTTCAACACTTCAAGGAATGTCTCACATGCCAGGAAAGGCTCTGACACACTGACTGAAAACACTGGGAGGAGGGAGGACACACAACACATCAGCCAACGCAGATTTTCGGCTGCCTTGGACATTATTCCTTCACAACAGCCACAATCTTTTTCCATAGACATTCTCCCCAGGTAAAAATCCAGGCGTGATGGTGAAGGGGCTAATTCTTTACCCTGTTTAGAATCAGTCAGAGAACTTCACAGTGTTTGTGACTCGTGCTCTCTTCACTTGAAACAGCTGCCACAAGACCTTGAGGAACAACTTGCTTCAACTGCCAGGAGGTCAAACTTGATAAAATCTTCAATATTGTCCTTTCCGGTGTATTTCCTTATCCTCCTACCCTTATGAGATCTGCCTCTACTGCAGGACCAGCTATCTGCTCTAACGACATGGTTCTTGTATGAAAAATACAAGCCAAAAAAGAAAATCTAGGTGCTGAAAGGAATATCAACCAAGTCAAATCCAACTTTTAAAAACAGAATCCTCAAGAAATGATTCACCCACCCCAAAACAAATGCAGCAGGAGAGGCAACTTATTCATCTCACAGAGATCATTCTCCTATCTCTCCATGCTATGCTCCAAAGTGTGTTCAAATCAAAGGTTCTAATTTTTTTTTCCTCTTCCCCTCAATTGTATTTAATTAGGTTGGTTTTTTTTTTTCCTTTGAAGTCAAGGGAAAGAGGCCTATTTATTTCAAGGAATATTTAGTCTGGCCTTTTCCTTCCACTGTTCTCCCTCACTGCATCTTCAACCCCATTGTTCCATAGGGACAGGGAGGCATCCAAATAAAGATTAATAAAAAGGCAATTCCTGTGGTGTTATCAATTGAAGAAACAGGATCACTTTTCCCAGTGTCAATGAACTTCAATACACTAATAAAATTAACAAATATCAAAGTGGTTTGGGTCTGAAATAGAAACATGTCCACTAAATCTGAGTAGCTTTTCCAAATACTGGGCAAATAGTTTGATACACTTTGAAATACTAAAATATCTCCAGTGCTCCAAGATGAAGCTGAGCAAATTTCACTGAGTGAAATGAGACTAGACATTGTTTGCACCTTCTAAGCATGCATTATATTTTCATCTTGGTGTTTAAAACAAGGCCACTGCAGGAGAATTTCCACTGTCCCAGCTGTCAGTAACTGGGGCACAAATGAGGAGCCAGTCTGCAAAGCCTTGGGCTTTCATCTCACACTGCTACACTGAAGCAAATGGACAGGAAAATAGAAGAAGCCTGAATACACCTCTGCTGATAAAGATCTCTATGTTAATACCATTAACATTGACTACATCGAATTTAAAGCTGATATCGGCCTGCATATCACATACAAGTCTCTTTTCAGGTGTACAAAAAATGTGTCTATTTCACAGCATTTCTTCCTTTACTTCTCCACCTGGATCATACAGAAAATACATTTCTTGGCCACCAGCAAATCATTACCCCTTATGGGGACTGTTCCCTAAAGAGTTTAAGTACCAGAACAATGGACTACTGCACAGCACCAAATTTCAATTGTGACTTAACTATTCCACAAAGGGGATTTACTGTAGTGACACCTCTCAGGAATACACAATTATTTGAAATTTCACTGACATTTTCCACTAACAAAACAGCACTTCTACTTTAGCAGTGATTCGAAGATGGAAACTTTCCATTAAGCCTTTTCTTTCCTCTGGGTGTCAGAGTTGTCCTCAAAGTCCTTCTGTGTTAAAAATTAATTGTCTGGTTTGGTCTAACACCCAATGTATTAGTTAGGGAGTACACGTACAGTAATACCTCAGAAAGGTTACAACCCTCCTCCCCAAGATCTTGGATGGCAATTTTGGGTTACTCTGAACCTCTCTCCAGCTTTGGCTTCTGAACTTTTACTTTAATCTACTTTTTCATTCACTTCGTGTATACCGATACAGTAGTTTTCCTCTTTTTGTGACCTGGTGTCCAAATACCAGAACGACCGCTTGACCATTTCCATAAGCAAACCATCCTCTGCAAAACTCTTCAGTCAGAATCTTATTATTAAAGCAACTTTTTCCAAACAGTTTCTGCTGCAGAGTCAAAGGGCCCTCTGCTCAGAATCCTTTTCCTTAAAAGCATGGGGATATGGATGATTTCTGTGCCCCGTAAAGGTCCAGTGCCATTCACCTCTGGATACCAACCTGTTCTTCCATCTGACTGGGGATGGAGTCGCGGAAGATGAGAGGATTTCTCTCCAGCAATGATATCCTGCCCCTTGGCAGATATCAGGCAGTTCAAATCAAATTTCAGGTTTAGCTCACAACACTCAGGATGCTGACAGATGATGGAAGCACTGTCACAGCAGCTCTAGCTTGACTTTCTGCCTACACTACTGTACATTTTAAACCACTTCTGAACAGGATCACTAGAAATGGGCAGCCATCCCTAAATCATCCCTGAAAACACAATGGCATCCAACAGGTGTTTGCTTGAGTTATGCCCCTAAGGGAAGGCAGTACTTAAACAGGCATAGAGAGGATAAAAGGAATAATTCTGTTCCTAAGAGCTGCCTCCTTCCCCTGTCTCCTCATTTGCCAAGGCCACGCACGAGGCCGATCAGCGCCGCTGGCGCCTCCGGAACCACCTGCAGCTGGCGGCCAAAGGTGACCAAAAAACCCCCCCCAAAAAAAACCCCAAAAAATTTGGGGGAAGGGGGAATCCCTCCCCAGAATGATATTTTTACATTTTTATTTATTTCGGGGTTTTTTTGTTTGTTTAATCAGGCCCTCTCCGGCAAACCTTCGCTCAAAACCGGCTGAGCTCCCCCGGGGCCGCTCCGGCCGCGCCCTCAGACACCCCGAAAAGACCCTGGAAAGACACGTTGGGCTGAGGGGGGAATCCTGAAAAATTCAAAAGAATTAAAAAACGGAAATATCCGACTCGTTTTTTGGGGCAAAAAACGGATAAAATCGGGAGGTTTTGGGGCGGTTTGGCCTCCGGGGCTTGCCGTACAAAATGGCGGCGCGGTGTGAGGGCGACAAAATGGCGGCTCGGAGATTTCGCCGTACAGAATAGAGAAAACGGAGATTTGGGAGGAAAAAAGAGGATTTCGGGGGAAAAGGGGATTTCAGAGATAAAAATTGGATTTTCTGATTCTAAATTTGGAGAAAAAACGGATAAAATCGGGAGGTTTTGGGGCGGTTTGGCCGCTGGGGGTTTCCGTAAAAATGGCGGCGCTGTTTGAGGGAGACTTGAGGGCGACAAAATGGCGGCGTCTTGAGGATCGTGCCGTACAAAATGGAGAAAACGGAGATTTGGGTGGAAAAAGGGGATTTGGGGGAAAAAGTGGATTTTAGAGATAAAAATGGAAATCTCCGACTCTAAATTTGGGGGGAAAAGGGCAAAATTTAGGGAGTTTTGGGGCGGTTTGACCGCTGGGGGTTGCCGTACAAAATGGCGGCGCGGTGTGAGGGGTGAGGAGAGGACGGCAAAATGGCGGCGCCCGGAGGATCTTGCCGTACAAGATGGCGGCGCGCGGGGTTTTTTGCCGTACAAAAATTGAGAAAACGGAGATTTGGGGGAAAAAAATGGGATTTAAAAAAAAAAAAAAGAAATTTTAGAGAGAATAATGGAGATTTTGGTTGGGAAACGGGAAAAATTGTCGGGTTTGGGGTGGTTTGGCCGCTCGCGGTTGCCGTACAAGATGGCGGCGCAGTGCGGGGGGTTTTGCCGGATAAGACGGAAATTTGGGGGGAAAATGGAGATTTTGGGGAAAAAAGGGAGATTTTAGGGGGGAAAATGGGGATTTTAGAGGGAAAAACGAAATTTTGTGGGGAAAAAAATCGCTTTAAAAAGAAAAAAAATCCCCAAATCGGCAAAACCTGAGGGGAAAAATTTTCCTCAAAACCACCTCAAACTCCCACAAACAAAAAAAAAAAACCCGCGGCGACAGCAAAACAACAACAACAAAAAGAGGCGATCTGAAAATTTATTGAAATTTAATTTAATTTTAATTTTATTTCTCTTCTGGCGTTTAATCGCCGGCGCCGCTCCCGTCTCGTTCAGTACAAGACGGCGGCGCACGAAGGGGAAGTTGGGTCATGGCACTTCCGGTGCGAAATGGCGCCGCGCTTCGCGGTCATTCCGTACAACATGGCAGCGAGCGGATGTTTCGGTGACGTGCGCATGCGCGCGGTGACATCACTTCCTGCCGTGGCGAAGATGGCGGCGCGCAGAGTCCTCCGGCTCGGTTCGTCCCGGGAAAGCTCCAGGAGGGTCTCGGGGGGCGGGAGGCGCTGATTTAATGAGATGCAAATGAGCGGGCGTGGTCTGAGGGGGTTGAGCGTGGTTTAATCTCGATTTGGGCGGGGTTTTGAAAGAAGGGGCGTGGCTTGTGCGTGATTGACGTTTGGCACCCCCCCAGCGGAGCGGCAGGCGCGCGCTGCCCGGCCCTGGCCACGCCCCCCGCAGCGGATTGGCGAATGGCGAGAGAGGTGAGGGGGGAAAAGAGGGCGTGGCCTCAGGATCGAGGCGTGGTTTTAAGGGAGGGGGCGTGCTTCGTCGTGAGGGGATTTGGCGGGAAATTGTTGGGGGGTTTTTTTTCCCTCGAATTTTGGGGGAATTTCTGGGATTTGGGACGGTTTTCCCTGGATTTGGAGGTTTTCCCCAAAATTTTGGGATTTTTTCCAGCAAATTTGATGTTTGTCCCAAAATTTCTGAGTTTTTCCCAAATTTTTGGGGTGTTCCGTGGAGTTTTTTGGAAATTTCCCAGGATTTGGGGTGGAATCGGGGAAAAATTGGGGAATTTTGGAAAACTTTGAGGTAAATTTCGGTTTTTTTCCCCCAAATTCTGTGATTTTTACCCAAATTTTTGGGATTTTTTTTTCCCCAACAAATTTTGGGATCCTGGATGGATCTGAGGGAATTCCGGCTGGAATTTTGGGTTAAAATTCCCGAATTTTGGGATTTTTTCTTCCAAATTTAGGGATTTTTTTCCCCCAAATTTTGGGATTTTTTCTTCCAAATTTTGGGATTTTTTCCCCCAAATTTCGGGATTTTTTCCCAAAAATTTTGGAATTTTTTCACCAAAATTTTGCGATTTTTTTCCCCCCCAATTTTGGGAATTTTTTTCTCCAGTTTTTTAGGTTTTTAACCAAATTTTGGGATTTTTTCCCCCAAATTTTGGGATTTTCCCCCCAAATTTTGGGATTTTTTTTTCTTCCAAATTTTGGGATCTTTTCCCCCAAATTTTGGGATCTTTCCCCCAAATTTTGGGAATTTTTTTCCCCAGTTTTTTAGCTTTTTAACCAAATTTTGGGAATTTTTTCCCCCAAATTTTGGGATTTTTTTTCTCCAGTTTTTAGATTTTTAACAAAATTTTGGGCATTTTTTCCCCCAAATTTTGGGCATTTTTTCCCCCAAATTTTGATTTTTTCTCCCCAAATTTTTTTGGTTTCTTCCCCAAACATTGGGATTCCAGGGGATTTCTGCTGGAATTTTGGGGTAAAATTCCCAAATTTTGGGGTTTTTCCCTCAGCTTTGGGATCTCCCCGAGTTTCTCCGGGCCCGGCCCCCTGCGGGACCTCCCTGACTGGAGCTTTTCGGGTAAAAAACCGGAAATTTTGGGGAAATTTTGGAGAATTTTGGGAGATTTGGGGAAAATTTGGGAATTTTGGGAGAAAATTCGGAATTTTGGGTGAAATTTGGGAATTTTGGGGACAAAGTTTGGTGGTTTTGGAGAGAAAATTTTGGAAATTTGGGGCGGGGGGAAATGGGAATTTTTGGGAAGGGAAAATTTGGGAGTTTTGGGATAAAAATTTGGGGGGGAAATTTGGGGGTTTTTGGGGGGAAATTTAAGAAATTTTCAGGAAAATTTGGGAAGCTTTGGAGGGAAAATTGGGAATTTTGAGAAATTTTGGGGAGGGCAAAATCAGGAATTCGAGGATGGAATTTCTGGCGGGAATTTGGGAATTTTAGGGATAAAAATTTGGTGATTTGGAGCTGGAAAATTTGGGAATTTGGGGAGGGAAAATTGGGAATTTTGAGAGCAAAAATAGGGAATTTTGGAGAGGAAATTTGGGAATTTTGTGAGAAAAATTTGGGATTTTTTGTGGGGGGGAAACTCTGGGAATTTGGGTTGGAAATTTTGGGAATTCTTGGGAGGGAAAAACCCGGAATTCGGGGAGGAAATTTTGGGCGGAAAATTTTGGGAATTCTAGAGGGAAAATTTGGGAATTTTGGGGATAAAAATTTGGGAATAAAAATGTGGGAATTTTGGGGGAAAATTTGGGAATTTTGGGGATAAAATGTGGGAATTCTGGGGGAAAAGTTGGGAATTCTAGGAAGGAAAATTTGGAAATTTTGGGGATAAAAATGTGGGAATTCTGGGGGGAAATTTGGGAATTTTAGGAAGGAAAACTTGGGAATTTTGGGGATAAAAATGTGGGAATTTTGGGGATAAAAATGTGGGAATTTTCAGGGGGAAAATTTGGGAATTAAGGGGGAAAGTTCGGGGATTTTGGGGAGAAATTTGGGGAATTTTGGGAGTGCAAAATTTGGGAAATTTGAAGGGAAAACGCGGGAACATTTTTGGGGGAAGAAAATCAGGGAATTTTCGGAGGGAAACTTGGGAATTTTGAGGGGAGAATTTGGGAATGCTCTGGGGAGGAAATTTGGGAATTTTTGAGGGGAAAAATTTGGGGATTTTTGTCCCTCCCCTCCCCCCCTCCAGACGGGCGCCCCTCCCCCCCCGGCGGGGGCAGCTCCGGCGGCTCCAAGAGAACCAAGAGCTGGTGGTGAGTCCCAAAAAACCCCAAAATCACCCCAAAACCCTCCAAATTTACCCCAAAATTCCCAATAAAAATTGGGATTTTTAGAGCCCCAAAGATCCCCAAAATTGGAATCTTTGAAGTTCCAAAACCCCCAAAAGTCACCCCAAAATTTCCACCCAAAATCCCAAAAATCACCCCAGAATTCCCCCCAAAAATTGGAATTTTTAGAGCCCCAAAAATCCCAAAAATTCACCCCAAAATTTCCACCCAAAACCCCCAAAAATGACCCCAAAACTTCCACTGAAAACTGACATTTTTAAAGCCCCAAAATCCCCCAAATTCACCCCAAAATTCCCACCTAAAATCCCTCAAAAAACCCCAAAATTCCCACTAAAAATTGGGATTTTTAGAGCCCCAAATATCCCAAAAATTCACCCAAAAATTGGAATTTTTGAAGCCCCAAAACCCCCAAAATTTCCACCCAAAATCCCAAAAATTTACTCCAAAATTCCCCCCCAAAACTGAGATTTTTAAAGCCCCAGAATCCCCCAAAAATCACTCCAAAATTCCCACTAAAAATCGGAACTTTTAGAGCCCCAAAATCCCCCAAAATTCACCCAAAATGCCCCAAAAATGACCCCAAAAATTCCCATTAAAAATCGGGATTTCCGAGCCCCAAAATCCCAAAAAATGACTCAAAAATTCTGACTAAAAATTGGGATTTTTGATGCCCCAAAATCCCCCAAATTCTCCCCAAAAATCCCCCAAAACCCCCAAACCCCCTCCCAGTATAAACCAGTACAAACCAGTAAAGAAAAACCCCAAACCAGTATAAACCAGTACAAACCAGTCACCCCAAATCCCTTCCCAGTTCATCCCACTTCATCCCAGTGACCCCTAAACCCCCTCCCAGTACAAACCAGTAAGGAAAACCCCCAGACCAGTACAAACCAGTATAACCCAGTGCAAACCAGTACAAACCAGTATAAACCAGTAACTCCCAGTATCCCCCAGCGCCGGGCTCTGACCCTGAGCCGCTCCCTGGAGGTCGCCAAGTGTCGAGAGATCCCAGTTCAAACCAGTACGGACAGGTGAGGGCACTGGGACGGGGACTGGGGGTCACTGGTTTATACTGGGATGGACTGGGAGTGGGTTTGGGGTCACTGGTTTATACTGGGATGGACTGGGAGTGGGTTTGGGGTCACTGGTTTATACTGGGATGGACTGGGAGTGGGTTTGGGGGTCACTGGTTTATACTGGGATGGACTGGGAGTGGGTTTGGGGGTCACTGGTTTATACTGGGAGGGACTGGGAGTGGGTTTGGGGTCACTGGTTTGTACTGGGATGGACTGGGAGGGGATTTTGGGGTCACTGGTTTATACTGGCAGGGACTGGGAGTGGGTTTGGGGTTACTGGTTTATACTGGGATGAACTGGGAGTGGGTTTGGGGTCACTGGTTTATACTGGGATGGACTGGGAGTGGGTTTGGGGTCACTGGTTTATACTGGGATGGACTGGGAGTGGGTTTGGGGTCACTGGTTTGTACTGGGATGGACTGGGAGTGGATTTGGGGTCACTGGTTTATACTGGGATGGACTGGGAGTGGGTTTGGGGTTACTGGTTTATACTGGGATGAACTGGGAGTGGGTTTGGGGTCACTGGTTTATACTGGGATGGACTGGGAGTGGGTTTGGGGTCACTGGTTTATACTGGGATGGACTGGGAGTGGGTTTGGGGTCACTGGTTTATACTGGGAGGGACTGGGAGTGGGTTTGGGGTCACTGGTTTATACTGGGATGGACTGGGAGTGGGTTTGGGGTCACTGGTTTGTACTGGGATGGTCTGGGAGTGGGTTTGGGGTCACTGGTTTATACTGGGATGGACTGGGAGTGGGTTTGGGGGTCACTGGTTTATACTGGGATGGACTGGGAGTGGGTTTGGGGTCACTGGTTTGTACTGGGAGGGACTGGGAGTGGGTTTGGGGTCACTGGTTTATACTGGGATGGACTGGGAGTGGGTTTGGGGTCACTGGTTTATACTGGGATGGACTGGGAGTGGGTTTGGGGTCACTGGTTTATACTGGGATGGACTGGGAGTGGGTTTGGGGTCACTGGTTTATACTGGGATGGACTGGGAGTGGGTTTGGGGTCACTGGTTTATACTGGGATGGACTGGGAGTGGGTTTGGGGGTGACTGGTTTTTACTGGTTTATACTGGTTTCGGGGTTTCTGGGCGTGGTGTAACCTTTGCCCCTCCCCCCACAGGTGAACCGACCACGCCCCTCATCAGGCCACGCCCCCTTCCCCTATAGGGAGCTACAAGGGCGGGACAAACTGGGCGGGGCCTGGGGGTTATTGGGTTGTACTGGGAGGGAGTGGGAGGGGCCAACGCGGCTCTGACCCCGCCCACCGCGCCGATATGCAAATTTATGTAAATGAGAGCACAAATAAACGCGAATGACGTCACTGACCACGGGGACTGGGAGTTACTGGTTTGTACTGGGAGGGGCCTGGGCGTGACTCAGACCCCGCCCACCTCACCGAGGCACCAGCCTCATGTAAATTTATGCAAACGAGAGTCGAAATAAACGCCGGTGACGTCATTTGTACGCCGAGGCGCAAAGCGGCGCCGGGGGAATGACGGGATACACCGGGGCGCAGAGCGGCACCGCAGGGCATGATGGGATACACCGAGGCGCAAAGAAGCTCAGAAAACCCTTAGAAATACCTCGTGACTGACCGTGAGACTCTGGCCAACCTCAGCCCAAGCATTTTCTCAATATCCTCTGTACACTAATCTAGGGGAGCTATGAAACACAAGAAATCTCCCCTAACACAAATTACCACTCACCAGTGGCCAATATTACAGCCCTGACCTGATAAAAATATCCAGGAATCATCCGAATCAGATTTTTCTCCCTATCCCATCCGCTGGCAAAATTACACAAAGCAAAGTGTTTAAACTGCCATTATGTACCAAGACGGATGAAGATGCACAAGATCCTGTATTTGGTAACTGAAGTTTCCTCATGCAGCAAGGGGAGGACAAACTGGGGGAAGCAATCTCTTTGTCCTAGCATGGACACAGAAGAAAACCATTTAGTCTGAGACTAAATTCATGTCATAATGAACTTGTACCTTTGTTTGTTCCCACCGCTTCCAAAATATTCCTCTCTTAAAATAACAATCCTTTTGTTCAGGCTGCATTTTCACTTTCTGTGTTAAACACTTCCAAAACAACTTTGAATATCTGAGGAATTCAAGTTGTTGAAAACAGGGGCTGGGAGGAAAACAAATTAAACAGATTTGTTTAAGCCCAGTGTGCTTATATGAAAATCTTTCATTTGGCTTTCCACAGCTCCATCTGCATGGCGATCTCTCTAGACTCACGGACAGATTTAAACTTGACATTATGTAATGGACCTTGGGAAAAATCCTGCACAGCAAATTGAATTTTTAAAAGTGGTACTGCATTCAATGAGCAACTAATACATTACATTTACTTGAACTGCAGCAGAAGAACATTAAGGATAAGAAGCCCATTTGGAACTTATGTTCTTTAGCCTACATTTGAATATACATTTCAGGTGTAGATGTTACAGTATTACAGGGGGGTTTTGAGTCCAGGCTTTGGGCAAAAATTAACAACTCCAGTATATCTGGTGAGGGGAAGCAGCAAAAAAATCCCATAAACACGCTGTACACAACCTGTGCCAATCCCACATGTGACTTGTGGCCTGACAGTGTTGTCAGCTCTCCATCTCAAAACAGCTTGGTTTTCCATTCCACTGAAACCAAACCTTTTTCACAGCGTCAACACATTCCCTGCTTATGGCCAGCCTGTTGTGACCCAGCACCTTCACAGCTGGTTGTTGGGTGGGTGGGTTTTTTTGATTTGAACCTTCTCCTTCACAACAATTCTCACTAGCACATGAACTTCACTCCATGTTACTCAACTGTGCCCTGCTTTACATTCCAGGCTGTCGAGACCATCCAGTTCTTCCAGGAATTATCTGCTCCTCCCGCCTACCAAAGTCTCTTAATCCTGTGCCATGGCATTTAGTTCATCCTGAAGAACGGTCTCAAGACAAACCCTGAGGATCTGTATTAACAGACCAATTCTTCCCTTCCAAGTACAGCTTCTTGCTCTCCCCTTCAGTCATTCCCTGTCCAGTTTACCAACCACCATTTTAACGCCTTATTTTGTAATTTCCCATAGAGTACTACACAGACATGTTTCTTAAGTGTAGATAATGAACTTCCTACACCTAAACTATTATTTTATCAAGTTAAAGGACGGGCTACATCTGGCACCAATTACTTTGGAGAAAAACCTCTCATCCATGTGCTATTTGCTGTTGAATCTGTCAATATTTTTTCCAGATAGGCTCTAGAAAGTCATCCATCCTCTTCAGACCAGAATAATTCTCTTGCCCCTCTCCCTTCCCCGTTTTTTTTCTTCCTTTTACACATTTCTTGTCTCTCAAAATGTAGTCATGATGTTTGCCAATAGATTTCACAAGTCTCTAAGGGCCTAGTTCTTGAGTAAAAACAAATTAGAGATAGATGTTGATATTTGTCACAAATACATTTAATTCCTCATTTTAGACAGAGCCCTTCTTTGGTTTGTTTAATCTCTGCAGTTCAGGCAACCTCTTGCACATGTATCGACTCACTTAATCCTTGCCTTCTTCCCTTTCTCTGCCCTCTTCTCACCCCCACACACAAGCACATGGCTCTACAGTCCTGATAAAAAATTAACTTTCATCAGCAAGCTACTTTAGTCTGCAAATCACCCTGAGCAAAATATTGCCAAGTAAGGGACACACTACAATTAAACATCAAGAAAAAGCGGCCCTAAAAAAGTGAAAAACGCTTATTAGAAAGGATAGACAGGAGTCAGGAAAAACAAAACTTATGGCAAAATCTGGTTTCTTAAAATAATTAAATTTGAAGCAATACAAAAAGAAAAAAAACCCTATTTCTGTGTTTCCAACTGTCTTCGTATTTGTCCAATTACTAACCCAGATATGGAAACAAACCAATGTAATGCACTTCAACTTGACCCCTGGAGATGCCTCCTTGAAATAAGATTCAGAACCACAACTTCTCAATTCCTGTTAAAAATTCATTTCTTCGGAACACTGTTAGGCAGAACAGTGAGACAAAAACCTCTGAAAAAGAATGCACCACCAGAGACAGAAAATTATTTTGAATCTATTGAAAGCATTGATATTAAATCTCGATACAAGCTGAAGTCTGTAACAAAAAGTACTATTTCCTACAGGACATTTAAGGACTATAGGACACCATGTCTCCATAGGCCTGGGAAATGTGTTTTTAAAGATACTCCTTCAAAGGCCTCATCCAGAGTTTGGACAAAACTAGATGTCCAAGTTTCCTGTCTCTTGAAGTAACAAGTAAAAACAATGGTTTGAAGACTGTTAGGACAATCCTGGAAACATAAGAGCAGTCCACACAACCTCAAATCGTTCTCTTTAAGGAAAATGCTGGAACTGCAAGTTGTCACAAGGCAAAATTGCAAAACAAACATTTCCACAAGTTTTCTCAGCTGTTCTGCAGGGTTGCTGCAGTGTCCTCTGCTCCCAAAAAAACAGGCTTTCCACCGTTTTTAGCTGCAGCTTAGCAGTGGTGGGAAAAACTGTGTTTCTGCAGACAGAGCCATCAGCTGGAAGATTTGAAATACTTTTCAAGACAAAGTTCCTCCTCTCTCATTCCCCAAAAGCAGTGTTATAGAGAACCTACGTTCTGGAAAACTCTCCACATACAAACCTCTGCACATTAACAGGGAAAGAAAACAAGATTAAGAGAACACTGCAAGGACTGTAAAGTAAGAGGAATTCCCCTACAAATTGTTTTGGTTCTAATACTACTTCTAGTATGAACAGTTTTTCACTTCTATGATAATATCTTGCTTCATCCCCGAGTTCCCCAAAGCATAACAACAACTTCAGAAAAATAAAACAAGCACTGGGTTTTGTTTTGGGTTTTTTTCTTTGTTTGTTTCAAAACACAGCAGAACACAGCAATATTTTCCCAACTAAGCAAGACAAAGTCACACTGTCCATTGCCACTCTGCCTTTTCTAATTTCCTGGTGTAAGCAAAAGAGATTGCTCTAGCCTGAAAACAGGAGTTATCATCCACCATCAAACTCAGCCTAAGGTATTAGCTCACGTCTGTAATGATGATTCAAAGCTGCAGTGATCAATATCACATCACAAGTGTCCAATCCAGAGGGCATTAAAGGATCCTGTTACTGCCTATCTGAAGGATCACACCGGAGTTTCAGATGATATCAATGCAAAGGTAGAGAAAAGAGAAAATTCTCACCCCACAGAAGCAGCAAATTGAAGTCTCTCTAGGAAGCTTCAAGCTTCTACTTTATGTGGAAACTATTTTACTGAAATTTGTCATTTCCATGTTAAGACACAAGTTTGTCACATGGAGGAGAACCCCTTCACAACCATCCACCACTACCTGAGGGTTTTTTTTTTCAGGTGAGTGTCTAAATATTACACACACAAACAGCTGCAGGTAAACAGAACTTTGTCAACCCAGCTCAGCACGGAATGGAAAAGGAAAAGCAGACACAGGGAAGTCAAAAGTCAACTAACAAAACTCAAAGCACATTTAAGAGAGCTGTATTTAAGCCAACACAGCTAAGAACTGCCAGCGGCACAAGATACAGGATTTTGTTCAGTGTTACAAAATGCCAGGTTTTTTCTGCTGATTTAGTAGATTTTGTGCAATTCTCTATTTTTAGTGGAAAGATAAAGCTCATGAGTCACCCTGAAATCTGCAGCCAGGTTCCTTCACTCTCTCCTTTCCAAAGTGGCAAACATTTCAAATTAAGCTCTAATACAAAGAATACTACGTGCACTAAAAGCTGTCTGTTCTTGTGTACTGTATCAAGGTTTGAAAATGGCACAACAGTGTTAAAAAAGAAAAGTGTTCTCTGGTACACAAAAAATGAGAATAGGCTAATTTTTACTACAGTGACTTTGCCACAAATCACTTTTTGCCCAATGCAAAGTTACAACGCAAAGGGCAAAAAACGGTTCCCTGTAACTAGAGCAAGATCTACTTGACAAGTCAGTCGCATTAGTGATCTTCTAGTCAAAAAAGGAACTTTTACCAAAACACAATATTCCCGCCCTGTTACACAGAGGGACTATTTGTAGACCTTCCACTGTACTGCAGTCTGAAAACTTTTAATTTCCATTTCTGGCTAAAATTATTTTTTTTATCTTGACGTATGTTTGACATCAGAGAAATATTGGATGAGTTTAAAGTACAAGTAGGGCTTGTCTGCCCTCCTTTTCCTAAATTTATTCAGCCTTTTCCTTTGAAAGCAAACACCATTCTACATCTACAAATTCTACAAATCCTGCATCATAAGTCCCACACCTACAACTTCCCCACAATTCCTATGCAGCTCCATCCTCTACTGCCACAAGTACCTGGCGGCTCACTGAAGGAAACCATCACTTTTTTGGTTTCCCAGTTACTGTCAATCTTTCACTCCCTGTTCCGATTTAGTGGCACTACCCTGCTAAACTCCTATTTGGTTGTGTCGGTTCTGCCCACTCCTTTTTCCTACCACCTTGTCTTGTCAGGCTCTTGCTGCTTTCTCTCTCCCCAGTCTAGCATGCATGAGGACCCTTTATGCCCAAGATATAACTCAGAGAAGCTTCCTGTCACCACATTTCAGAACCTCCAGAAAACCCACCTGTCATTAGGTGTAGCAGACTTATTCCAAGAGCAAAATGAAATCAGAGTTCGTTATTTCTAAATATACTTGTGATAGCTTTGATGGTTTTTTCCACCTCATTCCTCTCCTTACAGTCTAAAACATGAAGGCCTTAACCTTCTTTGTTTAGTAGAGAGTCAAGTTCTTGACTACAAGCACAGTCAAGAGGGCAAAATTTTCCACAGCACATCACTGACAATCAGCAGAAACACACTGTGCATGTACAACATCAGAACTGTAGGCAATTTCAAACCTTATTCTGCATCCCGACATACCAGAGACACTATACACAGGGCATGAAATGAAAAAATGGCAAGAACTTTGTACACAAAACGTAGAAGGCCTTTGCCAGGAGTGAAGAGCAAAACTTTGTACAATACAAGCCTCAAATGTAATGATATTTACATGCTAAAACAATGACAGCCACAAATGACATAACCTTGCTTTTCTGTATTACAGAAACAAGGGTCGCTATTCCAAGTGGAACGTGAGGGCGGTCTGGCTGAAAAATCCATCACCTCACTGACCTCCACGGTCGATTTAACTGATTTGGAAGGCTAGATGAGTGCCCCATGCAACATCAAGTCTGAGGGCATCCATCCTAAAGCTGTTTGCTCGCAGAGAACAACCCCCCTGAGCAGACGAAACCATCCATGTGTCAACAGTACATGGTACCTGCACTCCCCAGATACAGCAGCCAACGAGGCCCAGGTGGATTTGGAAGAGAACGTGAGTAGTCCAGCTTCCAGGACTGCAGGACACATGGAAGTGAGACCACCCCCAAACAAGCTCAAAACCAATTTCTAAGAGAAAAACGGGTAGTCTGTCTTCCAGGATTGCAGACACATGAAAGGGAGAGCCCCAAAACAAGCTCAAGATCCAGTTTTTGGAGAAAACAGGGTACTCAAACCACCATGACTGCAGACATACATTAGTGAGACCACCCCAAACCAATTCCAGTTTTATCTGCAGAAGAATATCAGGTGGTCAAGCTTCCAGGAGCAGAGACACATGAAAGTGAGATGCCAACAAACAAGCTCAGGGTCCAAATGTAGGAGAAAAAAGGGCAGTCAAGCTACCTAGACAGCAGATATATCAAAGTGGGACCACCCCCCAACAAGCTCAAAGTTTAATTCTAGGAGAAAAAAGGGTAGCCAACATTCTAGAACTGCAGACACATGAAAGTGAGACCACCATGAAACAACCTCAAGGTCCAAATGAGGCAGAAAAAGGATTAGTCAAGCTTCCAGGACTGCAGGCACATCCAAGTGAGACCACACCTGTTATGAGTGGGCCAGGAGACAAATCTCCCTTTAAATGCCTGTATTAGGACAGCTTTGGGCGGGGAACCCAAGGGGTCACACACACCGCCACTGCTCCCTGGAGCGATGAGGACGAGGAGGTGAAACAGCTTTGCCAGGTGCCCGACAGAGCCGGGGCTTGCGTCCCCACGAGAGCCGCAGGAAAGCACAGGCTCGTTGACAAGCCGAGGGCAGTCACGCAGAGAGGGCACTATCTGACTTATGGCGACAAGACACGGAGCCCCAGCAAGCAGCCCCATGTTCTCCCTGCTCACTGGGGTAGTTTGGAGTCCTGTCTGGCTAATGGCTCACCGGCCCTAGGGGTTTTTAGGCGTCCACTCCACCTCCTGTGGGCACTGCAGTCCCAGGGAGTTCTCTGGTTTGCGTGTCGCCATCAGGGCTGTGAGGGGAGCAGCGGGAGCACGGCCCCACGGGAAGGAGACAGTTTCAAAATGGACACCGGCTCGAAATGGGGGGTGAGGGAGAGCGGAAAAGGTACACAAATGAACTTATTCACATGCAAACTTGTCACGATCCGCTCACACAAGCGGGGTTCGTGATGGTTCGTTTAGGGATCTCAGAGCGCAAAAGACACAGTGGGGGACAAACTCAGTTTACTCAATCACAAATGCACCTTTATTTAGTGCCAACAAATGCGATAGTGGGGAGAGAAAAGGAGAATAGTAAGAAAGACAGAAAAAGAGGGGAAGGGGATTATAGCTACCAACATGGAGGGTCGAGTCCTCGAGGCTTTTGAAGATGCCTACAGACGCGATCTTCTCCAGTGGGGAGATCTCAAAAGTGAGCGGGAGTCTCCAGGGTTTTTATAGTCCTCTCCGAAGCGACAGGCAGTTGGCCAAACAGCTGGGGGAAATCATTGCAGTGTGTTCATTCAGAGAACCCAGAACAAGTCAGTCATCAGCAGGTACAGTGTCAACCAGTCCAAGTCAGCAGGTGCAGTGTCAGCAGGCGCGGTCACTTCACCGTGACTTGCCCATTGTTTCTGCTCAGGTTCTGATGTTCCCATATGGGTGCTGGGTGTTTTCCATCAAACACACCTGCAGGCAGCACTTGGCCACCATCCCACCTCAGCCAGGCCAGAACTCCTGTGTTGAGATTTTCAAGTCCCTTTTAGGGGTTTCAGTCTCTGTCCTTGACGATGGTCGTGAGGCAGATGAGGGATCTTCGGACCGTCTCTTACACAAGGGTCGGCAGGGGAGAAGATCCCACTTCAGGCTTCCACAACCCATCTCCAGGTTTCTCTCTAAGCCCTCCCGGTGTAGCAATGTATCTGAATAACTTGGGCCATTCCCTGTATCAGCCAAACTGTTTGTAGTGAAGATGACACCTGCAGTCTTCTTTTCCAGAGTTCGCAGGAATTCATCAAGGCTACAGGAACAACAACAGCTCTGAAAATAAGAGCCTAGGAAAGCCTCTCCAAGAAATGCAGAACTCAGATACGAGACACATAGCACGGTGATGGACACTTAACCAATTAAGTGCCCTGAAAGATGCGTGCGTGCGTTCCTGCCTTCCTGCCTGCCTGCGTGATGGAGAAATAACTTAGCCGACCGAGAGAGACACCTGTACCCATGAAGAGTAGTGCTAGAAACTGGAACTGTAGCTTTATGTACACAAGAAAGTAGCTGCTGTTAGAAGCATATTGTTTCCTTCATTTCAGCAGCCCATTTTCCCCCTGTATCCCTGTGGCTACCTGCTCCCACTGCAGAACAGAAGCAGCACCCAGCCAGCAGCTCCTCAGTCCTGGCAGGTCAGCGGCACTTCCAGGAGCACACCAGGCTGGCAGCAAACTGCCCAAAGGGCACTCAGCCCTAGACCCTTCAAACCCTCCAAAGTAACTTGGCCAGGGGGCAGGGTCAGCACCAAAGACACAGACACCAACCTCAGGAGCTCAGGGTCTTTGGCGACAGCTCAGAGCAGCCAAGAACCTCCCAAGGAGAAGCTCAGCAATGCTCCCCAGCACTGCTACCCAAGGTGGCCTACAGGGACTGAGATCCAGCACCAGGGACCCTGAGCCTCACCCCCAGCAGCTGGGAATCCCCTGTCACAACCCAGCCCTGGAGAGCCCCCCCAGAACTGGCAATTCCCGCGGGTGCGTCCGCCCGCAGGCCAAGAGGCTCCGGCTGTGCCGGGACAGGGCCCAGGTCGGGCAAATGCTGCAATAAACAGGCGCACACAACTCCCACAGCGGGAACAGCTGGGCTCAGCCTCCTCCGGCGTCGCCCCAAAGCCTGGCCAGGGCTTCAGGAGCAATGCAGGAGCTGCCTTTGGCCCCGCTCCTCCCAACAAGGCCACAGGACTCATCTCAGGGCCCTGTCCGGCCTCTGAACACAGAAAGGTCAAGCCATGTTTCACTAATGAGCACGGACCTAGCCCAGAACACTAATGATCCTGGCTACCGCACTGCCGACAGGATACAAACACAACATCTGGGTTGAAGGCTCACCCAGAGGTCAGCTTTGCCTCAAGACTCTGCTTCAGGCCTCAGGCCTTCAGGAAGTCCCAAGGTGCTTGAACCTCTGCGCAAAGCCTGCTCCCATCTCCTGTGGAACCTCACAGATCAGGCAGCACTTCCTCGGCCCACTCCTGAGGCTATTTAGCCTGCCAGCAAAGAGCAGGGGCTGACCTGGGAATGACAGAAGGCAGGGAGGGGAAAGGACCCTTTTGCTTCCATCCAGAAAGCCAAAGGCCGTCAAAAAAACCCTCTGGTGAACACCTGAGCAGCACCAGGAGATGAAAGGCCTGGCACTCCTGACTCCCAGAGCTCCCAGCGCTGCCTTGCCCCTCACCTTCAGCCCTCGTCTTGGACAGCAAGGCAATCCCAGGGACAGAAATCCAGGCTCCTGCTGCTCCTGGACGGAGGCACCCAACAGCTCCGTGCTGTTTTATTTACTCTTTTATTTACTGCTGAAGTGATTCACGTTACTTGACATACTGAAAGGTTTCTTATATACATAAGGGTATCAGGCCCTTATGACGTACCAGTCTGAGATGGCTGCAAGTTCCTACGGAAGATGGAGCAGGGCAGAAAGGGGAAATAGGGAATAACATCAGTGACATAAGTTGGACGTAAGAAGGACTTCCTGGGGGGGAAACATGAGGTGCAGCTGTGCACTTCAGTTACAAAAGATGCTGATGTCGACTGGGGTTCTGAAACAACTTGAGTATGACAATATCAGCTGCTAAGTCAGATGAAAACAAGCGGGCAGATGGCAGATGTTATCTAAGGCCTTGTCTCAAGATGGTGCTACTGTGTGCTGGAAGAGGACAAACAGGGATAAACCGTGTAAGAAGTGGAAAAGTTGATGTAAAGATGGAAACGATTTCAGGTATTTTTTTTTTTTATTTTATTTTTTTTTTAAATCCGGGAAGGATGTAATGGGTTAAGAAGCCAGAGAAAGGCAGTTAAGTGCACTGAGCTAGGTGGCAGCAACTTCTGAGAAATGCAATGCAAGGTAAAGTAAGGTTGGAGAATACTAGATGCTAGCTATTGGACAAGGATTTGGTAATATATCCCAGATTAAGGATCTCTTACAAAATGAAGGTTAAAGATGCATTTGTAAAACTTTGGGGTCGATTCTGGGCCATTCTTTTAGTCAGCGACAGAGAAGATGTCTCAGAAGAGAGACCAGGATGAAAGGAATAAACAAGTGCAGAGATGGCAGCTAGGGCTTATCCAGCATTCTTTGTCAACTTGGATATTTCATGTCATGTTCTTTTCCAAGAATTGGTAATAGCTGCGAATTAAAAGTCTTCTCTGCAGCCTACCTTTTTGTAGGTTCTATTTTTCTAAAAGAGATCTGTGTTAGGTGTGGTTCAGTTACATTTTGTTGGTGGCTGTTAGATCTCATTTTGCTCAAATACTGTATTTAATAGACTGTTTGAATTGCAAAACAAAAGTTGCCTTCCTGGGGACTCTGACTTGCGTTACTCAGTGAAATAATTTAGACTATTTTACAGACTGCAGGTATTCGGCAGGCTGGGGAATGCCAAGATAGTGAGGCACAAGAGCGGCTGGAAGTGAACTTAGGGGAAATGAAGGGAAATTAACTTGTATTTTTCTCAAGGTTAATAATAAAACCAGCAACAGCAACAACAACAAAAAAATCACCAAAAACCTGAACTGTGACTCTTCATTAAAACACATTTTCTCGTCCCAGTGGCTGGAATATGAGCCTTGTTGCTGAAGCTAACTGGACTTTTATCACTGTTTCTCTGAGGCCATTAGCGAAGATCTCTAAGGTCAATTTCTAAGCCAGTAGCTAGAAACAGTAGCTAGACCATTTGTAAAGTTGCCATTTACAAAACCCCTTTGAGAGAGTAATGGCCATCTTGCCAAATCTCTGTTTCTATACCTGCTTAGATTCTTCATCTGAGTAGTTGTTGTACAACTACTTAGTATCTGAGCTTATCAGAGAGCTCCTTAAAAACACTGGGAGTAAACGTTTCGAGTTACAATGTTTTGAATTTCCCAAATACAACAGGCTAGTTTTCTAGCTAGAAATTCATGCTAGAACTGAACTCCTTTTGTACCCTCAGTACAAGCGTTTCCTTTTGTAAAGTAGTAGTTACACCTGTTTTCTCTTTACAAAGCAATGGGATGAAAGAGAAGCTCTCAGAGAGGCTTCTCTCTGAGGATGTGCATAGATGGCACTTAGCATCATGTGGCAGCTGCAGTGCAAGGAAGTAACGCTGTTTACTGGGATTCTGGTTCATGGTGACTTGGTTGTACCCTGTCCCATCTTCTGTTAAAGGACAAAGGCAGCCTTGTGATATCTGACTTGGCCTTTACTGGTGGATATAAATCTAGCAGGCACTTAAAACAGCTACCAATACACTTGTCCTTTGTTTTGCCCTGCTGCGCAGAAGATACACCTTTTGCATCATATCAGATGATAATGCATAGAAATTTAATAGTCAGAAATATGCATTGATTCTGTGGTAGATCAGGCTGGTGTTAAATTTTTTACACATTCCATTACCAGGAGCAAAACCAAGTGAAGGAATAAAATGTCCTAATAAGCACGCCGTCCTGGATTTGCTCAGAGAGTTTAAGCTTAAACTCAATTAATTGGTTCCAAGCTGAAGAAACAAGTAGTATAGTATTCTGGAAATAAGCAGCCCATGCCTACGGCTTTTATTCTTTCTACTGGAAACAAACTTAAATTAGCAAACTCAAATGGTATAAGGACAGAGCTTAATGTCTTCAATTGCACAGTCAAATAAGGAGGGAGATGAAGTTTTCAGGAAATTAAATATCCCCTTCAGTTCACACACATTCCTAAAACAATACAGCTGCCAAAGAGATGCATGATGTTGTCTCTTGGTTTATTCACTCAGGGCCAGAATTAATTTTTATTGTACTTATGTAATTTGATGGAAGGTGAAAGTTTGGTGTTGTTGGGGAAAAGGATGATTAGCTTCTAACAACCTGTAATAAGGAAAGGAGAGCATTTTAAGAACATGACCTTCCCACACATTGCAGTTTGTCTTCCTGTTGTACTACAAGTAATAAGCATCCGGACAAATGGGAAGCCCTGTCAGCAAACTTAAAGCACCCAGAAGGAAGCTGTGAGGGCATGGCCGCAAGACTGCAAAGATTTCATCTTTCTTTCTTTCTTTCTCAGGGTTTCATGGTGTCCTGAATCCAGTCAAGATAACGACTCACATTTGTATAAACACCAGGTATGTCTTTGCGGCCACAGCCTATTCCCCAGCTGATGATTCCAATCACATCCATACGATCGTCCTTCACACAGACCAGAGGCCCTCCAGAGTCGCCCTCCAGAGAAGTAGCAGATTAGTAACAATCTCTTTGTTTGGTTTGGCATTGCTTTTCCCACCTCCACTGGCTTTAAGGGTTCACTAGTGTTTACAGAAATACCCCATGCAGTATGCTCACAAATCAAGAGCTCTTAGTACTTTTACCTAAGTCACTTTCATGTTCCAGACTGCCTCAATGCTCATCTTATGGGGAGAAATACAGAAAAATATAACACCAAGGTGTCTAACTTTGTATGGAGCTCATTTATGAAATGCAGGTAAAATGCTGAAAAGAACAAAGAGAGGAAGGCCCTTATTCAAGCTATAAAGATCCAAGGGGTTTTAGACTGTTGTGTGTAACAGTAAGGCAAAATTATTAACTAGCTGTTTAAACAGAAAGGATGTGGATTGAATGCATGCCTTCCTTTTTCCTCATGTCATAGCTGTTTGTTCTCTACCATCTTTCAGCCTTTATCCTTCTTTGCACTACTTTTCAGTAGAGGGGCACTCCCTTCCTTCTACAGAACCTCCTGCTGAGTTTTGCATGCTCACATAACAGAAGATACTAGGAAATGATGGGGTGGGTTTTCCTGTTCAGTTTTGTGGTATTTCCTGTATTTGGGATTTTCGGTCTGTGTTGCTGTGGTTTGACTGCTTAAGTGTTCCCTGGCTTTCCCTCCATGAGGGGTGGGGGAAGAGAAATTAAAGAGGAGCCACCAGTTCTATTCTGTTCATCAAAAGCCTACTAGGACTGCCATGTAGGCAAAAAACTTCTTTAAACAATTTTCTAAAGCTTTTTGTTTAGTTAGCTCAAAGTACAGAGGAAAGAAAAGAGACAAGGAAAAGAAAAAAGAAGAACAGAATAGGGTTTACCTTGCAGGCATCATCAAGGTTCCCTGTGTCTCCTGCACATAACATACTGTCCGTTACTGTCCGGTTGTCTAGATACTGTGCTGTGCACCGACTGGTTGGGAACAATCTGACATGGCCTTCCTTCAGGTGCTCTGAATAGAACGGAGAAACTGGAAGGAAAATGACAACATATATACATACGTATGTCTCTGTATGTGCATATATATGTTTTCTAAAAGTTGCAGTTCAGTTTCCATAGTTTAGGGGAGAGTAAACTGAAGTAGCTCTGTGGCTAAACTAAAATTTCCTTGCAAAAGGGTTTTTTTTATATCTTGGGTGTTCCACTTCAATAATCAGAACCGCTTAAATCTCGTTGAGAAAGAATATTGTTTCTTCAGCAAGCTAGAGAGGTTTTATGCAGGCTCCAAATTAAAGACTGCTGGGTTTCTTGGGTGGATAAGTCATCTTCACAGAGTTACATCAATCAAAATGAAGTAACAGGAAATGTCTATGAAAATGCCTTAACCGTATGAAACAGGATCCTAACTTTTTAACATTAGACTTGTACTAACAAAAGTTAGATGCTTTGTCATACATAATACTGAGTAACTGCTACACTTACGTTGGAATGGAAGAGATTTGCATGGTTGATTTGGACGTGGGTTTTATTCTCCTGTACAGCTACAATTTCACAAAACTGGAAGTTGGCAGGATTGTTGCTATTCAGTAGAGTTTTGAATTACAGTTGCAGCATCTTTTCCCTTTCAGAATTTATCCTGTACTCCCTGTAAGCAATGCTGAGGACAAGCTTTAAAAGCACCTGTTAAAACACTTAATGCCACACTTACATGCTACGTCTTTAGGTCTGTTCCAAAACCACTATGGGTCCAAACTGTGATTAGGTCTTGTATGATGGATGCTCCACAGTTTTTCTCTTACTAAGTTTACAAGTTAGTGAATTTAAAGAAAATGGAAAAGGAAGAAAGTAAAATAAGAACTGGGGGGTTTTTTGTTTGCTTTAAATACAGGTCCACCTGTGTACACTTTCACACACCTTTTATTTCTGTTTGTTACAGCTCACTTTAAAAGCAATTTAACCAGCCTTTTAATGTATATCTGGGATTGTTATTTCTTTAGCCTTTTTTTTTGCTACTCTCTGCATCTCTTAGAATAATGCGTCAATCTGCAACTGTATGGTATATCAAGCCTTGAGAGAAATTAATTTCTGTCCAAATTACAGTATATAAATGTACTGAGTACAGCAGATGTGGCAGCCCTGATTGCAAATCTTATGTCTTTCCTACCTTACTCATTGTGCCTTTCTTTTTTAGTTTTGTACTGTGGAGAGTATTGGAGAAGACTCTACTAGCCCATAGGGCTGACAGAACTCAGATGAATAACTTACAGTAAAACTTGGTTTTGAGTAATTCCTACATACATTTTGTAGTGCTCATATAAGCCATTATGATACATTACACATTCAGTGGTGCTAAAGGCTTGAATTCTTTGAGGGCAGAGGACTCAAGGTCTGGATGTATAAACATGTATCTTCTACTTACATTCTTCATTTTTGCCATAACCAGAGATCTCACATTCAGTCCAGTCAGGCAGCTGCAGCTCTTGCATGGGGAGGCAGGCAGCACGTACAGTGCCTGTTTCAATAGCACAGTCTTCTGCATCTGACTTCAACTGCAACAGAGCTGAACAAGGAAAAATATTCCCACTTCATTAACCACAAATCTGAGCCAGTCATGACCTTCCAGTCACAAAGTCAGAAAAGTTTCTTACCAATATCATTGTTGAAATTTTCTGAGTCAAATCTCTGATGCACACTGTAGTTCTTTACTTGAAACTTCTGTTCATTTTCCTCGGGAGTTGCTCGGGAAGTCCTACCCAGTACAATCTTCAGCTGATTTGTACTAAAGCTGAAGAACAAGAGAGTCTGTATTCCTGTGTTAACTAGGGCGCACCTTTCCCTTGAAGATGTGCTGTTGAAAAGTCTGCTCTTTTTTATTTATTTATTTATTTATTTATTTTTAGCTCTATTACTACTTTGTTACCCAGGCAGATTGACTTCAAAGTGACCTATTTGCCTTCTTTTTTGCTCTATACGCTTACAGCCATCAGGGCAAAGGTCATCTGCCAGCCCCTTGCTGTTCTCAAGTTTCAGATGGTTCTGCATGTGTATTGACAACTGTGTTCTTAAGGTAACTGATACTTTCCTGTGGTACCTTAATGCCATCCTGCTAGTTTGCCCAGTTAAATGCCTCTCTGTAATGCTCAGCACAATTAACTATAATCTTTAGTGCAGACTTACTGGGATAAAGAGGGGTTTGTCCAAGTCTTATACCCTTCCAGTAAAGCTATACTGGATGCTTCTATTTTCCAGACATTTTACCCCCAGTCCTCAACTTACCCTTCCTCAAAACAGTGAGCTGCTGACAAAGCCCAGCAGGAACTGATCAGAATTCCTCCACAGAGGAAATGCTCTCCAGGCACTCGGTGATACTTCACAAAGATGGCAGCTCGCCATGGGTGAGCTGCAATGTCTGCGTAGGAACCACCTTTAATCCTGTACCGGCGTACTCTGCGCTGCCGTAATCCACAGGTGGCTGTGGATGACAAACCCAGAAACAGGCTTTTTGTTTGGGCACTCTTGCTTTGAGTTAAGGTTAAGAGCCTGCTAGTCACCAGTCCATGTTGAGGCAGCTGGCCACCAACTGTTTAGTATTTGACTCATCGCTGTTTCCTAGGAAACTTGTATTCTGATTTGAGAAATACAGTAAGGAAACCCTGCCTTTTCCTGTCCTCCATTTCTGTAATCTTCCCTTCTGGCAGAGCAAGAGGCATTTCCATGAGAGTGGAGCTACAGAATCTCTTTTTGCTCCAAACAACATTTTTGTTTGTTTGTTTAACTCCAGCCCTTTTTTTGCTGGAAGATGCTTGAGTGTAATACAGCTTTTTTTCTCCAGATCTTATTTTAATACAGATGACATGCAGGACTGTAATGCTTCAAAGAAAGAGTAGAACCAGGAGTGCTGGTATCCTTACAGCAAGTAGGCCCATTGCAGTACTCCCATGTGAGCTGATTTCCTTTCAGGACATGGCACCAGGGCTTGCTGTCATTATCAGGATTCCTGCAGCATAGGAAAGAGAAGAGCTATTTGTATGATCAGATCTGCAGAGAGTTTGCAGACACCTCAAGGTGTCAGACTGTGACCCGAGTGCATTCTTTTTGATACGGGGGGCCCCAAGGGGGCACTCCCTAAGTGCAAATGAAATTTGCACTTGCAGAGCCTGATCTTAGGGAAGTATAAATAGGCCAGGTGGAATAAAATTACTATTGGAAGTGAGTTTCATTGCCACCAGTAATGTGCTTTATTAATCTGTGTATAAGGTTAGAGCCTTGCCTTAACAGTACTGCAAGACAGTTTGGTGGGTTGGTTTTTTTTTTTTGTTATTCTATCATCAACTACATACCTACAGAAATGGTGACTACCAAGGCCCAGCTGGTAAGCATTTCTTCTCCAAGCAGTATATAGCTTGTTGACAAGGATTCGAGAATTCCACTTCAAACAGGTAGCTCCAGAACTGGTAACACTGTGGCTGCCGCGGTAATCTATGCCTCTTCCAGATCTGCAGCTGATGTTCCTAACTTCAGTAAGAAAGCTGCACGTTAACCGATTGATGCAAAACTGTCGGTTGTTCCTAGGTGTGATTTCTGTCAAGGCATCTATGTATTACCTCTATGTATCTCATTCTCTCAGTGTCTTAAATACTAAAAGCCTAAATATGATATAACGTGAGAGTTTCAACTTTTTAGGCTACAAAAATAGCCCAAGTTCACAGAGAACCCTTATATATGCAGTAAATAATGGAAATTCCAACGTCCATTTCCTGTCCCCTGCATATACCTTTAGAACAGGAGGGCACACTGCAGTGTTCCCAGGTGTACCTTCCCCCTTTGTAGATATAGCACCAAGGTCTGGAATCCTCATCTGGGTTTCTGAAAGAGTTACAATATTATGCATCATTTTAAAGCTATTGCCAGTCGTGTCATGTAGGCCATCTAATTCGCTTAGTCCTGCTCTGCAGTGAAGATGTGGACTGAACCATCAGAAGTTGCTAGAATTCCTATTTTAATTATAAAACTGTGGAGTACACTGGGGTGAAGATGAGATGGCCAGTAGCTAGCAGGAGTGGACAGCATGTTTGTGCAGTTTAGGTCATGTACAGGAAACACTGTTTTCTTACAGTTTTGATCAGGATTTGAAGCTGTAGAAAGCAGAATCAGAAGTGGAGTTTAGGGAGGACTGAGAAGGGGCAAGAGAAAGACTCTGGGGTGAGACACACTTGCATTTTGTAGTCCGCCACAGACATCAGTCTAGGAAGACCTGAAATGCAGACATGTCTACAGACATGGCAATTACTGCTCACGGGCTGCACAGTATCTGCACCTGTGCAGAGTGTTCCCTGCTTGGTATCAGACTACAGCAAGCAGCCATTCTTTTGCTCCAGGCTCTTAGAATGGGCTAATTCCTGTGGCTCTGACCCTGTCTGCCATCAGCCCCTCACCTGCAGTAGTTGTGATTGCCCAATCCCAGTTCAGCAGTATCCTCCCTTTGGCCACTGCACAACCAGTCCACCAGGCCATTGCTATTCCAATTTAAACATTCAGTTCCACTCTCTGCCGTGCTCCAGATACCCCTATATGTTACTCCAGTGTCTTTGTAGCATTTAACTTCAGTATCTGAAAACAAGGTAAGATCTGAAAATCTAAGGACAGCATACCAATTCTTTTCCCTGACAGTTTCCCCAGTCTCTGCTCTGTTTAAACTTGGCTCTCAAATGTCTTGTCTAGTAAGTCAGTGAAAATGCCCTGTCAGGCAGTCTGTAAGTGTATATGAAGGTCTTCAGTTACAAAATTTAGAGTTTTATTAAGAGACACCTAGAACAACCAAGATGTGCTTAAAAGTTCTTTGTAGTATTAGCTTTAGAATAAAAAAAGACAACTTACTAGAGAGCCTAGCCTACAGCAGGAGCTTCTGGGTATCTCATCCTTGTGTACTGCACAGCTAACCCCAATAGCTGTGTTCACAGCAGTTGATGTGGTATACTCACCTATTTCACACTGCTTCCCTGAGAAACCTTGGTGGCACTGGCAGATGAAGAGCTGTGGGGAATAATATGCCTGTGAACACTGGCCCCCATTGTGGCATTTATTTCTGGTGCAGGCTGTGGAATAAGCAAAAGCCAGGAAATACTGTTAGATTTCACAGAAGCAAGAAGCTGGAAATGTATATACACCTTTCATTTTCCTGTCAGTCTCTTAGCCTGTTCTGTTTTTCCCTACCCACCTGTTATTGCCATGTGCTTACAGCCTTTTTGTGTAGCGCTTCAATTTTTTCTCTGTTTCATTCTCTCCACATATTCTATCAGACTTTCTCAGCTCCATGCCCACTCCCACTTAGTCCCGCCCATGACAGTGTATACTGGTATTTTCTTTTCTATCCTCTTCTATTCCCAGACAAATTTTCTGTGCAGTAACTCTGGCCCTGACAGTGGATGATTAGATGGACAAGCTCTCACCGTTTCCTTTTTCTTTGTCATACTTACCTCTGACAGGCACAGTGTGGCAGTGACTCCGACCACTGTCACACCTACAGTATTCGATTCTGCTCCCTGAAAGCCTCAGCCAGGTCCCCCTGTATTGGTAAATTTCTGCAGATGAATTATCTGTGCAAATGGCTGTAATCGGAGCAAGGAAATCCTCTTTCAGTTCAGGGAAAAGACCTGGCTGAGCAAAAGGACTCCCTTCTATTTCCAGGAGAAAAGGATCTGTGATGGGAGCATTTGTCTAATGGGTTGCCCTTTTTCCTTCTCAGACCACAACGGTCCCATCTCTCTCGCTGCTGTGCTGCCAAATGTACTGTTCCACTATTGACTCGTCTCTCTTTCTTTCAAGAAGAGCAGAGGGAGGGGAAAACTTTGTTGTGGATGGTATTAACGCTCTGATATTTTGCCTTCTGAATCTCTCATCCACATAACCATGACAAAAAGCTCTCAGGCTCTGTTTCCTCAGCATGATTTGCTTTCCCCTCCCATGTTCATAATGCTCCAGCTAACATGGTTTTAGTTAGCCTGGCTTACCTCTAGATCTGGCTCCTCGTTTGAAACGCATGTGTAAGCCCTGCAAGCAAAGAAGGTTAATTCTGTGAGTAACTGCTCTCTTAAAAAAGATGAGAGAACAAGTACCTTCAAAGAGTCAGTCCTTTTGTTAAGGGCACGTAAATCAGGAAGCTCTGAGGAATTGTCTGCCCTCTTGTCAGACAGTACAGTGAAAAGTGCCTCTAGTACCTCAGTATGGGTTCCTAAGAATTGTAAATCATTTTGTTCCACAGATTACCAGGTGATTGCTTGTCATCTGAGTAAGGTGAATTTGGGATATGCCGTACTCACATTGTGTGTGAAGTCATTATGTGTTCTTGGGGCGTTGCAAATGCTAACTAAAGCTTGCCAGCTTTCTGCTATTTGAAGGAGGTTCAAGCAAATAATTTCCAAGGTAGGTACAGTCAACAAGCAGTTACTTTTGCTCACTGACATGCAGTTTCCCCATGAGACTTTGTAGCTTGATTATCTTTAAGAGATAAGTCTCTTGCAGCCAGTTAAATGAAATATTTTGGATAAAGTTTAATGGAGGAAACCAATTTAGAAAGCTTCTTTGATTAGGCCACAAGAGAAAGAAGATAAGAAGGAGGAAAGGTGGGATAGCAATTTTTTGAGAAAGGGAGTAAACGTTCTGGAATTGTGTAGCATTTACTCAAGCTGTGTGTGGTGTGAGGCTTAAAGTGAGGGGACAAGGGAACCACTGACGTGCAGTTTTAAGTGAGAATAGTGATGAAGATGATGACCATAGAAGACGGAAGGCTGGTTACAATGGAGTTCTTATTAACAGTGAAAGGTGACAGTGAACAGATACACCAAGAATACCCGGAGAAGACTTGTTTACTTGCAAGTCTTGAAATGAAAACGAGCCAGGATAACACATAACACATCCACAATGATAGACTACTTTGTAACATTTTTCTTCCTCTGATTTGTAGTGAGCTAAGCAGATTCTCATTCTGTCTGATGCAGACAGCTGCAGCCAATGGCAAAGAAATGCTGCTGAAAATACAGGAAGATGGCAAGAGAATTATTTGATGCATTAGCCTCTTACCTGGCACTGGGCAGTCATGATTGCTCCTACCAGCACAAGGCGACATGGGAGCTTGCCTTCCATTCGGAGTGTTTTTCACATCAGCTCTAAATATCAAATTATCTGTAGAGACAAAAAATAGGATGTTGAACAAAGGAAGTTTACAGTGTGAATGGAGTTCAAGGTGTAACTTTAAATGAAAGTTTTAAATGATGAGAATTCTTTTTATACATTTTTTCAACCCATCACTTCTCAGCTGTCTGGTCTAACTGTCCTGGTCTTCCTAGGGAAACTGCCAGGCTGGATCCAGATGTGCTTTTACTTGATAAACTTAGAAACTCGATAAGCTAAAGCACACTCATTTACATCTGGAGGAAACTGAGAGAGTGCTTCCTGGGGAATAATACAGAAGTAAATTCCAAGTACTTTTTCCCTAAATTGTAGGATGCCAACAGTAGTACCATGTGCACTATTAGAGAGATGGGCTTATCTGATGATGCAGTGTAATGGAGATTTAAATGCGTTAATTGAGATTCTGATTACTGACACCTACTTAAGAGATCTCTTGCAGAGGGTCTGCTGAAGGGTCAGTTTGTGTTAACCATGGTTTAAGAGGATCTGCATTTCTTGTAGACTGCTACTTTGGGTGAGAGTGAAGATTCTCTCTTGTGTAGAGAATGTGTAGGCAAAATGACTTTGCTTGATGATAGGTGAGGACTTATTTTCAATATTTCTACCAATTCTTCCCAACTAAGCCTTTAGTTTTTACTAGTATCATACGCTTTTGCTAAAAAGGCAGAGTTATGGCAATGGTCTGGCAGGCTAGCTTTTTTCTGATAGTCTCATTTATTTGTTGCAGCATCTTTCTCTATGTCACTTCTATGCAGTCACAACTATACATTATTCCCTCTAATCTCTTCAGCAGCTTTACACTTCAAAGCCCTCTTCAATCCACCAAGAAGAGTTTCTGCTTTCTCCAAATCGATTTACATCGTCTGACTCGTCTATCAGTACTCTTGGGAGAGAACCTTCATTGATCCCTGGTGGAAGATTGTAAGGTGTCATGTAGATGTGGTACCATTGTAGGGTAGGTGCATCTGTAGGCTGTACCCTTCCTGAAAGTGATGAACTCTTGTCTGTCATAGGAAGAGATAACACATGGTAGTTCTAATCCTAAGGCTTTTCTGACCTTTGCTATAATCTGCCCATAGCTAAAACACAGACCTTAGGCCTCAGATTGGAGTTGATAGTGTCAGGCAAAGAGGGATGGAACAAACAGAAGGATGAAAACGGGATGACAGTGACTTCTTTCATCTTCTTTCCCATGCAATTAAACCAAGGCACAAAGCTGTAATTGCTGCTACCGCAGGTCGCAGTCCATAGAGTTTTGTGCTTCTGGAGAATTTAATTGCTGTTGCTGAAACTTCTTGCATCCCTGAGAATTTGTGGAACTCTGGAGTTCACTCGGGATAGAGAAGGGAAAGACTACATTCTGTGTTCCTTACTTGCAGTACCTGGACCAGCTGGAGAATTGCTGTGGCTTGCGGGAAGAAGCTATTCTTATCTTGTTATCTGACATTGGTAAGTGGTGGCAGTACCTTCAGTTGTCTGAACTATGGAAACCCTTTTAGTCCTGAGTCCACTCTCCAAATATACAGTAGTGACCTTAGTGACTCCATTTCAGATTGACCTTTTATGATCTTGATCATCTCCCAAAAGTGTTGGGAGTCTGGGGAGGTTCTTGCCTACTGGAAGCTAGCCAGCATTACTACAGTTTACAGGAAGGATGTGAGGGAACATCCAGAGAGAGAACTCAATTTGTGTCCAGAGTTCTATGGTGCTGACTTTACCCCTTACACTCAGTGTTTCGTTGTATGTTTGATTGTACAAGGTCTGATGTGAAAGCCATGCTTATTACTAGATAGAGTAGATGAATCCTTACTGAGCTCATGCTAGGTACTGTTACTTAGCTCTAACAACTGGCTTTTTCTGTCTCAGCTTCTGCTCTCAGATACCTTCATGAGAACAGGATCATCCATAGAGACTTGAAGCCAGAGAATATTGTGCTGCAGCAAGGAGAGCAAAGGGTAAGCAGGAAGTAGTCGTCTCTACCTGCACAGACAAGTAAACTTACAAGGAACCTGCATGTGCTTCATGCAGTTACATGGTCCCTCTGCAAGAGCACTCAGCCCAGGATAACACCTGTCTCAGGTCACTGTCACATAGTATTCTGTGTGCAGCTGAGGTGAGACATTGTATTAGACGTCTGTTAACACCTGACATTTTGACTTTCAACCGTTAAGGAAAGAAGCAGACTGTACTGATTGACCAAAGATCGGAAGGAGCTAGAGGCGTAACTGCTAGGTGTGCTACAACACCTTCAAATTCATTGTGGTTTTAGAAATCTACAGTAGCCTCCCATTTCTGCTTCTATCTCTTCACTGGCACCTTTCCTGCATAGCTTTGAAGAGCCAGACCTTTTCTTTCTGCTGTATGATGTGCTTTTAACAGGACTTCAGTCTGGCATTCTTATTCTCTGTTGTGTGTTTCAGTTAATACACAAAATCATTGACCTTGGTTATGCTAAGGAGTTGGATCAGGGGAGCCTGTGCACATCCTTTGTTGGGACTCTGCAGTACTTGGTAAGAAAGGAATTCAGCTAGAAGAGCAGCTACTGCTTTCTAGAGGGATAGAATTAACTGTTACCAAGCTTTGGGCTGGGATTAGGTACTTGCACGGTATGGGGTGCGTTTGTGGTGCTGAAGCTAGCAAAGGTGACTGCTTTTTTGCTGATGCTGGATTTTGCTGAGACTGGGTTTTGTGCTACCTGCATCTGTTATAAATAAGCAGGAGTGCCAGTAACCTATGCTACTCACTCCAGGAGGGTCTTAAAGCCCGTGAGAGGCAGTGTTCAGTAATGTCTTTAATTATTTGTACAAATGTTAATGAGTTGTTAAGGGACGGAGAAAGCTAAGAGCTTTCTGGCCAAAGCCATCTGGCTTTGTCTCATGCGTGTAAACTGTATCAGGCCCCAGAGCTGCTGGAACAGCAGAAGTATAGGGTGACAGTGGATTCCTGGAGCTTTGGCACGCTTGCCTTTGAGTGCATTACAGGCTTCCGACCATTCCTACCCAACTGGCAGCCAGTGCAATGGTGAGTGAACTGTGGCTGGGTGGTAAGTGGGCATGATGTGACTTTCCTGTTTACAGGAAGCAGAAGTGTGGTCCCTTGATTCTGAGGATAATATCCCTATGTTTCTTGCCCTTTTGGAAAGTGACCCCTTTCACAGGGGCTTGACTCACCTGAGCAAGTTCAGCATTCCTGAGACTTGCTCTATGGGATAAGGGCTGACTCCCGCAGGGCAGGTAACAGAAACCAAAGTGGCATCTGTATTATATGTCAAGAGTAGCTTTTAAGAGCCTACTAGCATGCAGGCTGGGAAAGGCGGGCAATTTTTTCACCATTGTACTCGCTCACATTAGGCATGCAAAAGTGCGTCAGAAGAGTGAGCTGGATATTGTTGTTTCAGAAGACTTATCTGGAGAAGTCAAGTTTTCTAGCAGTTTGCCCTGCCCCAACAATCTAAACAGGTGAGTACTAGAAATTGCTGTGCTGAGATAAACTGATTCTTCTGCAAAAGGACCAAGTTTGTGTTGTATGCCTTACTGTGTTAATCTGTGAATACACTGAGTGCGTGACACAGGCAGTACTACTGTCGCTCTTCAGACTTGTGTAGTCTTGGTTTCTGCCTTCTAAACGCTGCCTTTGTGATGGGGAGAGGTGGAGTGCTGGAGGGAGAAGGAGGGGGGCAGTTCTGTCAGTCCTCCCACACAGAACAGGCCGTATCGTTACTGCCAATGCACTTTTACCTTTTCTGATCTCCTGGTTTTTGTTGCTCAGTGTTTTGTCTGGGAGGCTGGAGAAATGGCCGCAACTCATGTTAATGTGGCACCCACGTCAGAGAGGTACAGATCCTACCTATGGACCCAATGGGTGTTTCAAAGCATTGGATGGCATTTTGAACTTGAAGGTAAGCAATATGTCTGTATTAGCCTAAAAAGTTTTCCAGAGAGCAGTTTCCTGAGCCTCTGAATCCTAGACTTAGGAGGAAGAGTGAGGCAGAAACTCATAGAACTGTCTCCTGACCGTTAGTGACAGGTGCTTTCCTCTTGCTTCTTTGAGGACAAATACTCCCTGAGCTTGTTGGGAGTAGTGAAGAGCTTCTGTGCATGCTTGGTTCCATATTCTGATAGAGGATTCTACAGGTATTTAACTGCCATGTTTAACTGCCATATTTAACTCTCTTCCACTTGATGGAGGACAAGAACTTTGCCATAATGTTAGGAAGTAGCTGTAAAGTGACTTCTTGATTCTGACAAGTGCTTTGAACAGTTTCTTGGTGGTCATTTTTTCGGTCCCTCAATCTCTGCTCTAAGATGACCAATGTATCTTCAGCCTTTCTCATGCCATGCTACTCTTCTTGTAGTTGCTTCACGTTTTGAACATGGTTATGGGAACTGTGCACACCTACCCTGTGACAGAGGAAGAGACTCTGCAGAGTGTGAAGGCCAGGATTCAGTCAGATACAGGAATTCCAGAACAGGACCAGGAACTAGTGCAGGAAGCAGGACTTGAATTGTTTTCTCAGAAGTTGGTCACTAAACATACAGCTGATGGCAAAGTGAGTCTCGGTATTTCCTTTCTTGAGTTTGAGTGAATCAGAAGTCACTGCACTCGCTTTGGGATCACAGCACTCCCTGCTGTTGTGGCATGCTTTTGTCATGGTAACCTCACAGACCTAACAGCCACTGTAGCGTAGGCAGCCTGTTGCCTTTGGTGCTCTGTGTTTGGTTGAGGAGGACTCTTCTGTTTGTGGTGTTGCCAAGGCTTGCTCTTCCCAAGAAAACCTGGTTGGGTCTTTTGTCTTCTGCAGGTGAATGATACTGCAGCAGCAGACACAGACCTTCTCTTCCTCTTTGATAACAAGAAAATTTCCTGAGGCTCAGGTGGCCTTGCGTCCTCATCCAGAAAGTGTTGGCTGCATCCGTAAGGACTCCTCTGGCATGAAGGGCGGGCCGGGGTCAGTGTTGAGAGGGGTGTCTGTGTTTTGTGGTCTGTATCGTGCACAAAGAGTAGAGGGAGCTTTTGCGTATTGGGACTGAAGAAGCGGTAAAATGGACTGTCATTCATTCAGTTTATCAGAATAACTAAAAAAGGGAGGTGTTTGATTTTGACATGCTAGGGGAGCTGCACAGGGGTTATCCAGCTCTAGGCTTTGCAGGCAGTAACATGCCCCTCAAAGGAGCAGTGTTTTGGTCTGTTTTGTGATAACACAGTATTCCTGCTTCCCGCTAATATGACCATTTCCCTTTCTCCCACCTCCTTTGTTTTCAGTTCAGGATCCAAAGAAGAATCTCCACTTTTTCCAGTTGCGCAAAGTGTGGGGTCAGATCTGGCAGACGATGCGGATGCTGAAAGAGGACTGTAATCGGCTTCAGCAGGGGCAGCGAGCAGCCATGTACGGTGGCCGTTTCTCCACAATACTTATCTCTGTCTTTGTGCGCTGGTGGAAGGGAAGACAGAAATGGGACCCTGTAGGAATGGGGAAGCCCGTGATTGGAGCTGTATGCAATTCATGAAAAGTGGAGAGTTAGCCCTTTGGCACAACTGCATTTGTCCTCACCGCTGTCTCAAGTATCTGTTTTGGATGTAAATGAAAGCCTGGTGGATTTCTACTTTCAGAGGCTAATAGGAACTTCTTGTCCTTGCAGGATGAATCTGTTGCGTTACAATAGTGCCCTCTGGAAGATGAAGAATTCTATGGCCTCCCTTTCTCAGCAGCTGGAAGCAAAGCTGGACTTCTTTAAAACAAGCATCCAAATTGACCTGGAAAAGTATAAAGAGCAGATTGAGTTTGGAATTAGTGAGTATAGCATCTGGAAAACGGGTCTTTTCATGACTCTTATCCTCACAAAAACACCTGCCTCTTTCTCTGTGAACCTGAGAAAGCCAGTCACTCTTCTTTGATTCCTGTAGCTTCTGAGAAGCTGCTGTTTGTCTGGAAAGGGATGGAGCAAGCTGTGGAACTTTGTAGGAGGGTATGTTTCTAAATCTAACTGCTAGTCATAAAGAGGTTTGTTTTTGTTATCTCTCCCCTCCTCCCCCTTTAGCTTCATTGTCCCTGCCTTAAATAGAAGCCCCTTGTATCTGCACTGATGTCAGATTTCACATTGCCTTGGTTTGTGTGGCACAATTTTTGTCCATTATTAGCACTACATGAAGCTCATTCTGTTGTAAGGCTTAGGGGGAAACGGGAGATCTTGGCGAAGCCCCAGAAACCTCTTGGAATTTCCTTGAATTGAAACGACTCATTTGTCTTTGGCCAAGGCTGCTGTTTGCATCTTGTTGGTTTGTTTAGAATTAAGAATGAGAAAGGAAGAACCAGTGTGAGTGTGTGTGGTAGTGTCTCTAGGTATGAGACTGTTGTGTTGCTTATGTTCTACCCTGCTTTCAGGAAGATGATGTGGAGCAGGTAGTGAAGAGGATGATGGCCCTGCAGACAGACATTGTGGACCTGCAGAGAAGCCCGCTAGGTCGTAAACAAGGAGGAACACTGGAGGATTTGTGAGTTGAACTACCTTGAGCTTCAGATGCAGGAGTGTTTCTGGCTAAGCTTACTCACTAGAGGACAGTGAAAGGGCTGTTTCTTCCACCCAAATTGTGGGGGACTGGGAGCACTTTAACACTAAAGATGTTTTTTGACTCATCTGTCATTGTTCTGAAATGGCAGACAGGTATAGAAAAGATTTGAGTTCTCAAACTATTTGTTCCATGTTTTGGTTCTTTGGAAATCCTTTTCTTTCCTGCTTTTTTCTTCTAGAGAAGAACAAGCCAGAGAGCTGTACCGAAGACTCAGAGAGAAGCCAAGAGGTAAAAGATGCTTTAGCTCGAGGTCAGCTTGCTTTGTGTGTAACTTTGGAGGTGTAGTAACGATCATTGAGAAAATTATCTGACTTCTAGGCCTGCCCAGACACTAGCAGCACATGGGCTCTCCTGGATTGCCTTTTTCTCGAGAGGGAAGTCAGGGAGTCAGTTCCACACTAGGCCAGCCTTCCTTTCTTGGTGCTTTGTGAGCTGTTCTCGAAACTCCTCTGGAGCTCTTCTCAAGCAGGCTGTTGCCACAAGCAACAAACAACCTTTCTGGGTAGAAAGGATGAAAGACACGACTGTTCCTTTGATCCAGTCCCAACTCCCCTTTTCAAGTTCTTTAAATTTTGAAGAAGGTGGCTAAAATTCAGTGTAATTCATCCCACTCAAACTCGCATATCCTGAACTTTGGCTGTTTCAGGATTAAAGCAGTAGTGGAAATGAGCCGCTAAGAATCTTCTCATTCTGTCCTATAAACCGACCTTTCTGTGTAATATTGGCTCTCATTCCAGATCAGAGGACAGGCGGTGACAGCCAGGAAATAGTACGACTGCTTCTACAGGCAATCCAGACCTTTGAAAAAGAAGTTTGAGTCATTTATGCTCAGCTCAGGTGAGCTTTGCACATTTTATTCAGAGTTGAGAGAAGGTATTTTCTCTTCCAGCAAGAGAAGGTTTAAAACTCATTGCATATGGCTCTTGAGATCTTGCAGTGTTAACAGAAAATCATTAACTTCAGAACTGTTCTCCTACTGCAGTGGCCCATGTGTGATCTGATTAGTTTTTATTTTTTTAATAGTAAAACTGTAGTTTGCAAACAGAAGGCATTGGAATTGTTCCCCAGAGTGGAGAAAGTGATGAATCTGATGAGTGAAGATGAGGAAACAGTTGTTAGGCTTCAGGAGAAACGACAGAAAGAACTGTGGAACTTGCTGAAAATTGCTTGTGTAAGTAAAATAAGAACTCCCCTTTAACCTGAGAATATGGTTTGTAGCACAGGCTACTGAAACAATAGTAAATTGAGTGTATCCTATGGTTCTTTTCTTTCTTTTGAATCAGTATGAAAGCCAAGTTCCAGGTTGTCTCATATTCCCGGCTGCTGAAAACTAGTGGGAACAATTGCACTCTGAATATTCTGTGTTTTCTTCAGAGTAAAGTGCGTGGTCCTGTTACTGGCAGTCCAGAGAGCGTGAACACATCCCGTCTTGGTAGCTCAGGTCAACTGCTGCTGCAAGTCCCTTCTGGAACATTCAATTTATCAGAATCTGTAAGAAAAAGGTGAGGCAAAGTCTGGAGTTCTTCGGCTGCTAATGCCACCACTACAAAGCTAGGCTTCCTGCTTTGTGCAATAATGGCACACAGGGTTTCTCATATTTTACACTTTGTGTTCAGCTTGCATTGTCAGCAACCTTAGTTTACTTGGTAGTTAAGACTTCCTGGGGCTTTCAGATCTTCCATATGAAAATTGGGTATCATGTATGGCTTCACTTCCCCCAGCCTCAGTAACAAAAGTGGTTTTTTGGTTTTCTTCCTTTAATCTGAGATGGTTGGGCTCACTTGGAAGTACACTGCCAGCAAGAACTGTTGAAGTATTGTCATGTAAGGTCACAGTAGCTGAGCTGTGTCATTGAGACTGCTGCATGTGTAGTTCCGGCTTGCTTAAATGAACTGGGTTACCAGTTGGAATGAAAGACCTTGGTTTTGTTTTTGCCTGTTGCCCCATCCTTAAGTTTATAGGCTTCTCAGCTTTTCCTCTAGCAGCAGTGTTTCCACCTAATAAGAACCCAATTCCATCTTGGAATACATTTCCTTTCCCCCATTTAGTAAATCAGGGGCTGCCACCAACTTTTCAAGTTGCAGTATGAAATACAAGCCTATGACCTGACTAACTTCAGTGTTCTGCAGCGTATCTGCCAGAAGTATTTCTTGATGACAGAGGCAGCATCTCTTTAAACTGCCACAGAAATTAATAGTGTAATAATTGCCCCTTTCAGTGAGGAGCTGCTGCTGGAATCTCGGAAACTTTGTAGCCAACTAGAAAATGTGATGCGTGACACAATGAAGGATCAAGAGCAGAGTTTCTTGGTAATGTATTCACTCTTCTGTAAATGGACTAAGGAAGTGCCTGGCTTCGAAGTTCTGAATGTGCAACTTTGCCACCACTAACACAGCTAAATGAAATCTGCATTTTACTCATGGCCAAGGGGGAGAGTAGGAGATGCACAGAGATAGGAAGCACCGGTTCCCTCATAATCTGCCGCCTGACTTACTCTGCTTGCCAAAACTGGGAGCCACATGCTGGGAACTTGCTGCGCTAAACAGTAAAGGATGGGGCAAAGCACTTGGCTGTTGTACAAAACTACTGCAAAACTGCACACAAATTTGGGATGAGCGGGTGTCAGGGATCCTTAATTTAACAATGCAGAATATTGAAGAGAGAGTAAAATACTGGAGAGTGCAAGTAGGTTGTTTCCTTGACAGCAGTCACATGGCTCATCATGAAATTGACCAACTTGTTCCCAGTAAATTTTTTATAACTCTTAACACACTTTACCTTTATTTTAGAAAAAGCTCAACTGTAGCCTGGTGTTGAATTTCATTTATTCTTTCGGCTCTAGACTGGAGCTGGCTGCAGCTTCAGGTAGAAGAAACAAACAATCCAGAACAAACCCAGATGTAGAATCACTCTGGTTGCCTCTGAAGCCATGCTGCTTTGGGAAGCCAACTGTGAAAAGCTGCTGCCTCTGAGAAGGGAATATCAACTGCCTTCTACTGTCACCAACTGCTTATGTGATACATATGGCTTAGCTTTTAGTATCCACTTCTCAGACACTTTCACAAAGATACACTAGGGAATGCCTGTTCTAACTGCTTGGAGAATGTTCTTAATTGTGCCTTAAGACAGCAGATCTCTGTCCTGATACGTCTTCCCTTGGGCATCGCCTGTGGCTGTTTTGCTGCATTTTGGGCTTTCTAATGAACAATGGACAAGGTATACCCAGTCACTAGTAGATGTCACCTTCCTAATGAACTGTGAACTTAATTGCTTAACTTTGCTGATTTGCACTTTTTTTCTTTAAGTGTAATGGTTGTACTTACCTAATACTTGTTTCCTGTATGGGAACAAAATTATCTAAAACATGTAAACTTTTGGTTTGCTCTTGTTGATGCGCTCAATAACACTATAATGGAAAAAGCTGCTTTCACTGTGCAGGTCTCTAAAACATGAGAGGTGTAAGAATGTTAGCCTAGAAACCAAAGAAGGAAATCTTCAGTGTACAGGTATCGTGTAACAAAGCATTTGCAGATTATCTATTAACCATGCTTAAAGTTGCATGAAAAGATGAAAAAAAGACCAAAAAACCCAGCTGGATGGAACCTTGGTGAGAGTCAACACACACCAACCTTGTGTTCTGACTGTGACCAATTTATTTCCTTCTGTTCTAACCCCAAATTTCCACTACAACACAGAGACCTCCTTTTATAAAAGGCTGTGAAGTATAGGACATGCAAAATGCAATACAATAATGGGGAGAGGTTGGATTTTCTTTTGGTTTTTTGGGAACAGATTTAAAATACAGGAAACTGAAATGTGGCACAAACATCACAACTTCCATGCATGCCTTCAAGTGTCTTCCTTTGTTGTGCTGGCACACTCTGGACTTCAGCATTGGGTTAAAGTCATTCTTGGGCAGAGTAGAAAGTTCACACTTCTTCAAATTTCTGAGTAATATTAAGGCTGAAATGCACCGGGTACACTTTTCCTTCATCTTCCAGAGCACCACCAGTTGTTTTACTTAAAGCTATGTTAGGCTTCCAGCTCAAATCCCAGCCCAATTTTGTGACCTCCAGCACTGAAATTCTTGCCATCAGTCAAGCCTGAGAGGGTCAGCTTTACACCTACAAAAGCAAGTCACGAGAACCATCATGCACTGACATCCCAGTACAGTGCTCTTCCTCAGGTCCTTGACCTCACTAATGTGGCTTAGTTGCCACAGGAACTTGCATCCATAGACATCCTTTCGTTCTCTGAGTCTGCGTAGACTTCTAGCTCCTTTGTTCATCTAGTCTGTTCTTAAGATGACAGTGAATTAAACCATAGTGTAGTACTTAACACCATTTGCTGCTACCAGTGAGAACTGCGTACCAGGTCGAAGGGCGTGAGTGTAACCAATTCCAATGAGGCTGGCATTGTTCACTTTAGCCTATAGGAAAAAAAAAATCACAGTATTTATAAACTGTGTAAGTATTCATACAGAAGTATCCCAGTCCCCTGAGAAGGTGGCCTATGCATTAACACTCTTGAGCTACTTGGAGACCAACCTCTCTTAGAAGCATGTTCCAATCTTTTCCTTTTCTCAGGAGTTTTCAGCTTAAGCAAATGGTGCGAATTCTGCCTTCACAGAATGCCATGCTGTTTTTCACTGCCTCGTCTATTATGTCTTTATATCTTTTAAAGAGCTACTTACTGCAGTCCCTCAGAGCCTGTCTTGTTCACATCACTCAGGAGTGATTTTCTTTTTTCTTCTAATGAGCAAGAAATACATGAATATGCAATCCCCTTTTTGCATTACTAAGTTTTGAGCTCTTAACAACAGTATTTCTCATTTTCAATTTTGGTTCAGTGGTCCTGGAACTAATTGTTGTTTTGAAACATAAATGCTTGCTACTTCAGTTCTTGGTATTAAAACACACACGTCAGCTAACTTTCAGCGGTTAACTTACTGTTAGGAGAAGGCTGTAAACTCAGGTAAACTTCCACCATTGTAATTATAATATGGTTTTACATTATGGATTTAAGAATTAAAAGGACACTTTCATTGTCTTTTAAAAGACATTTTTCAGCACAGTAGCATGCTATTCCAAGCACACTAGTCAGACTATTTCACTATGGACAAAATTATATTTAAGATTTCTTTTCCTCCATAAGTTCACAAGTACGATGTGTGAGGTCCCAATTTAAATTTGTACCACAACAGAAGCCACAGTTCGCAATCTACCATACTTCCTCAGTAACTAGTTCAAGCAACTGCTTCATTACAAATTTTCAGTATTTAGGGGAGCTTGAAATACTCATTTCTGCAACAAAATTCTTACCACAACGGAAGTCTTCTCATCCATTTGGTACTTTCCAGCAATACCAAAACGTGTGTTGTTACTGCCAGCAGTCCATGCAAGATTGACTGATGTCTCAACCTTATTAGTAACCTTCTGATAAACAGACCCACCAAACTCAGTGCCGTCATTCCTGTTTGTAATAGATGCAAGTGTGTCAGGCCATGCTTTGTTTAGTAACTCTTAAGATTAACCCTTCCCCACAATGATTTGACATTATCTCCTAAAATGAACCAAGAGATCCAATACTTCCCTGAACCCAGGCTCACTACTTCCTAGCTGGAGCTGGCAGACTCCTGCTCCTATTTTTTTTTTGCACAAAACATGTTTTGCTTGCAGAACAGAACAAGACTTGCCAGAGACCTACAGTTTAAAGTTCTGACAAAAAAAACCAAACCAAACAAACCAAAACCAAAACCAACCCACCCAGATAACCTGGTTGCTTGTGTCAAGTAAGCCAGTGTGCAGTAACACATAAAGGAGACTTCAGTTATGAGAATAAGACTGAAAACAATGTTGTTGAGTTATAATCGTTTAAATACACCATCTTCAGAGCATCTCAGGCCACCTGAATGCCAAGATTAGGGCTACGCAGCGATGACAGCTGGAAACAAACACAATGCCACGCATGCCTTTCTCCTTCATCGTGGGCATTTCTGAGGGAGAAAGTTTCTGTGTGGAGAGTGTGATTGATAACTGGCTAGATGCAAAAGGTCACGTAGACATGAGGGAGCTTTGCTGAGCACACAGGCACTCTCATGAGAACCAGCAAGGCAGCAAGCTTCACATGTCCTTGAGCACAGCTGGGATACGATAACAAGACCTTGTAGCTGAAAGATATGAGGGAGAAGCACGGTAAAACAAAAACTTACTCAAACTGTGTAACCACAAAGAAATGTAGAAAGAGGCGTAGCTGACTTTTAGTCTGAGCACCAATCCGGAGCTTAACTTTTGAAATATGCATGAGCTTATTAGTGTTATTATAAAAGCATTGTGTGAATTATCAATAAATGAGATTTGCCGATCACTCATATTGAGTGCTATATTTCTCCCGCCGCGGATTTCCCACAAGAACAGACTTTCCAGTTCTTAAAATCTTCTTAGTAGGAGGTGTGATGGTGCACTTTGACTAAATTGTGGTCAATTCTGTCTCCTAATAGCTGGCATCTTCAGATTCTACTGGCGGTGTTGTGAATGTCTTTTCAAGAGTTGAGAAGGAAAGTGTCTTTTAAGGATTCTGATCTTCCAGTGTGATGCGTAGATACCAGTCAACATGTAGACTGATGACAGGCACAGACAGTATTCTTGGCAATTGCTTAGAAAATAAACAAAACATCAGGCAGTAGAATAATCCTGTCAACAAGGAGGATAACAGTAACTTTTCCAAGGGACAAATGTCAATGTCACTTTCAGTTACATTGCAGGAAAAAATGGTAAAAGAAGTGGGTGTGACCCAGAATTCCCACAGCCAAGAGGATATGTGAGTACCAGTTTGGCTGAAATGACTGTTGCTTGTCATTCCCCAGTGACAGTTTGGAGAAGTCATCACAGGCTCTTTTAATTGATGAATACTGATGTGTATAAGTCAGGTGTCGGTATATGTATTTTCACATCCTTTTTTTTGCTTTTTCCATTGTGCAGCAGGTAATCTCAGAACAGCAGTGGCTGTGCTGAAGCAATATAAATAGTAATCTCTGATTTTTTCCAATGATGTTTGATTGCCAAGTGATATCCTCAGCAAAGTTGGTCAGACCCTCTCAGTCCTACTCCTTGTAGCTTCTGAGTACTGAGATTGTAGAAGGCCTTACTGAAGCTGACAGAAGTAATTTTCATTGCCTTCAGTGACTTTTCAATTGGGCTGAAAGTGCTGGTTGGTCTCAAAAATACTTTGTGAGCTTTGATCTAATGAGTGGAGACCAGTGGTAAATCAAAATGGAAGGAAGAGCTTTGTGGGCAAAATGCAGTACAGGTTAATTTGCTTTTTCAAATTCTAACTTATTTAAATTTTACATCAGAAGTTGTGGAGGTCTAAATCCCTACTACCACCTTAAGGTATCTCTGCCTCATCATTGCTTAAGACACTGACTGAATGCACATAGTTTAATTTAAAGTTGATTGCATTTAACAACAGAATTTTTTAAAGCCTTTAGTCGTGTAATAATGGTAGATAGCGCTTCATTTAGTCAAGAATGACCCGATACAGTTATCTATCATTTACATTAGCAATGTTGAACCGACAGTAAATTCAATTAATTCTTCAATTTTATGCTCTTAATATTTAAAAACCTGAATCCACTTTAAAATCAATTTGCATTATTTTGAGGATGGGATTCTTAATGTTAAGCTCCTATTAAATCCGCATTTTCTCTACTGTAGGGTTGCTTTGAAGTTTTTTGTCATGTTTTTGTGGAATGTTGGTCTTAAGCAGTTTTTGTGGGTTTGTCTGTGACTTAAGGAGCTCTCTATTGGATACTGATCTATGCAGTTGAAATAGAACACTGGAAAAACATGATTTATAACAAGTGTTCTCATAGCAGACCAGGAGGTTGGGTTGATATTTCTTCCATCCAGGAACACCCATGGCTGTGGGCTATAATTTATAACAACAGTGTTGCTTTGACCGGTTTTGGTTACTGTGGGCTTGTTTTCAGGAATGATGAGTATGTACTTATCCCATCTTGAAAGAAATGCATAGCACATGTGCTTATTTGGATTAATTAGTATGGTTTTATATCACAGTTGATAGAAAGCTGGAAGAAAAGCCCAAGAGTAAAGGAATAAAGGAGGCAAACCAAACAACTGAGGGTTGTGACTGTGGTTAAAGTCCCTTATGAATTCTGAGTGCTCCAGCACAGGCTTTCTGTGAGTCACTCTTTGAAGCTGCCCCATCATTTTGTTATATATATTCCAATATATGTCAGTCCTGTCAGACCCTAGAGAGAACACTTGCAGTGAGTAATTTCAGGTCTGAGTGCCACAAGCAGGCTGCTGAGAAAGCTGGCCCAGCCTTTTTTGTTCTTGGTGTTTCTGATGGTTTGAGCTGCAAGTTCACTCAGTTGAGCTGCTCTGTGCTCCAGCTCTGTTTCTTTAGTGATGCTGCAATACTTGCTGCACGGCAACTCAATTGGAAACAAAGAAATTAATGATACAGACAGAAGATCTGTTCCCAAAGCAGGGTGAAATTCTGGTGGAAGGGCTTCTGCTGCTTGAATTTTAAACACTGTGCTGTGAAACCTCTGACGTCATCTGTGGGTTAGTGGTTGTATCACCTGGGATAGTCCATCCAGGCCCTGTTGATGCAAACGTGCTTTTCACTGGTGCTGCTCCCTATTTTGGAGAATATCTGAAAATAAGGTGTGAGCAAGTACTGAAAATTTCAATTTTTGCTCCTATTTACCCACTTGCCTGCTGTTTTAATTTTGAAGTAGGGTGTCAGATAGAATCTGTCTAATGGCAGTGGTGTAAAAAGCATGCCTTCAGTTCCAAACTGAAACCCCTTGCAGTCAGCAGATGTCCCAGCTCAAGGAAAATGGGTTGCAAGCCCAAAACATTCACTTTCCCTGCCTCATTTCTAATGGTCTTACCAAGGAAATAGCCAGACTTGGATTGTGCTTACTCTTTGCAATGAAGAAGTTATTAATGCTGCGTTTTCATGCTCCCATCGTCGTTGTACTCCAAATGTCTGTTCTGTGGAATGGGCAGGATTAGGCTGTTTAAGACAAAGCCACTCCACATTTACAGTGCCTGTAAGGTCCATAGTAAGAGCCCTAAATAGAAGTATCATTTTCAAGATGCCTTCTATTTTACAAGCAGCCAAACAGAAAATGAAACCCTGGGTTGAATTGTAGTCTTCCTGAAGGAAGTGTCAAAGCCTAACAAGGGAGCTTGACCCAACTTTGTACTTGTTGTTGAGTGAAATAAACTTTAATTCTTAATGAATCCAAACACTGTTAATGAATCCAATACTACTACTTTACTGAAAAAAGCTGTAATTACTGGACAATCCCCTGATTTTCAGCTGCTGTAAATCACTCTATCTTCACAGAATGGAGAGGGGCACTTCATTTAACAACACTGAAGAATTAAGACAGGGAAATGGCATAAAAATCAGAAAGGATCTTAGAATCAGGGGAAACAGAGTAATGAAAAACATATAAAGTTGGGCGTTGCTTCTGTGAAAAGACAAGTTGTACATCCATGTACATGTAGCTGCATTAAGGAAAAGCATTAGTATTCAAGCCGAATGATGTCATGGGAAAACCGATTTGTTTTTTTTAAGCATGCAAAACTTCTGTCAGTTGAAAGGGGATAAGAACAGCATATTAATCAATTTGCCTCCTTACCTGTTGTTTTGTGAAGTAGTTAGGATTGCTGGCATTTGCCATCTGGAATTTTATGCCAGTGGCAGATCCCTGACTGTGATGGTAGAAGGGTAAGGACCTCATCCAAATGCATCAACAGGAATAGTGTCTCACTGTGAAACTGCCAAGTATTTCAGACCGGTGCCTAATAATGCAAAACCTTGTTGTAAATATGTGTGAAGTGTAATTTATCTAATGTAATTCTGAGATGTTTAGAGCCAGTCATTTGAAATAGACTCCACTCCTCTGTTAGCTTTTGACATTGGAAAGACTGTAATCATGTTGCAGACCATCAGCCCTTGGATTAAAATTTCAACCTACAGTGAGCTTCAAACTGCTTTGCATTTACCCTTAGAAGAAAAGGGAGGTTGAATAATTTTTGTTACGTTGATTTATCTTAGGAAAATGGGTGTCAAGGTTCTGAATTACAGTAATTATTGTAAGCATGTAAAATATTATCAACTACAAGATAGATCTGATGTGGTGTGGATGGATTAGTGCACATGCTAAGACCAATTTGAGAACATTTCAATTTTTGCTACGTTTGCGAGGGCTAGTTACATCCACTTCAAATACAGATTGGCTCTAAAATGGCAGTGGTTTGCAGGTCCAAAGTGTTAGGACTTTGGTTAAAGCAAAAGGAACAAAATAATTCTTTTTCTTTTAGCTTGTCATGCGGTTTGTGCTAAGGCTTTCAGTAGTACTTTATTGTGACAGCTCATTTTCCTTTTCATTTGATGCCCTCATATACACCTTGTTGCTCTACTAAACTAGAAAGATTCAGTTTCTTAAAGAGCCTTCAATGAAGCTGTTATAAAGCCTTTTCTCAAAACAACAAATATGGAGCCTGAACACATGAGATTACATTGTTTTAGTTTATGTTGCTTTTTTGAGGAAATAAAAACAGGAGAGAGCAAGAGTTTATTGCTTAAGAAGTATCAGCTATTATCATCAAAAGGGTTCATAATTTTGAGTTTCATTTTTATTTTGACCAGAACACTTTTAGATAATAAATGTTGCAATTGAATCTTGTCTTTTTTAGGAAGCTGTTAAAACAAGCTAAATGCTTTCCATTTATGGATAACAAACTGATGCTCTAAGTTTAGGAATTACTGTGCCAAAATTTGAATATTTCTTTGATTTCCTTGTAACCTGTAAAACTGACTGTTTCTGGTTATTCTGGGACCTTTGAACTAGGGGTCTTACCTCAGGTGGGATGTCAAAAGAATATATAGATTGTGATGCTGTTTTCTCTCCATTACTAGGAGCAGTTTTTGATCCGGGCAAGTTGTGATTCAGACAATGCCGCTAGATTTCTACTTGAGAATCTGCCTTTTGTGGCCTGTTTTATGGGTATTTTCACTTTTTTCATTGCAAGTTTTTAGGATTTTCTAAGTGTGTGTTTATAAAAAAGCAGCACCCAAATTAATTGCATCTTATCAGTACGTAAGAACTACTTTATGGCATTTTAACCTGCAAACGCTATGATAGCGTGTGTGGAAATGGAATTTAACCCACTTGGCGGACTTGAAATATATCCCTAAGCAGTAATTGCAATATCTTTTCAAATTCTCGAGCAGGAAACCAACCTTTTTCTAAATGGAATTTTTATGAACTGTTTTAAGGACTGTTTACTGGAAAGCTGCCTAATCACTGCATTCCCTGGGTAATGGCTGAAATATGTGTGCTGAATTAGTAGCAGGAAGATGCTCAATTACTCTGGCAGGGAACAGTTGATACTGCTTTTGCTAATGCATGTAAACCACAGAGAAAATTCTGAATATGGAGAAAATTTTTATCAATAGCCCCATTTAATTGTATCCTTCATTTGAACGGTGCCTTGCTTCAGCGATTTTTAAGCAAATTTTTGAGACTATTTTTTTAAGTGGTAGAAGTAATAATTAAAACCCGTCCATGAAAAGATTTGGGAATACATTTAATTGATAGAAAGATTAGGTATATCAGGGGAAAAATCCACGTTGCTGGCATTCTTCTGGTTTTGGGTCTTGGCGAAGGAACTAAAATGGGTTAAGAGGAAATTGCTTGTTCCACAGTGTGCTGTGTGTGGCTTCCTGGGGATTTTACCTTTACGGTGAGTGTTCCTCTGAACACAATGAAGCTGCAGGCGTGTGCTAAATCCAGTTAAGGAGATTTCCAGTCTAGTCTTTTGGCTCTGGAAGAGTCCCTAACTGTGCACCTGGGACATAGGATTGTCCAAAAGTGTCCCCATTGCACATTGCGAGGAATCCTGGTCTTCATTCTGCTGGTTTAGTTTGATGTTTCCATATTCTTCTAAAAAAGAATCATTGCTTTCTGTCCAGTGCCTGCATTCACAGCTGTCTGGTTTTTACCTTTTCTTCAGCTGCCTCTTCTCCACACAAGTGCCCTTGTCTACTTAACTCTTTCTTTTATGGCAGCTGTTCAATAGCTGGAGTTAAACTTCTTGCCCTACTCTGAATTTCCAATTTCCCGTTTGAGGATGAGGCAATCACCGCTGACTTCCCAGAGGGCACTCCTTCGCTTAGTTATCCAGCTCTTAGCAGCTTTGAAAGGGAAAGAGAAATGGAAGGGAGTAGCTTTGGTTCATAAATATTTTTGCATTAATGATAATTAAAGTTAAGGTCAATGACTGTAGTACAGATGACTACCAATAGTGCTTTATAGCCCCTTTGGGAACTGAAATTATGTGAAATAATTCAAAATAGCCTCCCTCGAATGGTTATTCTGTGAGCAGCAGTAGCTCTGTTTTAAAGCTGGCGTGGTGTCAGGAGGTCTCTGGGCATGCCAGGAGTTTCAGGTTGATCACTTTTCCGTTATTTTTGCCCATCTCCAAGTGTTTCCATTCTACATTCGGTCTTCCCGAAAATATTTGTGTGTCTTCCTTCATTTGGACATTGCAAAGCATGACTGCTTTTGTGGAGGACTTTTCACCCTTTCCCAGTCTTGTGCCTTTTGTTTCTTTTGGATGTAAATCCAAGCAAGCTGCAAATCTTTTATTTCTTATTGGGATTTAGCAGTGGTGTCAGCGAGTACAAAAAAGAGTTCAACATGTTTTATTGTTATCAAAAGCATTTCCAGGAGTGGGAATGAGGGACAGGAATCCAGGGCACAGGGATGGTGGATCCCTGCTTATCTCTGTAGTATTTTAGAGTGTGTTTCAGTGTATCCCTGAACCTCTTTTGCAAATATTGTTAAAAAGGCAGTGCTTCCCAAAGCAAGAAATGAACCCGGGAAAAAAAAATCTCACAGTCTGTCTTGGTTTGGGAAGACAGGTATTTGCTAGGTAATAAAAAAAAACAACAACTGCAGTTTCCTTTGGGATGGAGAGTGTAAACCCCCCCTTCACCCCTTTTTTTTCTTTTTCAATTATAAATTTAAAATCAGAGGCTCTTAGGCAAAGATTTGGGAAATAGGAATAGCAGTTCTTTACTAGTATGTATTACAAAGCAAGCAAACACAAAAAAACCCCCACCAAACAACTACAGCATTAATGACAAACGACAACAGTACCAAGAACTTTGAGGGCTTTGTTTCACAAAACCCAGGGCAGTTTGGTTTCGGTGTCCCTGCAGGATCCTCAGAGCACCAAGCTGAAAACAGTGGAAAAGTCCCGGGCTGGTCGCTGGGATGGCAGGGTGTCCCGGCAGGCAGGGGCAGGATGTCACGGCAGCGCAGGGGGTGCAGGGTGACACTGCAGCAAGAGGAGCAGCGCCAAAGGAGCCGAAGGCGAGGCAGGGCCTGGACCAGCTCCCGCAGGTGGCAGGGAAAACTCAGGATTCAGGTCGAACTGGTGATAGTAGATTTCCCAGGACTGGATCCCTTTGGCCACAGTGAAACTCCTCCAGCCAGCAACAGCCGTTCTCTCCCTCCCTGAACGCCGGAAAAAGAAGAGCTGGCAGCTGTCTCAAGCTTTGTCTTTTACTTGCATTTTCTCCTTCTTCCACCTTTGTCCACTTCTTTGTTTTGGTTAAGTACTCTTAAGTATCCAACGCTTGGTTTCTTTGGTAACTTATGGGGAAAAAATTCTTTAGAGAAAGAAGGAACAAACCTAACCCCCAACATTATCCATCCCGAATTTTTTTTCCATACGAACATATTACATTGAGTTTTAACTGTTAAAATACATATATATAAATATGTATGCAAATATGGATACAGTTACATTGTCATGGGTAGTTCACTTCAAAACAAGGTCCATTTGAGGTATACATCGGGTCTCTCTATCTTTTTGCATCACTCACTAGGTGCAACCTGGTCCCTGAGCGAAGACAACCTCACGGATGGGATTGTCTTTGCTGGAGGCAGGATTAATCCAAACAGTTTTTCTCAGCATACTTCTCATGTGTACTACTGGAACTTTATTTTTTTTTGTCGTTTGCAAGGGCTCAGATTGGGCAGGACCTGCTCGGTTGGTGGAACCTCGAGTGTTCACCAACCAGGTGGCCTTTGCTAAATTAATATCCCAATTCTTGAAGGTTCCCCCACCCAGTGCCTTCAAGGTAGTTTTAAGCAGGCCATTGCACCGTTCAACTTTTCTGGCCGCTGGTACACGATAAGGAATATGGTACACTTACTTGATGCTATGTTTTCTAGCCCAGGTGCTTATAAGACTATTCTTGAAATGAGTCCCATTGTCCGACTCGATTCTCTCAGGGGTGCCATGTCTCCACAGGACTTGTTTTTCCAGGCCCAGGATGGTGTTCTGGGCAGTAGCATGAGGCACAGGGTAGGTCTTTAACTATCTAGTGGTGGCTTTCACTGTGGTTAGCACATAGCGCTTGCCCTGGCGGGTTTGGGGAAGGGTGATGTAGTCAATTTGCCAGGCTTCTTTATATTTATATTTGGACTACCGTTTACCACACCATAAGGGCTTCACTGGCTTGGCTTGCTTGATTGCAGCACATGTCTCACAGTCATGGATAACCTGAGAAATACTGTCCATGGTTAAATCCACCCCTCGGTTTCGGGCCCACTTATAGGTGGCATCTCTGCCCTGATGACCCGAGGCATCATGGGCCCGTCGAGCTAGGAACAACTTTCTTTTGTGTTGCTAATCTAAATCTATCTTTGACACTTCTATTTTGGCAGCTTGATCTACCTGCTTGTTGTTTTGGTGTTCCTCATTAGCCCGACTCTTGGGAACATGGGCATCTACATGGCAGACTTTCACAGGCAGCTTCTCTACACGAGTGGCAACGTCTTTCTATTCATCAGCAGCTCAGATTGGTTTTTTCTGACGCTGCCAGTTGGCCTTTTTCTACTTTTCCAGCCAGCCCCACAGAGCATTGGCTACTATTTACGAATCAGTGTAGAGGTAGAGCTTTGGCTACTTTTTTTTTTTCAGCGATGTTAAGGGATAATTGAACAGCTTGGAGTTCAGCAAGTTGACTTGATTTCTTTTCTCCTTCAGTGGCTTCTGCAACTTGTCATGTGGGGCTCTATATGGCTGCTTTTTACTTATGGTTCATTCTTACAATGCGACAGGAACCGTCAGTGAAAAGAGCGTAGTGTGTTTCTTTTGCCGGCAGTTGGTTGTACGGAGGAGCTTCTTCAGCCCGTGTCACTTGTTCTTGCTTTTCTTCATCCGTGAGACTAAAGTTTTCTTTTTCTGGCTAGTTTGTAATTATCTCTATAATCCTAGGGCGATTTGGGTTTCTAATACGGGCACGCTGTGTGATGAGGGCAATCCATTTGCTTTATGTGGCGTCGGTGGCATGGTGGGTGGAGGGAGCCTTTCCTTTAAACATCCACCCCAGCACTGGTAGTCGGGGTGCCAAGAGGAGTTGTGCTTTTGTGTCAATCACTTTTGAGGCAGCTTGAACTCTTTCATAGGCGGCCAAGATCTCTTTCTTTGTGGGAGTGTAGTTAGCTTCAGATCCTCTGTAACTTCGACTTCAGAATCTCAGTGGTCGGCCTCGGGTCTTTTAGGCACTTTTTGCTAAAGGCTCTCGGACAAACTGTTGTTTCCGGCTGCAGAGTAAAGCACATTTTTCACATCTGGTCTTGTTCTGACTGGGCCAAGGGCTACTACATGAGCAATCTTTTGCTTGATCTGGGCAAAGGCGTGTTGCTGTTCAGGGCCTTAGTGGAAATTGGTTTTTTTTGTGGGTAACCAGATAGAGAGGGCTCACGATCTGACTGTACTCAGGAATGTGCATCTTCTAAAAACTTATGGCTCTTAGGAAAGCTTGTGTTTCCTATTTGCTGGTCGGTGGGGACATTGCTGTGATCTTATCAACGACCTCAGTGGGGATCTGCCGCCGTCCATCTTGCCACTTTACTCCTAGGGACTGGATCTGTCTGGCAGGTTCTTTGACTTTGCTTTTTTTGATGGCAAACCCGGCTTTTAGCAGAATCTGGATGATCCTCTCTCCTTTCTCGAACACTTCAGCTGCAGTCTTTCCCCACACAATGATGTCACCGATGTACTGTAGATGTTCCGGAGCCTCACCCTTCTCCAGTGCAGCCTGGATCAGCCCATGGCAGATGGTGGGGCTGTGTTTCCACCCCTGGGGCAGCCGGTTCCAGGTGTACTGCACGCCCCTCCAGGTGAAAGCAAACTGAGGCCTGCATTCTGCGGCCAGAGGAATGGAGAAAAATGCATTGGCAATGTCAATAGTGGCATACCACCTCGCTGCCTTGGACTCCAGCTTGTACTGAAGTTCCAGCATGTCCGGCACAGCAGCGCTCAGCGGTGGAGTCACTTCATTCAATGTACGATAGTCCACAGTCAGTCTCCATTCTCCATCAGACTTGCGCACAGGCCAGATTGAGCTGTTGAAGGGTGAGTGGGTTTTGCTGACCACCTCTTGGCTCTCCAGCTCACGGATCATTTTGTGGATGGGGATCACGGCGTTTTGATTTGTCTGATACTGCTGATGGTGCACCGTCGAGGTGGCAACAAGTACTTGTTGTTCTTTTACCTTCAGGAGTCCCACTGCAGATGGGTTCTCTAATAGTCTCGGCAAGGTGTTCAACTGCTTAATGTTCTCTGTCTCCACAGCAGCTATTCCAAAAGCTTATCTGAGTCTTTTATGGTCTTTATAATATCCATTCTTGAGGAAGTCTATGCCCAGAATACACGGAGCCTCTGGGCCGGTCACAATCAGAAGTTTCTGACACTTTTTCCTGGTCAGGCTCACTTTGGCTTCAATCAGAGTCAATTTTTGTGATCCTCTCGTCACCTCGGCAATGGAAATCGGTTCTGCCCTCAAATGTCCCGATGGCATTAGAATACACTGCGACCTAGTATTTACTAAAGTTTCATATTTTTGTGGTTCTGATGTGCTAGGCAACCGAATTTACACAGTCCAAAAAACTCGATTTTCTCGTGCCTCTTCCTGGCTAGAGGCAAGGCTCCTTTAGCACTGGTTATTATTCTCTTCTTGGACATACATGGTAGAGGTTCCTTCGAGGGAATCTGACACAGCATTCCCACCTCCGTAATACCTGGCAGCTTGCTCATGGGAGGCTGAGGCTACTTTCATTCTAGTGGAACTCTCTCTGTTGGTGTTTCTCTCTTTGAGCTCACGTACCCGTGCTGCCAGGACAGAAGTAGGTTTTCCATGCCACGCTCCCATGTCCTCCTCGTGGTCTCGCAAATAAAACCACGGGTCAGCTCGAGGGGTGTGCCCTCTCTCTCTCGCTGGGGGATGTTGGGCTCTAATTTTGGGGCTTGTGACTCGCACCGGTGCTACATGGGAACTGTTTCTTCTCATCTCCTCTCTTATTTTTTTCATCTCTTCTTCGAGTTCTTTCATTACTGCAGAGACATGAGCCTGCATTGGGCCACTGATCATACTTTCATAATTTCCGGGCTTGTTGGCAACAGAACCTACTGTCTTTCGGTTATCCTCGGCATTAATTGTTGCGATGAATGTGGCGTATTGAGATGGTCCATGAGTTGCTAGATTCTCCATGTGCCCTGTGCATCTAATCTTGTCGGGGTTATTATCATGCTGTCTGGTCTTTTTAAAAAGTACTTCCAATACTGCCACTTCTCTCAACTGTTGGATTTCTTCTTCAAGGGTCTTCCATCGCATTTTATGGTTGTGCTCTTGCATTTTGTCTCTGTGGAAAAATCTCTCTCTCACACTTATTAGAAGTCGTTTCCAAAGGGAAAGGGGCTTTTGTTCTCTAACAAATACCTGATTTATACCTGAGTCCTGGGTCAAGGGTCCCAAATTCCTTGCTTCAGCACTATCCAGTTGTACACTTGTACCCATAAGGTCCCAGACTCGAAGTAGCCAGGCTGTATAAGCCTCACGTCCTCGTCATACAATATCTTTTTGCAGATTACGTAGACTTTCATATGTCAGGGACTCAGTGATGATCTCAACCTGTGGCTCTTCTGTGGATTGTGAGGACCCTCCTTTCTTATCCTTAATACCAGAATCTGACGATTTCACTTTACACTTCCTTGTTTCCACAGGGGCGACTGCTGCTGGCTGTGGCTGCCCTTGTGGTTCAGCTGGAACTTGGACAGTTGTAACGTCTGTGGGTTCCACTGCTGCACTATCAGTCTCTGCCTTCTCGGGGCAGGGGGAGAGTTTTTCATGAGCTGGGGAAATAAACTCCCTCAGCATCTGGCCCATCTCTTTTACCAGAACTTCAACCCAATCCGGGTGGGTCCTTTCTGAGGCAGGCTGTGGGGCAGAGTCAGGCTCTGGGGTATCATCCCTATTCTGTGAGGTAGGTATCAGGGTGGTTATCTAGGTCAATCTTTTCTTATCTCTGAATGCTAAATAGAATACGCATATTAGCAGCACCAGCCATTGTATGATATCATTAGCATTCAAAGAGGATTTAAACTCTTCAAAAACTGGTGAGGCAGACCCAAAGAGATGGGTAAAGGGTTGGGAAAAAAACTCTCTCGGTGTCATTTCCTCACAGTAGGTACTATTGTTAAAGTAACTCCAAAAACACACAGTTAGTGTACAATAGCCCTGAATCCATGTGCCTGCCTTCCAGAGGAAATTAAAAATCCATGAGTTCTTCACTTTATTAAGCTATAAAATAAACTGGATGACAGTCACAGTAGCCTTAGTTATAGGGCCCATGTTTAGATAAGGGCCTGCAAATGGAAGGAATACAGCCACAATCACATGCGATCCAAACTAGGGTAAGTTAGACCACATGATGCTGCTTAATGAGGTTTTTATATCCAACGCACACAAAAGAAAGTACTAGGTTAGTTAAGAACCGCTATTTCTCTTCCTTTTTCTCAGTGCCCTCAAGCCCCACATTGGGTACCAAAATCTGTCTTGGTTTGGGAAGACAGGTATCTGCCAGGTAATAAAAAAAACCAACAACAACTGCAGTTTCCTTTAGGATGGAGAGTGTAAACCCCCCCTCAACCCCTTTTTTTTTTCTTTTTTCAATTATAAATTTACAATCAGAGGCTCTTAGGCAAAGATTTGGGAAATAGGAATAGTAGTTCTTTACTAGTGTGTATTACAAAGCAAACAAACACAAAAAAGAAAAAAAACCCTGGGGGAGGAAAAGGTGAGGAGAAGCTCCCCAGGGAATATTGCAGAGGAATCTCCAGTTCCAGAAGTACAAAAAGTGCTCAGCCTCAGGAATTTATCCCAGCTCAGGAACAGCAATAACCTCTCCAAGCCTGAACAATGTGAAAACCGATTTATTTTTTAAGACTTAGTGACTAAAACCAATAAAAAGAGTTAATGCAAGGACTGGATTTTGCTTCCAGAGGGAAAAGCCTTGAATTCTATGCTGGAACTCATCATTTTCCCATCATTTCAGTGGGAAGCTCCTTGCTGAACAGGGACTTCCCAGGGCTCCTGCAGAGTGCGCTTTGCTTTGCTTTCATTCCTCCTGGAGGTAATTGGATCAATTATCTCTGACCCGAGCTGAGCTTGCTGTAAAGGGGCAGGAGGTTTGTGGAGCCCCAGGAATGGGGAATATTCCTGGGATACTCCAGGAAATGTTCCTGGGATGGCTCCAGGGAATCCTGGTGTGCCACAAAAAGCTCAGGAGCCTTTGACGTTTGTTTGGCTGCAGGGAGAGGAGTCCGTTAGAATCAAAAAGCTGCATTTGATGTAGAATATCCTGAATTTCATCGTTTCAATCTAAGCAGAACTCCCAGTCTTAAAGCTTGGTTTTAAAAGAGATTTTTGTGCAGTGGAGATTTTTTTGACGTGCCTGGAAAATTCTCATCTTCCCGAGGGACATTTTGGGTGAAAGTTCTGGATTCTGGAGGACAATGAGGGGACCCAAAGGAGCAGTTTGGGAGCTCCCTGTCCCCCTGAGCTGTCCTGGTCCTTTCTGGGCTCCTCGGGAGCGGCCCTGAGGCTTTGATTGGACGCTTTCCTTGTGAATTTGGGGTGGTTTTTAAAGAAAACCTTTCGTTGGACACTGTCATCCGTGCTTTTTGGTTGTTGTGGGTTCTGGTGTTGCTTTTGGAGGCTTTGGGAAGGGAACTTTATCCCAAGAAATCCTCCCTTTTCCAGGGACCTCTCACTAGAGGTCAGCACTGCCGTGCTGCCGGCTCGGGAATGTTGGATGGTTGGGATTAAACCCGCCGAGGCTGCAGCTGCTGGGGCTTGTTTGGGTGCCTGATGTGCACCAGCCTTGGTCCTGGCACGGGGTGTCCATCCTGGGGTGTCCATCCCTGGCAGTGTCCAAGGCCGGGCTGGACAATAACTCTGAGGAGCTGAACCCCGAGACTCATCCTTGTCTCCTGGGTGTTTTTACTGCCCTCCGTGCTGCCTGCACCTGCACTGCAAGGAGGGCAGGATTTTATGGCCCCTCTAAAGTCCTGTACACAGCTTTTCCTGCATTTGCTGCTGCTAAACACAGCCTTTGTGGGATCATATGGCACTTTAAGTGCTCTGATTTACAGAGAGGCAGCAACTCCATCTGTAATAAACATCCTAAAGCTGAGTTTAAGAGCGATCCACTGTATTTATTTGGCACATAAACACTCCCCTGCAATGCATGTGCCTGAACTCACAGGAACATCACGGGCACAGCAAGGTCACAGCCAAGGTGAAGGTGACAGGGGAGAAAGGCAAATCTTGGGAATCAGCAAATGGAAAACCGTCCTTTTCTCCTGGTAAATATTCCGGATACGTGGCTGAGATTTCTTCCTCTCTGATAAAGAGCCTGGTGTTACACAGAACAAGAAAAAGACAACCCCAGGCTCGGTTTAGCTTTAGCTTTCCAAAGTGATGCGTTTTATCTGTGGATAGAAATTGTTTCCCTGGAATTAGGAAACTCCAGGTGGCTCTGCGAGGTCAATTATCTTTGAGCTCCCTCAAGTGGCACTGAAACCTTGGGGTTTGTCACAGAAATCCTCGAGTTTCTTACCAAAAATCCTCGAGTTTGTCCTAGAAATTCTCGAGTTTGTCATAGAGATCCTGGAGTTTGTCATAAAAATCCTCGAGTTTGTCATAGAAATCTTGGAGTTCGCAATAGAAATCCTCGAGTTTGTCACTGCAATCCTCAACTTTGTCACAGAAACCCTCGAGTTTTGTACAAAACCCCTCGAGTTTGTCACTGAAATCCTTGAGCTGGTCCCTGAAACTTCCCAATTTGTTGCACAACTCCTTTCCTAACCAAGCCCTGTCATTCGAGCCTGTGTTTTTCACAGCAGCTGTAGCAAACGGAGATGCTCGGGTTTCCAGGAATCAAAACCACTTCAGAGCAGTTGAACGTGATCCATTTAATAACACAGTTCTCTTCTGACACATCTCTGAAAAGACACAGATCAAGGGAAATGAAGCGTTTTATGTCCAAGAGGAGTTTGCAGCTGATTCCCAACATGATACCTGTGTGTTGTGAGAAGTTGTTTTGACCTTTTTTTTTTTTTTCTTCTGTGGTTCCTTCTCAAATTCATGCCAGAGTCGCTGGAAAGTGAACGTGTTGTTCAACATCTCAGGTAAAACTCAGCCCTTTGCTTTCTACACCTTGAAGAGGTAAATAAATCCTCTGGCTTCAATCCAGAAGTTTTTTAACGTGGTTTTGCCTCGTTAAAAGCACATTTTATTGAAGAAGAACATCTTTTAATCAGAAAGCAATTGATGTGCACACAGGATTCAGGTAGTTTTTGGTGTAAGGTGATGAAATTTGATAGCAGACTGGAGCTTTTCACAGTTCAAAAAAATTAGCTTTTTCAAGGGTTTGAATAATATGGCAAGAACCTTTTGGAGCAAAGAACTCAAGAACAAAATGACTTTGGAGAAGAGAAAACTTGCAGTGTTTGAAAGATCTACAGGGAAACCGGAGTGGGAGTGTTCATCAGGGACTGCCAGGACAGGAGGGAATTCATTTCCACTGTGTGAAAAACGAGCTCCACTCTCTTTTCAAATGTTTCTGAGTTGAATAAAAATTAAAGACAGACAATTAGGAGACATAAGAGCAAACGTTTCAGCTGGGGTGCTTCACCGGAAAGCACACACCCTTCTCTTTTCAATGGCTGTGTTTTTAAGGATTGCTGTTTTACATATTCAATAGATATTAAAACTTTTTGTTTGCTTGTTTAAAGTTTTGCTAATTATCTTATTTGATCAATTTGTTTGTGGGCCTTTTTATTGTGTTTGGTAGCATGGGTTTTGGCTGGTTTTATTTTGATAGAGAAACTAGAAATCCAGCAGCTTTTATGTAGGGTGACGACCTCTCCCTCATAATTGTTGGCTTGGTCAGTCTCAGATGTCACAAAGAGAAAAATGAATTTTTCTACTATTCACACTCTGTCCCAATCAGAAAATAACTCATCAGCTTTCTAAAGATTGACATTTATCTTTACATTGACACTTCTGGGAGGAATGACAGGTTTGTCTTTACAAACAAACTCTGGGTCTGCTGGTGGATGAAACCAGCACTGAGAGAGAAAAGAAACAATGGGAAGGATCCCACTGATTGATGAATGGAAAAGAAGATGTTTGCCTTCACAAACAAACGGTGGGTTTGCTGATAAATGAAAATGGATGTTGAAAGATGAAAGAAACATTGGGGAAACCCCATAAATTCCATAAAAATTCAAAGTTTAAAGGGGGTTGTATGTTAAGGAGGAATTTTGGGTATTGGGCACTCTGGGAAGTATGTAGCTCTCAAGTACCTCAGGAAATGGGGGAAGAGAGGGAAACTTCTGCTTCTGCCCCAGCCCAGGGACATTTGTTATTTCTATCACCTGCTAGTTTGACACCATGAACCATTCTGGTTTTACCTAAGACGTGAATCATGAGCATTGTGGTGCTTTTTTATCCACAATGTCCTGTTAAGAGCAAGAACACGCTGTTCTTACAGCTGGGATGGTTGCTGTTCTACACCATTGATTCCACACTGCATGACTAAAGACAATCTCTCCTTTTCCTTACTAAGCTGAAGCTACAGCTTAGTGCAAATAGGTGTTAAAAGAGAATGAATGCAATAATCCCCCTTTTCTTTTTTGGTCGGTTGTGGATACCCCCTTGAAGAATCCAGAACAACTCCAAACTGTTGTGCATACAATGAAGAAAAGGGAACACTAAATTCCCTTTGGATGATGAGGTTAGAAAACCTGTTTGAATCACTGTCACTGTTTCTCACCACATCTAATGTAACTAACAAGAAATTCAGCTGACTTTCTCTGTGAAAAACACAGTTCATTTTTTGTTAAAATTTTAAAAGTTTAATAATAAACAATAAGACAAGAAGAGGCATAAGAAAAGCAAAATGACAGACATCTGGGTGCCTGGTGTTTCCACTCAAGGCACGGCTTGCCAACAAAGGACCTTTAAATACCATAGGTATGGCATATTCATACATTTCATCCGCGATTTAAACATTCCTTTTGACTTTAGGTGTTTCTGCTTAATTGCAACTTTTCTCCCCCACCATTCTTTCCTGCACATAAAGTTTTTGTGGCTCCACAAAGTCGCAAATCTCTTGATAACCAAGGCAATAAATTCTTCTTGTTGGAGTCCTAGGTGTCCTTGCTGTTATGTCTATCCACATGAGATGCTGTGAGGAATTTCTTAATTGCTTCTCCCATTTGTTTTGTTTGTTTGTTTGTTTTTTAGTTTTGGTTCTTTTATTTTTATTTTTTGAGCTAGTTACAAAAAGCATCTGCTATAGCCTAAAAACTGTGTTTATCCCACTACTACAAGAGGGTATATTACTATCGCATAACTTTCTACCATAACACATCTAAGATTCATTTTCATATTTGTAAAAAGCCAAACACTTAGTATGTATTTATAACAACACTGAGGCAGTTTTGCAATGAAGCAGCAGCGTGTCATGGTGCTAAATAGGAATTTGGCATTACCTCTAATGTTCACTGCTACAAAGTATAGCAGGACACAGCAAGGCAGACTGGGTTAGCACAGTCATTCCTCCCCTCCCCTTCCTCCTGCCCATCCCATTGTCTCCTCTGCAGAAGATGCAGGCTATGAAAACAAGGCAAGGTTGTTACCCATTTTTCTTCTGCCACAGGACTTGTTAGACACTGTGTTTTTTCAAAGGACTGCATGTGCCTCTCCCCAGCTTGCTTCTTTCTCATTCTACAAAAGAAGAGAGCTGAAGGAGTTTCAGGCATGTGAGTGCCTGACCTCTCTTTCCCTCTAAAGTCTCTGCCTCCCAAAGCCCTGGTTACCTGCTGTGCTTTGGCATGAGAGCCATTCCAGCCCAAAACACAAGGGCAGTGGACTTCAACTGCAAAGCCTCTCTCTGCAATGGGGTTGCTTTGAGCCTGCAGCCTCCATGGGCAAGGGCTTTGTGGGGCAGGGGCCATCACAGCCTGTGCCCTGCACACAGAGCCAGGAAAAGGAGCAGATCCTGCTGGTTTCTGCTGCTGCTGATCCGAGCAGCAACTCCCCTGGGAGTTCCCCCAGGGAACTTCACACCAAGGGCTTCCATCACTGTTGTGGCTGTGAGAACTTGTTGCTTCCCAGTTCTTCACCATCCTTGTGGATTTCTGAGCATGTCAGCCCAAGTGTCCATGGCCCTTCCTTCATCCCCAGCCTGCAGCACTCACAGCCCTGCGGCCTCCCCCTTGCTGCAGCTCACTTGCAAAGTGCTGCCAAAGGCAGCGGAGCTGGCTCAGGATCCCTGTTGGCTCCTGGGCTCCAGGATGACCTTCAGAGGGACACTTGGAGCGCTTCCTGAAGAGCTGCCCATGGCATGGTGGGTGGATTTGTTCTCCCTGGGTGGCTCTGGTTGGAGTTGGATGCTCCGTGGAATCCCGGAGTTTTCTCAGCTGCCTTTGCAGCGAGTTCTCAGCCAAGGTATGGCTCTGCTGCCATCCCAAATCTGTGCTTTTCTTGGCCAGCCTGAGTGCAAGTGGGGCATGTGCTGGGCATGGATGGAGATTTCCATGGCCAAAATCCTCCAGTATTTACAACTGCTCATTGCTCTGGACAGCACAAATCACAAAACACCCATCGCAGTTGACAATTGTATTTTCTTGCAGATTCCTACAGCTGCACTGCTGATCGACAAATACACCAGAAGTGATTTCACATGAAAAATGTCATTTATTACAAATTGCTTCACCGACGCTGACACTATACAACTATGTATTTAATTTAACTCTATATCTCAATTTAAGTTAAAAAAGGGATTTTTTAAATTTTTACAACAATGCTATATAAAAAATATAGAAATATCCACTTCAGTTAAGAAAACCTTAATTTATTGCCAACATCTACAACAACTCACTAGACACAAAGATCAATTAGGTGTTTAGCAACTTAATTTATTAGATATTACTGCAAGCCTAAAGCCGATCTAGGAATACAAAAATATCAGTATTTCTATCTAAACAGTCGTCTACAAAGATCTCAATCGATACAATGACACAACTATACATCTCCATACATGTTTAAATAGAAAGATACACCCAGATACACCCACCTCAAAATACAGAAGTCAATACACAGATGTAAATAGAAAACTGGATATATTTACTTCTAGGAATACCAATATACCTATTTAAAGAGCCATATAACTCCAACTGCATGAATAGAAATACCTACACAACTGTATTCATAGGAAATAGAATTAAAACACACATCGAACAGCATACTTACATATACATATACTTACATCCATATAAACATATGTTATTACAAAGATGTATGCATATATACAGACACATATATAGGTAGAATACATTTATAAATATACCAAGATACATAGAGAAATATTCCTATACAATAAGCAACCCGCATATCTAAATATCCATGTAATTATTCCTCTCTATGCTACAGTCCATATATCTTTAAACAGAAATCTAAGCAGAGGGATTCCCGCCGCCCCATCTTCAAAGCCTTTCACTCTGTTCTTGCTTCGTCCCCTGCAGAGCAGCACCCCTGGACAAGGACAGCAGATGGCACTGGCTCAGGGGACAGTGCCTGGGGCCACCGGCAGCTCCCAGCGCTCCAGGGACAGCCGGGGCTGGAACTGCTGCTCCGCCCGGCCCGGCCGCTAGCTCGGACCCAGCACAGCCACAGGGGACACAGGGGGCACAGGGGGAGAAACAAGAGCTGAAACAGGCAGCTGAGGGGGGGAAAAGGTAAAAATGCAGCCTAGGCCTACACAAACATCAGTCTCTCCATCTGTATCAACTCACAGATCAAGGCAGAGCGTTTGCTTTGTGATGTCAGGGCACGGTTGCCACGTGGTCATGGTGACATCGCAAGGTTGCCTTGGTGCACGGAAGGCCTCAGGGGTGTCAGAGCAGCTCTTGAGCTTGCTCAGTGCAGGAGCGTCCTGCACCTTGAGGCGTCTGTCAGTGGGCACGTGCACACTGACAGGAGACTTGCTTTTTGATAGTGTTGGAGAACAGTTGGCAAACTTGCACAGCAGTTGCCACAATGATTGGGCAACTGGCTGCTGTAGTTTGCTCCGTTTATGGAGTTGGATATTCCACCTATTTCCTGACTCACCTGGCACGTAAGTAGAGGTTTTCCCTGGGTGTCACCTAACCTGCCTTTTGTATGTCTTCCTGCGCTTTCTTGGGGACTGAGTTAATTTGGAAACAGAAAGACCTTTTGGATGCCACTTGGGTAAAGGTGCTGTCAACACGTTCAGCTCAAAAGGGGCTGTGTGTAGCCAGGGCTGTGCGGGCAGCATTTGCAAGGGAACCTGCAGGGGTTGCATTCCCTCCGTGGGAGAGTCTGTGTCAGCAGAGTCTGTCATTTCCTCTATTTGCTGGGTCAAGCAGGACAACTTTGAAAATGTAGACTGGGAGGCCTTCTTGGAAAATCTTCTAAAAATGCTGTGGTTGTCTCCAGTTTTCTCAAAGCATCTGCTTCATTTTCCCTTGCCCACTGCAGGTCACCTGAGCCGGGTATTCAGAGGTGCTGATCCCAAGGTGAGTAAGGAAAGAACATTTGATGTTCCTGGCGTTTAAGAATTGTGCAGCAAGCTGTGAGCTTGGCCTGTGGCAGTAGAGTGTAGAGGGCCAGCTGAGTAGGCTGCAAGAAAATCCATTTCCATGTCTGCAGCAGCAAGAGCAAAGGCATCACTGCCTATTTCCTAATTTTCCATTCCAGAGCTTTAAAAGAACTAAAAGCCCAGTTTTGCTGAGAGAACGTTGCTTCCTGATAGTAGCCAGGGGGGATTGTCTAATTCAGAGCAATTTGCAGTGCCCAGTTGAATCAGCCCATTAGAATTTAGTCTGAGGGACTTAGAATCCCCTTGCTCTCCAAGTTGATGATTTGTGCTTAGTAGAGCTGGTTCTAGAGCTGAAGAGAAAGAAGGTTCTAAATGAGCCTGTGTCTCACGCTCCTGTCTGTCCACAGATCCCAGAAGGAAGAACAGACTCCCCTCCGGTTTCCTCTGCTCCTGGACAAGAAGCCGAAGAGGAGCCAAATGACCACAAGGCTCCAGCTGTGGTCACACCACAGCCGGAACTTTCCCAGCCAGTAAGTGCCTCTTCTGGAGGGTGCTGTCTTTAGTGCGAGGCAGAGCTGCAAGTTTCTGAGCAGCCAGCTCTTGCTGTTGGTGGCTGAGGATGATAAGTGCTGCAGTCCTGCCAGATCTAGCCATTCCCCTCAGCCAGTGACAGCTGGAAAATGGGCTTTGAGCTGCCGTGTTTAGGCCCCAGCTTGCTGGGATTCTGATAGGGGCCAGCCTGGAGCAGGAAGGTTCCCTGTCTGCAGAGGAGGGAGCATGCCAAAGGCACTGTGCTCAGCCTTGGTGGATACGTAGGGGACACTGTGGCCTGGGGACACCTGTCCCTCTCCACAGACGTGCCAAGTACCCACAGGCACCAAAAGTCTTGATCTGAGAACACAAGCTCTTTGGGGTGGTTTGTCCCCGGGAGCTTCTTGGCTGTGCTTACCCGGGAGCATTTCAGAGACACACTGGGGACGTGGAGTTGCTGTTTGAAGACAGGGATTTTGGTGCCTTGGTTGCCAGGTTGTTCTTTTGGTAAAATGGAAGCAGAGGTGGGCAGGGAAGCAGAAAGAAATGGCTGAATTAATGTGAATTGTGGGCAGAAAGGTGAAAAAGCTGAGCCTGACAGCAGCTCCCAGACACTGGCTGACAGCACCTTCCTAAGGGCTTGCATTTAAAATGGGATCTGGGGCTAATCTCTGCCAGCCACTTTTCTGACACAAACTCTTTTGTTGTCTCAGATCTCCACAGGCTCTTCTATTGAAGCTGCAGCAGCAGGAGCAGCAGTGTCACCTGAAGGGGCCTGGCCTGGCCCAGCTGAGCACTGGAGCCTGGGCAGTTCCTTCATCTCCAGCACTGACAAAGCTGCTGCTCAGCAACAGGAGATGGAGTATGATGAGGATGACTTCCTGGGGTTCATGAGTACGTCTTGTGTCTTTCTTCTCTGAGGGACAGTGTATTGTGAGCATGTGTCAGCATAGCTGGACCCAATGATCCTCCTCACTTGGGTGCCCTTTGTGATTCTACAGCACAAGTCATTGAAGCTGCTTCTTGCCCAGAGCAGCTGCCGGTCCTGTGCCCTCAGATGAGACCTGGTGGGGCTGAGAAGAGAGCCCAGCTGACTCTCTGTCTCCCGTCACCTGTTGGCACAAAAGGGCACTGACGTGCACCTGGGTGTGTCTGCTCTCCAAGCCAATCCTGCCGTGTCCTCAGTGGGGGCAGCAGCTTGGAAGGGGCTGGGTGTGGCCGTGCCTTCTTGCCATTGCTTGTCAGTGCTGGTGCCTGGGCTTTGGCAGCTTTGTGGCGGTGGCTGCCCTGGCCCTGAGGGCTGGTGTGAGCGCCGAGGCTGGAGCCTTCCTTAGCTGGGAGAGTCCCGCTGCCGGCCGGCCGCTGCAGCGCGGAGCTGCCCCGAGGCAGCAGCCCCTGCTCTGGGCCGGCTCCTGCACGGCCTGGGCTGGGCTCACAGAGGGTCAGCATCTCCTCTGGGCAGCTGTCCGTGTCCCGCCGGCACCTGAGGAGCACTGCTGTCCTTGCTGCCCTTGCCCGCTGCGGGAAGGTGGGCACGTGTGCGGGGCTGAGAGGGCGAGTGCAATGGCAGGGACTGATCCCTGCTGTCAGGGGGAGGAGAAGCAGTGTGGTTCTTCACGTGGGCCACGGGCAAGGGCGTCTTCCAGCTCAGCCTGCTCATCAAGGGTGAGGGTCCTGCTGCTGAAGGCCCCTTGGGATTGGTTAGAGCATGAGCTGCTTGGGTTTACAAAGGGAAAGGCATTCTTTTGGTAAAGTGCTGCAAGGTGGGGAAGATGCCCTCCTCTCCTGGGAATGCATCTCCCTGTGCTTTGTTTCCTTTCAAGAGATCTCTTCAAAGGACTGTAGAAAATCATTCTCTGTGCTGGCCTGCTTGTACTGCAGAGCTGCCTGTCTTGTTGCAATTGTTGTTGTTGTTGTTGTTACCCAGCTGGCCACAAAGGACTCAGAAGCCCAGACTCTAGAGCCCCAGTGGGGCTGCCTTTTGTATCTCTTGGATGGTGGGATGTCGGCTTTCAAGTGAGCATCTTGCATTTTGTTTCCCTCAGGGCAAATGGTGAGCACAGAAAATCCCCGGAGGAAATACACCGAAAAGGAAATTGTTGGCAGAGGGTGAGTCCAACCAGAGTTGCTTCTACACAATCATGGGGCAGGCGATTTGCTGCTGGAATATCTATCAAGTGTGAAGTCAGGCAAACTGCAAACATATTCAGACACTGGGGTTAGTCTGCCCCATCTCTCAGTACCAGCCAGAATTTGTGTGGTAAGAAGGCATTATCAAAGGCACTTGGATTTCATTACCAGAAACAGCAACCTACCCCCTATCATAGCAGTCAGATAACACTTCTCAGGAGCATTTCTTCCCAAGAGTTTGCTGAAGGAAATAGTCTGTGCTGAGGACAAAAACCGCCCAGTTTAGAAACTGAAATCCAAGATGAAAGAATCACCTGGCATTTTGAGCTGAGGCACTAAACCCCAATGCTTCAGAAACAGGCCCAGTGCCCATGCACTGGAGAGGAAAATGCATCATCTGCCTTCTGGCAGAGCCCTCCTGCATGCTGCAGGTTGGAGGCATTTCCAGCAGACATCTCCTGTCTGGACTGCCTTTCACTCCAAGGTCTAAATGGCTTCTCCTTTCTTTGCTGCTGTTTTGTTTCTAGGGCTTTTGGAGAGGTTTGCAGAGCCATCGACACTGCCACAGGAAGACAGGTAAATGTCAAGAGCCCCTGCAGATTCTGCTGCTCTCCAGGGCTTTCCTCTCTCGTGTCAGCTGTGGCTGCAGCTGTGGCTAGAGCTGTGCTGCAAAGGCACAAGAAGCACAGACTGGTGCCAGCCAGCCAGCTGCACTTGGGACAGTCTTTGTCCTGCTCAGCTGCCAGAAGGAAGGCAAGGAGGGCAGCGGTTCCTTTCAGAGAAGGACGCTCTCCCTGGCTCTCAATTGCTCCAACAAAGGTGGTGCCTTGGAGCATCTCACTGCTCTCTGGGGCTACGGCTTCAGAGTCCTGAATTCCCATTTCTGGCTGCCAACAAATACATCTGAATGTTCCTGGCAGTTCCTTAGCCACCTGCAGTGCTGCACTTGGGAACTGCACGTAGGGAGAGATCTGCAAGGCATCCCTAAAAGCCCCAAGCCCTGCCTAGGTCCCGAGATGTATCCACAGAGTACCAAGGCACGCATTTCTTCCTCTGAAGTACAGACAGACAGAGAGTGTGCTCAGAGCTTTGGGGATGATAATTGACACACCATTTTTAACAAGTGGACAAGGCAAAATGTGGTCAGTGGCCACGTGTCCTGGAACTGGCCCCCAAAGGAGCAGAGAAATGAGCTGTAGGAATGTCAGTTCCTAATTACTCCTTTGTCTAATTACAAGGCACTTTGGCACGGCTTGGTGGTGTCATTGCAAAATCTCTCTCCCCATGTGTGTTTTGGTCTCATTCCACCAGCTTCTAAAGTTACTGATTTTCAATCTCATTCTAGGTGGCCATCAAGAAAATCTGTCTTCGGGGACCGAGCGAGATGGAGGATATTGTTACTGAAATCACGGTCATGAAGAGGAATATGAGTCCCCATCTCGTCCATTATTTAGACGGGTGAGTGGTCGTGGTCTCATCCCATGAAGGTTTGTTTACATAGTAAAAGCATGCAAGGTTAAAACCCCACTTTGGACACTGGCAGAAAAGAAAGCTGGTAATTATTGCTTCATTATTATTTCTCTACTCATCTCCAATGGATGGGAAGAGAGTGCAGTTTGTCTCCATGAGTCATCCCTGCCTTTCCAACACATAGGTGAAAAATTGTTCAAAAACCTGCATCAACTCTACCACAAGAAGTCAGTACCCTGTAAGCTCACTGCCTCCATGTTGTCTCAGGATGGATTTTTTAAGGTTTCTTCAATGCTGATGAAGCATGCTAGAGAGGATTTCCCTTGGATTGTTGCCCCTCTTTTCCATGGCTGTCCATACCAGGAACACTAGGTGCTTATTTCCAGAAATATCACGGTGACAGGTTTTTCATCTTGGTTGTTACTAAACTGCACTTTTTGTTTGCTGGCCATCAGAGACATCTCCTTTTTCACAGATGTGCTGTTCTCCTTGAGACTGCACAGACTGCAAACAACCCACAGCCTGGAGGGAATGTCTTTAATTCTTTTAATTCTGTCCTTGTCACAAAGGGACCCAAAAACAAGAATCAAGCAAAGGAACCAACGAATGCATGTTCATCTGCATGGCCTTGTTTCCTTCTTTCAGCTACCTTGTGCATGAAGAACTGTGGCTGGTGATGGAGTACATGGATGGAGGCAGTCTTTATGACACAATCCAAAAGACTCACCTGAGAGAAGATGAGATTGCCATCATCAGTCGGGAGGTCAGTCGGGGATCCCAGCTGTGCTTCCCAGAGCTTGGGCAGGATTGTCTGGGAAAGGGGCTCAGAACAGGAGTGATTCCGTGAGCCAGGCTTTGTTTCTGTGTTGCTGATATGCTCTGGGCAAGCAAGAGCCTCTCAAGTGAACTGCCTGCCAGTGCCCCTGCACTCACTGGACTCTGTTCCTGTCCTCTTCTCTCCTGCTGTTGCATTCTCACTCTGGCTCTTGTATTTGCTCTTCTCCATCTTGCCTCTCTAAACTTTGGCCTGTTGGCACTGCATTCCTTGCCTGTAAAAGCAAAGGTGGTGGTGGTGGTAGCATTTGAAAGGAACAGCAAAGAAGAAAGAGAGACTCATTTCTCTGAGTCCTCAGCTGGAAAGGTTAGCAGTGCAGCCAGAATGCTCTGTACTTCTGAGCACATGCACTGCAGCAGCAGTCATCCTGGCTGGTTTGCAGGGCAGAGTCTACACCAGCAGTTGCTGTTGCTCTTTGGCAAGCTGATATGCCTTTCTTTAGAAAGGTGCTGCTCTGCCTGTGTTGGAGCAGCGAGCTCTTGCCCTCAGTGGCACTGTCTTCTGCCATTACTCCCCATTCCCCTGCAGAGGGAATCTTGGAGAGCTGTTTCCTTTCTTGTGTGATGAAATCACATCACTGATTTTTGCCCTCCTGTTTCTGGTTTCTCTCTCAGTGCCTGCAAGGACTGCATTTTCTCCATTCCAACCACGTGATGCACAGAGATTTGAAGAGCCTCAACATTCTCCTCAAAACGGATGGCTCTGTCAAGCTGGGTCAGTATATTCTTGGGCAGGTGCAGCGTTCCAGGGATATGTGGGCTGTGGGGCTGCTTTTGAGTGAGTGCCAGCCCCCCCAAAACGGTGCTGGTGGCAGTGCAGGGAGCCTGTTGTGAGCTGACCACGCGGTGGCAACGTGCACAGACCTATGGCAAGGATCGAGCAGTGCACAGTGGCATTGCTCTGTGTGTGTCCCTTCCAGAGGGAGGGGGCTACAAGTCTAAAGCTTCAGGGGAAGAAAAGACACTGCTGGAGGCCGTGTAAAAAATGTGGGGATTTTTGAAGCAGCCAGTACCATATTTCCTTGGCTAAAGTCCTGAGGAAACAGAGCAGGGAGAGTTGTCCAGGAGATTCAAGAGCACATTCTCAAACTTCTACCGGGAAATTCTTTTGCGTGCTTTCCTAATTGCACAGGATTCAAATAAAAACGGTCTTTTGCTCTCTCCCCAGCTGATTTTGGCCTCTCTGCTCAACTCACCCCTGAGCAGAGTAGACGGAGATCGGTGGTCGGGACTCTTCAGTGGATGGCACCTGAAGTGAACGGTGAACCCTATGGCCCCAAAGTGGACATATGGTCTTTGGGAATCGTGGTCATTGAAACGGTGGAAGGAGAAGCTCCTGACTGGGAGGAAAATTCTGCCATGGTAAGGTGTAAATACTCTCTGATCCCGCTGTCTTTCTCCCCCATCCCAGTTTGTGTGTGCCATTGGACAAAATGCCATTGCCATCCGCTGGAACTACTTCCACCACAGTCCCTTTCTGAAAATGTCCTGGCAGCACATCAGCATCTGCTGGGGTTTTGGTTGCATCCGTGGGGGAACTCAAGCCTTAGCCCAGGCAAACAATCTCCCTTCTCAGGCAACATTTGGCTTTGGCTTAGAAGTCGTTCCAGCTCTTTTGGCTTTGTAGACAGCCCTAATAGCAGCAAACAAGCATCTTAGAAGTGGTGTTATCTTTCCTGAAATGAAGGAAAGTAACCCAAACCCGAGGATGTTTATAAAACAGTGGTTTGGAGAGAAGAAGTGCACCCCCGTTCTTCTCACAAGGAAATTTGCCTGAAACCTTGACAAGAGGCTGTGAAGGCCACAGAGTCTGTTGTGCTTCTTGTGCGGTGCTGCTGAAACACTCAGTGACCGTCTTTCTTTCCTAACCCAAGCCATCACCTCCATGTCACCAAGATGAAGCCTGGCCATGTGGAGAGCCTGCCAAACCCACCCCTTTGTTTCCTGGCACTTTCTAGGATGGCCATACCATTAATGCATTGACTTGAGGATCCAAATGAGCAGAGGGCTACCACATGGATGGTGTTTCTCCCTCTTCTGCTTTGACCACCAAAATTTTCCTTTTGCTGCCTAAGGGAAGCTGAAATTTGCAGTCTGATGAGAGACGGAGGTGTACGTGTTTCCTGTGTGCCCAAAGAGGCATTTTCGTCCCAAGACATTTGTGCATGCATCTTCATGTGTCTGTGTGGAAGATGGGATTCCAAATGTTTGTTTCCTTACCTGAGGAATAACTGAGGGATTTCCTTTCTTTGCTTGCAATTCCCATTGTTTTCAAGAACCCAGGAAAAAGCTTGATGACTTTGGTTTGATGGCAGCTGTGCTTAAGGGACCAACAAGAGCTGCAGAGATGCTTTTCATGTAATTATCTTTGGAAATAGTAGAGTGAGTTAGTAGAGCAAAGTCCCTCTTCCAACTAGCCTGTCAAGCTGCTCAGGTGAATCCTCAGAGAAGGAAACCTGCTTTTGCTGCTATTGTTTTCACTAACAAGGTCAGTCAATGAAATCAGCTGCCAAGGCAAGATCTGCTGGATGCTGGAAAAGCAGTGGCTGCATTGGGCTATAGGTGTTTTGTTGGTCCAGGAAAGTCATCTCTGCCTCTGTGCCACGGCAGAAAGTGCCACTGCAGAGTGCAGCTTCAACCGTGGCATCTGGGAGAGCAGTTCCAGACGTGAAAGAAGCAGGTGAGAAACTCGTCTTTCCTTTTTCTCCAGGCTCGACTCCTGAAAGCCACCAAAGGGATCCCAAAGCTGCAGCAGCCCAAGCTCTGCTCACCTTTGCTGCGTGACTTCCTGAGCTGCTGCCTGCAGAGAGACGAGGAGCGGCGCTGGTCTGCCAAGGAGCTGCTGCAGGTAAAATGCCAAGGGGCTGCAGGGGAAACAGTGTCCCAGGGACGGGCTCCTCCTGCACTGAACGGCCAGGCATCAGGGGAGCCTCCTCCTCTTCACCTCCACTCTTGGTGCTGTTCAAATGAGAACAGTCAGGAATCCTAGACTGGGCTGGGCTGGCAAGGGCCTGTAAAGCTCATCTGCTCCGCGTGCCCTGCAATATGACCAGGGACCTCTTTCAAGAGATCAGGATGCTCAGACCTGAGATATTTCCAGGCCTGGGGCACTTAGCAGCTCTTGCAGCAAGCTGTGCCAATGTGGCCCCACTGTTGCTCCTTAGACCTACTCTGATTCAATCTCCTTTTCCTTTGAAAAATATTGCCCTGCCTTTGAGGCTCTTAGCTTGCAAAGTAATGGTTCATTCTTGGTTTCTTATTTTCTTTGTGCAGCATCCATTTATAACATCAGCCAAGCCTGTGTCCAGCCTGGTGCCACTGATCACTTCAGTGAAAGAGTGGAAGGAGGAGACAGGAATCAGACAACTGTTTTCTCCAACACCACTATAGAGAAGGATTGTAGAATAGGACTGCAGAGTAGGATTGCAGCTAGGACAGTGGAGTAGGATTGTAGCATAGGATTGGAAATAAAGTTTGTGAAACCTCAACTCGTTTCAAAGATTCCCCTCCTTCTGAGCCTCTGAGAAAGCTCAACATTTTCTTCTGAAGTGTCAGTTTTTTCTTAGAGGTGGAGAGTGACATTGATGGCTTCTTTGGTACAGTTGGAAAGTGGGGAAGGCTCTCCCGAGGGGAAGCGTGGCTGTGCTGGGCACAGCACAGACCGGTGGCATCGGCCGTCCGGAGCGTGCACAGGAGCAGAGAAAGGCAAACCACAGCCGAGGGCTGCAGGCCTGGCTGAGGATTGCCACCCTTGTGCCGGCTGCCCTCTAACTCCTGGCCAAGGCGAGCAGTGTGTGCAGCGCTCTGGGCACAGGGGAGGGAGCCGGGCTGCTCCGCAGGCTCCGGCACAGGGCAGCCTCCTTCAGGCACGGCGCTTCTGCCGGGGGAACCGAGGCCAGCGGCAGGCAGGGACAGCTTGTCAGCTCACATCTGCAGGAGCCGGGGCCTCACACGGCTCTGGGAGGAAGCGCCTGCAGTGCTGGAGTTGTGCACTGAGCCAGAGCAAAGGGGTGAAATGCAGAGTGTTCTGCAGAAATATTCCGGGGCGCCAGGCCAGCCTGCTTTGAGCTCTCTGGCACACAGCAAGCACTGTGCAATGCAGCCCTGAGCTGCTGGGAGAGAGGTGTTAGAAAGGAGCCAACTCTTAGATGAAATTAAATGGGGAGACAAAGTCATCGAAGCCAAAGAGAACTGTTTCTTAGGAAGGATTCACCTGAGCTGGGTGTGTTTCTCCCTCTCCCAAGAGCCAAACACACACACAACACACACACAGAAAATGCTGCTTTTTATTGCCTTTCCCAGCCCAGGGCGAACCGTGTCCCCTTTCCCTTTGGCCGGGAAATAGGAAACTTGTATTCTGTCCCCACCGCCTCCTTTTCTGTTCCCTCCCCTCTTCTCCTACTTCCCTTTTGGTTTGGTCTTCACGCTGGCCCCTCTCCCAGCTCACAGCAACACCCAACAAATCAACTAGAACAAATCCAAACCCTGAATAACAACCCCAAGAACCAACAGCTTTCGTTCTTTCTTCCAATAACCCTGCAGCTGCAGCAAAATATTACCTCCTATCTCACTGAGGGAATCGGGCATGAGCCTGTGGCTCGTGCTTGAGCAGTGAACTGATTTGGAAGGGAGCAGAAGGGTTTCAGTAGGCAGTTTGTGTTTTTCTTCTGAATTGCTGAAGGAAAGACACACTCTGGCTTCAGTCAGCAAAAACATTTTCAAGGTGCATTGAGGACATGCTTGTGAGCAATTCCCAGAGAAGGCAGGTTTTGAGAAAATGTTGAACTGTAACAAATTGTGAATTCCCTTTGCATTAACAGAGTGTTGAGCCCTCTATTCCTCCGGAGCAGTGATTGATGTGTGCAAGTGGCTACCTTAGCCTTGAGAATAGAGTAGTCTTCCTAAGAATGTAGCTGGAATGAATTCAAGGGGAAAAGAGTGGTTGTAGGAGGCTCTTGGGCATCAGAGGAGAATTGCAGGAATGGGATGTTCCCCAAATGACCACCAGAGACTCTCAAGAGAGCCCTACTCTCCTGTCAGTAACTTCTGAGAAGCGATTTAAATATGTCAACTAATTTGAGGGAATGTTTAGCCTGTGAGTTTCAGCACAGTAATGAGTAGGTCTTGTTTCCATGGTTACAAATGAGTAGGTGAGATTTCTGGCTGAGCACGTGTTAGGAAAGTGATTCCCCACGCACCCAGCACTGAAATAAAGTCATGTCTCCTTTCTCACACCGAGCTGGCACCAGGGATCGGAGCCCTTCTTGGTAACTTTGATTTTAGTCGCTTCTATTGAAAGGTGAAAATGAAACCTTTTCCAGCTGTTCCCCTCGGGTTTACATTTCTGGGGGCCAAAGCTCTGTGCTGCAGGTGGCCCGGGTGTGTGCAGAGCAATGCAGCCTCCACAAAGCCCTTGGTTTCCCCACAAGTCATCATGATTTGTTGCCAGGTGTGCCCAGCTGTGGCAGGAGAAAGAGCCCGCAGTGCAGTGGGCGCCGTGCCCTGCCCAGCCAGGGCTCTCTGGCACAGAGGAGCAGCAGCAGCACCTTTCAACCCACCCCTGCCCTGGCCTCACCTGGGACACAGAAGCCTCTGGAAATCAGCACCACCTGGCCCCTTCCAAGCCTGGAGCAGCTCCTGCTGGTGGGCACATCCTGCACTTCTACTGCTTCCGAACAGGAATCAAGGCACAGGGGGAGACGGACATACAGAGAAGCCCTGGGCTAGTGCAATAAATGGGCAAATGCATGGGGGAATGTGTTAGGAATCATTTCAGCTGTCATGCCAATACTGCCTTCGCTCCTTTTCTCCCTTCACGTTTCCTGTTCTTTTCCCTCTCACATTTCCACTCCTTCCCCCTCTCGAGTCTCACAGTTTTCCTGTCATGTTTGCCGCCCAAGTTTTACTTCTTTTCCCCACCCTTTTCAGCTCCCTTTCCTCACACTTTGCCTCTCGCACTTCCCCAGCTTCCCGCTTTTTCCTGCTTTTTTGTTCTCTCACGATTCTCACAATTTCCCCCTCACTTACCCTGCCCTTTTCTCCCCTCATGCTTTTCTCCTTTCCTCAGTCATTTTTCTCCAAGTTGTCTCCTCATGTTTCTCACTTTTGCCCTCGTGTTTCCCAGGCTTTCCTACTCCCATTTCTACCACTTTTCCCCTCATGTTTATCATTCTTTCCCCCTCATGTTCCTAATACTTTTCCTCTAGCATTTTGTGCCCTTTTTTCACTCCTGTTTTCTGCCACTTTTCCCATCCAACTTCCCACGCTTTTTTTCCCCCCTAATGTTTTCTGCCTTTTTCTGCCCTCTGGTTTCTCCCTCTTTTCCCCTCAGGATTCTCACAATGTTCCTCTCACATTTGCTGCCTGTTTCTCTTTCTCTGCCAGTAATTTTCTCCCTCTCTTCCCCTCACATTTCCCTCCATTTTTTCCTCTATGTTTTTCAGCCTTCCCTGATTATGTTTCTTAGAATTTTCCCGTCATATGTCCTGCCTTTTCCTCCTCTCACCTTCCTCTCCTATTTTCACTCACGTCTTCACCATTTTCCCCTCAGTTTTCTCAGCCTTTCCCACTCAGGTTTCCTTCCCTTTTCCTCCCTCACACTTCCCTCCTTTTTCCACTCCCATTTCTCACACTTGTCACCTCATGTTTTCTGCCTTTTTTCCCCTCACATTTCTTAACCCACTGCTTCCTGTCAGTGACTCTTCCTCTTCAGTAGTTGATGAGCTTCTTTTCTTCTTTCCTGCAATCCCCTCCTCCAAAGAATGGGTGCCAGAGCAGCGCTCCAAGAAGCCCCTGCCCGTGTGTCTGCTGAACAGAATGGCTGTGCTCGACTTGAACAATCTCGTGAAGAACAACCTAAACTGCAGTGGACTTTCAATTCCCTCTAGTCTTCATAGTGTTCTAAAGAAATGGGTACCCTGAGGGATACACGTCGCAGGTGAGCAGCCGCTGCACCATCCGCCTCAAGCAGATCCCATCTCCGTTTTCATCACCTCACACTCACTGTGACTCCTGCCTGGACGAAACCACTTGTGATGCTGCTTGATGCTAATTGGAGTCCATGTGCACAAGAAGTGCTTTTAGCCCTCTTTCAAAAAAAAAAAAAAAAAAAAAAAAAAAAAAAAAAGAAGAAGTTTTTATTTTAAAACGTTCAATGCCTGGAGTTTCGTATTTTCACCTATTTGAATTGCCTTGACATCAAAGTACTGCCAGTTGGCGTTCCAAACTGGCTGGTCTGTGTTTGTGTGCACAGAGCAAAGGTGCCAGACCGTGTCCTTTTCCCGGGTGTCCGTTAATGTCCATTCCAACAGACACTGCAGGGGGGCTCAGCCTGCCCCACGCAGGATGGCAGCCAGAGGGCTGAGGCTGCGCCTCCTAGTGAGATCAGCCGCCCTGGCAGCCCGGCCCCAGCCGCCATCTTGTGTGTGGCTCTCCAGCCCTGGCCGCCATCTTGTGTGTGGCTCCCTCAGCCCTGGCCGCCATCTTTTGCACTGACCTAGTCCAGCTCTTAAGCGAATGTGTTGCTGTTGTGTCGGCAGTCAGGGTCCGCCCCAAAGACACCAACACCAGCAGGACAGGCTACAGGGAATGGCACGGGTTTGGCTCAAAGCAGCCAGCCCTGACTTGTCACTGTCCTTTATCCATGAACACGTCCCCATATGCAGCCACAGCAAATGTCCAACAGCAGCTCCATCAGCCACTTCCTCCCGCTGGCGTTGGCAGACACGCGGCAGCTGCAGCTCCTGCACTTCTGCCTCTTCCTGGGCATCTCCCTGGCTGCCCTCCTGGGCCACGGCCTGGTCACCAGCGCCGTAGCCTGCGGCCACCACCTGCACAGCCCCATGTTCTTCCTCCTGCTCAACCTGGCCCTCAGCGACCTGGGCTCCATCTGCACCACTGTCCGCAAAGCCATGCACAATTCCCTCTGGGACACCAGGACCGTCTCCTACGCAGGATGTGCTGCACTGCGGAGGATTTCGGCGAGGGAAGAATGCAATCAATCAATATGATTGGTAAAGCATTGTTCAACTTTATTGCTCATAACATCCATTCTTATACTTTTGCCCGAAGCGTTCAGCATACTTGTCAAATTACAGTTGGTTAGCATACACTACTCATCTATACTTGATTGGCTATATCAAGCGTGAGAAGGTTCCTCCTCTTGGCATGCTGAAAACTTTGTATACGTGCTTACTGCTATGCTCTATTAACCACAAGTTCTTTTATCTTTGGCCTGTGTCCGTGCTTACTGCTGTCCCAAGGACGGCTTGTCTCAGCAGCGCGTAGGCTGCTAGCACTTGGTATCGGGCCATAAGGCCTCTAATTATCCGTGGCCTTGCTCTGCTAACCGTTCTTCAACACCTGCCTTCCAGAGGAAATTAAAAATCTATGAGTTCTTCACCTTATTAAGCTATAAAATAAACTAAATGACAGTCACAGTAGCTTTAGTTATTAGGCCCATGTTTAGATAAGGGCCTGCAAATGGAAGGAATACAGCCACAACCACATGTCATCCAAACCAGGCTAAGTTAGACTACATGATGCAGCCTAATAAGGTTTTTATATCCAACGCACACAAAAGAAAGTACTAGGTTAGTTAAGAACCACTATTTCTCTTCCCTTTTCTTTTCTCAGTGCCCTCAAGCCCCACACTTGGGCGCCAAAATCTGTCTTGGTTTGGGAAGACAGGTATCTGCTAGGTAAAATTACAATCAGAGGCTCTTTGGCAAAGATTTGGGAAATAGCAATAGCAGTTCTTCACTAGTATGTAATACAAAGCAAACAAACACAACCCCCCCCCCCCCCCCACCAAACAACTGCAGCATTAATGACGAACGACAACAGTACCAAGAACTTTGAGGGCTTTGTTTCACAAAACCCAGGGCAGTTTGGTTTCGCTGTCCCTGCAGGATCCTCAGAGCACCAAGCTGGAACAGTGGAAAAGTCCCGGGCTGATAGCTGGGATGGCAGGGTGTCCCGGCAGGCAGGGGCAGGATGTCCCGGCAGCGCAGGGGGTGCAGGGTCACGCTGCAGCAAGAGGAGCAGCGCCAAAGAAGCCAAAGGCGAGGCCGTGCCTGGACCAGCTCCCGCGGGTGAAGGGAAAACTCAGGATTCAGGCCGAACCGGTGATAGTAGATTTCTCAGGACTGGATCCCTTTGGCCACACAGTGAAACTCCTCCAGCCAGCAACAGCCGTTCTCTCTCTCCCCGAAGGCCGGAAAAAAGAAAAGCCCGCAGCTGCCTCAAGCTTGGTATTTTATTTGCGTTATCTCCCCCTTCCACCTTTGCCCACCACTGTTTCGGTTAAGTACTCTCAAGTATCCAACACTTGGTCTCCTTGGCAACTTGTGGGGAAAAAAATCTTAAGAGAGAAAAGGAACAAACCCAACCCCCAACACCAGCTCAGGTGAATCCTTCCTAAGAAACAGTTCTCTTTGGCTTTGAGGACTTTTTCCCCATTTAATTTCATCTAAGAGTTGGCTCCTTTCTAACACCCCTCTCCCAGCAGCTCAGGGCTGCATTGCACAGTGCTTGCTGTGTGCCAGAGAGCTCAAAGCAGGCTGGCCTGGTGCCCCGGAATATTTCTGCAGAACACTCTGCATTTCACCCCTTTGCTCTGGCTCAGTGCACAACTCCAGGACTGCAGGCGCTTACTTCCAGAGCTGCGTGAGGCCCTGGCTCCTGCAGATGTGACCTGACAAGATGTCCCTGCCTGCAGCTGGCCTCATCCTTTGGTTCTGCCTGCAAATGCCACTGCCCTTTCTGCCTCAAACACAAGTGCCACAGCTGGGTAAAACCCAGCCCCTGGGCCATATTCCAAAGGCACTGCGGTCCGGAGAGCATGACGAAAGAAGAGCCTACTCCCCCTTCAAACCGTACCAAAGAAGGCATCAATGTCACTTTCCACCTCTAAGCAAAAATGGACAGTTCAGAAGGAAATGTTGAGCATTCTCACAGGCTCAGAAGGAGGACAATCTTCAAAATGACTTGAGGTTTCAGAAACTTTATTTACAATCCTAGGCCAAAATACTACCCTACAATCCTAGGCTAAAATCCTACTCTACAATCCGAGATACAATCCTACTCTACAATCCTCCACAATGCTGGTGATGGAGGAAAATGTTTTTAAGTGACTGGTCCATTCCTGTCAACTCCTTCCACTTCTTAAAGGAAAGGATGAGTGGCACCAGGCTGGATGTAGGCTTGGCCGATGTTACAAATGGATGCTGCACAAAGGAAAACAAAAAAGCCAAGAATGAACCATTACTTTCCAAGCTAAGAGCCCCAAAGGCAGGGTAATCTTTTTTTCAATGAAAAGGGGATTGAGTCAGAGTAGGTCTAAGGAGCAACAGTGGGACAACAGTGGCACAGCTTACTGCAAGAGCTGCTAAATGCCCCAGGCCTGGAAATATTTCAGGTCTGAGCATCCTGATCTCTTGAAAGACGCCCCTGCTCATTGCAGGGCACTTGGAGCAGATGACCCTTACAGGTCCCTGCCAGCCCAGCCCAGTCTAGGATTCCTGGCTGTTCTCATTTGAACAGCACCAAGAGTGGAGGCGAGGAGGACGAGGCTCATCTGATGCCTGGCACTTCAGTGCAGGAGGAGCCCGTCCCTGGGACACTGTTTCCCCTGCAGCCCCTTGGCATTTTACCTGCAGCAGCTCCTTGGCAGACCAGCGCCGCTCCTCGTCTCTCTGCAGGCAGCAGCTCAGGAAGTCACGCAGCAAAGGGGAGAGGAGCTGGGGCTGCCGCAGCTCTGGGATCCCTTTGGTGGCTATCAGGAATCGAGCCTGGAGAAAAAGGAAAGACGAGTCTCTCAGCTGCTTCTTTCACATCTGGAACTGCTCTCCCAGATCCCATTGTTTCAGCTGCACTCTGCAGTGGCAGTTTCTGCCGTGGCACAGAGGAAGAGATGACTTTCCTGGACCAACAAAAAACCCAAAGCCTGATGCAGTCACAGCTTTTCCAGCATCCAGCAGATCTTGCCCTGGCAGCTGATTTCATTGACTGACCTCCTTAGTGGAAACTACATCAGCAAAAGCACCTTTGCTTCTCCGAGGATTCACCTGACCAGCTTGACAGGCTAGTTGGAAGAGGGACTTTGCTCTACTAACTCACTCTAGTATTTCCAAGGAGTATGACATGAAAAGCATCTCTGCAGCACTTGTTGGTCCCTTAAGCACAGCTGCTATAAAAGTCATCAAGCTTTTTCCTTGGTTCTTGAAAACAATGGTAATTAAAAGTAAAGAAAGGAAATCCCTCAGTTAAGGCAAGTTTCCCTGTGAGAAGAATGGGGGTACACTTCTCTCCAAACCACTGCTTTAGAAACTTTGTTGGGTTTGGGTTACTTTCCTTCATTTCAGGAAAGATAACAGCAGCTCTAAGATGCTTGTTTCCTGTTAGTAGGGCCATCTACACGGCCAAAAGAGCTGGAACGACTTCTAAGCCAAAGCCAAATGTTGCCTGAGAAGGGAGATTGTCTGCCTGGGCTAAGGCTTGAGTTCCCCCATGGATGCAACCAAAACCCCAGCAGATGCTGATGTGCTGCAGGGACATTTTCAGAAAGGGACCGTGGTGGAAGTAGTTCCAGCAGATGGCAATGGCATTTTGTCCAATGGCACATAGAACGTGGGATGGGGGAGAAAGACAGCGGGATCAGAGAGTATTTACACCTTACCGAGAGAGGACCTTTATTCCCGTAAGGAGGTTCTCCTTCCACCATTTCAATGCCCACAATTCCAAAAGACCAGATGTCTGCTTTGGGGCCATAGGACTCAGCTTTTGCAATTTCAGGCGCCATCCACCAAGCAGTCCCGGTCACCGATCTCCGTCTACTCTGCTCATAGGTGAGTTGAGCAGAGAGGCCAAAATCAGCTGGGGAGAGAGCAAAAGACCGTTTTTATTTGAATCCTGTGCAATTAGGAAAGCAAGGAAAAGAATTGCCCAGTTGAAGTTGGAGAATGTGCTGCTGAATCTCCTGGACAACTGTCCCTGCTCTGTTTCCTCAGGACTTTAGCCAAGGAAATATGGCATTGGCTGCTTCAAAAATCCCCACATTTTTTACACGGCCTCCAGCAGTGTCTTTTGTTCCCCTGAAGCTTTAGACTTGTAGCCCCCTCCCTCTGGAAGGGACACACACAGAGCAATGCCACTGTGGACGGCTCGATCCTTGCCATAGGTCTGTGCACGTTGCCACCGTGTGGTCAGCTCACAACAGGCTCCCTGCACTGCCACCAGCACCGTTTTGGGGGGGCTGGCTCTCACTCAAAAGCAGCCCCACAGCCCACATATCCCTGGAATGCTGCACCTGACCAAGAAAATACTGACCCAGCTTGACAGAGCCATCCGTTTTGAGGAGGATGTTGAGGCTCTTCACATCTCGGTGTATCACGTGGTTGGAATGGAGAAAATCCAGTCCTTGCAGGCACTGAGAGAGAAACCAGAAACGGGAGGGCAAAAATCAGTGATGTGATTTTATCACACAACAAAGGAAAGAGCTCTCCAAGATTCCCTCTGCAGGGGAATGAGGAGTAATGGCAGAAGACAGTGCCATTGAGGGCAAGAGCACGCTGCTACAACACAGGCAGGGCAGCACCTTTCTAAAGAAAGGCATATCAGCTTGCCAAAGAGCAACAGCAACTGCTGGTGTAGACTCTGCCCTGGAAACCAGCCAGGACGACTGCTGCTGCAGTGGATGTGCTCAGAAGTACAGAGCATTCTGGCTGCACTGCTAACCTTTCCAGCTGAGGACTCAGAGAAATGAGTCTCTCTTTCTTCTTTGCTGCTGCTTTCAAACAGTGCCACCCCCACCTTTGCTTTTACAGGCAAGGAATGCAGTGCAGACAGGCCAAAGTTTAGAGAGGCAAGATGGAGAAGAGCAAATACAAGAGCCAGAGTGAGAATGCAACAGCGGGAGAGAAGAGGACAAGAACAGAGTCCAGTGAGTGCAGGGGCACTGGCAGGCAGTTCGCTTGAGATGCTCTTGCTTGCCCAGAGCATATCAGCCACACAGAAACAAAGCCTGGCTCACGGAATCACTCCTGTCCTGAGCCCCTTTCCCAGACAATCCTGCCCAAGCCCTGGGACGCACAGATGGGATCCCTCACCTCTCGACTGATGGTTGCAACGTGGTGTTCACATATGCGAACCTCAGCGATGACATCATCCAGAGAGCCTCCATCCATGTACTCCATCACCAGCCAGAGTTCGTCGAGCACAAGGTAGCTGAAAGAAGGGAACAAGGCCATGCAGATGAACATGCATACATTGGTTTCTTTGCTTGATTCTTGTTTCCGGGTCCCTTTGTGACAAGGACAGAATTCAAGGAATAGACACTCCCTTCAGGCTGTGCATTGTTTGCAGTCTGTGCAGTCTCAAGGAGAACAGCACATCTGTGAAAAAGGAGATATTTTAGATGGCCAGCAAGCCAAAAGTACAGTTTAGTATCAGCCAAGATGAAAAACCTGTCCCGCATGGTATTTCTGGAAAGGAGCACCTAGTGTTCCTGGCATGGCCAGCCCTGGAAAAGAGGGGCAACAATCCAAGGGAAATCCTCCCTAGCATGCTTCATCAGCATTGAAGAAACTTGAAAAAATCAATCCTGAGACAACATGGAGGCAGTGAGCTTACAAGGTATTGACTTAGTATGGGAGGGTTGATTCAGGTTTTTGGCCAATGTTCCAACTCAGTGTTTGAAAGCCAGGGAAGACACATGCAGGCAAAATACACTCTCTTCCCATCCATTGGAGATGAGTAGAGAAATAATAATTAACTGATTATTAACAGCTCTATTTTCTGCCAGTGTCCAAAGTGGGGTTTTAACCTCGCATGCTTTTACTATGGAAACAAACCTTCATGGGAAGAGACCATGACCACTCACCTGTCTAAATAATCCACAACGTGGGGACTCTTATTCTTCTTCATGACCATGATTTCATTAAGCGCTTGTTGATTCCTATTCGGTCCTTGAAGATTGATTTTCTTAATGGCCACCTAGAATGACACAGAAAATCAGTAACTTTAGAAGCTGGTGGAATGAGACCACAACACACAAGGAGCGAGTGATTTTGCAATGACACAGGTGAGCTCTGCCAAAGTGCCTTGTGATTAGACAAAGGAGTAATTAGGAACTGACATTCCTACAGCTCATTTCTCTGCTCCTTTGGGGGCCAGTTCCAGGACACGTTGCCACTGACCACAATTTGCCTTGTCCACTTGTAAAAAATGGTGTGTCAACTCTCACCCCCCAAAGCTCTGAGCACACTCTCTGTTTCTCTGTCCATACTTCAGAGGAAGAAATGCGTGCCTTGGTACTCTGTGGATACATCTCGGGCTATAGGCAGGGCTTGGGGCTTTTAGGGACGCCTTGCAGATCTCTCCCTACGTGCAGTTCCCAAGTGCAGCACTGCAGGTGGCTAAGGAACTGGCAGGAACATTCAGATGTATTTGCTGGCAGCCAGAAATGGGAATTCAGGACTCTGAAGCCGTAGCCCCAGAGAGCAGTGAGATGCTCCAAGGCACCACCTTTGTTGGAGCAACTGAGAGCCAGGGAGAGCGTCCTTCTCTGAAAGGAACCGCTGCCCCCCTTGCCTTCCTTCTGGCAGCTGAGCAGGACAAAGACTGTCCCAAATGCAGCTGGCTGGCTGGCACCAGTCTGTGCTTCTTGTGCCTTTGCAGCACAGCTCTAGCCACAGCTGCAGCCACAGCTGACACGAGAGAGGAAAGCCCTGGAGAGCAGCAGAATCTGCAGGGGCTCTTGACATTTACCTGTCCTCCTGTGGCAGTGTCGATGGCTCTGCAAACCTCTCCAAAAGCCCTAGAAACAAAACAGCAGCAAAGAAAGGAGAAGCCATTTAGACGTTGGAGTGAAAGCCAGTCCAGACAGGAGATGTCTGCTGGAAATGCCTCCAACCTGCAGCATGCAGGAGGGCTCTGCCAGAAGGCAGATGATGCATTTTCCTCTCCAGTGCATGGGCACTGAGCCTGTTTCTGAAGCATTGGGCTTTAGTGGCTCAGCTCAAAAGGCCAGGTGATTCTTTCATCTTGGATTTCAGTTTCTAAACTGGGCAGTTTTTATCCTGATCACACTATTTCCTTCAGCAAACTCTTGGGAAGAAATGTTCCTTCAAACAGTTATCTGCCTGCTACAAAAAGCGGTGGTTGCTGTTTCTGGCAATGAAATCCAAGTGTCTTTGACAATTCCTTCTGACCACACTTCCAAATTCTAGCTGGTACTGAGAGATGGGGCAGACTAACCCCAGTGTCTGAATATGTTTGCAACTTGCCTGACTTCACCCTTGACAGATATTCCAGCAGCAAATCGTTGCCCCATGATTGCGTACAAGTAACTGTGGTTGGACTCACCCTCTGCCAACAATTTCCTCTTCAATGTATTTCCTTCGGGGATTTTCCATGCTCGCCATTTGCCCTGAGGGAAACAAAATGCAAGATGCTCACTTGAAAGCAGACATCCCACCATCCAAGAGATACAAAAGGCAGCCCTGCTGGGGCTCTACAGTCTGGGCTTCTGAGTCCTTTGTGGCCAGCTGGGTAACAACAACAACAACAACAATTGCAACAAGACAGGCAGCTCTGCAGTACAAGCAGGCCAGCACAGAGAATGATTTTCTACAGTCCTTTGAAGAGATCTCTTGAAAGAAAAGAAAGCACAGGGAGATGCATTCCCAGGAGAGGAGGGCATCTTCCCCACCTTGCAGCAGTTTGCCAAAGGAATGCCTTTCCCTTTGTAAACCCAAGCAGCTCATGCTCTAACCAATCCCAAGGGGCCTTCAGCAGCAGGACCCTCACCCTTGATGAGCAGGCTGAGCTGGAAGACGCCCTTGCCCGTGGCCCACGTGAAGAACCACACTGCTTCTCCTCCCCCTGACAGCAGGGATCAGTCCCTGCCATTGCACTCGCCCTCTCAGCCCCGCACACGTGCCCACCTTCCCGCAGCGGGCAAGGGCAGCAGGGACAGCAGTGCTCCTCAGGTGCCGGCGGGACACGGACAGCTGCCCAGAGGAGATGCTGACCCTCTGTGAGCCCAGCCCAGGCCGTGCAGGAGCCGGCCCAGAGCAGGGGCTGCTGCCTCGGGGCAGCTCCGCGCTGCAGCGGCCGGCCGGCAGCGGGACTCTCCCAGCTAAGGAAGGCTCCAGCCTCGGCACTCACACCAGCCCTCAGGGCCAGGGCAGCCACCGCCACAAAGCTGCCAAAGCCCAGGCACCAGCACTGACAAGCAATGGCAAGAAGGCACGGCCACACCCAGCCCCTTCCAAGCTGCTGCCCCCACTGAGGACACGGCAGGATTGGCTTGGAGAGCAGACACACCCAGGTGCACGTCAGTGCCCTTTTGTGCCAACAGGTGACGGGAGACAGAGAGTCAGCTGGGCTCTCTTCTCAGCCCCACCAGGTCTTATCTGAGGGCACAGGACCGGCAGCTGCTCTGGGCAAGAAGCAGCTTCAATGACTTGTGCTGTAGAATCACAAAGGGCTTGATGTGTTTTCCTAGAGACTGATCTGAGCAGGGCTTGGGCCAGTGGGTAGCATTCTAACAGTCATGGGAATGACTGGGAATCAGGTAGGAAAAAGTGTCATGGATCTGAGGAATATACAGCAGAGGGGCTGAAGGCTCACTCCTGAGAAATGCCTACAGTGCACTTTTATCTGATCATGCCCCAGGCCTATGTCTCTTGGATGTATCTTTCTAGGAACAAAACTAGGTTATTAAATGCAGATTGTAATAAAAAGATCTGTTTTTTTTTCATTGGGGGCACAAAAAAACCAGCTCTTGCTCTCTGTTTCTGCTGTCACCTGATGTTCTTTCCAAAGAGTCCTCACTGACAAATATATAATATTCTCATTAAAAACCCTGCAGATGTAGTAGTGGTTAATAAGAACAGTCATCAAAATGACGTCACTAAGACACATGGGGCAGAAGAGCTCCTTCAAGATGGAGAAAAAACCTCTACCCCAAAAAAATCCGTAAAAAAACCTAAACTAAAACCACAACCAGAAGACAAAATGCCAAAACCAATCAATTTCCGTGAAGGTTTTTTTTGCTCGGATGGCGGATGAGAAGTCAGGAGTCTAAGGAGAATTTAGGAAGCTGACTATTCTGTCCAGTTTGGCCACTAGCACACAGGACTTGCCCAGATCATTTGCTAGCTCACAGCCTTCTGCTGATGCAAGGACAACCCCTGCTTCTGCCTTTAGCAGCTGGGGAAGCTCAGGCAAACCCCAGGCACGTCCAAGCTGCCCTCAGAGGCAGCGGGAACACCCAGAGCACTCTCTTGCTGCCTTGGAGCACAGCCTCTCCTGTGGGGAGCCCTAAATGCTCCTGGGACACCAAAGTGAGGAGGATCATTGGGTCCAGCTGTGCTGGCACGTGCACACAATACACTGTCCCTCAGAGAAGAAAGACACAAGACATACTCAGGAGCTTCAGGGACTCATCCTCATCATCCTCCATCGCCTGTTGCTGAGCAGAAGCCGTGTCAGTGCTGGAGATGAACGAACTGCCCGGGTTCCACTGCACAGCTTGGCTAGCACTAGTGCCTTCAGGTGACACTGCTGGTCCTGCAGGTTCAACAGAAGAGCCTGTGGAGATCTGAGACAACAAAGGAGTTGGTGTCAGAAAGAAAAGTGGCTGGCAGAGATTAGCCCCAGATCCCATTTCAAATGCAAGCCCTTAGCAAGATGCTGTCAGCCACATGCAGGGCTCTGCCATGGGTTTGTTCTGATGTCCACTCCTCAAACTGGATGGCTCAAAGCCAAAGGCTGGTTTGACTGGAGTGCAAGGCCAGATTCATTGTCCATTTTCTCCAAAATGCATTTGCGTGGGTTTTCTGAAGGGTGACTGCCAAAATGACCATTCCACTTTCTCCCAAGGACGCTTTTCCCCCTCCAAGGGCTGCAGACACACTTGCAGCTCTTTGTTCAAATGTTCTACCTTCTCCCATGGAGTCCTCTTTTCCTCCGGCATCTTCTGAACGTGCCCACCCGGCAGCGCTGCTGCTTGGGACAGTTTCTGTGCCTCACAGGAATCTTGGGGCTCCTTGCTGCCAGTCACTTGATGGAAATCTTTGCAGGCTGCCAGGCGAGATGTCAACACTTCCACCTTAAGTCAAAGAGAGCAAAGCAGTCAGAGAGTCCAGCTTGTCCCTGTCAGCCAAGAGTCATCGACTGTGAGGAAAGGGAGAGGACCAGATTCACAAGGGATACAGACAGCTTCTTTCCAGATCCATCTGGGTCACCGTGTTCACCTGCAAGAACACCTCAAGAAACAAGGAGAGCAGGAAGAGGCCAGCAGGAATGAATTCAGATGACTGCTGGCCAAAAGGCCAAAGCACTAGTGACACTGTGCAAGTCAGCAGCTGAGATTCAGCAGAGCAGGGAGTGTCCTTCAGAGTGCCTGTGACACACACTGGATCAGGATGGCACTCAGAGGCATCACCCCACCCCCCTGCTGCTCTGCAGGGGAAAGGCAAGAAGGGCAGAAAGCGCCAGGTTGGTGACTGCAGTGGCTATTGCTCATTCACTCACTTGTTTCTGTAGAGCCTCTCGCTTCTCAAGGAGGAGACAAATTTTCGCTCGGCATTCTGTTTGAATCTCCATTTCTTCCTCCAGCCTCTTCTCCCATGCCTTGATCCTAGCCCGAGTTTTCTGCAGCTCTGCCTGCAGCTTGTCTCCAAAGTTCCGTAAAGAACAGGAGACAGAACCTTCCATCAGGGGAGTGGCTACTACTCCTCCGCTTACATGGTTTTGTTGATTGCCCCTCTCCTGATGGAGTTTCCATTGATCCTCAGTTCTTCTGATGTCTTCCCTGCTCTTCCTCCTCGCTGCCATCGTGTCACTCGGAGGTTTGGGCGGCTCTGCTTGTGCCTCTGCCTCCATGTTCTGTACACACAAATGCAGAGCAAGTGACTGGGAGATGCCATCAGGCTCAGCTTTTTCCTTTTTCAGCGTACAAATCATATTCATTCAGCCACTTCTTTCTGCTTCCCTGCCCACCTCTGCTTCCATTGTAACCCTCCTGTCCCAGTGCTGATCTCTGCAGATGACAAGGCTCTGTGCTTTCAGTGCCTGGGGGACTCCTGGCCTCCTCAGTCCCAGGAGCTCCATTGAATTCCCCTCTCCCTGCCCTTCACTCTGTCCCACTGTGACACTAGCAGTACAATCAGCCTCCATCTGGGGCTGAAGCTCCAACAGCCTCTTCGGAAGCTGACAGGGAACGTGTCTTTTGCCACACAGGAGAAGAGTGGCCCCCCAAAGATTCACGGACAACACATCATCTCTTAGCAGCTTATTAAAAGCCAAAAGACAGGTGGACTCCGAGTGCCTGCCAGCTCTGCTACTGACTGCTCTGCCAGAAGAGGCAAAAGAACAACCTGGCAACAAAGGCACCAAAATCCCTGTCTTCAAACAGCAACTCCACGTCCCCAGTGTGTCTCTGAAATGCTCCCGGGTAAGCACAGCCAAGAAGCTCCCGGGGACAAAGCACCCCAAAGAGCTTGTGTTCTCAGATCAAGACTTTTGGTGCCTGTGGGTACTTGGCACGTCTGTGGAGAGGGACAGGTGTCCCCAGACCACAGCGTCCCCTACGTATCCACCAAGGCTGAGCACAGTGCCTTTGACATGCTCCCTCCTCTGCAGACAGGGAACCTTCCTGCTCCAGGCTGGCCCCTATCAGAATCCCAGCAAGCTGGGGCCTAAACATGGCAGCTCAAAGCCCATTTTCCAGCTGTCACTGGCTGAGGGGAATGGCTAGGTCTGGCAGGACTGCAGCACTCAGCATTCTCAGCCACCAACAGCAAGAGCTGGCTGCTCAGAAACTTGCAGCTCTGCCTCGCACTAAAGACAGCACCCTCCAGAAGTGGCACTTACTGTCTGGGAAAGTTCCGGCTGTGGTGTGACAACAGCTGGAGCCTTGTGGTCATTTGGCTCCTCTTCGGCTTCTTGTCCAGGAGCAGAGGAAGCCGGAGGGGAGTCTGTTCTTCTTTCAGTGATCTGTGGACAGACAGGAGCGTGAGACACAGGTTCATTTAGAACCTTCTTTCTCTTCAGTTCTAGAACCAGCTGTACTAAGCACAAATCATCAACTTGGAGAGCAAGGGGATTCTAAGTCACTCTGCCTAAATTCTAATGGGCTGATTCAACTGGACACTGCAAATTGCTCCAAATTACATATTCCCCCTGACTACTATCAGGAAGCACCATTCTCTCTGCAAAACTTATCTTTTAGTTCTTTTAAAGCTCTGGAATGGAAAATTAGGAAATAGGCAGTGATGCCTCTGCTCTTGCTGCTGCAGACATGGAAATGGATTTTCTTGCAGCCTACTCAGCTGGCCCTCTACAGTCTACTGCCACAGGCCAAGCTCACAGCTTGCTGCACAATTCTTAAACACCAGGAACATCAAATGTTCTTTCCTTACTCACCTTGGGATCAGCACCTCTGAATACCCGGCTCAGGTGACCTGCAGTAGGCAAGGGAAAATGAAGCAGATGCTTTGAGAAAACTGGAGACAACCAGAGCATTTTCAGAAGACCTTCCAAGAAGGCCTCCCAGTCTACATTTTCAAAGCTGTCCTGCTCGACCCAGCAATGGAGGAATTGGCAAACTCTGCTGCCACAGACTCTCCCACGGAGGGAACGCAACCCCTGCAGGTTCCCTTGCAAATGCTGCCCACACGGCCGTGGCTACACACGTCCCCTTTTGAGCTGAACGTGTTGACAGGAGCTTTACCTAAGTGGCATCCCAATGGCCTTTCTGTTTCCAAATCAACTCAGTCACTAAGAAAGAGCAGGAAGACACAAAAACCAGGTTAGGTGACACTCAGGGAAAACCTCTACTTACCTGCCAGGTGAGTCAGGAAATAGCAAGAATAGGCAACTCCATAAACAGTGAAAGCTGCAGCGGTGAGTTGCCCAATCATTGTGGCAACTGCTGTGCAAGTTTGCAGAGTGCGCTCTAACGCTAGCTAAAAGGAGTCTCCTGTCAGTCAGCAGCTGCCCACTGACAAAAGCCTCAAGCACAGGACCAAGTTCCTGCACCGAGCAAGCCCAAGAGCTGCTCTGACACCCCTGAGGCCTTCCGGGCACCAAGGCAACCTTGCGATGTCACCATGACCACGTGGCAACCGTGCCCTGACATCACAAAGCAAACGCTCTGCCTTGATCTGGATGGATGGAGGAGGGCACGTGGACGCGACTACTGAGGACACATTGCAGATGCTAGAATTAAGGGCTGTCCTTTGGATCATTATGAATTGGCCTGGTCAGGGTGTAAATATTGTCACAGACTCATGATACGTAGTAGGGGTAGTGCTGCGGATTGGGGATGCATTGATAAAGGATATAAAGAATGACAGGTTATGGGAACTTTTGAGACAGCTGAGGCAAGCTGTTTGGCTGCGCTCAACTCCTTTTGCAATTTTGCATATTCGAAGCCACAAATGGTCAGAAGGTTTGGGTCAGGGTAATGCCATAACTGATCAGTTGGTTTCTGTTGCAGTACCACAAGACGGATTTCAGCAGGCACGTATTGCTCATGAGACTTTTCACCAGAATGCGCGAGGCCTAAAGAAACAGTTTCGCATATCTCTGAATGATGCCCGTGGTATTGTCAGATCCTGTCCTCTCTGTAGTCAGCATGGGCCTGGACTAGGGATGGGAGTAAACCCACAGGGCCTTGGAGCCAATCACATCTGGCAAATGGATGTAACTCACGTATCCTCCTTTGGTAGATTGAAATATGTGCATGTTACAATTGATCCTTTCAGTAAATTTATTTGGGCTTCAGCGCAGCCAAGAGAGAAAGCTCTCCACGTGGTACGACACCTAACTACTTGCTTTGCGGTGATGGGGGTGCCAGAACAGATTAAGACAGACAATGGCCCTGCATATGTGAGCAGCAGGATCCAAAGGTTCTTACAGAAGTGGGGTGTGACACACATCACAGGTATCCCACATTCACCAACAGGTCAGGCGATTGTGGAGCGAGCCCACCAAACACTCAAGGATTATCTGTTAAAATAGAAGGAGGAGGTGGATGTGCAGACCATGCTATCAAAAACACTATTTGTATTAAACTGTCTGTGTGTAATGGGGGACCACTCGGAGCCCCCTGCGGTCATCCACTCAGGCGGAGTAAAGGAGGAAGCAACTAAGCCATTGTTTAAAGTCATGTACCGAGATCCCAAAACTGGAGTATGGGAAGGTCCCGCAGAGGTTCAGTACATGGGTAGAGGTTATGTTTGTGTTCTTACCCCCACAGGGCCCCAATGGATACCTAGTAAATGGATCCGTCCTGCTAATGACCCTGCAAGAGTGACATCGATACTGGACAGCCAGGGTTAGAGGCGGTACACTTAATTGAAGACTTAAGGGCAAGAGAAAACCTACAACTGCTCTGGCAGTTTGACAAGGCAGTACAGAGATATCACTCCATGTCAATTCATACCCAAATAGCTAAGTTGCAAGAACTCACTAGTGATTTGCAGCAAGACACAGGCTTGGCTTTAACAGATTGGCTAAGATCTTTGGGGCGAGGGCCTTGGATAACCTCCCTACTGCAACATGTAATCAATATTGTGATTGTTATTTTACTGCTTGTCCTTTTTGTACCTTGCTTTTTTTGCTGCTTGCAACAGATGATGTATCGCGTAGCAGAAACAGTAACTACTCAACCCGCTGCGTTTGTGGCACAAAATAAAAAAGAGGGAATTGTTGAAGAACGGTTAGCAGAGCAAGGCCACGGATCATTAGAGGCCTCATGGCCCGATACCAAGTGCTAGCAGCCTACGCGCTGCTGAGACAAGCTGTCCTTGGGACAGCAGTAAGCACGGACACAGGCCAAAGATAAAAGAACTTGTGGTGAATAGAGCATAGCAGTAAGCACGTATACAAAGTTTTCAGCATGCCAAGAGGAGGAACATTCTCACGCTTGATATAGCCAATCAAGTATAGATGAGTAGTGTATGCTAACCAACTATAATTTGACAAGTATGCTGAACGCTTCGGGCAAAAGTATAAGAACGGATGTTATGAGCAATAAAGTTGAACAATGCTTTACCAATCATATTGATTGATTGCATTCTTCCCTCGCCGAAATCCTCCGCAGTGCAGCACATCCTGCGTAGGAGACGGTCCTGGTGTCCCAGAGGGAATTGTGCGTGGCTTTGCGGACAGTGGTGCAGATGGAGCCCAGGTCGCTGAGGGCCAGGTTGAGCAGGAGGAAGAACATGGGGCTGTGCAGGTGGTGGCCGCAGGCTACGGCGCTGGTGACCAGGCCGTGGCCCAGGAGGGCAGCCAGGGAGATGCCCAGGAAGAGGCAGAAGTGCAGGAGCTGCAGCTGCCGCGTGTCTGCCAGCGCCAGCGGGAGGAAGTGGCTGATGGAGCTGCTGTTGGACATTTGCTGTGGCTGCATATGGGGACGTGTTCATGGATAAAGGACAGTGACAAGTCAGGACTGGCTGCTTTGAGCCAAACCCGTGCCATTCCCTGTAGCCTGTCCTGCTGGTGTTGGTGTCTTTGGGGCGGACCCTGACTGCCGACACAACAGCAACACATTCGCTTAAGAGCTGGACTAGGTCAGTGCAAAAGATGGCGGCCAGGGCTGAGGGAGCCACACACAAGATGGCGGCCAGGGCTGGAGAACCACACACAAGATGGCGGCTGGGGCCGGGCTGCCAGGGCGGCTGATCTCACTAGGAGGCGCAGCCTCAGCCCTCTGGCTGCCATCCTGCGTGGGGCAGGCTGAGCCCCCCTGCAGTGTCTGTTGGAATGGACATTAACGGACACCCGGGAAAAGGACACGGTCTGGCACCTTTGCTCTGTGCACACAAACACAGACCAGCCAGTTTGGAACGCCAACTGGCAGTACTTTGATGTCAAGGCAATTCAAATAGGGGAAAATAGAACGAAACTCCAGGCATTGAACGTTTTAAAATAAAAACTTCTTTTTTTTTTTTTTTTTTTTTTTTTTTTTTTTGAAAGTGGGCTAAAAGCACTTCTTGTGCACATGGACTCCAATTAGCATCAAGCAGCATCACAAGTGGTTTCGTCCAGGCAGGAGTCACAGTGAGTGTGAGGTGATGAAAACGGAGATGGGATCTGCTTGAGGCGGATGGTGCAGCGGCTGCTCACCTGCGACGTGTATCCCACAGGGTACCCATTTCTTTAGAACACTATGAAGACTAGAGGGAATTGAAAGTCCACTGCAGTTTAGGTTGTTCTTCACGAGATTGTTCAAGTCGAGCACAGCCATTCTGTTCAGCAGACACACGGGCAGGGGCTTCTTGGAGCGCTGCTCTGGCACCCATTCTTTGGAGGAGGGGATTGCAGGAAAGAAGAAAAGAAGCTCATCAACTACTGAAGAGGAAGAGTCACTGACAGGAAGCAGTGGGTTAAGAAATGTGAGGGGAAAAAAGGCAGAAAACATGAGGTGACAAGTGTGAGAAATGGGAGTGGAAAAAGGAGGGAAGTGTGAGGGAAGAAAAGGGAAGGAAACCTGAGTGGGAAAGGCTGAGAAAACGGAGGGGAAAATGGTGAAGATGTGAGTGAAAGTAGGAGAGGAAGGTGAGAGGAGGAAAAGGCAGGACATATGACGGGAAAATTCTAAGAAACATAATCAGGGAAGGCTGAAAAACATAGAGGAAAAAATGGAGGGAAATGTGAGGGGAAGAGAGTGAGAAAATTACTGGCAGAGAGAGAGAAACAGGCAGCAAATGTGAGGGGAACATTGTGAGAATCCTGAGGGGAAAAGAGGGAGAAACCGAAGGGCAGAAAAAGGCAGAAAACATTAGGGGGGAAAAAAAGGGTGGGAAGTTGGATGGGAAAAGTGACAGAAAACAGGAGTGAAAAAAGGGCACAAAATGCTAGAGGAAAAGTATAAGCAACATGAGGGGGAAAGAATGATGAACGTGAGGGGAAAAGTGGGAGAAATGTAAGAGGGAAAGCCTGGAAAACATGAGGGCAAAAGTGAGAAACATGAGGAGACAACTTGGAGAAAAATGACTGAGGAAAGGAGAAAAGCATGAGGGGAGAAAAGGGCAGGGTAAGTGAGGGGAAAATTGTGAGAATCATGAGAGAACAAAAAAGCAGGAAAAAGCAGGAGTTGGGGAAATGTGAGAGGCAAAGTGTGAGGAAAGGGAGCTGAAAAGGGTGGGGAAAATGAGTAAAACTTGGGAGGCAAACATGACAGGAAAACTGTGAGACTCGAGAGGGGGAAGGAGTGGAAATGTGAGAGGGAAAAGAACAGGAAACGTGAAGGGAGAAGAGGAGAGAAGGCAGTATTGGCATGACAGCTGAAATGATTCCTAACACATTCCCCCATGCATTTGCCCATTTATTGCACTAGCCCAGGGCTTCTCTGTATGTCCGTCTCCCCCTGTGCCTTGATTCCTGTTCGGAAGCAGCAGAAGTGCAGGATGTGCCCACCAGCAGGAGCTGCTCCAGGCTGGGAAGGGGCCAGGTGGTGCTGATTTCCAGAGGCTTCTGTGTCCCAGGTGAGGCCAGGGCAGGAGTGGGTTGAAAGGTGCTGCTGCTGCTCCTCTGTGCCAGAGAGCCCTGGCTGGGCAGGGCACGGCGCCCACTGCACTGCGGGCTCTTTCTCCTGCCACAGCTGGGCACACCTGGCAAAACATCCTGATGACTTGTGGGGAAACCAAGGGCTTTGTGGAGGCTGCATTGCTCTGCACACACCCGGGCCACCTGCAGCACAGAGCTTTGGCCCCCAGAAATGTAAACCCGAGGGGAACAGCTGGAAAAGGTTTCATTTTCACCTTTCAATAGAAGCAACTAAAATCAAAGTTACCAAGAAGGGCTCCGATCCCTGGTGCCAGCTCGGTGTGAGAAAGGAGACATGACTTTATTTCAGTGCTGGGTGCGTGGGGAATCACTTTCCTAACACGTGCTCAGCCAGAAATCTCACCTACTCATTTGTAACCATGGAAACAAGACCTACTCATTACTGTGCTGAAACTCACAGGTTAAACATTCCCTCAAATTAGTTGACATATTTAAATCGCTTCTCAGAAGTTACTGACAGGAGAGTAGGGCTCTCTTGAGAGTCTCTGGTGGTCATTTGGGGAACATCCCATTCCTGCAATTCTCCTCTGATGCCCAAGAGCCTCCTACAACCACTCTTTTCCCCTTGAATTCATTCCAGCTACATTCTTAGGAAGACTACTCTATTCTCAAGGCTAAGGTAGCCACTTCCACACATCAATCACTGCACTGGGGGAATAGAGGGTTCAACACTGTTAATGGGAAGGGAATCCACGATTTGTTGCAGTTCAACATTTTCTCAACACTTTCTTTCTCTGGGAATTGCTCACAAGCATGTCCTCAATGCACCTTGAAATAGTTTTTGCTGACTGAAGCCACATTGTATCTTTCCTTCAGCAATTCAGAAAGAAAAACACAAATTGCTGACTGAAACCTTTCTACTCCCAAATCTGTTCACTGCTCAAGCACAAGCCTCAGGCTCATACCCGATTCCCTCAGTGAGATAGGAGGTAATATTTTGCTTCAGCTGAAGGGTTATTAGAAGAAAGAAGGAAAGTTGTTGGTTCTAGGTGTTGTTATTTAGGGTTTGGATTTGTTCTAGTTGATTTGTTGGGTGTTGCTGTGAGCTGGGAGAGGGGCCAGCGTGAAGACCAGACCAAAAGGGAAGTAGGGTAAGAGGGGAGGGGACAGAAAAGGAGGCGGTGGGGACAGAATAAAAGTTTCCTATTTCCCCGCCAAAGGGAAAGGGGACACGGTTCGCCCTGGGCTGGGAAAGGCAATAAAAAGCAGCATTTTCTGTGTGTGTGTTGTGTGTGTGTTTGGCTCTTGGGAGAGGGAGATACACACCCAGCTCAGGTGAATCCTTCCTCAGAAACAGTTCTCTTTGGCTTTGATGACTTTGTCTCCCCATTTAATTTCATCTAAGAGTTGGCTCCTTTCTAACACCCCTCTCCCAGCAGCTCAGGGCTGCATTGCACAGTGCTTGCTGTGTGCCAGAGAGCTCAAAGCAGGCTGGCCTGGCGCCCCGGAACATTTCTGCAGAACACTCCGCATTTCACCCCTTTGCTCTGGCTCAGTGCACAACTCCAGCACTGCAGGCGCTTCCTCCCAGAGCCGTGTGAGGCCCCGGCTCCTGCAGATGTGACCTGACAAGCTGTCCCTGCCTGCCGCTGGCCTCGGTTCCCCCGGCAGAAGCGCCGTGCCTGAAGGAGGCTGCCCTGTGCCGGAGCCTGCGGAGCAGCCCGGCTCCCTCCCCTGTGCCCAGAGCGCTGCACACACTGCTCGCCTTGGCCAGGAGTTAGAGGGCAGCCGGCACAAGGGTGGCAATCCTCAGCCAGGCCTGCAGCCCTCGGCTGTGGTTTGCCTTTCTCTGCTCCTGTGCACGCTCCGGACGGCCGATGCCACCGGGCTGTGCTGTGCCCAGCATGGCAACGCTTCCCCTCGGGAGCAGCCGGCTGCCAGCTGGGCTCTGAGAGCGCAGGATTCGCCCGGGGCCCCCAAGAGGCACCCAGGGCCGGGCTGCTGCCTCTTGCAGCTCCAAGGGCCTCCTTGCAGCTGCCTCTGCCCCGGCTCAGGCTGCTCCGGGCTCTGCCAGGGCTCTGCTGGGGCTCCAGCCTGGGCAAGGCGGGGCCTGGGCTCACCCTGCAGCCGCTGACAGCTCTGCACCAGCTCTGCGCCTTTCCCAGCAGCCTCCCTGATCTTTCTGCTGTCTCACTTGGGCAAAACTCTCCCCCAGACAAAGAGATTGCACTTAGGGATACAAATGCAAGTGGCAGCAACCCAAATGCTCTCGAGTCAGAGCTCAAGGCCTGCATCTGCACAGGGTATTTGGGCTGCCCCACTCGTCCTTTGGTTCTGCCTGCAAATGCCACTGCCCTTTCTGCCTCAAACACAAGTGCCACAGCTGGGTAAAACCCAGCCCCTGGGCCATATTCCAAAGGCACTGCGGTCCGGAGAGCATGACGAAAGAAGAGCCTACTCCCCCTTCAAACCGTACCAAAGAAGGCATCAATGTCACTTTCCACCTCTAAGCAAAAATGGACAGTTCAGAAGGAAATGTTGAGCATTCTCACAGGCTCAGAAGGAGGACAATCTTCAAAATGACTTGAGGTTTCAGAAACTTTATTTACAATCCTAGGCCAAAATACTACCCTACAATCCCAGGCTAAAATCCTACTCTACAATCTACTACAATGCTGGTGATGGAAGAAAAAGTTTTTAAGTGACTGGTCCATTCCTGTCAACTCCTTCCACCTCTTAAAGGTAAGGATGAGTGGCACCAGGCTGGATGTAGGCTTGGCCGATGTTACAAATGGATGCTGCACAAAGGAAAACAAAAAAGCCAAGAATGAACCATTACTTTCCAAGCTAAGAGCCCCAAAGGCAGGGTAATCTTTTTTTCAATGAAAAGGGGATTGAGTCAGAGTAGGTCTAAGGAGCAACAGTGGGACAACAGTGGCACAGCTTACTGCAAGAGCTGCTAAATGCCCCAGGCCTGGAAATATTTCAGGTCTGAGCATCCTGATCTCTTGAAAGACGCCCCTGCTCATTGCAGGGCACTTGGAGCAGATGACCCTTACAGGTCCCTGCCAGCCCAGCCCAGTCTAGGATTCCTGGCTGTTCTCATTTGAACAGCACCAAGAGTGGAGGCGAGGAGGACGAGGCTCATCTGATGCCTGGCACTTCAGTGCAGGAGGAGCCCGTCCCTGGGACACTGTTTCCCCTGCAGCCCCTTGGCATTTTACCTGCAGCAGCTCCTTGGCAGACCAGCGCCGCTCCTCGTCTCTCTGCAGGCAGCAGCTCAGGAAGTCACGCAGCGAAGGGGAGAGAAGCTTGGGCTGCCGCAGCTCTGGGATCCCTTTGGTGGCTATCAGGAATCGAGCCTGGAGAAAAAGGAAAGACGAGTCTCTCAGCTGCTTCTTTCACATCTGGAACTGCTCTCCCAGATCCCATTGTTTCAGCTGCACTCTGCAGTGGCAGTTTCTGCTGTGGCACAGAGGAAGAGATGACTTTCCTGGACCAACAAAAAACCCAAAGCCTGATGCAGTCACAGCTTTTCCAGCATCCAGCAGATCTTGCCCTGGCAGCTGATTTCATTGACTGACCTCCTTAGTGGAAACTACATCAGCAAAAGCACCTTTGCTTCTCTGAGGATTCACCTGACCAGCTTGACAGGCTAGTTGGAAGAGGGACTTTGCTCTACTAACTCACTCTAGTATTTCCAAGGAGTATGACATGAAAAGCATCTCTGCAGCACTTGTTGGTCCCTTAAGCACAGCTGCTATAAAAGTCATCAAGCTTTTTCCTTGGTTCTTGAAAACAATGGTAATTAAAAGTAAAGAAAGGAAATCCCTCAGTTAAGGCAAGTTTCCCTGTGAGAAGAATGGGGGTACACTTCTCTCCAAACCACTGCTTTAGAAACTTTGTTGGGTTTGGGTTTCTTTCCTTCATTTCAGGAAAGAGAACAGCAGCTCTAAGATGCTTGTTTCCTGTTAGTAGGGCCATCTACACGGCCAAAAGAGCTGGAAGGACTTCTAAGCCAAAGCCAAATGTTGCCTGAGAAGGGAGATTGTCTGCCTGGGCTAAGGCTTGAGTTCCCCCATGGATGCAACCAAAACCCCAGCAGATGCTGATGTGCTGCAGGGACATTTTCAGAAAGGGACCGTGGTGGAAGTAGTTCCAGCAGATGGCAATGGCATTTTGTCCAATGGCACACAGAACGTGGGATGGGGGAGAAAGACAGCGGGATCAGAGAGTATTTACACCTTACCGAGAGAGGACCTTTATTCCCGTAAGGAGGTTCTCCTTCCACCATTTCAATGCCCACAATTCCAAAAGACCAGATGTCTGCTTTGGGGCCATAGGACTCAGCTTTTGCAATTTCAGGCGCCATCCACCAAGCAGTCCCAGTCACCGATCTCCGTCTACTCTGCTTATAGGTGAGTTGAGCAGAGAGGCCAAAATCAGCTGGGGAGAGAGCAAAAGACCGTTTTTATTTGAATCCTGTGCAATTAGGAAAGCAAGGAAAAGAATTGCCCAGTTGAAGTTGGAGAATGTGCTGCTGAATCTCCTGGACAACTGTCCCTGCTCTGTTTCCTCAGGACTTTAGCCAAGGAAATATGGCATTGGCTGCTTCAAAAATCCCCACATTTTTTACACGGCCTCCAGCAGTGTCTTTTGTTCCCCTGAAGCTTTAGACCTGTAGCCCCCTCCCTCTGGAAGGGACACACACAGAGCAATGCCACTGTGGACGGCTCGATCCTTGCCATAGGTCTGTGCACGTTGCCACCGCGTGGTCAGCTCACAACAGGCTCCCTGCACTGCCACCAGCACCGTTTTGGGGGGGCTGGCACTCACTCAAAAGCAGCCCCACAGCCCACATATCCCTGGAACGCTGCACCTGCCCAAGAATATACTGACCCAGCTTGACAGAGCCATCCGTTTTGAGGAGAATGTTGAGGCTCTTCACATCTCGGTGTATCACGTGGTTGGAATGGAGAAAATCCAGTCCTTGCAGGCACTGAGAGAGAAACCAGAAACGGGAGGGCAAAAATCAGTGATGTGATTTTATCACACAACAAAGGAAAGAGCTCTCCAAGATTCCCTCTGCAGGGGAATGGGGAGTAATGGCAGAAGACAGTGCCGTTGAGGGCAAGAGCTCGCTGCTCCAACACAGGCAGGGCAGCACCTTTCTAAAGAAAGGCATGTCAGCTTGCCAAAGAGCAACAGCAACTGCTGGTGTAGACTCTGCCCTGCAAACCAGCCAGGACGACTGCTGCTGCAGTGGATGTGCTCAGAAGTACAGAGCATTCTGGCTGCACTGCTAACCTTTCCAGCTGAGGACTCAGAGAAATGAGTCTTTCTTCTTTGCTGCTCCTTTCAAACAGTGCCACCCCCACCTTTGCTTTTGCAGGCAAGGAATGCAGTGCAGACAGGCCAAAGTTTAGAGAGGCAAGATGGAGAAGAGCAAATACAAGAGCCAGAGTGAGAATGCAACAGCGGGAGAGAAGAGGACAAGAACAGAGTCCAGTGAGTGCAGGGGCACTGGCAGGCAGTTCGCTTGAGATGCTCTTGCTTGCCCAGAGCATATCAGCCACACAGAAACAAAGCCTGGCTCACGGAATCGCTCCTGTCCTGAGCCCCTTTCCCAGACAATCCTGCCCAAGCCCTGGGACGCACAGATGGGATCCCTCACCTCTCGACTGATGGTTGCAACGTGGTGTTCACATATGCGAACCTCAGCGATGACATCATCCAGAGAGCCTCCATCCATGTACTCCATCACCAGCCAGAGTTCGTCGAGCACAAGGTAGCTGAAAGAAGGGAACAAGGCCATGCAGATGAACATGCATACATTGGTTTCTTTGCTTGAGTCTTGTTTCCGGGTCCCTTTGTGACAAGGACAGAATTCAAGGAATAGACACTCCCTTCAGGCTGTGCATTGTTTGCAGTCTGTGCAGTCTCAAGGAGAACAGCACATCTGTGAGAAAGGAGATATTTTAGATGGCCAGCAAGCAAAAAGTACAGTTTAGTATCAGCCAAGATGAAAAACCTGTCCCGCATGGTATTTCTGGAAAGGAGCACCTAGTGTTCCTGGCATGGCCAGCCCTGGAAAAGAGGGGCAACAATCCAAGGGAAATCCTCTCTAGCATGCTTCATCAGCATTGAAGAAACTTGAAAAAATCAATCCTGAGACAACATGGAGGCAGTGAGCTTACAAGGTATTGACTTAGTATGGGAGGGTTGATTCAGGTTTTTGGCCAATGTTCCAACTCAGTGTTTGAAAGCCAGGGAAGACACATGCAGGCAAAATACACTCTCTTACCATCCATTGGAGATGAGTAGAGAAATAATAATTAACTGATTATTAACAGCTCTATTTTCTGCCAGTGTCCAAAGTGGGGTTTTAACCTCGCATGCTTTTACTATGTAAACAAACCTTCATGGGAAGAGACCATGACCACTCACCTGTCTAAATAATCCACAATGTGGGGACTCTTATTCTTCTTCATGACCATGATTTCATTAAGCGCTTGTTGATTCCTATTCGGTCCTTGAAGATTGATTTTCTTAATGGCCACCTAGAATGACACAGAAAATCAGTAACTTTAGAAGCTGGTGGAATGAGACCACAACACACATGGAGCGAGTGATTTTGCAATGACACAGGTGAGCTCTGCCAAAGTGCCTTGCGATTAGACAAAGGAGTAATTAGGAACTGACATTCCTACAGCTCATTTCTCTGCTCCTTTGGGGGCCAGTTCCAGGACACGTTCCCACTGACCACAATTTGCCTTGTCCACTTGTAAAAAATGGTGTGTCAACTCTCACCCCCCAAAGCTCTGAGCACACTCTGTTTCTCTGTCCGTACTTCAGAGGAAGAAATGCGTGCCTTGGTACTCTGTGGATACATCTCGGGACCTAGGCAGGGCTTGGGGCTTTTAGGGACGCCTTGCAGATCTCTCCCTACGTGCAGTTCCCAAGTGCAGCACTGCAGGTGGCTAAGGAACTGGCAGGAACATTCAGATGTATTTGCTGGCAGCCAGAAATGGGAATTCAGGACTCTGAAGCCGTAGCCCCAGAGAGCAGTGAGATGCTCCAAGGCACCACCTTTGTTGGAGCAATTGAGAGCCAGGGAGAGCGTCCTTCTCTGAAAGGAACCGCTGCCCTCCTTGCCTTCCTTCTGGCAGCTGAGCAGGACAAAGACTGTCCCAAATGCAGCTGGCAGGCTGGCACCAGTCTGTGCTTCTTGTGCCTTTGCAGCACAGCTCTAGCCACAGCTGCAGCCACAGCTGACACGAGAGAGGAAAGCCCTGGAGAGCAGCAGAATCTGCAGGGGCTCTTGACATTTACCTGTCCTCCTGTGGCAGTGTCGATGGCTCTGCAAACCTCTCCAAAAGCCCTAGAAACAAAACAGCAGCAAAGCAAGGAGAAGCCATTTAGACGTTGGAGTGAAAGCCAGTCCAGACAGGAGATGTCTGCTGGAAATGCCTCCAACCTGCAGCATGCAGGAGGGCTCTGCCAGAAGGCAGATGATGCATTTTCCTCTCCAGTGCATGGGCACTGGGCCTGTTTCTGAAGCATTGGGGTTTAGTGCCTCAGCTCAAAAGGCCAGGTGATTCTTTCATCTTGGATTTCAGTTTCTAAACTGGGCAGTTTTTATCCTGATCACACTATTTCCTTCAGCAAACTCTTGGGAAGAAATGTTCCTTCAAACAGTTATCTGCCTGCTACAAAAAGCGGTGGTTGCTGTTTCTGGCAATGAAATCCAAGTGTCTTTGACAATTCCTTCTGACCACACTTCCAAATTCTGGCTGGTACTGAGAGATGGGGCAGACTAACCCCAGTGTCTGAATATGTTTGCAGCTTGCCTGACTTCACCCTTGACAGATATTCCAGCAGCAAATCGTTGCCCCATGATTGCGTACAAGTAACTGTGGTTGGACTCACCCTCTGCCAACAATTTCCTCTTCAATGTATTTCCTTCGGGGATTTTCCGTGCTCGCCATTTGCCCTGAGGGAAACAAAATGCAAGATGTTCACTTGAAAGCAGACATCCCACCATCCAAGAGATACAAAAGGCAGCCCTGCTGGGGCTGTACAGTCTGGCCTTCTGAGTCCTTTGTGGCCAGCTGGGTAACAACAACAACAACAACAATTGCAACAAGACAGGCAGCTCTGCAGTAAAAGCAGGCCAGCACTGATTTCTACAGTCCTTTGAAGAGATGCCTTGGCAGAAAACAAAGCACAGGGAGATGCATTCCCAGGAGAGGAGGGCATCTTCCCCACCTTGCAGCAGTTTCCCAAAAGAATGCCTTTCCCTTTGTAAACCCAAGCAGCTCATGCTCTAACCAATCCCAAGGGGCCTTCAGCAGCAGGACCCTCACCCTTGATGAGCAGGCTGAGCTGGAAGACGCCCTTGCCCGTGGCCCACGTGAAGAACCACACTGCTTCTCCTCCCCCTGACAGCAGGGATCAGTCCCTGCCATTGCACTCGCCCTCTCAGCCCCGCACACGTGCCCACCTTCCCGCAGCGGGCAAGGGCAGCAGGGACAGCAGTGCTCCTCAGGTGCCGGCGGGACACGGACAGCTGCCCAGAGGAGATGCTGACCCTCTGTGAGCCCAGCCCAGGCCGTGCAGGAGCCGGCCCAGAGCAGGGGCTGCTGCCTCGGGGCAGCTCCGCGCTGCAGCGGCCGGCCGGCAGCGGGACTCTCCCAGCTAAGGAAGGCTCCAGCCTCGGCGCTCACACCAGCCCTCAGGGCCAGGGCAGCCACCGCCACAAAGCTGCCAAAGCCCAGGCACCAGCACTGACAAGCAATGGCAAGAAGGCACGGCCACACCCAGCCCCTTCCAAGCTGCTGCCCCCACTGAGGACACGGCAGGATTGGCTTGGAGAGCAGACACACCCAGGTGCACGTCAGTGCCCTTTTGTGCCAACAGGTGACGGGAGACAGAGAGTCAGCTGGGCTCTCTTCTCAGCCCCACCAGGTCTCATCTGAGGGCACAGGACCGGCAGCTGCTCTGGGCAAGAAGCAGCTTCAATGACTTGTGCTGCAGAATCACAAAGGGCTTGATTTGTTTTCCTAGAGACTGATCTGAGCAGGGCTTGGGCCAGTGGGTAGCATTCTAACAGTCATGGGAATGACTGGGAATCAGGTAGGAAAAAGTGCCATGGATCTGAGGAATATACAGCAGAGGGGCTGGAGGCTCACTCCTGAGAAATTCCTACAGTGCACTTTTATCTGATCATGCCCCAGGCCTGTGTCTCTTGGACTTATCTTTCTAGGAACAAAACTAGGATATTAAATACAGATTGTAATAAAAGGATCTGTTTTTTTCATTGGGGGCACAAAAAAAACAGCTCTTGCTGTCTGTTTCTGCTGTCACCTGATGTTCTTTCCAAAGAGTCCTCACTGACAAATATATAATCTTCTCATTAAAAAACCTGCAGATGTAGTAGTGGTAAATAGGAACAGTCATCAAAATTACGCCACTGAGACTCATGGGGCAGAAGAGCTCCTTCAAGATGGAGAAAAAACCTCTACCCAAAAAAATCTGGGAAAAAACCCAAACTAAAACCACAACCAAAAGACAAAATGCCAAAACCAATCAATTTCCGTGAAGGTTTTTTTTGCTCGGATGGCGGATGAGAAGTCAGGAGTCTAAGGAGAATTTAGGAAGCTGACTATTCTATCCAGCTTGGCCACTAGCACACAGGACTTGCCCAGATCATTTGCTAGCTCACAGCCTTCTGCTGATGCAAGGACAACCCCTGCTTCTGCCTTTAGCAGCTGGGGAAGCTCAGGCAAACCCCAGGCACGTCCAAGCTGCCCTCAGAGGCAGTGGGAACACCCAGAGCACTCTCTTGCTGCCTTGGAGCACAGCCTCTCCTGTGGGGAGCCCTAAATGCTCCTGGGACACCAAAGGGAGGAGGATCATTGGGTCCAGCTGTGCTGACACGTGCACACCATACACTGTCCCTCAGAGAAGAAAGACACAAGACGTACTCAGGAGCTTCAGGGACTCATCCTCATCATCCTCCATCTCCTGTTGCTGAGCAGAAGCCCTGTCAGTGCTGGAGATGAACGAACTGCCCGGCTTCCACTGCACAGCTTGGCCAGCACTAGTGCCTTCAGGTAACACTGCTGCTGCTGCAGGTTCAACAGAAGAGCCTGTGGAGATCTGAGACAACAAAGGAGTTTGTGTCAGAAAGAAAAGTGGCTGGCAGAGATTAGCCCCAGATCCCATTTCAAGTGCAAGCCCTTAGCAAGATGCTGTCAGCCACATGCAGGGCTCTGCCATGGGTTTGTTCTGATGTCCACTCCTCAAACTGGATGGCTCAAAGCCAAAGGCTGGTTTGACTGGAGTGCAAGGCCAGATTCATTGTCCATTTTCTCCAAAATGCATTTGCATGGATTTTCTGAAGGGTGACTGCCAAAATGACCATTCCGCTTTCTCCCAAGGACGCTTTTCCCCTTCCAAGGGCTGCAGACACACTTGCAGCTCTTTGTTCAAATGTTCTACCTTCTCCCATGGAGTCCTCTTTTCCTCCGGCATCTTCTGAACGTGTCCAACCGGCAGCGCTGCTGCTTGGGACAGTTTCTGTGCCTCACAGGAATCTTGGGGCTCCTTGCTGCCAGTCACTTGATGGAAATCTTTGCAGGCTGCCAGGCGAGATGTCAACACTTCCACCTTAAGTCAAAGAGAACAAAGCAGTCAGAGAGTCCAGCTTGTCCCTGTCAGCCAAGAGTCATCGACTGTGAGGAAAGGGAGAGGACCAGATTCACAAGGGATACAGACAGCTTCTTTCCAGATCCATCTGGGTCACCGTGTTCACCTGCAAGAACACCTCAAGAAACAAGGAGAGCAGGAAGAGGCCAGCAGGAATGCATTCAGATGACTGCTGGCCAAAAGGCCAAAGCACTAGTGACACTGTTCAAGTCAGCAGCTGAGATTCAGCAGAGCAGGGAGTGTCCTTCAGAGTGCCTGTGGCACACACTGGAGCAGGATGGCACTCAGAGGCATCACCCCACCCCCCTGCTGCTCTGCAGGGGAAAGGCAAGAAGGGCAGAAAGCACCAGGTTGGTGACTGCAGTGGCTATTGCTCATTCACTCACTTGTTTCTGTAGAGCCTCTCGCTTCTCAAGGAGGAGACAAATTTTCGCTCGGCATTCTGTTTGAATCTCCATTTCTTCCTCCAGCCTCTTCTCCCATGCCTTGATCCTAGCCCGAGTTTTCTGCAGCTCTGCCTGCAGCTTGTCTCCAAAGTTCCGTAAAGAACAGGAGACAGAACCTTCCATCAGGGGAGTGGCTACTACTCCTCCGCTTACATGGTTTTGTTGATTGCCCCTCTCCTGATGGAGTTTCCATTGATCCTCAGTTCTTCTGATGTCTTCCCTGCTCTTCCTCCTTGCTGCCATGGTGTCACTTGGAGGTTTGGGCGGCTCTGCTTGTGCCTCTGCCTCCACGTTCTGTACACACAAATGCAGAGCAAGTGACTGGGAGATGCCATCAGGCTCAGCTTTTTCCTTTTTCAGCGTACAAATCATATTCATTCAGCCACTTCTTTCTGCTTCCCTGCCCACCTCTGCTTCCATTGTAACCCTCCTGTCCCAGTGCTGATCTCTGCAGATGACAAGGCTCTGTGCTTTCAGTGCCTGGGGGACTCCTGGCCTCCTCAGTCCCAAGAGCTCCATTGAATTCCCCTCTCCCTGCCCTTCACTCTGTCCCACTGTGACACTAGCAGTACAATCAGCCTCCATCTGGGGCTGAAGCTCCAACAGCCTCTTCGGAAGCTGACAGGGAACGTGTCTTTTGCCACACAAGAGAAGAGTGGCCCCCCAAAGATTCACGGACAACACATCATCTCTTAGCAGCTCTTTAAAAGCCAAAAGACAGGTGGACTCCGAGTGCCTGTCAGCTCTGCTACTGCCTGCTCTGCCTGAAGAGGCAAAAGAACAACCTGGCAACAAAGGCACCAAAATCCCTGTCTTCAAACAGCAACTCCACATCCCCAGTGTGTCTCTGAAATGCTCCCGGGTAAGCACAGCCAAGAAGCTCCCGGGGACAAACCACCCCAAAGAGCTTGTGTTCTCAGATCAAGACTTTTGGTGCCTGTGGGTACTTGGCACGTCTGTGGAGAGGGACAGGTGTCCCCAGGCCACAGCGTCCCCTACGTATCCACCAAGGCTGAGCACAGTGCCTTTGACATGCTCCCTCCTCTGCAGACAGGGAACCTTCCTGCTCCAGGCTGGCCCCTATCAGAATCCCAGCAAGCTGGGGCCTAAACACGGCAGCTCAAAGCCCATTTTCCAGCTGTCACTGGCTGAGGGGAATGGCTAGGTCTGGCAGGACTGCAGCACTCAGCATCCTCAGCCACCAACAGCAAGAGCTGGCTGCTCAGAAACTTGCAGCTCTGCCTCGCACTAAAGACAGCACCCTCCAGAAGTGGCACTTACTGGCTGGGAAAGTTCCGGCTGTGGTGTGACCACAGCTGGAGCCTTGTGGTCATTTGGCTCCTCTTCGGCTTCTTGTCCAGGAGCAGAGGAAGCCGGAGGAGAGTCTGCTCTTGGTTCTGGGATCTGTGGACAGACAGGAGCGTGAGACACAGGCTCATTTAGAACCTTCTTTCTCTTCAGCTCTAGAACCAGCTCTACTAAGCACAAATCATCAACTTGGAGAGCAAGGGGATTCTAAGTCACTCTGACTAAATTCTAATGAGCTGATTCAACTGGACACTGCAAATTGCTCCAAATTACATATTCCCCCCTGACTACTATCAGGAAGCACATTCTCTCTGCAAAACTGATCTTTTAGTTCTTTTAAAGCTCTGGAATGGAAAATTAGGAAATAGGCAGTGATGCCTTTTCTCTTGCTGCAGCAGACATGGAAATGGATTTTCTTGCAGCCTACTCAGCTGGCCCTCTACACTCTACTGCCACAGGCCAAGCTCACAGCTTGCTGCACAATTCTTAAACGCCAAGAACATCAAATGTTCTTTCCTTACTCACCTCGGGATCAGCACCTCTGAATACCCGGCTCAGGTGACCTGCAGTGGGCAAGGGAAAATGAAGCAGATGCTTTGAGAAAACTGGAGACAACCAGAGCATTTTTAGAAGACCTTCCAAGAAGGCCTCCCAGTCTACATTTTCAAAGTTGTCCTGCTTGACCCAGCAAGGGAGGAATTGGCAAACTCTGCTGCCACAGACTCTCCCACGGAGGGAACGCAACCCCTGCAGGCTCCCTTGCAAATGCTGCCCACATGGCCCTGGCTACACACAGCCCCTTTTGAGCTGAACATGTTGACAGCACCTTTACCCAAGTGGCATCCCAATGGCCTTTCTGTTTCCAAATCAACTCAGTCACTAAGAAAGAGCAGGAAGACACAAAAACCAGGTTAGGTGACACCCAGGGAAAACCTCTACTTACCTGCCAGGTGAGTCAGGAAATAGCAGGAATAGGCAACTCCATAAACAGTGAAAACTGCAGCGGCGAGTTGCCCAATCATTGTGGCAACTGCTGTGCAAGTTTGCAGACTGCGCTCTAACGCTAGCTAAAAGGAGTCTCCTGTCAGTCAGCAGCTGCCCACTGACAAAAGCCTCAAGCACAGGACCAAGTTCCTGCACCGAGCAAGCCCAAGAGCTGCTCTGACACCCCTGAGGCCTTCCGTGCACCAAGGCAACCTTGCGATGTCACCATGACCACGTGGCAACCGTGCCCTGACATCACAAAGCAAAGCCCCGTGACGGTCTGTGAATCGATAGAGATGGATAGAGTGATGTTTGTGTTGGTCTAGGCTGCATTTTTACCTTTTCCCCCCTCAGCTGCCTGTTTCAGCTCTTGTTTCTCCCCCTGTGCCCCCTGTGTCCCCTGTTGCTGTGCTGGGTCCGAGCTGGCGGCCGGGCCGGGCGGAGCAGCAGTTCCAGCCCCGGCTGTCCCTGGAGCGCTGGGAGCTGCCGGTGGCCCCAGGCACTGTCCCCTGAGCCAGTGCCATCTGCTGTCCTTGTCCAGGGGTGCTGCTCTGCAGGGGAGGAAGCAAGAACAGAGTGAAAGGCTTTGAAGATGGGGCGGCGGGAATCCCTCTGCTTAGATTTCTGTTTAAAGATAAATGGACTGTAGCATAGAGAGGAATAATTTCATGGATATTTATATATGCAAGTTACTATTTGTATAGGAATATTTCTGTATGTATCTTGGTATATTTATAAATGTATGCTACATATATATGTGTCTGTATATATGCATACATCTTTGTAATAACATATGTATATATGGATGTAAGTATATGTATATGTAAGTATGCTGTTCTATGTGTTTTAATTCTATTTCCTATGAATAGAGTTGTGTAGGTATTTCTATTCATGCAGTTGGAGTTATATGGCTCTTTAAATAGGTATATTGGTATTCCTAGAAGTAAATATATCTAGTTTTCTATTTCCATATGTGTATTGACTTCTGTATTTTGAGGTGGGTGTATCTGGGTGTATCTTTCTATTTAAACGTGTATGGAGATGTATAGTTGTGTCATTGTATCGATTGAGATCTTTGTAGACGATGGTTTAGATAGAAATACTGATATTTTTGTATTCCTAGATGGGCTTTAGGCTTGCAGTAATACGTAATAAATTAAGTTGCTAAACACCTAATTGATCTTTGTGTCTAGTGACTTGTTGTAGATGTTGGCAATAAATTAAGTTTTCTTAACTGAAGTGGATATTTCTATATTTTTACATAGCATTGTAAAAATCTAATAAATTCCTTTTTTTAAGACTCAAATTGACATCGGCATAGTTCTGTATTGTCAGCGCAGGTGTAGCAATTTGTAATAAATGACATTTTTCATGTGAAATCAATTCTTGTGTATTTGTCGATCAGCAGTGCAGCTGTAGGAATCTGCAAGAAATTACAATTGTCAACTGCGATGGGTGTTTTGTGATTTGTGCTGTCCAGAGCAATGAGCAGTTGTAAATACTGGAGGATTTTGGCCATGGAAATCTCCATCCATGCCCAGCACATGCCCCACTTGCACTCAGGCTGGCCAAGGCAGGTGCAGATTTGGGATGGCAGCAGAGCCACACCTTGGCTGAGAACTCGCTCCAAAGGCCGCTGAGAAAACTCCGGGATTCCACGGAGCATCCAGCTCCAACCAGAGGCACCCAGGGAGGACAAATCCACCCGCCATGCCACGGGCAGCTCTTCAGGAAGCGCTCCAAGTGTCCCTCTGAAGGTCATCCTGGAGCCCAGGAGCCAACAGGGATCCTGAGCCAGCTCCGCTGCCTTTGGCAGCACTTTGCAAACGAGCTGCAGCAAGGGGGAGGCCGCAGGGCTGTGAGTGCTGCAGGCTGGGGATGAAGGAAGGGCCATGGACACCTGTGCTGACATGCTCCAGAATCCACAAGGATTCTGGGGGAGAACTGGCAAGCAACAAGTTCCCACAGCCACGACAGTGATGGAAGCCCTTGCTGTGAAGTTCCCTGGAGGAACTCCCAGGGGAGTTGCTGCTATAAGAACTAGTACCAGAAGGCACAAATGTAGGAACACTAGGAGATGGCCTCTAGGACCCACAGGCAATAGCTTAGGGAAAGATCAACTCTATATTTGATATATTCTATTGATTATGGCATATCAAAATATAGAATATGCAGCATTATATTTGATAAATTGCATCTATGATACATATAAATATGTACCATTGAGTGCAGTTTCATAAATATTTTCATTTCATATAGATCTGATACATTCTTCCCACTTGGGGGAGTGAAGATGTACTGCTGTTGAGAACCTTCTGCCCACACAGCAGCCAGCCCACAGGGCTGTGCGTGCACACCCACCCACCGTCCTTGTTCTTCTCGGCATCTTGGGGCTGCTGTTGGCACAGAACTGGGATGAATTGAACTCGACACACCTGTCCATGTCCAGCCTGTCATCAACGCTGATGTGGCAGGGCACAACACACAGCTCTCAAATCACTCACATTATCATACATGCTTTCATTCCTGCTGGGGAATGGGGAACTTAGAAACACCAAAGACACAGAAAAGAGGTGGAAAAAGTTGGGATCTTTGGTACACTGCTGGTACCCTCATGGAGGAACATTTGTTGGGTTTTTTAAGGTCATAACTTTCCAAAAACTAGCAAAGCTGCTCAGCATCGGTCACCCAGTTGTGAACGGTTTTCTTGACTCGGCAAAACTGCAGTGTTAACTGCGGACTCCGTCCTTGGTTCAAACCACCTGCCCTGACCTGCAGACAAAAGCACCAGCACCAGCAGAAGCTACATCAGCCACTTTTCTCCAAAAGCTCTCTTCAATATGCCAGAGGAAAGGAAAACATGTCAGACAGTGTGGACTAATGACAAGACTCTGAGCAACAGTTAAAAAGCCAAGGGCCGCAGCATTCTGGGACACCCCTCGTGCTCCAAGGCAGCCAGGCCGCCCTGGCTGCCCGGGACCCTGCGCTCCACGGGCTCTGCAGAGCTGCACAGCGGGGAGGCAGCCTCGGGCACCTCAGGCCCTGGGCACCAGTGGCCTTCTTGGTCTGGACGGCTGCCTCTGGGCAAATGCAGCCTGCTGGCCCTCTGCTCTTGGCCCTAGCCCGGCCTTGCAGGGCTAATCCTGCTCCCGCTCTGAAACGTGCTCAAGAGGGACTCATTTGTTTCCAGCTTTCCAGGGCATTGATTTGCACCACAAAATACTGAAGGACTAAGGCCTGAACAACAGGTCCTGAGCTAAATCTGCCCTCTGGATGACCCTTCCAACCAAACGTTCAATGGATCTGCTCCTTAACCAAGTGTTACTATCATTAGGATCTATGCATTCATTCATTGGTGAAACACGTCTTTTTCTTTCAGCATGAAGAAATCAGACAAGGCCACATCTGGCCTTGGTTCCTCTTTGAGCCCTGGACAGGCTCAGGGAGAAAACCAAGAGGAGAAGGAAATCAGATCTCCTGCCCCAGAAGGTCTGTCAGATTGCTCGTTCACCACTGTCAAAGCTGGGCTACTCTCACAGTGCAGTCAGAAGCCTGGTGGCCAAGAAAGGGGGAGGCAGTGTAGGATTTCCTAGTTCCTCGCAGTGACTTTCCCGAGCTTTGCTGGGACAGCTTTCCCCACCTGATGAGTGGATCTGGATGAAGGATAAAGTAAAAAGGGTGTCTGCTGATGTATCTTTCTTAACCACTAGAGGCAACCTTTTGTACCAGTGATAAGGTGCATTGCTTACCTTCTTCTTTTCTGATTTGTCTTTGCACTCCTGCATGATAGTAAATGACACTGTTGCTTCAGCTGGTGTCTGTGTCTGTGTCTGTGACTCTCCCTGTTGCAGACAGGTAAAAAATGTTATTAAAGAAAGGTCTTATGGAATACGGATGAGGCCATGCTACTTTAGCTAAGCAGCGAGCAATAGCCTGCAAGCTCCCAGTTGAAAACTGTTTAGAGAAAGAGAAGTTTGTTCACACAACAGCCTATTCTTAGGGAGAAAAACAAGTGCATCCGCATAAATATTAGCTCTGTTCCATCAGAACCCACCAAGGAAAAATGGAAACAACCTGAAACTTAGCATATACACACAAATGACCTTCTGACCAATAAATGAGGCAGTAAGGAAACTACCCGCCAACGGGTGTGGTGCATGAGGTCCCTGAAAACTGGACAAAAGAAGCGATGTGAATAAAGAATTGGCTTTTCCTGCATGAAGGCTATGGAGTCTTGGCTGATTCATTATAACATCTCCCCACCACCAAAACAAACACACAGCCAGTTGAGCACAAGACCTGCCTCTCTGCCAGCCCATTTCTTGGAAAACACCCGATTGCCATTTCTGCAAGTGCAATCCCCACTTTCCAACTACCTTTTCTGCAGCCAGGCGAGAAAAGTAGTCGCTCTCAGCTCCAGACACCTCCAGACACCAACTGCTTTCAGCAGTCACAAGCCTGAAATATCAACTTCCTTACTGAACCAGCCCACTGGGAGCTCACACAGGGAGGTCTTTTGTCCAAGGATACCCACACAAGAGCTCGAGGCTGGAGCAGTTTGAAATGCAACACCTCCAGAGTTTAAACCTCCCTTTATCAAATGAGAACATACCAACCTGCCCCAAAGGGAAAGGAAAGAGAAGCTCTTCTCCCGCAACAGCAAGCTCTGTGCTTCCTTTGGTTCCAGTGGAGAGTGGAGGCCATGGGCTACTCCTCACTTTGGGAAGGAACCCTGGGAAATGGCCTGACCTGGGAGACCAGCAGAGGGAAGTTCCCCAAAAGGTATGGAAAAGGATCTCTGCAGGGAAAAAGAAAAAAAAAAAAAAGAAAAAAAAAAAATAAAAAAAAAAAAAAAAGGTTAATTGAAACTTTTCAAAAAGTTCTCAGACAGAAATTTCTGCCCCAACATGACAACCCCAAAGTCTCTGTGGTTTTACAGGACACATCATTTTTGTCAGTGCCCCCAAGCACAATCAGCTCCCCAACAAGACTTCAAGACTAAAGGACAAACCTTCCCCCTCACCTCTCCACACCAGCTCTAGGGAGTCTCTGTCCATTGCAAGATCTCCTTGGTCAGTCTGCATTGGCAAGAGCTGGCTGCAGGAGGCATTTGCATTGGAAATCTCCCCAGATGGGGGGAAAAACAGAAGAAGCGATTCCTGAGGAAAGAAAATGGCAACGTCATTTGGGAAGACACCGGCGTGAGCGCCCTACAAGTGAAGGCCTTTCATCCCTGGCATAAAGCAACATCCATCCATGGGGCAGCACTAGCGTTTTGATGACAATGCTGACAAAATCACTGCCCCTTCCTGCTTCTGCTGCTGACTCCAAATCATGAAAGATGTTCCAACTCTGCAAAAAAACAGGCAGAGATGGCGAGAAAAAAAACAGTTAGTCTGCTGAAAAGGTGGCCAAAAGAATGCTTTCTCATGTCCCCTTTTCATCCTTTCCCCAGCCAAGACAAAGCAATGTCCTTTTCCCCCGTCACCGACGGTGACCCAGGCACAGGATGCAGCGTGGGGACAGAGTCCACCACTGCTCCCAGAGCCCACCCTGGCCACGGGCTTCCCGTGCCCTACCTTGCCGAGCCGAGTTGTGCTGATCTGTGCCGAGCCGTGCTGTGCTTGGCCGTGCCGTGCCGAGCCGAGCCGAACCGCAAAGTGCCGAGCCGTGCTGTGCTGCGGCCGTTGCCCTCCGGCCGTTGTGGCCACTGCTGGCGATGGACGCCATGCCGGAGCTGCCGCTGCCCGTTGGGCTCAGCGCCGGCACCTTCCCCGCCAAGCTGTGGCGCCTGGCAAACAGCCCCCGCGTCCGCTCCGTGCGCTGGGATAGCCAGGCCCGGGGGCTGCTCATCGACCGCTCCCTCTTGGAGCGGGAGCTGCTCGGCCCGGGCGGCTCCCAGGGGCCGGCCCCGCACACCTTCCGGGCCACGCAGTTATGCAACTTCCTGCACCAGCTGAACCGCTACGGCTTCCGCAAGGGGCCGGGTTGGCTTGGCGATGCCGGCGCCTGGCTCCACTACAGGAACCCCTGGTTTCGCCGCGACTGCCCCGACCTCCTGCTCCGCATCAGGCGCCGGAGCGCGGCCAACAGGCAGCAGCCGGCGGCGGGGCGGGAGGGGCGCAGGCGCCCGCCCTGCGGCTCCCAGCAGCTCCCCAGGGCGCGGCTGCTGCCGGACGGGCGGGACGGGCGCGCTGGCTTCAAGCCGCTGCCCAGGGAGCGGCTGTCGCTGCCGCCCGGGCGCCCGCCCTGCGGCTTCCTTCTGCTGCACAGGGACCGGCAGCTGTCCTGTTGTCCGCGGCAGGACTTTGTCCCTGGGGAGACCTGCTGTCTGCGGTCGGACTTGGTCACTGGCTGCCGAATGCCCCGGGGTAGACCTGCTGTCCGCAGCAGGACTCGTTTCCTGGGTAGACCTGCTTTCCGCCGCCGGACTTGTTTCCTGGGTAGACCTGTTATCCACGGCAGGGCTCGTTTCTTGGGGTAGACTTCCTGTCCACGGCAGGCGTTTGTCCCTGGGTAGACTTTTTATCCGCCGCCAGACAGTGCCTGGGGAGACCTGCTGTCTGCGGTAGGACTTGGTCCCTGGCTGTCGAATGCCCCGGGGTAGACCTGTTTTCCGCGGCAGGACTTGGTCCCTGGGTAAACCTGTTATCCATCGCCGGACTTGGTCCCTGGCTGCCGAATGCCCCGGGGTAGACCTGCTGTCCGCGGCAGGACTTGGTCCCTGGCTGCCCAGCCTCGGGGAAGACCTGTTGTCTACCGCTTCACTTGTTTCTTGGCTGCCCAAGTTCCGTGTAGACCTGTTTTCCGCGGCCGGACTTGGTCCATGGCTCTCCAACCCCTAGGTAGACCTGGTATCCGCCGCCGGACTTAGTCCCTTGCTGCACAACCCCTGCTTAGACCTGTTGCCTGCGGCAGGACTTGGTGCCGGGCTGCCCAACACTTGGGTAGACCTGTTGTCCGCCGCCGGACTTGGTCCCTGGCTGCCGAATGCCGGGGTAGACCTGTTCCCCCGCGCCGCCCGCCAAACCTGGCTCCAAAATCCTGGCTAGACCGCTCGTCCCGTCCCTGGACCTCCAGGACCCTGGGTAGACCTGTTGTCCGCTGCCGTTCTGACCCAGGACTTGGCTGGTGAATCCTGGGTACACCTGCTCTCCCGGGTCAGCCTTCGGACCTGGTTGGCGAAGCCCGGGAAGACCCATTCCCTTGCGCCAGCCCCAGCCCCAAAACCCCGCCTGCACGAGTCGTCCTCGTCCTGCCCCCGGACCAGACCGCCGCAACCCTGGCTACACCTGATCCCCTGCGCCGGGAGAGATGACAGTGAGATACAGCCATGGAAATTCCACGGCAATTCCGCCATTCCCAAGTGCCTCATTTCTCAAGCCCACATTCCCAGAGGAATTGCCCTTCCTCTCCCAAACCCACCTCTCTGCTCCACAGCTTCCTGACCATATCTGATGCCTTTTAGGGGCTCTTCCACACACGTGTGTTGCAACTAATGCTTCATCTGCTCCACCATCATCCCTTTGCATTCCCAGCACCTTGGGGTCATCCAGTTGGAACCATGGGACACTGCAAGGCTCCTGGATCCCAGCTGGAAGGAGATCAAATCCTACCCCTTGCAGCTGTACTGGGGGGATCCATGGATTCTTCATTGGAAAGGAGGTCACAGCTGGAAACCACCTGCACCGTGTGGAGACCTGGGAACAAGAAGAGAAGGGACCCATGGAGCTGTGTCCCAGCCCTGTTGGAAACCAGATAGAAATCTCCCAGGACCCCGTGCACACAGGCTAAGAGGCAGAAAAGAATGCAGGGCTTGCTTTGAAACTCTCAGAAAAACTGAGATCCATAAAGTCACACGGGCAAGAAGTGGGAATGGAAGTTTTAGTTTTAGGTGAGTAAAAAGCTGCCTTAAGTGCCTTAAGCACATCGGACACTGTATTAGTGGATAGAAAAGCCCTGAAGTCCAGTTTAAACTTCAGTAGCATTACCTCGCGCAAAGTTCACTAAGTCCTAGACATATCATAAACATAACAGAGCATTGCTGACATTGCTAGACTGAATCGAAAGGCTGTAGGCGTAGGCCCTTGTGTAAGAAACGACCACCATTGTCCCACAACTGTGTTAGACCAGGACAGGTGCAAAAAGACAGGAAGAGCATCGTGTTTGTAGCAGATTGGATGATTTAGGAATAGAATGCATTGGATTGGGGGTGCTGCTGCTGCCGCTTCTGCTTGGCACATGGGGACTCTGTGCTAGAAGCCATTTTGCAGAATGGCACAGACTGTAACGCTCTGACCTTGGTGAGACTTGTGTAACCATGTCAAAAACTACTTCTACAACAAGCAGCAGCCTCTCTTGATCCTCGCTTGGCCCGCTCCAACTTGCCAGCTGTCCCCACCAGCAATGTGCCCGCTGCTCCTGCGCGCTGCCAGCCCTTCCCTGGTGGTGACAGCAGCAGCTGCTCCTGCCACCGGCCAGCTCCTGTGCCTGGAGTCCCTTCCCGTGCTGGCAGCACAAGCTCCTTCTTGCCTTGAGCCCAATGCCAGCCTGCAGCTTGGGCTGGCTTTGCCAGCTCTCTTTTCCCAAGCCTTTGACTCCCAGGCTTCTGCCCCAGCCCAGGACATTTGTTATTTCCATCACCTGCTAGTTTGACACCATGAACCATTCTGGTTTTACCTAAGAGGTGAATCGTGAGGATTTGGGGGCTTTTTTTTGTCCACAATGTCCTGTTAAGAGCAAGAACACACTGTTCTTACACCTGGAATTGTGGCTGTTCCTACACCAATGATTCCGCACTGCATGACTAAAGAAAATCTCTCCTTTTCCTTACTAAGCTGAAGCTACAGCTTAGTGCAAATAGGTGTTAAAAGAGAATGAATGCCATAATCCCCCTTTTCTATTTTGGTCGGTTGTGGATACCTCCTCGAAGGATCCAGAACAACTCCAAAATGTTTTGCATACAGTGAAGAAAAAGCAAGCCAAAATTCCCTCTGGATGACAAGGTAAGAAAACCTGTTTGAATCACTGTCACTGTTTCTCACCACATCTGCTTAAACTGACAAGAAATTCAGCTGATTTTCTCTGAGAAAAACACAGTTCAGTTTTTGTTAAAATTTTAAAAGTTTAATAATAAACAATAAGAAGAGACATAAGAAAAGCAAAACTACAGCCGTCTGGGTGCCTGGTGTTTCCACCCAAAGCACAGCTTGCTAACAAAGGATCTTTCCTTTAAATACCATAGGTTATTGCGTATTCATAAATTTCGTATGTGATTTACACATTCCTTTTGACTTTAGGTGTTCCTGCTTAATTGCAACTTTTCTCTCCCACCATTCTTTCTTGCACATAAATTTTTCATGCCTCCACAAAGTCGTAAATCTCTTGATAACGAAGGCAATAAATTCTTCCCATTGGAGTCGTCGGTGTCCTTGCTATTGTGTCTATCCACATGAGATTATGTGAGGAATTTCTTCATTGCTTCTCCAATTTTTTTGTAATTTTTTTAACTAGTTACAAAAAGCATCTGCTATAGCCTAAAAACTGTATTTATCCCACTACTACAAGAGGGTATATTACTGTAGCATAACTTTCTACCATAACACATCTAAGATTAATTTTCATATTTGTAAAAAGACAAACACTTAATATGTATTTATAACAATGCTGAGGCAGTTTTGCAATGAAGCAGCAGCGTGTCATGGTGCTAAATAGGAATTTGGCATTACCTCTAATGTTCACTGCTGCAAAGTATAGTAGTACACAGCAAGGCAGACTGGGTTAGCACAGTCATTCCTCCCCTCCCCTTCCTCCTGTCCATCCCATTGTCTCCTCTGCAGAAGATGCAGGCTATGAAAACAAGGCAAGGTTGTTACCCATTTTTCTTCTGCCACAGGACTTGTTAGACACTGTGTTTTTTCAAAGGACTGCATGTGCCTCTCCCCAGTTTGCTTCTTTCTCATTCTACAGAAGAAGAGAGCTGAAGGAGTTTCAGGCATGTGAGTGCCTGATCTGTCTTTCCCTCTAAAGTCTGTGCCTCCCAAAGCCCTGGTTACCTGCTGTGCTTTGGCATGAGAGCCGTTCCAGCCCGAAACACAAGGGCAGTGGACTTCAACTGCAAAGCCTCTCTCTGCAATGGGATTGCTTTGAGCCTGCAGCCTCCATGGGCAAGGGCTTTGTGGGGCAGGGGCCATCACAGCCTGTGCCCTGCACACAGAGCAGGGAAAAGGAGCAGATCCTGCTGGCTTCTGCTGCTGCTGGTCCGAGCAGCAACTCCCTTGGGAGTTCCCCCAGGGAACTTCACACCAAGGGCTTCCGTCACTGTTGTGGCTGTGAGAACTTGTTGCTTCCCAGTTCTTCACCATCCTTGTGGATTTCTGAGCAGGTCAGCCCAAGTGTCCATGGCCCTTCCTTCATCCCCAGCCTGCAGCACTCACAGCCCTGCGGCCTCCCCCTTGCTGCAGCTCGTTTGCAAAGTGCTGCCAAAGGCAGCGGAGCTGGCTCAGGATCCCTGTTGGCTCCTGGGCTCCAGGATGACCTTCAGAGGGACACTTGGAGCGCTTCCTGAAGAGCTGCCCATGGCATGGTGGGTGGATTTGTCCTCCCTGGGTGCCTCTGGTTGGAGTTGAAGGCTCCGTGCAGTCCCGGAGTTTTCTCAGCCACCCTTGCAGTGAGTTCTCAGCCAAGGTGTGGCTCTGCTGCCATCCCAAATCTGTGCTTTTCTTGGCCAGCCTGAGTGCAAGTGAGGCATGTGCTGGGCACGGATGGAGATTTCCATGGCCAAAATCCTCCAGTATATAAAACTGCTCATTGCTCTGGACAGCACAAATCACAAAACACCCATCGCAGTTGACAACTGTATTTACTTGCAGATTCCTACAGCTGCACTGCTGATCGACAAATACACCAGAATTGATTTCACATGAAAAATGTCATTTATTACAAATTGCTTCACCGGCGCTAACACTATACAACTATGTATTTAATTTAACTATATATCTCAATTTAAGTTAAAAAAGGGATTTTTTAAATTTTTACAGCAATGCTATGTAAAAATATACAAATATCCACTTCAGTTAAGAAAACCTTAATTTATTGCCAACATCTACAACAACTCACTAGACACAAAGATCAATTAGGTGTTTAGCAACTTAATTTATTACATATTACTGCAAGCCTAAAGCCCATCTAGGAATACAAAAATATCAGTATTTCTATCTAAACCGTCGTCTACAAAGATCTCAATCGATACAATGACACAACTATACATCTCCAGACATGTTTAAATAGAAAGATACACCCAGATACACCCACCTCAAAATACAGAAGTCAATACACAGATGTAAATAGAAAACTAGATATATTTACTTCTAGGAATACCAATATACCTATTTAAAGAGCCATATAACTCCAACTGCATAAACAGAAATACTTACACAACTGTATTCATAGGAAATAGAATTAAAACACACATAGAACAGCATACTTACATATACATATACTTACATCCATATATACATATGTTATTACAAAGATGTATGCATATATACAGACACATATATATGTAGCATACATTTATAAATATACCAAGATACATACAGAAATATTCCTATACAAATAGTAACTTGCATATATAAATATCCATGAAATTATTCCTCTCTATGCTACAGTCCATATATCTTTAAACAGAAATCTAAGCAGAGGGATTCCCGCCGCCCCATCTTCAAAGCCTTTCACTCTGTTCTTGCTTCCTCCCCTGCAGAGCAGCACCCCTGGACAAGGACAGCAGATGGCACTGGCTCAGGGGACAGTGCCTGGGGCCACCGGCAGCTCCCAGCGCTCCAGGGACAGCCGGGGCTGGAACTGCTGCTCCGCCCGGCCCGGCCGCCAGCTCGGACCCAGCACAGCAACAGGGGACACAGGGGGCACAGGGGGAGAAACAAGAGCTGAAACAGGCAGCTGAGGGGGGGAAAAGGTAAAAATGCAGCCTAGACCAACACAAACATCACTCTATCCGTCTCTATCGATTCACAGACCATCACGGGGCTTTGTTTTGTGATGTCAGGGCACGGTTGCCACGTGGTCATGGTGACATCGCAAGGTTGCCTTGGTGCACGGAAGGCCTCAGGGGTGTCAGAGCAGCTCTTGGGCTTGCTTGGTGCAGGAACTTGGTCCTGTGCTTGAGGCTTTTGTCAGTGGGCAGCTGCTGACTGACAGGAGACTCCTTTTAGCTAGCGTTAGAGCGCACTCTGCAAACTTGCACAGCAGTTGCCACAATGATTGGGCAACTCGCCGCTGCAGTTTTCACTGTTTATGGAGTTACTTATTCCTGCTATTTCCTGACTAACCTGGCAGGTAAGTAGAGGTTTTCCCTGAGTGTCACCTAACCTGGTTTTTGTGTCTTCCTGCTCTTTCTTAGTGACTGAGTTGATTTGGAAACAGAAAGGCCATTGGGATGCCGCTTGGGTAAAGCTCCTGTCAACATGTTCAGCTCAAAAGGGGGCGTGTGTAGCCACGGCCGTGCGGGCAGCATTTGCAAGGGAACCTGCAGGGGTTGCGTTCCCTCCGTGGGAGAGTCTGTGGCAGCAGAGTTTGCCAATTCCTCCATTGCTGGGTCAAGCAGGACAACTTTGAAAATGTAGACTGGGAGGCCTTCTTGGAAGGTCTTCTAAAAATGCCGCGGTTGTCTCCAGTTTTCTCAAAGCATCTGCTTCATTTTCCCTTGTCCACTGCAGGTCACCTGAGCCGGGTATTCAGAGGTGCTGATCCCAAGGTGAGTAAGGAAAGAACATTTGATGTTCTTGGCGTTTAAGAATTGTGCAGCAAGCTGTGAGCTTGGCCTGTGGCAGTAGAGTGTAGAGGGCCAGCTGAGTAGGCTGCAAGAAAATCCATTTCCATGTCTACAGCAGCAAGAGCAGAGGCATCACTGCCTATTTCCTAATTTTCCATTCCAGAGCTTTAAAAGAACTAAAAGATCAGCTTTGCAGAGAGAATGTGCTTCCTGATAGTAGTCAGGGGGGAATATGTAATTTGGAGCAATTTGCAGTGTCCAGTTGAATCAGCCCATTAGAATTTAGTCTGAGGGACTTAGAATCCCCTTGCTCTCCAAGTTGATGATTTGTGCTTAGTAGAGCTGGTTCTAGAGCTGAAGAGAAAGAAGGTTCTAAATGATAGGTCATAGCCTGTGTCTCACGCTCCTGTCTGTCCACAGATCACTGAAGGAAGAACAGACTCCCCTCCGGCTTCCTCTGCTCCTGGACAAGAAGCCGAAGAGGAGCCAAATGACCACAAGGCTCCAGCTGTGGTCACACCACAGCCGGAACTTTCCCAGACAGTAAGTGCCACTTCTGGAGGGTGCTGTCTTTAGTGCGAGGCAGAGCTGCAAGTTTCTGAGCAGCCAGCTCTTGCTGTTGGTGGCTGAGGATGCTGAGTGCTGCAGTCCTGCCAGACCTAGCCATTCCCCTCAGCCAGTGACAGCTGGAAAATGGGCTTTGAGCTGCCATGTTTAGGCCCCAGCTTGCTGGGATTCTGATAGGGGCCAGCCTGGAGCAGGAAGGTTCCCTGTCTGCAGAGGAGGGAGCATGTCAAAGGCACTGTGCTCAGCCTTGGTGGATACGTAGGGGACGCTGTGGCCTGGGGACACCTGCCCCCTCCACAGACGTGCCAAGTACCCACAGGCACCAAAAGTCTTGATCTGAGAACACAAGCTCTTTGGGGTGGTTTGTCCCCGGGAGCTTCTTGGCTGTGCTTACCCGGGAGCATTTCAGAGACACACTGGGGACGTGGAGTTGCTGTTTGAAGACAGGGATCTTGGTGCCTTTGTTGCCAGTTTGTTCTTTTGCCTCTTCAGGCAGAGCAGGCAGTAGCAGAGCTGGCAGGCACTCGGAGTCCACCTGTCTTTTGGCTTTTAATAAGCTGCTAAGAGATGATGTGTTGTCCGTGAATCTTTGGGGGGCCACTCTTCTCCTGTGTGGCAAAAGACACGTTCCCTGTCAGCTTCCGAAGAGGCTGTTGGAGCTTCAGACCCAGATGGAGGCTGATTGTACTGCTAGTGTCACAGTGGGACAGAGTGAAGGGCAGGGAGAGGGGAATTCAATGGAGCTCCTGGGACTGAGGAGGCCAGGAATCCCCCAGGCACTGAAAGCACAGAGCCTTGTCATCTGCAGAGATCAGCACTGGGACAGGAGGGTTACAATGGAAGCAGAGGTGGGCAGGGAAGCAGAAAGAAGTGGCTGAATGAATATGATTTGTACGCTGAAAAAGGAAAAAGCTGAGCCTGATGGCATCTCCCAGTCACTTGCTCTGCATTTGTGTGTACAGAACATGGAGGCAGAGGCACAAGCAGAGCCGCCCAAACCTCCGAGTGACACGATGGCAGCGAGGAGGAAGAGCAGGGAAGACATCAGAAGAACTGAGGATCAATGGAAACTCCATCAGGAGAGGGGCAATCAACAAAACCATGTAAGCGGAGGAGTAGTAGCCACTCCCCTGATGGAAGGTTCTGTCTCCTGTTCTTTACGGAACTTTGGAGACAAGCTGCAGGCAGAGCTGCAGAAAACTCGGGCTAGGATCAAGGCATGGGAGAAGAGGCTGGAGGAAGAAATGGAGATTCAAACAGAATGCCGAGCGAAAATTTGTCTCCTCCTTGAGAAGCGAGAGGCTCTACAGAAACAAGTGAGTGAATGAGCAATAGCCACTGCAGTCACCAACCTGGTGCTTTCTGCCCTTCTTGCCTTTCCCCTGCAGAGCAGCAGGGGGGTGGGGTGATGCCTCTGAGTGCCATCCTGCTCCAGTGTGTGTCACAGGCACTCTGAAGGACACTCCCTGCTCTGCTGAATCTCAGCTGCTGCCCTGCACAGTGGCACTAGTGCTTTGGCCTTTTGGCCAGCAGTCATCTGAATGCATTCCTGCTGGCCTCTTCCTGCTCTCCTTGTTTCTTGAGGTGTTCTTGCAGGTGAACACGGTGACCCAGATGGATCTGGAAAGAAGCTGTCTGTATCCCTTGTGAATCTGGTCCTCTCCCTTTCCTCACAGTCGATGACTCTTGGCTTACCAGGACAAGCTGGACTCTCTGACTGCTTTGTTCTCTTTGACTTGAGGTGGAAGTGTTGACATCTCGCCTGGCAGCCTGCAAAGATTTCCATCAAGTGACTGGCAGCAAGGAGCCCCAAGATTCCTGTGAGGCACAGAAACTGTCCCAGGCAGCAGCGCTGCCGGTTGGGCACGTTCAGAAGATGCCGGAGGAAAAGAGGACTCCATGGGAGAAGGTAGAACATTTGAACAAAGAGCTGCAAGTGTGTCTGCAGCCCTTGGAGGAGGAAAAGCGTCCTTGGGAGAAAGTGGAATGGTCATTTTGGCAGTCACCCTTCAGAAAACCCACACAAATGCATTTTGGAGAAAATGGACAATGAATCTGGCCTTGCACTCCAGTCAAACCAGCCTTTGGCTTTGAGCCATCCAGTTTGAGGAGTGGACATCAGAACAAACCCATGGCAGAGCCCTGCATGTGGCTGACAGCATCTTGCTAAGGGCTTGCACTTGAAATGGGATCTGGGGCTAATCTCTGCCAGCCACTTTTCTTTCTGACACAAACTCCTTTGTTGTCTCAGATCTCCACAGGCTCTTCTGTTGAACCTGCAGCAGCAGCAGTGTCACCTGAAGGCACTAGTGCTGGCCAAGCTGTGCAGTGGAACCCGGGCAGTTCGTTCATCTCCAGCACTGACACGGCTTCTGCTCAGCAACAGGCGATGGAGGATGATGAGGATGAGTCCCTGGAGCTCCTGAGTATGTCTTGTGTCTTTCTTCTCTGAGTGACAGTGTATTGTGTGCACGTGCCAGCACAGCTGGACCCAATGATCCTCCTCCCTTTGGTGTCCCAGGAGCATTTAGGGCTCCCCACAGGAGAGGCTGTGCTCCAAGGCAGCAAGAGAGTGCTCTGGGTGTTCCCGCTGCCTCTGAGGGCAGCTTGGACGTGCCTGGGGTTTGCCTGAGCTTCCCCAGCTGCTAAAGGCAGAAGCAGGGGTTGTCCTTGCATCAGCAGAAGGCTGTGAGCTAGCAAATGATCTGGGCAAGTCCTGTGTGCTAGTGGCCAAACTGGATAGAATAGTCAGCTTCCTAAATTCTCCTTAGACTCCTGACTTCTCATCCGCCATCCGAGCAAAAAAAACCTTCACGGAAATTGATTGGTTTTGGCATTTTGTCTTTTGGTTGTGGTTTTAGTTTGGGGTTTTTTTCCGGATTTTTTTTGGGTAGAGGTTTTTCTCCATCTTGAAGGAGCTCTTCTGCCCCATGTGTCTTAGTGGCGTCATTTTGATGACTGTTCTTATTTACCACTACTACATCTGCAGGGTTTTTAATGAGAATATTTTATATTTGTCAGTGAGGACTCTTTGGAAAGAACATTAGGTGACAGCAGAAACAGAGAGCAAGAGCTGGTGTTTCTGGGCCCCCAATGAAAAAAAACAGATCCTTTTATTACAATCTGTATTTAATATCCTAGTTTTGTTCCTAGAAAGATACATCCAAGAGACATAGGCCTGGGACATGATCAGATAAAAGTGCACTGTAGGCATTTCTCAGGAGTGAGCCTCCAGCCCCTCTGCTGTATATTCCTCAGATCCATGGCACTTTTTCCTACCTGATTCCCAGTCATTCCCATGACTGTTAGAATGCTACCCACTGGCCCAAGCCCTGCTCAGATCAGTCTCTAGGAAAACACATCAAGCCCTTTGTGATTCTACAGCACAAGTCATTGAAGCTGCTTCTTGCCCAGAGCAGCTGCCGGTCCTGTGCCCTCAGATAAGACCTGGTGGGGCTGAGAAGAGAGCCCAGCTGACTCTCTGTCTCCCGTCACCTGTTGGCACAAAAGGGCACTGACGTGCACCTGGGTGTGTCTGCTCTCCAAGCCAATCCTGCCGTGTCCTCAGTGGGGGCAGCAGCTTGGAAGGGGCTGGGTGTGGCCGTGCCTTCTTGCCATTGCTTGTCAGTGCTGGTGCCTGGGCTTTGGCAGCTTTGTGGCGGTGGCTGCCCTGGCCCTGAGGGCTGGTGTGAGTGCCGAGGCTGGAGCCTTCCTTAGCTGGGAGAGTCCCGCTGCCGGCCGGCCGCTGCAGCGCGGAGCTGCCCCGAGGCAGCAGCCCCTGCTCTGGGCCGGCTCCTGCACGGCCTGGGCTGGGCTCACAGAGGGTCAGCATCTCCTCTGGGCAGCTGTCCGTGTCCCGCCGGCACCTGAGGAGCACTGCTGTCCCTGCTGCCCTTGCCCGCTGCGGGAAGGTGGGCACGTGTGCGGGGCTGAGAGGGCGAGTGCAATGGCAGGGACTGATCCCTGCTGTCAGGGGGAGGAGAAGCAGTGTGGTTCTTCACGTGGGCCACGGGCAAGGGCGTCTTCCAGCTCAGCCTGCTCATCAAGGGTGAGGGTCCTGCTGCTGAAGGCCCCTTGGGATTGGTTAGAGCATGAGCTGCTTGGGTTTACAAAGGGAAAGGCATTCTTTTGGCAAACTGCTGCAAGGTGGGGAAGATGCCCTCCTCTCCTGGGAATGCATCTCCCTGTGCTTTGTTTTCTGCCAAGGCATCTCTTCAAAGGACTGTAGAAATCAGTGCTGGCCTGCTTGTACTGCAGAGCTGCCTGTCTTGTTGCAATTGTTGTTGTTGTTGTTGTTACCCAGCTGGCCACAAAGGACTCAGAAGCCCAGACTCTAGAGCCCCAGCAGGGCTGCCTTTTATATCTCCTGGATAGTGGGATCTCTGCTTTCAAGTGAGCATCTTGCATTTTGTTTCCCTCAGGGCAAATGGGGAGCATGGAAAATCCCCGAAGGAAATACATTGAAGAGGAAATTGTTGGCAGAGGGTGAGTCCAACCACAGTTACTTGTACGCAATCATGGGGCAACGATTTGCTGCTGGAATATCTGTCAAGGGTGAAGTCAGGCAAGATGCAAACATATTCAGACACTGGGGTTAGTCTGCCCCATCTCTCAGTACCGGCCAGAATTTGGAAGTGTGGTCAGAAGGAATTGTCAGACACTTGGATTTCATTGCCAGAAACAGCAAGCACCCCTTTTTGTAGCAGGCAGATAACTGTTGCAAGGAACATTTCTTCCCAAGAGTTTGCTGAAGGAAATAGTGTGATCAGGATAAAAACTGCCCAGTTTAGAAACTGAAATCCAAGATGAAAGAATCACCTGGCCTTTTGAGCTGAGGCACTAAACCCCAATGCTTCAGAAACAGGCTCAGTGTCCATGCACTGGAGAGGAAAATGCATCATCTGCCTTCTGGCAGAGCCCTCCTGCATGCTGCAGGTTCGAGGCATTTCCAGCAGACATCTCCTGTCTGGGCTGGCTTTCACTCCAAGGTCTAAATGGCTTCTCCTTTCTTTGCTGCTGTTTTGTTTCTAGGGCTTTTGGAGAGGTTTGCAGAGCCATCGACACTGCCACAGGAAGACAGGTAAATGTCAAGAGCCCCTGCAGATTCTGCTGCTCTCCAGGGCTTTCCTCTCTCGTGTCAGCTGTGGCTGCAGCTGTGGCTAGAGCTGTGCTGCAAAGGCACAAGAAGCACAGACTGGTGCCAGCCTGCCAGCTGCATTTGGGACAGTCTTTGTCCTGCTCAGCTGCCAGAAGGAAGGCAAGGAGGGCAGCGGTTCCTTTCAGAGAAGGACGCTCTCCCTGGCTCTCAGTTGCTCCAACAAAGGTGGTGCCTTGGAGCATCTCACTGCTCTCTGGGGCTACGGCTTCAGAGTCCTGAATTCCCATTTCTGGCTGCCAGCAAATACATCTGAATGTTCCTGGCAGTTCCTTAGCCACCTGCAGTGCTGCACTTGGGAACTGCACGTAGGGAGAGATCTGCAAGGCGTCCCTAAAAGCCCCAAGCCCTGCCTATAGCCCGAGATGTATCCACAGAGTACCAAGGCACGCATTTCTTCCTCTGAAGTACAGACAGAGAAACAGAGAGTGTGCTCAGAGCTTTGGGGGGTGAGAGTTGACACACCATTTTTTACAAGTGGACAAGGCAAATTGTGGTCAGTGGCCACGTGTCCTGGAACTGGCCCCCAAAGGAGCAGAGAAATGAGCTGTAGGAATGTCAGTTCCTAATTACTCCTTTGTCTAATCGCAAGGCACTTTGGCAGAGCTCACCTGTGTCATTGCAAAATCACTCGCTCCATGTGTGTTGCGGTCTCATTCCACCAGCTTCTAAAGTTACTGATTTTCTGTGTCATTCTAGGTGGCCATTAAGAAAATCAATCTTCAAGGACCGAATAGGAATCAACAAGCGCTTAATGAAATCATGGTCATGAAGAAGAATAAGAGTCCCCACGTTGTGGATTATTTAGACAGGTGAGTGGTCATGGTCTCCTCCCATGAAGGTCTGTTTACATAGTAAAAGCATGCGAGGTTAAAACCCCACTTTGGACACTGGCAGAAAATAGAGCTGTTAATAATCAGTTAATTATTATTTCTCTACTCATCTCCAATGGATGGGAAGAGAGTGTATTTTGCCTGCATGTGTCTTCCCTGGCTTTCAAACACTGAGTTGGAACATTGGCCAAAAACCTGAATCAACCCTCCCATACTAAGTCAATACCTTGTAAGCTCACTGCCTCCATGTTGTCTCAGGATTGATTTTTTCAAGTTTCTTCAATGCTGATGAAGCATGCTAGAGAGGATTTCCCTTGGATTGTTGCCTCTTTTCCAGGGCTGGCTATGCCAGGAACACTAGGTGCTCCTTTCCAGAAATACCATGCGGGACAGGTTTTTCATCTTGGCTGATACTAAACTGTACTTTTTGCTTGCTGGCCATCTAAAATATCTCCTTTTTCACAAATGTGCTGTTCTCCTTGAGACTGCACAGACTGCAAACAATGCACAGCCTGAAGGGAGTGTCTATTCCTTGAATTCTGTCCTTGTCACAAAGGGACCCGGAAACAAGAATCAAGCAAAGAAACCAATGTATGCATGTTCATCTGCATGGCCTTGTTCCCTTCTTTCAGCTACCTTGTGCTCGACGAACTCTGGCTGGTGATGGAGTACATGGATGGAGGCTCTCTGGATGATGTCATCGCTGAGGTTCGCATATGTGAACACCACGTTGCAACCATCAGTCGAGAGGTGAGGGATCCCATCTGTGCGTCCCAGGGCTTGGGCAGGATTGTCTGGGAAAGGGGCTCAGGACAGGAGCGATTCCGTGAGCCAGGCTTTGTTTCTGTGAGGCTGATATGCTCTGGGCAAGCAAGAGCATCTCAAGCGAACTGCCTGCCAGTGCCCCTGCACTCACTGGACTCTGTTCTTGTCCTCTTCTCTCCTGCTGTTGCACTTTCACTCTGGCTCTTGTATTTGCTCTTCTCCATCTTGCCTCTCTAAACTTTGGCCTGTCTGCGCTGCATTCCTTGCCTGTAAAAGCAAAGGTGGGGGTGGCACTGTTTGAAAGGAGCAGCAAAGAAGAAAGACTCATTTCTCTGAGTCCTCAGCTGGAAAGGTTAGCAGTGCAGCCAGAGTGCTCTGTACTTCTGAGCACATGCACTGCAGCAGCAGTCATCCTGGCTGGTTTGCAGGGCAGAGTCTACACCAGCAGTTGCTGTTGCTCTTTGGCAAGCTGACATGCCTTTCTTTAGAAAGGTGCTGCTCTGCCTGTGTTGGAGCAGCGAGCTCTTGCCCTCAATGGCACTGTCTTCTGCCATTACTCCCCATTCCCCTGCAGAGGGAATCTTGGAGAGCTCTTTCCTTTGTTGTGTGATAAAATCACATCACTGATTTTTGCCCTCCCGTTTCTGGTTTCTCTCTCAGTGCCTGCAAGGACTGGATTTTCTCCATTCCAACCACGTGATACACCGAGATGTGAAGAGCCTCAACATCCTCCTCAAAACGGATGGCTCTGTCAAGCTGGGTCAGTATATTCTCGGTCAGGTGCAGCGTTCCAGGGATATGTGGGCTGTGGGGCTGCTTTTGAGTGAGTGCCAGCCCCCCCAGAATGGTGCTGGTGGCAGTGCAGGGAGCCTGTTGTGAGCTGACCACGCGGTGGCAACGTGCACAGACCTATGGCAAGGATCGAGCAGTGCACAATGGCATTGCTCTGTGTGTGTCCCTTCCAGAGGGAGGGGGCTACAAGTCTAAAGCTTCAGGGGAAGAAAAGACACTGCTGGAGGCCGTGTAAAAAATGTGGGGATTTTTGAAGCAGCCAATGCCATATTTCCTTGGCTAAAGTCCTGAGGAAACAGAGCAGGGACAGTTGTCCAGGAGATTCAGCAGCACATTCTCCAACTTCAACTGGGCAATTCTTTTCCTTGCTTTCCTAATTGCACAGGATTCAAATCAAAACGGTCTTTTGCTCTCTCCCCAGCTGATTTTGGCCTCTCTGCTCAACTCACCTATGAGCAGAGTAGACGGAGATCGGTGACCGGGACTGCTTGGTGGATGGTGCCTGAAATTGCAAAAGCTGAGTCCTATGGCCCCAAAGCAGACATCTGGTCTTTTGGAATTGTGGGCATTGAAATGGTGGAAGGAGAACCTCCTTACGGGAATAAAGGTCCTCTCTCGGTAAGGTGTAAATACTCTCTGATCCCGCTGTCTTTCTCCCCCATCCCACGTTCTGTGTGCCATTGGACAAAATGCCATTGCCATCTGCTGGAACTACTTCCACCACGGTCCCTTTCTGAAAATGTCCCTGCAGCACATCAGCATCTGCTGGGGTTTTGGTTGCATCCATGGGGGAACTCAAGCCTTAGCCCAGGCAGACAATCTCCCTTCTCAGGCAACACTGGGCTTTGGCTTAGAAGTCCTTCCAGCTCTTTTGGCCGTGTAGATGGCCCTACTAACAGGAAACAAGCATCTTAGAGCTGCTGTTATCTTTCCTGAAATGAAGGAAAGTAACCCAAACCCAACAAAGTTTCTAAAGCAGTGGTTTGGAGAGAAGTGTACCCCCATTCTTCTCACAGGGAAACTTGCCTTAACTGAGGGATTTCCTTTCTTTACTTTTAATTACCATTGTTTTCAAGAACCAAGGAAAAAGCTTGATGACTTTTATAGCAGCTGTGCTTAAGGGACCAACAAGTGCTGCAGAGATGCTTTTCATGTCATACTCCTTGGAAATACTAGAGTGAGTTAGTAGAGCAAAGTCCCTCTTCCAACTAGCCTGTCAAGCTGGTCAGGTGAATCCTCAGAGAAGCAAAGGTGCTTTTGCTGATGTAGTTTCCACTAAGGAGGTCAGTCAATGAAATCAGCTGCCAGGGCAAGATCTGCTGGATGCTGGAAAAGCTGTGACTGCATCAGGCTTTGGGTTTTTTGTTGGTCCAGGAAAGTCATCTCTTCCTCTGTGCCACGGCAGAAACTGCCACTGCAGAGTGCAGCTGAAACAATGGGATCTGGGAGAGCAGTTCCAGATGTGAAAGAAGCAGCTGAGAGACTCGTCTTTCCTTTTTCTCCAGGCTCGATTCCTGATAGCCACCAAAGGGATCCCAAAGCTGCAGCAGCCCAAGCTTCTCTCCCCTTTGCTGCGTGACTTCCTGAGCTGCTGCCTGCAGAGAGACGAGGAGCGGCGCTGGTCTGCCAAGGAGCTGCTGCAGGTAAAATGCCAAGGGGCTGCGGGGGAAACAGTGTCCCAGGGACGGGCTCCTCCTGCACTGAACTGCCAGGCATCAGATGAGCCTCGTCCTCCTCGCCTCCACTCTTGGTGCTGTTCAAATGAGAACAGCCAGGAATCCTAGACTGGGCTGGGCTGGCAGGGACCTGTAAGGGTCATCTGGTCCAAGTGCCCTGCAATGAGCAGGGGCGTCTTTCAAGAGATCAGGATGCTCAGACCTGAGATATTTCCAGGCCTGGGACATTTAGCAGCTCTTGCAGTAAGCTGTGCCACTGTTGTCCCACTGTTGCTCCTTAGACCTACTCTGACTCAATCCCCTTTTCATTGAAAAAAAGATTACCCTGCCTTTGGGGCTCTTAGCTTGGAAAGTAATGGTTCATTCTTGGCTTTTTTGTTTTCCTTTGTGCAGCATCCATTTGTAACATCGGCCAAGTCTACATCCAGCCTGGTGCCACTCATCCTTACCTTTAAGAGGTGGAAGGAGTTGACAGGAATGGACCAGTCACTTAAAAACTTTTTCTTCCATCACCAGCATTGTAGTAGATTGTAGAGTAGGATTTTAGCCTAGGATTGTAGGGTAGTATTTTGGCCTAGGATTGTAAATAAAGTTTCTGAAACCTCAAGTCATTTTGAAGATTCTCCTCCTTCTGAGCCTGTGAGAATGCTCAACATTTCCTTCTGAACTGTCCATTTTTGCTTAGAGGTGGAAAGTGACATTGATGCCTTCTTTGGTACGGTTTGAAGGGGGAGTAGGCTCTTCTTTCGTCATGCTCTCCGGACCGCAGTGCCTTTGGAATATGGCCCAGGGGCTGGGTTTTACCCAGCTGTGGCACTTGTGTTTGAGGCAGAAAGGGCAGTGGCATTTGCAGGCAGAACCAAAGGACGAGTGGGGCAGCCCAAATACCCTGTGCAGATGCAGGCCTTGAGCTCTGACTCGAGAGCATTTGGGTTGCTGCCACTTGCATTTGTATCCCTAAGTGCAATCTCTTTGTCTGGGGGAGAGTTTTGCCCAAGTGAGACAGCAGAAAGATCAGGGAGGCTGCTGGGAAAGGCGCAGAGCTGGTGCAGAGCTGTCAGCGGCTGCAGGGTGAGCCCAGGCCCCGCCTTGCCCAGGCTGGAGCCCCAGCAGAGCCCTGGCAGAGCCCGGAGCAGCCTGAGCCGGGGCAGAGGCAGCTGCAAGGAGGCCCTTGGAGCTGCAAGAGGCAGCAGCCCGGCCCTGGGTGCCTCTTGGGGGCCCCGGGCGAATCCTGCGCTCTCAGAGCCCAGCTGGCAGCCGGCTGCTCCCGAGGGGAAGCGTGGCCGTGCTGGGCACAGCACAGACCGGTGGCATCGGCCGTCCGGAGCGTGCACAGGAGCAGAGAAAGGCAAACCACAGGCGAGGGCTGCAGGCCTGGCTGAGGATTGCCACCCTTGTGCCGGCTGCCCTCTAACTCCTGGCCAAGGTGAGCAGTGTGTGCAGCGCTCTGGGCACAGGGGAGGGAGCCGGGCTGCTCCGCAGGCTCCGGCACAGGGCAGCCTCCTTCAGGCACGGCGCTTCTGCCGGGGGAACCGAGGCCAGCGGCAGGCAGGGACAGCTTGTCAGGTCACATCTGCAGGAGCCGGGGCCTCACACGGCTCTGGGAGGAAGCGCCTGCAGTGCTGGAGTTGTGCACTGAGCCAGAGCAAAGGGGTGAAATGCGGAGTGTTCTGCAGAAATATTCCGGGGCGCCAGGCCAGCCTGCTTTGAGCTCTCTGGCACACAGCAAGCACTGTGCAATGCAGCCCTGAGCTGCTGGGAGAGGGGTGTTAGAAAGGAGCCAACTCTTAGATGAAATTAAATGGGGAAAAAGTCCTCAAAGCCAAAGAGAACTGTTTCTGAGGAAGGATTCACCTGAGCTGGGTGTGTATCTCCCTCTCCCAAGAGCCAAACACACACACAACACACACACAGAAAATGCTGCTTTTTATTGCCTTTCCCAGCCCAGGGCGAACCGTGTCCCCTTTCCCTTTGGCGGGGAAATAGGAAACTTTTATTCTGTCCCCACCGCCTCCTTTTCTGTCCCCTCCCCTCTTACCCTACTTCCCTTTTGGTCTGGTCTTCACGCTGGCCCCTCTCCCAGCTCACAGCAACACCCAACAAATCAACTAGAACAAATCCAAACCCTAAATAACAACACCTAGAACCAACAACTTTCCTTCTTTCTTCTAATAACCCTTCAGCTGAAGCAAAATATTACCTCCTATCTCACTGAGGGAATCGGGTATGAGCCTGAGGCTTGTGCTTGAGCAGTGAACAGATTTGGGATTAGAAAGGTTTCAGTCAGCAATTTGTGTTTTTCTTTCTGAATTGCTGAAGGAAAGATACAATGTGGCTTCAGTCAGCAAAAACTATTTCAAGGTGCATTGAGGAAATGCTTGTGAGCAATTCCCAGAGAAAGAAAGTGTTGAGAAAATGTTGAACTGCAACAAATCGTGGATTCCCTTCCCATTAACAGTGTTGAACCCTCTATTCCCCCAGTGCAGTGATTGATGTGTGCAAGTGGCTACCTTAGCCTTGAGAATAGAGTAGTCTTCCTAAGAATGTAGCTGGAATGAATTCAAGGGGAAAAGAGTGGTTGTAGGAGGCTCTTGGGCATCAGAGGAGAATTGCAGGAATGGGATGTTCCCCAAATGACCACCAGAGACTCTCAAGAGAGCCCTACTCTCCTGTCAGTAACTTCTGAGAAGCGATTTAAATATGTCAACTAATTTGAGGGAATGTTTAACCTGTGAGTTTCAGCACAGTAATGAGTAGGTCTTGTTTCCATGGTTACAAATGAGTAGGTGGGATTTCTGGCTGAGCACGTGTTAGGAAAGTGATTCCCCACGCACCCAGCACTGAAATAAAGTCATGCCTCCTTTCTCACACCGAGCTGGCACCAGGGATCGGAGCCCTTCTTGGTAACTTTGATTTTAGTCGCTTCTATTGAAAGGTGAAAATGAAACCTTTTCCAGCTGTTCCCCTCGGGTTTACATTTCTGGGGGCCAAAGCTCTGTGCTGCAGGTGGCCCGCGTGTGTGCAGAGCAATGCAGCCTCCACAAAGCCCTTGGTTTCCCCACAAGTCATCATGATTTGTTGCCAGGTGTGCCCAGCTGTGGCAGGAGAAAGAGCCCGCAGTGCAGTGGGCGCCGTGCCCTGCCCAGCCAGGGCTCTCTGGCACAGAGGAGCAGCAGCAGCACCTTTCAACCCACTCCTGCCCTGGCCTCACCTGGGACACAGAAGCCTCTGGAAATCAGCACCAGCTGGCCCCTTCCCAGCCTGGAGCAGCTCCTGCTGGTGGGCACATCCTGCACTTCTGCTGCTTCCGAACAGGAATCAAGGCACAGGGGGAGACGGACATACAGAGAAGCCCTGGGCTAGTGCAATAAATGGGCAAATGCATGGGGGAATGTGTTAGGAATCATTTCAGCTGTCATGCCAATACTGCCTTCTCTCCTTTTCTCCCTTCACATTTCCTGTTCTTTTCCCTCTCACATTTCCACCCCTTCCCCCTCTCGAGTCTCACAGTTTTCCTGTCATGTTTGCCGCCCAAGTTTTACTTCTTTTCCCCACCCATTTCAGCTCCCTTTCCTCACACTTTGCCTCTCGCACTTCCCCAGCTTCCCGCTTTTTCCTGCTTTTTTGTTCTCTCACGATTCTCACAATTTCCCCCTCACTTATCCTGCCCTTTTCTCCCCTCATGCTTTTCTCCTTTCCTCAGTCATTTTTCTCCAAGTTGTCTCCTCATGTTTCTCACTTTTGCCCTCGTGTTTCCCAGGCTTTCCCTCTCCCATTTCTCCCACTTTTCCCCTCATGTTTATCATTCTTTCCCCCTCATGTTCCTAATACTTTTCCTCTAGCATTTTGTGCCCTTATTTCACTCCTGTTTTCTGTCATTTTTCCCATCCAACTTCCCACGCTTTTTTTCCCCCTAATGTTTTCTGCCTTTTTCTGCCCTCTGGTTTCTCCCTCTTTTCCCCTCAGGATTCTCACAATGTTCCCCTCACATTTGCTGCCTGTTTCTCTCTCTCTGCCAGTAATTTTCTCACTCTTTTCCCCTCACATTTCCCTCCATTTTTTCCTCTATGTTTTTCAGCCTTCCTTGATCATGTTTCTTAGAATTTTCCCGTCATATTTCCTGCCTTTTCCTCCTCTCACCTTCCTCTCCTATTTTCACTCACGTCTTCACCATTTTCCCCTCAGTTTTCTCAGCCTTTCCCACTCAGGTTTCCTTCCCTTTTCCTCCCTCACACTTCCCTCCTTTTTCCACTCCCATTTCTCACACTTGTCACCTCATGTTTTCTGCCTTTTTTCCCCTCACATTTCTTAACCCACTGAGTCCTGTCAGTGACTCTTCCTCTTCAGTAGTTGATGAGCTTCTTTTCTTCTTTCCTGCAATCCCCTCCTCCAAAGAATGGGTGCCAGAGCAGCGCTCCAAGAAGCCCCTGCCCGTGTGTCTGCTGAACAGAATGGCTGTGCTCGACTTGAACAATCTCGTGAAGAACAACCTAAACTGCAGTGGACTTTCAATTCCCTCTAGTCTTCATAGTGTTCTAAAGAAATGGGTACCCTGAGGGATACACGTCGCAGGTGCGCAGCCGCTGCACCATCCGCCTCAAGCAGATCCCATCTCCGTTTTCATCACCTCACACTCACTGTGACTCCTGCCTGGACGAAACCACTTGTGATGCTGCTTGATGCTAATTGGAGTCCATGTGCACAAGAAGTGCTTTTAGCCCTCTTTCAAAAAAAAAAAAAAAAAAAAGTTTTTATTTTAAAACATTCAATGCCTGGAGTTTCGTTCTATTTTCCCCTATTTGAATTGCCTTGACATCAAAGTACTGCCAGTTGGCGTTCCAAACTGGCTGGTCTGTGTTTGTGTGCACAGAGCAAAGGTGCCAGACCGTGTCCTTTTCCCGGGTGTCCGTTAATGTCCATTCCAACAGACACTGCAGGGGGGCTCAGCCTGCCCCACGCAGGATGGCAGCCAGAGGGCTGAGGCTGCGCCTCCTAGTGAGATCAGCCGCCCTGGCAGCCCGGCCCCAGCCGCCATCTTGTGTGTAGTTCTCCAGCCCTGGCCGCCATCTTGTGTGTGGCTCCCTCAGCCCTGGCCGCCATCTTTTGCACTGACCTAGTCCAGCTCTTAAGCGAATGTGTTGCTGTTGTGTCGGCAGTCAGGGTCCGCCCCAAAGACACCAACACCAGCAGGACCGGCTACAGGGAATGGCACGGGTTTGGCTCAAAGCAGCCAGTCCTGACTTGTCACTGTCCTTTATCCATGAACACGTCCCCATATGCAGCCACAGCAAATGTCCAACAGCAGCTCCATCAGCCACTTCCTCCCGCTGGCGTTGGCAGACACGCGGCAGCTGCAGCTCCTGCACTTCTGCCTCTTCCTGGGCATCTCCCTGGCTGCCCTCCTGGGCCACGGCCTGGTCACCAGCGCCGTAGCCTGCGGCCACCACCTGCACAGCCCCATGTTCTTCCTCCTGCTCAACCTGGCCCTCAGCGACCTGGGCTCCATCTGCACCACTGTCCGCAAAGCCACGCACAATTCCCTCTGGGACACCAGGACCGTCTCCTACGCAGGATGTGCTGCACTGCGGAGGATTTCGGCGAGGGAAGAATGCAATCAATCAATATGATTGCTAAAGCATTGTTCAACTTTATTGCTCATAACATCCGTTCTTATACTTTTGCCCGAAGCGTTCAGCATACTTGTCAAATTATAGTTGGTTAGCATACACTACTCATCTATACTTGATTGGCTATATCAAGCGTGAGAAGGTTCCTCCTCTTGGCATGCTGAAAACTTTGTATACGTGCTTACTGCTATGCTCTATTAACCACAAGTTCTTTTATCTTTGGCCTGTGTCCGTGCTTACTGCTGTCCCAAGGACAGCTTGTCTCAGCAGCGCGTAGGCTGCTAGCACTTGGTATCGGGCCATGAGGCCTCTAATGATCCGTGGCCTTGCACTGCTAACCATTCTTCAACAATTCCCTCTTTTTTATTTTGTGCAACAAACGCAGTGTGTTGAGTAGTTACTGTTTCTGCTACGCGATACATCATCTGTTGCAAGCAGCAAAAAAAGCAAGGTACCAAAAGGACAAGCAGTAAAATAACAATCACAATATTGATTACATGTTGCAGTAGGGAGGTTATCCAAGGCCCTCGCCCGAAAGATCTTAGCCAATCTGTTAAAGCCAAGCCTGTGTCTTGCTGCAAATCACTAGTGAGTTCTTGCAACTTAGCTATTTGGGTATGAATTGACATGGAGTGATATCTCTGTACTGCCTTGTCAAACTGCCAGAGCAGTTGTAGGTTTTCTCTTGCCCTTAAGTCTTCAATTAAGTGTACCGCCTCTAACCCTGGCTGTCCAGTATCGATGTGACTCTTGCAGGGTCATTAGCAGGACGGATCCATTTACTAGGTATCCATTGGGGCCCTGTGGGGGTAAGAACACAAACATAACCTCTACCCATGTACTGAACCTCTGCGGGACCTTCCCATACTCCAGTTTTGGGATCTCGGTACATGACTTTAAACAATGGCTTAGTTGCTTCCTCCTTTACTCCGCCTGAGTGGATGACCGCAGGGGGCTCCGAGTGGTCCCCCATTACACACAGATAGTTTAATACAAATAGTGTTTTTGATAGCATGGTCTGCACATCCACCTCCTCCTTCTATTTTAACAGATAATCCTTGAGTGTTTGGTGGGCTCGCTCCACAATCGCCTGACCTGTTGGTGAATGTGGGATACCTGTGATGTGTGTCACACCCCACTTCTGTAAGAACCTTTGGATCCTGCTGCTCACATATGCAGGGCCATTGTCTGTCTTAATCTGTTCTGGCACCCCCATCACCGCAAAGCAAGTAGTTAGGTGTCGTACCACGTGGAGAGCTTTCTCTCCCGGCTGCGCTGAAGCCCAAATAAATTTACTGAAAGGATCAATTGTAACATGCACATATTTCAATCTACCAAAGGAGGATACGTGAGTTACATCCATTTGCCAGATGTGATTGGCTCCAAGGCCCTGTGGGTTTACTCCCATCCCTAGTCCAGGCCCATGCTGACTACAGAGAGGACAGGATCTGACAATACCACGGGCATCATTCAGAGATATGCGAAACTGTTTCTTTAGGCCACGTGCATTCTGGTGAAAAGTCTCATGAGCAATACGTGCCTGCTGAAATCTGTCTTGTGGTACTGCAACAGAAACCAACTGATCAGTTATGGCATTACCCTGACCCAAACCTTCTGACCATTTGTGGCTTCGAATATGCAAAATTGCAAAAGGAGCTGAGCGCAGCCAAACAGCTTGCCTCAGCTGTCTCAAAAGTTCCCATAACCTGTCATTCTTTATATCCTTTATCAATGCATCCTCAATCCGCAGCACCACCCCTACTACGCATCATGAGTCTGTGACAATATTTACACCCTGACCAGGCCAATTCATAATGATCCAAAGGACAGCCCTTAATTCTAGCGTCTGCAATGTGTCCTCAGTAGTCGCGTCCACGTGCCCTCCTCCATCCATCCAGATCAAGGCAGAGCGTTTGCTTTGTGATGTCAGGGCACGGTTGCCACGTGGTCATGGTGACATCGCAAGGTTGCCTTGGTGCCCGGAAGGCCTCAGGGGTGTCAGAGCAGCTCTTGGGCTTGCTCGGTGCAGGAACTTGGTCCTGTGCTTGAGGCTTTTGTCAGTGGGCAGCTGCTGACTGACAGGAGACTCCTTTTAGCTAGCGTTAGAGCGCACTCTGCAAACTTGCACAGCAGTTGCCACAATGATTGGGCAACTCGCCGCTGCAGTTTTCACTGTTTATGGAGTTACTTATTCCTGCTATTTCCTGACTCACCTGGCAGGTAAGTAGAGGTTTTCCCTGAGTGTCACCTAACCTGGTTTTTGTGTCTTCCTGCTCTTTCTTAGTGACTGGGTTGATTTGGAAACAGAAAGGCCATTGGGATGCCGCTTGGGTAAAGCTCCTGTCAACATGTTCAGCTCAAAAGGGGGCGTGTGTAGCCACGGCCGTGTGGGCAGCATTTGCAAGGGAACCTGCAGGGGTTGCGTTCCCTCCGTGGGAGAGTCTGTGGCAGCAGAGTTTGCCAATTCCTCCATTGCTGGGTCAAGCAGGACAACTTTGAAAATGTAGACTGGGAGGCCTTCTTGGAAGGTCTTCTGAAAATGCTCTGGTTGTCTCCAGTTTTCTCAAAGCATCTGCTTCATTTTCCCTTGCCTACTGCAGGTCACCTGAGCCGGGTATTCAGAGGTGCTGATCCCAAGGTGAGTAAGGAAAGAACATTTGATGTTCCTGGTGTTTAAGAATCGTGCAGCAAGCTGTGAGCTTGGCCTGTGGCAGTAGAGTGTAGAGGGCCAGCTGAGTAGGCTGCAAGAAAATCCATTTCCATGTCTACAGCAGCAAGAGCAGAGGCATCACTGCCTATTTCCTAATTTTCCATTCCAGAGCTTTAAAAGAACTAAAAGAGAAGTTTTGCAGAGAGAATGGTGCTTCCTGATAGTAGTCAGGGGGAATATGTAATTTGGAGCAATTTGCAGTGTCCAGTTGAATCAGCCCATTAGAATTTCGGCAGAGTGACTTAGAATCCCCTTGCTCTCCAAGTTGATGATTTGTGCTTAGTAGAGCTGGTTCTAGAGCTGAAGAGAAAGAAGGTTCTAAATGAGCCTGTGTCTCACGCTCCTGTCTGTCCACAGATCACTGAAGGAAGAACAGACTCCCCTCCGGCTTCCTCTGCTCCTGGACAAGAAGCCGAAGAGGAGCCAAATGACCACAAGGCTCCAGCTGTTGTCACCCCACAGCCGGAACTTTCCCAGCCAGTAAGTGCCACTTCTGGAGGGTGCTGTCTTTAGTGCGAGGCAGAGCTGCAAGTTTCTGAGCAGCCAGCTCTTGCTGTTGGTGGCTGAGGATGATAAGTGCTGCAGTCCTGCCAGACCTAGCCATTCCCCTCAGCCAGTGACAGCTGGAAAATGGGCTTTGAGCTGCCGTGTTTAGGCCCCAGCTTGCTGGGATTCTGATAGGGGCCAGCCTGGAGCAGGAAGGTTCCCTGTCTGCAGAGGAGGGAGCATGTCAAAGGCACTGTGCTCAGCCTTGGTGGATACGTAGGGGACGCTGTGGCCTGGGGACACCTGTCCCTCTCCACAGACGTGCCAAGTACCCACAGGCACCAAAAGTCTTGATCTGAGAACACAAGCTCTTTGGGGTGGTTTGTCCCCGGGAGCTTCTTGGCTGTGCTTACCCGGGAGCATTTCAGAGACACACTGGGGATGTGGAGTTGCTGTTTGAAGACAGGGATTTTGGTGCCTTTGTTGCCAGGTTGTTCTTTTGCCTCTTCAGGCAGAGCAGGCAGTAGCAGAGCTGACAGGCACTCGGAGTCCACCTGTCTTTTGGCTTTTAAAGAGCTGCTAAGAGATGATGTGTTGTCCATGAATCTTTGGGGGGCCACTCTTCTCTTGTGTGGCAAAAGACACGTTCCCTGTCAGCTTCCAAAGAGGCTGTTGGAGCTTCAGACCCAGATGGAGGCTGATTGTACTGCTAGTGTCACAGTGGGACAGAGTGAAGGGCAGGGAGAGGGGAATTCAATGGAGCTCTTGGGACTGAGGAGGCCAGGAGTCCCCCAGGCACTGAAAGCACAGAGCCTTGTCATCTGCAGAGATCAGCACTGGGACAGGAGGGTTACAATGGAAGCAGAGGTGGGCAGGGAAGCAGAAAGAAGTGGCTGAATGAATATGATTTGTACGCTGAAAAAGGAAAAAGCTGAGCCTGATGGCATCTCCCAGTCACTTGCTCTGCATTTGTGTGTACAGAACGTGGAGGCAGAGGCACAAGCAGAGCCGCCCAAACCTCCGAGTGACACCATGGCAGCAAGGAGGAAGAGCAGGGAAGACATCAGAAGAACTGAGGATCAATGGAAACTCCATCAGGAGAGGGGCAATCAACAAAACCATGTAAGCGGAGGAGTAGTAGCCACTCCCCTGATGGAAAGTTCTGTCTCCTGTTCTTTACGGAACTTTGGAGACAAGCTGCAGGCAGAGCTGCAGAAAACTCGGGCTAGGATCAAGGCATGGGAGAAGAGGCTGGAGGAAGAAATGGAGATTCTAGCAGAAGACCGAGCGAAAATTTGTCTCCTCCTTGAGAAGCGAGAGGCTCTACAGAAACAAGTGAGTGAATGAGCAATAGCCACTGCAGTCACCAACCTGGTGCTTTCTGCCCTTCTTGCCTTTCCCCTGCAGAGCAGCAGGGGGGTGGGGTGATGCCTCTGAGTGCCATCCTGCTCCAGTGTGTGTCACAGGCACTCTGAAGGACACGCCCTGCTCTGCTGAATCTCAGCTGCTGCCCTGCACAGTGGCACTAGTGCTTTGGCCTTTTGGCCAGCAGTCATCTGAATGCATTCCTGCTGGCCTCTTCCTGCTCTCCTTGTTTCTTGAGGTGTTCTTGCAGGGGAACACGGTGACCCAGATGGATCTGGAAAGAAGCTGTCTGTATCCCTTGTGAATCTGGTCCTCTCCCTTTCCTCACAGTCGATGACTCTTGGCTGACAGGGACAAGCTGGACTCTCTGACTGCTTTGCTCTCTTTGACTTGAGGTGGAAGTGTTGACATCTCGCCTGGCAGCCTGCAAAGATTTCCATCAAGTGACTGGCAGCAAGGAGCCCCAAGATTCCTGTGAGGCACAGAAACTGTCCCAAGCAGCAGCGCTGCCGGTTGGACACGTTCAGAAGATGCCGGAGGAAAAGAGGACTCCATGGGAGAAGGTAGAACATTTGAACAAAGAGCTGCAAGTGTGTCTGCAGCCCTTGGAAGGGGAAAAGCGTCCTTGGGAGAAAGCGGAATGGTCATTTTGGCAGTCACCCTTCAGAAAATCCATGCAAATGCATTTTGGAGAAAATGGACAATGAATCTGGCCTTGCACTCCAGTCAAACCAGCCTTTGGCTTTGAGCCATCCAGTTTGAGGAGTGGACATCAGAACAAACCCATGGCAGAGCCCTGCATGTGGCTGACAGCATCTTGCTAAGGGCTTGCACTTGAAATGGGATCTGGGGCTAATCTCTGCCAGCCACTTTTCTTTCTGACACAAACTCCTTTGTTGTCTCAGATCTCCACAGGCTCTTCTGTTGAACCTGCAGCAGCAGCAGCAGTGTTACCTGAAGGCACCTGTGCTGGCCAAGCTGTGCAGTGGAAGCCGGGCAGTTCGTTCATCTCCAGCACTGACAGGGCTTCTGCTCAGCAACAGGAGACGGAGGATGATGAGGATGAGTCCCTGGAGCTCCTGAGTATGTCTTGTGTCTTTCTTCTCTGAGGGACAGTGTATTGTGTGCACGTGCCAGCACAGCTGGACCCAATGATTCTCCTCCCTTTGGTGTCCCAGGAGCATTTAGGGCTCCCCACAGGAGAGGCTGTGCTCCAAGGCAGCAAGAGAGTGCTCTGGGTGTTCCCGCTGCCTCTGAGGGCAGCTTGGACGTGCCTGGGGTTTGCCTGAGCTTCCCCAGCTGCTAAAGGCAGAAGCAGGGGTTGTCCTTGCATCAGCAGAAGGCTGTGAGCTAGCAAATGATCTGGGCAAGTCCTGTGTGCTAGTGGCCAAACTGGATAGAATAGTCAGCTTCCTAAATTCTCCTTAGACTCCTGACTTATCATCCGCCATCTGAGCAAAAAAAACCTTCACGGAAATTGATTGGTTTTGGCATTTTGTCTTTTGGTTGTGGTTTTAGTTTGGGTTTTTTCCCAGATTTTTTTGGGTAGAGGTTTTTTCTCCATCTTGAAGGAGCTCTTCTGCCCCATGAGTCTCAGTGGCGTAATTTTGATGACTGTTCCTATTTACCACTACTACATCTGCAGGTTTTTTAATGAGAAGATTATATATTTGTCAGTGAGGACTCTTTGGAAAGAACATCAGGTGACAGCAGAAACAGACAGCAAGAGCTGGTTTTTTTGTGCCCCCAATGAAAAAAACAGATCCTTTTATTACAATCTGTATTTAATATCCTAGTTTTGTTCCTAGAAAGATAAGTCCAAGAGACACAGGCCTGGGGCATGATCAGATAAAAGTGCACTGTAGGCATTTCTCAGGAGTGAGCCTCCAGCCCCTCTGCTGTATATTCCTCAGATCCATGGCACTTTTTCCTACCTGATTCCCAGTCATTCCCATGACTGTTAGAATGCTACCCACTGGCCCAAGCCCTGCTCAGATCAGTCTCTAGGAAAACACATCAAGCCCTTTGTGATTCTACAGCACAAGTCATTGAAGCTGCTTCTTGCCCAGAGCAGCTGCCGGTCCTGTGCCCTCAGATAAGAGCTGGTGGGGCTGAGAAGACAGCCCAGCTGACTCTCTGTCTCCCGTCACCTGTTGGCACAAAAGGGCACTGACGTGCACCTGGGTGTGTCTGCTCTCCAAGCCAATCCTGCCGTGTCCTCAGTGGGGGCACCAGCCTGGAAGGGGCTGGGTGTGGCTGTGCCTTCTTGCCATTGCTTGTCAGTGCTGGTGCCTGGGCTTTGGCAGCTTTGTGGCGGTGGCTGCCCTGGCCCTGAGGGCTGGTGTGAGCGCCGAGGCTGGAGCCTTCCTTAGCTGGGAGAGTGCCGCTGCCGGCTGGCCGCTGCAGCGCGGAGCTGCCCCGAGGCAGCAGCCCCTGCTCTGGGCCGGCTCCTGCACGGCCTGGGCTGGGCTCACAGAGGGTCAGCATCTCCTCTGGGCAGCTGTCCGTGTCCCGCCGGCACCTGAGGAGCACTGCTGTCCCTGCTGCCCTTGCCCGCTGCGGGAAGGTGGGCACGTGTGCGGGGCTGAGAGGGCGAGTGCAATGGCAGGGACTGATCCCTGCTGTCAGGGGGAGGAGAAGCAGTGTGGTTCTTCACGTGGGCCACGGGCAAGGGCGTCTTCCAGCTCAGCCTGCTCATCAAGGGTGAGGGTCCTGCTGCTGAAGGCCCCTTGGGATTGGTTAGAGCATGAGCTGCTTGGGTTTACAAAGGGAAAGGCATTCCTTTGGGAAACTGCTGCAAGGTGGGGAAGATGCCCTCCTCTCCTGGGAATGCATCTCCCTGTGCTTTGTTTTCTGCCAAGGCATCTCTTCAAAGGACTGTAGAAATCAGTGCTGGCCTGCTTGTGCTGCAGAGCTGCCTGTCTTGTTGCAATTGTTGTTGTTGTTGTTGTTACCCAGCTGGCCACAAAGGACTCAGAAGGCCAGACTGTACAGCCCCAGCAGGGCTGCCTTTTGTATCTCTTGGATGGTGGGATGTCTGCTTTCAAGTGAGCATCTTGCATTTTGTTTCCCTCAGGGCAAATGGCGAGCATGGAAAATCCCCGAAGGAAATACATTGAAGAGGAAATTGTTGGCAGAGGGTGAGTCCAACCACAGTTACTTGTACGCAATCATGGGGCAACGATTTGCTGCTGGAATATCTGTCAAGGGTGAAGTCAGGCAAGTTGCAAACATATTCAGACACTGGGGTTAGTCTGCCCCATCTCTCAGTACCAGCTAGAATTTGGAAGTGTGGTCAGAAGGAATTGTCAAAGACACTTGGATTTCATTGCCAGAAACAGCAACCACCGCTTTTTGTAGCAGGCAGATAACTGTTTGAAGGAACATTTCTTCCCAAGAGTTTGCTGAAGGAAATAGTGTGATCAGGATAAAAACTGCCCAGTTTAGAAACTGAAATCCAAGATGAAAGAATCACCTGGCCTTTTGAGCTGAGCCACTAAAGCCCAATGCTTCAGAAACAGGCTCAGTGCCCATGCACTGGAGAGGAAAATGCATCATCTGCCTTCTGGCAGAGCCCTCCTGCATGCTGCAGGTTGGAGGCATTTCCAGCAGACATCTCCTGTCTGGACTGGCTTTCACTCCAACGTCTAAATGGCTTCTCCTTTCTTTGCTGCTGTTTTGTTTCTAGGGCTTTTGGAGAGGTTTGCAGAGCCATCGACACTGCCACAGGACGACAGGTAAATGTCAAGAGCCCCTGCAGATTCTGCTGCTCTCCAGGGCTTTCCTCTCTCGTGTCAGCTGTGGCTGCAGCTGTGGCTAGAGCTGTGCTGCAAAGGCACAAGAAGCACAGACTGGTGCCAGCCTGCCAGCTGCATTTGGGACAGTCTTTGTCCTGCTGAGCTGCCAGAAGGAAGGCAAGGAGGGCAGCGGTTCCTTTCAGAGAAGGACGCTCTCCCTGGCTCTCAATTGCTCCAACAAAGGTGGTGCCTTGCAGCATCTCACTGCTCTCTGGGGCTACGGCTTCAGAGTCCTGAATTCCCATTTCTGGCTGCCAGCAAATACATCTGAATGTTCCTGGCAGTTCCTTAGCCACCTGCAGTGCTGCACTTGGGAACTGCACGTAGGGAGAGATCTGCAAGGCGTCCCTAAAAGCCCCAAGCCCTGCCTAGGTCCCGAGATGTATCCACAGAGTACCAAGGCACGCATTTCTTCCTCTGAAGTACGGACAGAGAAACAGAGAGTGTGCTCAGAGCTTTGGGGGGTGAGAGTTGACACACCATTTTTAACAAGTGGACAAGGCAAATTGTGGTCAGTGGCCACGTGTCCTGGAACTGGCCCCCAAAGGAGCAGAGAAATGAGCTGTAGGAATGTCAGTTCCTAATTACTCCTTTGTCTAATCGCAAGGCACTTTGGCAGAGCTCACCTGTGTCATTGCAAAATCACTCGCTCCATGTGTGTTGTGGTCTCATTCCACCAGCTTCTAAAGTTACTGATTTTCTGTGTCATTCTAGGTGGCCATTAAGAAAATCAATCTTCAAGGACCGAATAGGAATCAACAAGCGCTTAATGAAATCATGGTCATGAAGAAGAATAAGAGTCCCCACGTTGTGGATTATTTAGACAGGTGAGTGGTCATGGTCTCTTCCCATGAAGGTTTGTTTACATAGTAAAAGCATGTGAGGTTAAAACCCCACTTTGGACACTGGCAGAAAATAGAGCTGTTAATAATCAGTTAATTATTATTTCTCTACTCATCTCCAGTGGATGGGAAGAGAGTGTATTTTGCCTGCATGTGTCTTCCCTGGCTTTCAAACACTGAGTTGGAACATTGGCCAAAAACCTGAATCAACCCTCCCATACTAAGTCAATACCTTGTAAGCTCACTGCCTCCATGTTGTCTCAGGATTGATTTTTTCAAGTTTCTTCAATGCTGATGAAGCATGCTAGAGAGGATTTCCCTTGGATTGTTGCCCCTCTTTTCCAGGGCTGGCCATGCCAGGAACACTAGGTGTTCCTTTCCAGAAATACCATGCGGGACAGGTTTTTCATCTTGGCTGATACTAAAGTGTACTTTTTGCTTGCTGGCCATCTAAAATATCTCCTTTTTCACAGATGTGCTGTTCTCCTTGAGACTGCACAGACTGCAAACAATGCACAACCTGAAGGGAGTGTCTATTCCTTGAATTCTGTCTATGTCACAAAGGGACCCGGAAACAAGAATCAAGCAAAGAAACCAATGTATGCATGTTCATCTGCATGGCCTTGTTCCCTTCTTTCAGCTACCTTGTGCTCGACGAACTCTGGCTGGTGATGGAGTACATGGATGGAGGCTCTCTGGATGATGTCATCGCTGAGGTTCGCATATGTGAACACCACGTTGCAACCATCAGTCGAGAGGTGAGGGATCCCATCTGTGCGTCCCAGGGCTTGGGCAGGATTGTCTGGGAAAGGGGCTCAGGACAGGAGCGATTCCGTGAGCCAGGCTTTGTTTCTGTGTTGTTGATATGCTCTGGGCAAGCAAGAGCATCTCAAGCGAACTGCCTGCCAGTGCCCCTGCACTCACTGGACTCTGTTCTTGTCCTCTTCTCTCCTGCTGTTGCATTCTCACTCTGGCTCTTGTATTTGCTCTTCTCCATCTTGCCTCTCTAAACTTTGGCCTGTCTGCACTGCATTCCTTGCCTGTAAAAGCAAAGGTGGGGGTGGCACTGTTTGAAAGGAGCAGCAAAGAAGAGAGACTCATTTCTCTGAGTCCTCAGCTGGAAAGGTTAGCAGTGCAGCCAGAATGCTCTGTACTTCTGAGCACATCCACTGCAGCAGCAGTCATCCTGGCTGGTTTGCAGGGCAGAGTCTACACCAGCAGTTGCTGTTGCTCTTTGGCAAGCTGATATGCCTTTCTTTAGAAAGGTGCTGCCCTGCCTGTGTTGTAGCAGCGTGCTCTTGCCCTCAATGGCACTGTCTTCTGCCATTACTCCCCATTCCCCTGCAGAGGGAATCTTGGAGAGCTCTTTCCTTTCTTGTGTGATGAAATCACATCACTGATTTTTGCCCTCCTGTTTCTGGTTTCTCTCTCAGTGCCTGCAAGGACTGCATTTTCTCCATTCCAACCACGTGATACACCGAGATGTGAAGAGCCTCAACATCCTCCTCAAAACGGATGGCTCTGTCAAGCTGGGTCAGTATTTTCTTGGTCAGGTGCAGCATTCCAGGGATATGTGGGCTGTGGGGCTGCTTTTGAGTGAGAGCCAGCCCCCCCAAAACGGTGCTGGTGGCAGTGCAGGGAGCCTGTTGTGAGCTGACCACGCGGTGGCAACGTGCACAGACCTATGGCAAGGATCGAGCCGTCCACAGTGGCATTGCTCTGTGTGTGTCCCTTCCAGAGGGAGGGGGCTACAAGTCTAAAGCTTCAGGGGAACAAAAGACACTGCTGGAGGCCGTGTAAAAAATGTGGGGATTTTTGAAGCAGCCAATGCCATATTTCCTTGGCTAAAGTCCTGAGGAAACAGAGCAGGGAGAGTTGTCCAGGAGATTCAGCAGCATATTCTCCAACTTCAACTGGGCAATTCTTTTCCTTGCTTTCCTAATTGCACAGGATTCAAATAAAAACGGTCTTTTGCTTTCTCCCCAGCTGATTTTGGCCTCTCTGCTCAACTCACCCCTGAGCAGAGTAGACGGAGCTCGGTGACCGGGACTGCTTGGTGGATGGCGCCTGAAATTGCAAAAGCTGAGTCCTATGGCCCCAAAGCAGACATCTGGTCTTTTGGAATTGTGGGCATTGAAATGGTGGAAGGAGAACCTCCTTACGGGAATAAAGGTCCTCTCTCGGTAAGGTGTAAATACTCTCTGATCCCGCTGTCTTTCTCCCCCATCCCACGTTCCGTGTGCCATTGGACAAAATGCCATTGCCATCTGCTGGAACTACTTCCACCACGGTCCCTTTCTGAAAATGTCCCTGCAGCACATCAGCATCTGCTGGGGTTTTGGTTGCATCCATGGGGGAACTCAAGCCTTAGCCCAGGCAGACAATCTCCCTTCTCAGGCAACACTGGGCTTTGGCTTAGAAGTCGTTCCAGCTCTTTTGGCCGTGTAGATGGCCCTACTAACAGGAAACAAGCATCTTAGAGCTGCTGTTATCTTTCCTGAAATGAAGGAAAGTAACCCAAACCCAACAAAGTTTCTAAAGCAGTGGTTTGGAGAGAAGTGTACCCCCATTCTTCTCACAGGGAAACTTGCCTTAACTGAGGGATTTCCTTTCTTTACTTTTAATTACCATTGTTTTCAAGAACCAAGGAAAAAGCTTGATGACTTTTATAGCAGCTGTGCTTAAGGGACCAACAAGTGCTGCAGAGATGCTTTTCATGTCATACTCCTTGGAAATACTAGAGTGAGTTAGTAGAGCAAAGTCCCTCTTCCAACTAGCCTGTCAAGCTGCTCAGGTGAATCCTCGGAGAAGCAAAGGTGCTTTTGCTGATGTAGTTTCCACTAAGGAGGTCAGTCAATGAAATCAGCTGCCAGGGCAAGATCTGCTGGATGCTGGAAAAGCTGTGACTGCATCAGGCTTTGGGTTTTTTGTTGGTCCAGGAAAGTCATCTCTTCCTCTGTGCCACGGCAGAAACTGCCACTGCAGAGTGCAGCTGAAACAATGGGATCTGGGAGAGCAGTTCCAGATGTGAAAGAAGCAGCTGAGAGACTCGTCTTTCCTTTTTCTCCAGGCTCGATTCCTGATAGCCACCAAAGGGATCCCAAAGCTGCAGCAGCCCAAGCTTCTCTCCCCTTTGCTGCGTGACTTCCTGAGCTGCTGCCTGCAGAGAGACGAGGAGCGGCGCTGGTCTGCCAAGGAGCTGCTGCAGGTAAAATGCCAAGGGGCTGCGGGGGAAACAGTGTCCCAGGGACGGGCTCCTCCTGCACTGAAGTGCCAGGCATCAGATGAGCCTCGTCCTCCTCGCCTCCACTCTTGGTGCTGTTCAAATGAGAACAGCCAGGAATCCTAGACTGGGCTGGGCTGGCAGGGACCTGTAAGGGTCATCTGGTCCAAGTGCCCTGCAATGAGCAGGGGCGTCTTTCAAGAGATCAGGATGCTCAGACCTGAAATATTTCCAGGCCTGGGGCATTTAGCAGCTCTTGCAGTAAGCTGTGCCACTGTTGTCCCACTGTTGCTCCTTAGACCTACTCTGACTCAATCCCCTTTTCATTGAAAAAAAGATTACCCTGCCTTTGGGGCTCTTAGCTTGGAAAGTAATGGTTCATTCTTGGCTTTTTTGTTTTCCTTTGTGCAGCATCCATTTGTAACATCGGCCAAGCCTACATCCAGCCTGGTGCCACTCATCCTTACCTTTAAGAGGTGGAAGGAGTTGACAGGAATGGACCAGTCACTTAAAAACTTTTTCTTCCATCACCAGCATTGTAGTAGATTGTAGAGTAGGATTTTAGCCTAGGATTGTAGGGTAGTATTTTGGCCTAGGATTGTAAATAAAGTTTCTGAAACCTCAAGTCATTTTGAAGATTGTCCTCCTTCTGAGCCTGTGAGAATGCTCAACATTTCCTTCTGAACTGTCCATTTTTGCTTAGAGGTGGAAAGTGACATTGATGCCTTCTTTGGTACGGTTTGAAGGGGGAGTAGGCTCTTCTTTCGTCATGCTCTCCGGACCGCAGTGCCTTTGGAATATGGCCCAGGGGCTGGGTTTTACCCAGCTGTGGCACTTGTGTTTGAGGCAGAAAGGGCAGTGGCATTTGCAGGCAGAACCAAAGGACGAGTGGGGCAGCCCAAATACCCTGTGCAGATGCAGGCCTTGAGCTCTGACTCGAGAGCATTTGGGTTGCTGCCACTTGCATTTGTATCCCTAAGTGCAATCTCTTTGTCTGGGGGAGAGTTTTGCCCAAGTGAGACAGCAGAAAGATCAGGGAGGCTGCTGGGAAAGGCGCGGAGCTGGTGCAGAGCTGTCAGCGGCTGCAGGGTGAGCCCAGGCCCCGCCTTGCCCAGGCTGGAGCCCCAGCAGAGCCCTGGCAGAGCCCGGAGCAGCCTGAGCCGGGGCAGAGGCAGCTGCAAGGAGGCCCTTGGAGCTGCAAGAGGCAGCAGCCCGGCCCTGGGTGCCTCTTGGGGGCCCCGGGCGAATCCTGCGCTCTCAGAGCCCAGCTGGCAGCTGGCTGCTCCCGAGGGGAAGCGTGGCCGTGCTGGGCACAGCACAGACCGGTGGCATCGGCCGTCCGGAGCGTGCACAGGAGCAGAGAAAGGCAAACCACAGCCGAGGGCTGCAGGCCTGGCTGAGGATTGCCACCCTTGTGCCGGCTGCCCTCTAACTCCTGGCCAAGGCGAGCAGTGTGTGCAGCGCTCTGGGCACAGGGGAGGGAGCCGGGCTGCTCCGCAGGCTCCGGCACAGGGCAGCCTCCTTCAGGCACGGCGCTTCTGCCGGGGGAACCGAGGCCAGCGGCAGGCAGGGACAGCTTGTCAGGTCACATCTGCAGGAGCCGGGGCCTCACACGGCTCTGGGAGGAAGCGCCTGCAGTGCTGGAGTTGTGCACTGAGCCAGAGCAAAGGGGTGAAATGCGGAGTGTTCTGCAGAAATATTCCGGGGCGCCAGGCCAGCCTGCTTTGAGCTCTCTGGCACACAGCAAGCACTGTGCAATGCAGCCCTGAGCTGCTGGGAGAGGGGTGTTAGAAAGGAGCCAACTCTTAGATGAAATTAAATGGGGAGACAAAGTCATCAAAGCCAAAGAGAACTGTTTCTTAGGAAGGATTCACCTGAGCTGGGTGTGTATCTCCCTCTCCCAAGAGTCAAACACACACACAACACACACACAGAAAATGCTGCTTTTTATTGCCTTTCCCAGCCCAGGGCGAACCGTGTCCCCTTTCCCTTTGGCCGGGAAATAGGAAACTTGTATTCTGTCCCCACCGTCTCCTTTTCTGTCCCCTCCCCTCTTCTCCTACTTCCCTTTTGTTTTGGTCTTCATGCTGGCCCCTCTCCCAGCTCACAGCAACACCCAACAAATCAACTAGAACCAATCCAAACCCTAAATAACAACCCCAAGAACCAACAGCTTTCGTTCTTTCTTCTAATAACTCTGCAGCTGCAGCAAAATATTACCTCCTATCTCACTGAGGGAATCGGGCATGAGCCTGTGGCTCGTGCTTGAGCAGTGAACTGATTTGGAAGGGAGCAGAAGGGTTTCAGTAGGCAGTTTGTGTTTTTCTTCTGAATTGCTGAAGGAAAGACACACTCTGGCTTCAGTCAGCAAAAACATTTTCAAGGTGCATTGAGGACATGCTTGTGAGCAATTCCCAGAGAAGGCAGGTTTTGAGAAAATGTTGAACTGTAACAAATTGTGAATTCCCTTTGCATTAACAGAGTGTTGAGCCCTCTATTCCTCCGGAGCAGTGATTGATGTGTGCAAGTGGCTACCTTAGCCTTGAGAATAGAGTAGTCTTCCTAAGAATGTAGCTGGAATGAATTCAAGGGGAAAAGAGTGGTTGTAGGAGGCTCTTGGGCATCAGAGGAGAATTGCAGGAATGGGATGTTCCCCAAATGACCACCAGAGACTCTCAAGAGAGCCCTACTCTCCTGTCAGTAACTTCTGAGAAGTGATTTAAATATGTCAACTAATTTGAGGGAATGTTTAGCCTGTGAGTTTCAGCAAAGTAATGAGTAGGTCTTATTTCCATGGTTACAAATGAGTAGGTGGGATTTCTGGCTGAGCACGTGTTAGGAAAGTGATTCCCCACGCACCCAGCACTGAAATAAAGTCATGCCTCCTTTCTCACACCGAGCTGGCACCAGGGATCGGAGCCCTTCTTGGTAACTTTGATTTTAGTTGCTTCTATTGACAGGTGAAAATGAAACCTTTTCCAGCTGTTCCCCTCGGGTTTACCTTTCTGGGGGCCAAAGCTCTGTGCTGCAGGTGGCCCGGGTGTGTGCAGAGCAATGCAGCCTCCACAAAGCCCTTGGTTTCCCCACAAGTCGTCAGGATTTGTTGCCAGGTGTGCCCAGCTGTGGCAGGAGAAAGAGCCCGCAGTGCAGTGGGCACCGTGCCCTGCCCGGCCAGGGCTCTCTGGCACAGAGGAGCAGCAGCAGCACCTTTCAACCCACTCCTGCCCTGGCCTCACCTGGGACACAGAAGCCTCTGGAAATCAGCACCACCTGGCCCCTTCCCAGCCTGGAGCAGCTCCTGCTGGTGGGCACATCCTGCACTTCTGCTGCTTCCGAACAGGAATCAAGGCACAGGAGGAGACGGACATACAGAGAAGCCCTGGGCTAGTGCAATAAATGGGCAAATGCATGGGGGAATGTGTTAGGAATCATTTCAGCTGTCATGCCAATACTGCCTTCTCTCCTCTTCTCCCTTCACGTTTCCTGTTCTTTTCCCTCTCACATTTCCACTCCTTCCCCCTCTCGAGTCTCACAGTTTTCCTGTCATGTTTGCCTCCCAAGTTTTACTTCTTTTCCCCACCCATTTCAGCTCCCTTTCCTCACACTTTGCCTCTCACACTTCCCCAACTTCCCGCTTTTTCCTGCTTTTTTGTTCTCTCATGATTCTCACAATTTTCCCCTCACTTACCCTGCCCTTTTCTCCCCTCATGCTTTTCTCCTTTCCTCAGTCATTTTTCTCCAAGTTGTCTCCTCATGTTTCTCACTTTTGCCCTCGTGTTTCCCAGGCTTTCCCTCTCCCATTTCTCCCACTTTTCCCCTCATGTTTATCATTCTTTCCCCCTCATGTTCCTAATACTTTTCCTCTAGCATTTTGTGCCCTTTTTTCACTCCTGTTTTCTGTCACTTTTCCCATCCAACTTCCCACGCTTTTTTTCCCCCTAATGTTTTCTGCCTTTTTCTGCCCTCTGGTTTCTCCCTCTTTTCCCCTCAGGATTCTCACAATGTTCCTCTCACATTTGCTGCCTGTTTCTCTTTCTCTGCCAGTAATTTTCTCACTCTCTTCCCCTCACATTTCCCTCCATTTTTTCCTCTATGTTTTTCAGCCTTCCTTGATCATGTTTCTTAGAATTTTCCCGTCATATGTCATGTCTTTTCCTCCTCTCACCTTCCTCTCCTATTTTCACTCACATCTTCACCATTTTCCCCTCAGTTTTCTCAGCCTTTCCCACTCAGGTTTCCTTCCCTTTTCCTCCCTCACACTTCCCTCCTTTTTCCACTCCCATTTCTCACACTTGTCACCTCATGTTTTCTGCCTTTTTTCCCCTCACATTTCTTAACCCACTGAGTCCTGTCAGTGACTCTTCCTCTTCAGTAGTTGATGAGCTTCTTTTCTTCTTTCCTGCAATCCCCTCCTCCAAAGAATGGGTGCCAGAGCAGCGCTCCAAGAAGCCCCTGCCCGTGTGTCTGCTGAACAGAATGGCTGTGCTCGACTTGAACAATCTCGTGAAGAGTAACCTAAACTGCAGTGGACTTTCAATTCCCTCTAGTCTTCATAGTGTTCTAAAGAAATGGGTACCCTGAGGGATACACGTCGCAGGTGAGCAGCCGCTGCACCATCCGCCTCAAGCAGATCCCATCTCCGTTTTCATCACCTCACACTCACTGTGACTCCTGCCTGGACGAAACCACTTGTGATGCTGCTTGATGCTAATTGGAGTCCATGTGCACAAGAAGTGCTTTTAGCCCTCTTTCAAAAAAAAAAAAAAAAAAAAAAAGAAAAAAAAAAAAGAAGAAGTTTTTATTTTAAAACGTTCAATGCCTGGAGTTTCGTTCTATTTTCCCCTATTTGAATTGCCTTGACATCAAAGTACTGCCAGTTGGCGTTCCAAACTGGCTGGTCTGTGTTTGTGTGCACAGAGCAAAGGTGCCAGACCGTGTCCTTTTCCCGGGTGTCCGTTAATGTCCATTCCAACAGACACTGCAGGGGGGCTCAGCCTGCCCCACACAGGATGGCAGCCAGAGAGCTGAGGCTGCGCCTCCTAGTGAGATCAGCCGCCCTGGCAGCCCGGCCCCAGCCGCCATCTTGTGTGTGGTTCTCTAGCCCTGGCCGCCATCTTGTGTGTGGCTCCCTCAGCCCTGGCCGCCATCTTTTGCACTGACCTAGTCCAGCTCTTAAGCGAATGTGTTGCTGTTGTGTCAGCAGTCAGGGTCCGCCCCAAAGACACCAACACCAGCAGGACAGGCTACAGGGAATGGCACGGGTTTGGCTCAAAGCAGCCAGTCCTGACTTGTCACTGTCCTTTATCCATGAACACGTCCCCATATGCAGCCACAGCAAATGTCCAACAGCAGCTCCATCAGCCACTTCCTCCCGCTGGCGCTGGCAGACACGCGGCAGCTGCAGCTCCTGCACTTCTGCCTCTTCCTGGGCATCTCCCTGGCTGCCCTCCTGGGCCACGGCCTGGTCACCAGCGCCGTAGCCTGCGGCCACCACCTGCACAGCCCCATGTTCTTCCTCCTGCTCAACCTGGCCCTCAGCGACCTGGGCTCCATCTGCACCACTGTCCCCAAAGCCACGCACAATTCCCTCTGGGACACCAGGACCGTCTCCTACGCAGGATGTGCTGCACTGCGGAGGATTTCGGCGAGGGAAGAATGCAATCAATCAATATGATTGGTAAAGCATTGTTCAACTTTATTGCTCATAACATCCGTTCTTATACTTTTGCCCGAAGCGTTCAGCATACTTGTCAAATTATAGTTGGTTAGCATACACTACTCATCTATACTTGATTGGCTATATCAAGCGTGAGAATGTTCCTCCTCTTGGCATGCTGAAAACTTTGTATACGTGCTTACTGCTATGCTCTATTAACCACAAGTTCTTTTATCTTTGGCCTGTATCCGTGCTTACTGCTGTCCCAAGGACGGCTTGTCTCAGCAGCGCGTAGGCTGCTAGCACTTGGTATCGGGCCATAAGGCCTCTTATTATCCGTGGCCTTGCTCTGCTAACCGTTCTTCAACACCTGCCTTCCAGAGGAAATTAAAAATCTATGAGTTCTTCACCTTATTAAGCTATAAAATAAACTAAATGACAGTCACAGTAGCTTTAGTTATTAGGCCCATGTTTAGATAAGGGCCTGCAAATGGAAGCAATACAGCCACAACCACATGTCATCCAAACCAGGCTAAGTTAGACTACATGATGCAGCCTAATAAGGTTTTTATATCCAACGCACACAAAAGAAAGTACTAGGTTAGTTAAGAACCACTATTTCTCTTCCCTTTTCTTTTCTCAGTGCCCTCAAGCCCCACACTTGGGCGCCAAAATCTGTCTTGGTTTGGGAAGACAGGTATTTTCCAGGTAAAATTACAATCAGAGGCTCTTTGGCAAAGATTTGGGAAATAGCAATAGCAGTTCTTTACTAGTATGCAATACAAAGCAAACAAACACAACCCCCCCCCCCCCCCCCACCAAACAACTACAGCATTAATGATGAACGACAACAGTACCAAGAACTTTGAGGGCTTTGTTTCACAAAACCCAGGGCAGTTTGGTTTCGCTGTCCCTGCAGGATCCTCAGAGCACCAAGCTGGAACAGTGGAAAAGTCCCGGGCTGATAGCTGGGATGGCAGGGTGTCCCGGCAGGCAGGGGCAGGATGTCCCGGCAGCGCAGGGAGTGCAGGGTCACGCTGCAGCAAGAGGAGCAGCGCCAAAGAAGCCAAAGGCGAGGCCGTGCCTGGACCAGCTCCCGCGGGTGGCAGGAAAAACTCAGGATTCAGGCCAAACCGGTGATAGTAGATTTCCCAGGACTGGATCCCTTTGGCCACACAGTGAAACTCCTCCAGCCAGCAACAGCCGTTCTCTCTCTCCCCGAAGGCCGGAAAAAAGAAAAGCCCGCAGCTGCCTCAAGCTTGGTTTTTTATTTGCGTTATCTCCCCCTTCCACCTTTGCCCACCACTGTTTCGGTTAAGTACTCTCAAGTATCCAACACTTGGTCTCCTTGGCAACTTGTGGGGAAAAAAATCTTAAGAGAGAAAAGGAACAAACCTAACCCCCAACACCAGCTCAGGTGAATCCTTCCTAAGAAACAGTTCTCTTTGGCTTTGAGGACTTTTTCCCCATTTAATTTCATCTAAGAGTTGGCTCCTTTCTAACACCCCTCTCCCAGCAGCTCAGGGCTGCATTGCACAGTGCTTGCTGTGTGCCAGAGAGCTCAAAGCAGGCTGGCCTGGTGCCCCGGAATATTTCTGCAGAACACTCTGCATTTCACCCCTTTGCTCTGGCTCAGTGCACAACTCCAGGACTGCAGGCGCTTACTACCAGAGCTGCGTGAGGCCCCGGCTCCTGCAGATGTGACCTGACAAGATGTCCCTGCCTGCAGCTGGCCTCGTCCTTTGGTTCTGCCTGCAAATGCCACTGCCCTTTCTGCCTCAAACACAAGTGCCACAGCTGGGTAAAACCCAGCCCCTGGGCCATATTCCAAAGGCACTGCGGTCCGGAGAGCATGACGAAAGAAGAGCCTACTCCCCCTTCAAACCGTACCAAAGAAGGCATCAATGTCACTTTCCACCTCTAAGCAAAAATGGACAGTTCAGAAGGAAATGTTGAGCATTCTCACAGGCTCAGAAGGAGGACAATCTTCAAAATGACTTGAGGTTTCAGAAACTTTATTTACAATCCTAGGCCAAAATACTACCCTACAATCCTAGGCTAAAATCCTACTCTACAATCCTCCACAATGCTGGTGATGGAGGAAAATGTTTTTAAGTGACTGGTCCATTCCTGTCAACTCCTTCCACTTCTTAAAGGAAAGGATGAGTGGCACCAGGCTGGATGTAGGCTTGGCCGATGTTACAAATGGATGCTGCACAAAGGAAAACAAAAAAGCCAAGAATGAACAATTACTTTCCAAGCTAAGAGCCCCAAAGGCAGGGTAATCTTTTTTTCAATGAAAAGGGGATTGAGTCAGAGTAGGTCTAAGGAGCAACAGTGGGACAACAGTGGCACAGCTTACTGCAAGAGCTGCTAAATGTCCCAGGCCTGGAAATATTTCAGGTCTGAGCATCCTGATCTCTTGAAAGACGCCCCTGCTCATTGCAGGGCACTTGGACCAGATGACCCTTACAGGTCCCTGCCAGCCCAGCCCAGTCTAGGATTCCTGGCTGTTCTCATTTGAACAGCACCAAGAGTGGAGGCGAGGAGGACGAGGCTCATCTGATGCCTGGCAGTTCAGTGCAGGAGGAGCCCGTCCCTGGGACACTGTTTCCCCTGCAGCCCCTTGGCATTTTACCTGCAGCAGCTCCTTGGCAGACCAGCGCCGCTCCTCGTCTCTCTGCAGGCAGCAGCTCAGGAAGTCACGCAGCAAAGGGGAGAGGAGCTGGGGCTGCCGCAGCTCTGGGATCCCTTTGGTGGCTATCAGGAATCGAGCCTGGAGAAAAAGGAAAGACGAGTCTCTCAGCTGCTTCTTTCACATCTGGAACTGCTCTCCCAGATCCCATTGTTTCAGCTGCACTCTGCAGGGGCTGTTTCTGCCGTGGCACAGAGGAAGAGATGACTTTCCTGGACCAACAAAAAACCCAAAGCCTGATGCAGTCACAGCTTTTCCAGCATCCAGCAGATCTTGCCCTGGCAGCTGATTTCATTGACTGACCTCCTTAGTGGAAACTACATCAGCAAAAGCACCTTTGCTTCTCCGAGGATTCACCTGACCAGCTTGACAGGCTAGTTGGAAGAGGGACTTTGCTCTACTAACTCACTCTAGTATTTCCAAGGAGTATGACATGAAAAGCATCTCTGCAGCACTTGTTGGTCCCTTAAGCACAGCTGCTATAAAAGTCATCAAGCTTTTTCCTTGGTTCTTGAAAACAATGGTAATTAAAAGTAAAGAAAGGAAATCCCTCAGTTAAGGCAAGTTTCCCTGTGAGAAGAATGGGGGTACACTTCTCTCCAAACCACTGCTTTAGAAACTTTGTTGGGTTTGGGTTACTTTCCTTCATTTCAGGAAAGATAACAGCAGCTCTAAGGGCCATCTACACGGCCAAAAGAGCTGGAACGACTTCTAAGCCAAAGCCAAATGTTGCCTGAGAAGGGAGATTGTCTGCCTGGGCTAAGGCTTGAGTTCCCCCATGGATGCAACCAAAACCCCAGCAGATGCTGATGTGCTGCAGGGACATTTTCAGAAAGGGACCGTGGTGGAAGTAGTTCCAGCAGATGGCAATGGCATTTTGTCCAATGGCACATAGAACGTGGGATGGGGGAGAAAGACAGCGGGATCAGAGAGTATTTACACCTTACCGAGAGAGGACCTTTATGCCCGTAAGGAGGTTCTCCTTCCACCATTTCAATGCCCACAATTCCAAAAGACCAGATGTCTGCTTTGGGGCCATAGGACTCAGCTTTTGCAATTTCAGGCGCCATCCACCAAGCAGTCCCGGTCACCGATCTCCGTCTACTCTGCTCATAGGTGAGTTGAGCAGAGAGGCCAAAATCAGCTGGGGAGAGAGCAAAAGACCGTTTTTATTTGAATCCTGTGCAATTAGGAAAGCAAGGAAAAGAATTGCCCAGTTGAAGTTGGAGAATGTGCTGCTGAATCTCCTGGACAACTCTCCCTGCTCTGTTTCCTCAGGACTTTAGCCAAGGAAATATGGCATTGGCTGCTTCAAAAATCCCCACATTTTTTACACGGCCTCCAGCAGTGTCTTTTCTTCCCCTGAAGCTTTAGACTTGTAGCCCCCTCCCTCTGGAAGGGACACACAGAGAGCAATGCCACTGTGCACTGCTCGATCCTTGCCATAGGTCTGTGCACGTTGCAACCGCGTGGTCAGCTCACAACAGGCTCCCTGCACTGCCACCAGCACCATTTTGGGGGGGCTGGCACTCACTCAAAAGCAGCCCCACAGCCCACATATCCCTGGAACGCTGCACCTGACCGAGTATATACTGACCCAGCTTGACAGAGCCATCCGTTTTGAGGAGAATGTTGAGGCTCTTCACATCTCGGTGTATCACGTGGTTGGAATGGAGAAAATCCAGTCCTTGCAGGCACTGAGAGAGAAACCAGAAACGGGAGGGCAAAAATCAGTGATGTGATTTTATCACACAACAAAGGAAAGAGCTCTCCAAGATTCCCTCTGCAGGGGAATGAGGAGTAATGGCAGAAGACAGTGCCATTGAGGGCAAGAGCTCGCTGCTCCAACACAGGCAGGGCAGCACCTTTCTAAAGAAAGGCATGTCAGCTTGCCAAAGAGCAACAGCAACTGCTGGTGTAGACTCTGCCCTGCAAACCAGCCAGGACGACTGCTGCTGCAGTGGATGTGCTCAGAAGTACAGAGCATTCTGGCTGCACTGCTAACCTTTCCAGCTGAGGACTCAGAGAAATGAGTCTTTCTTCTTTGCTGCTCCTTTCAAACAGTGCCACCCCCACCTTTGCTTTTACAGGCAAGGAATGCAGCGCAGACAGGCCAAAGTTTAGAGAGGCAAGATGGAGAAGAGCAAATACAAGAGCCAGAGTGAGAATGCAACAGCAGGAGACAAGAGGACAAGAACAGAGTCCAGTGAGTGCAGGGGCACTGGCAGGCAGTTCACTTGAGATGCTCTTGCTTGCCCAGAGCATATCAGCCACACAGAAACAAAGCCTGGCTCACGGAATCACTCCTGTCCTGAGCCCCTTTCCCAGACAATCCTGCCCAAGCCCTGGGACGCACAGATGGGATCCCTCACCTCTCGACTGATGGTTGCAACGTGGTGTTCACATATGCGAACCTCAGCGATGACATCATCCAGAGAGCCTCCATCCATGTACTCCATCACCAGCCAGAGTTCGTCGAGCACAAGGTAGCTGAAAGAAGGGAACAAGGCCATGCAGATGAACATGCATACATTGGTTTCTTTGCTTGATTCTTGTTTCCGGGTCCCTTTGTGACAAGGACAGAATTCAAGGAATAGACACTCCCTTCAGGCTGTGCATTGTTTGCAGTCTGTGCAGTCTCAAGGAGAACAGCACATCTGTGAAAAAGGAGATATTTTAGATGGCCAGCAAGCAAAAAGTACAGTTTAGTATCAGCCAAGATGAAAAACCTGTCCCGCATGGTATTTCTGGAAAGGAGCACCTAGTGTTCCTGGCATGGCCAGCCCTGGAAAAGAGGGGCAACAATCCAAGGGAAATCCTCTCTAGCATGCTTCATCAGCATTGAAGAAACTTGAAAAAATCAATCCTGAGACAACATGGAGGCAGTGAGCTTACAAGGTATTGACTTAGTATGGGAGGGTTGATTCAGGTTTTTGGCCAATGTTCCAACTCAGTGTTTGAAAGCCAGGGAAGACACATGCAGGCAAAATACACTCTCTTCCCATCCATTGGAGATGAGTAGAGAAATAATAATTAACTGATTATTAACAGCTCTATTTTCTGCCAGTGTCCAAAGTGGGGTTTTAACCTCGCATGCTTTTACTATGGAAACAAACCTTCATGGGAAGAGACCATGACCACTCACCTGTCTAAATAATCCACAACGTGGGGACTCTTATTCTTCTTCATGATCATGATTTCATTAAGCGCTTGTTGATTCCTATTCGGTCCTTGAAGATTGATTTTCTTAATGGCCACCTAGAATGACACAGAAAATCAGTAACTTTAGAAGCTGGTGGAATGAGACCACAACACACATGGAGCGAGTGATTTTGCAATGACACAGGTGAGCTCTGCCAAAGTGCCTTGCGATTAGACAAAGGAGTAATTAGGAACTGACATTCCTACAGCTCATTTCTCTGCTCCTTTGGGGGCCAGTTCCAGGACACTTTGCCACTGACCACAATTTGCCTTGTCCACTTGTTAAAAATGGTGTGTCAACTCTCACCCCCCAAAGCTCTGAGCACACTCTCTGTTTCTCTGTCCGTACTTCAGAGGAAGAAATGCGTGCCTTGGTACTCTGTGGATACATCTCGGGCTATAGGCAGGGCTTGGGGCTTTTAGGGATGCCTTGCAGATCTCTCCCCTACATGCAGTTCCCAAGTGCAGCACTGCAGGTGGCTAAGGAACTGGCAGGAACATTCAGATGTATTTGCTGGCAGCCAGAAATGGGAATTCAGGACTCTGAAGCCGTAGCCCCAGAGAGCAGTGAGATGCTCCAAGGCACCACCTTTGTTGGAGCAATTGAGAGCCAGGGAGAGCGTCCTTCTCTGAAAGGAACCGCTGCCCTCCTTGCCTTCCTTCTGGCAGCTGAGCAGGACAAAGACTGTCCCAAATGCAGCTGGCTGGCTGGCACCCGTCTGTGCTTCTTGTGCCTTTGCAGCACAGCTCTAGCCACAGCTGCAGCCACAGCTGACACGAGAGAGGAAAGCCCTGGAGAGCAGCAGAATCTGCAGGGGCTCTTGACATTTACCTGTCTTCCTGTGGCAGTGTCGATGGCTCTGCAAACCTCTCCAAAAGCCCTAGAAACAAAACAGCAGCAAAGAAAGGAGAAGCCATTTAGACCTTGGAGTGAAAGCCAGTCCAGACAGGAGATGTCTGCTGGAAATGCCTCCAACCTGCAGCATGCAGGAGGGCTCTGCCAGAAGGCAGATGATGCATTTTCCTCTCCAGTGCATGGGCACTGAGCCTGTTTCTGAAGCATTGGGCTTTAGTGCCTCAGCTCAAAAGGCCAGGTGATTCTTTCATCTTGGATTTCAGTTTCTAAACTGGGCAGTTTTTATCCTGATCACACTATTTCCTTCAGCAAACTCTTGGGAAGAAATGTTCCTTCAAACAGTTATCTGCCTGCTACAAAAAGGGGTGGTTGCTGTTTCTGGCAATGAAATCCAAGTGTCTTTGACAATTCCTTCTGACCACACTTCCAAATTCTAGCTGGTACTGAGAGATGGGGCAGACTAACCCCAGTGTCTGAATATGTTTGCAACTTGCCTGACTTCACCCTTGACAGATATTCCAGCAGCAAATCGTTGCCCCATGATTGCGTACAAGTAACTGTGGTTGGACTCACCCTCTGCCAACAATTTCCTCTTCAATGTATTTCCTTCGGGGATTTTCCATGCTCGCCATTTGCCCTGAGGGAAACAAAATGCAAGATGCTCACTTGAAAGCAGACATCCCACCATCCAAGAGATACAAAAGGCAGCCCTGCTGGGGCTGTACAGTCTGGGCTTCTGAGTCCTTTGTGGCCAGCTGGGTAACAACAACAACAACAACAATTGCAACAAGACAGGCAGCTCTGCAGCACAAGCAGGCCAGCACAGAGAATGATTTTCTACAGTCCTTTGAAGAGATCTCTTGAAAGAAAAGAAAGCACAGGGAGATGCATTCCCAGGAGAGGAGGGCATCTTCCCCACCTTGCAGCAGTTTCCCAAAGGAATGCCTTTCCCTTTGTAAACCCAAGCAGCTCATGCTCTAACCAATCCCAAGGGGCCTTCAGCAGCAGGACCCTCACCCTTGATGAGCAGGCTGAGCTGGAAGACGCCCTTGCCCGTGGCCCACGTGAAGAACCACACTGCTTCTCCTCCCCCTGACAGCAGGGATCAGTCCCTGCCATTGCACTCGCCCTCTCAGCCCCGCACACGTGCCCACCTTCCCGCAGCGGGCAAGGGCAGCAGGGACAGCAGTGCTCCTCAGGTGCCGGCGGGACACGGACAGCTGCCCAGAGGAGATGCTGACCCTCTGTGAGCCCAGCCCAGGCCGTGCAGGAGCCGGCCCAGAGCAGGGGCTGCTGCCTCGGGGCAGCTCCGCGCTGCAGCGGCCGGCCGGCAGCGGCACTCTCCCAGCTAAGGAAGGCTCCAGCCTCGGCACTCACACCAGCCCTCAGGGCCAGGGCAGCCACCGCCACAAAGCTGCCAAAGCCCAGGCACCAGCACTGACAAGCAATGGCAAGAAGGCACGGCCACACCCAGCCCCTTCCAAGCTGGTGCCCCCACTGAGGACACGGCAGGATTGGCTTGGAGAGCAGACACACCCAGGTGCACGTCAGTGCCCTTTTGTGCCAACAGGTGACGGGAGACAGAGAGTCAGCTGGGCTCTCTTCTCAGCCCCACCAGGTCTCATCTGAGGGCACAGGACCGGCAGCTGCTCTGGGCAAGAAGCAGCTTCAATGACTTGTGCTGTAGAATCACAAAGGGCTTGATGTGTTTTCCTAGAGACTGATCTGAGCAGGGCTTGGGCCAGTGGGTAGCATTCTAACAGTCATGGGAATGACTGGGAATCAGGTAGGAAAAAGTGTCATGGATCTGAGGAATATACAGCAGAGGGGCTGGAGGCTCACTCCTGAGAAATGCCTACAGTGCACTTTTATCTGATCATGTCCCAGGCCTATGTCTCTTGGATGTATCTTTCTAGGAACAAAACTAGGATATGAAATACAGATTGTAATAAAAAGATCTGTTTTTTTCATTGGGGGCACAAAAAAACCAGCTCTTGCTCTCTGTTTCTGCTGTCACCTGATGTTCTTTCCAAAGAGTCCTCACTGACAAATATATAATATTCTCATTAAAAACCCTGCAGATGTAGTAGTGGTAAATAAGAACAGTCATCAAAATGACGTCACTAAGACACATGGGGCAGAAGAGCTCCTTCAAGATGGAGAAAAAACCTCTACCCAAAAAAAATCCGTAAAAAAACCTAAACTAAAACCACAACCAGAAGACAAAATGCCAAAACCAATCAATTTCTGTGAAGGTTTTTTTTGCTCGGATGGCGGATGAGAAGTCAGGAGTCTAAGGAGAATTTAGGAAGCTGACTATTCTGTCCAGTTTGGCCACTAGCACACAGGACTTGCCCAGATCATTTGCTAGCTCACAGCCTTCTGCTGATGCAAGGACAACCCCTGCTTCTGCCTTTAGCAGCTGGGGAAGCTCAGGCAAACCCCAGGCACGTCCAAGCTGCCCTCAGAGGCAGCGGGAACACCCAGAGCACTCTCTTGCTGCCTTGGAGCACAGCCTTTCCTGTGGGGAGCCCTAAATGCTCCTGGGACACCAAAGGGAGGAGAATCATTGGGTCCAGCTGTGCTGGCACGTGCACACAATACACTGTCCCTCAGAGAAGAAAGACACAAGACATACTCAGGAGCTTCAGGGACTCATCCTCATCATCCTCCATCGCCTGTTGCTGAGCAGAAGCCCTGTCAGTGCTGGAGATGAACGAACTGCCCGGCTTCCACTGCACAGCTTGGCCAGCACAGGTGCCTTCAGGTAACACTGCTGCTCCTGCAGGTTCAACAGAAGAGCCTGTGGAGATCTGAGACAACAAAGGAGTTTGTGTCAGAAAGAAAAGTGGCCGGCAGAGATTAGCCCCAGATCCCACTTCAAATGCAAGCCCTTAGCAAGATGCTGTCAGCCACATGCAGGGCACAAATCATCAACTTGGAGAGCAAGGGGATTCTAAGTCACTCTGACGAAATTCTAATGGGCTGACTCAACTGGACACTGCAAATTGCTCCAAATTACATATTCCCCCCTGACTACTATCAGGAAGCACATTCTCTGGCAAAACTTCTCTTTTAGTTCTTTTAAATCTCTGGAATGGAAAATTAGGAAATAGGCAGTGATGCCTCTGCTCTTGCTGCTGTAGACATGGAAATGGATTTTCTTGCAGCCTACTCAGCTGGCCCTCTACACTCTACTGCCACAGGCCAAGCTCACAGCTTGCTGCACAATTCTTAAACGCCAAGAACATCAAATGTTCTTTCCTTACTCACCTTGGGATCAGCACCTCTGAATACCCGGCTCAGGTGACCTGCAGTGGGCAAGGGAAAATGAAGCAGATGCTTTGAGAAAACTGGAGACAACCAGAGCATTTTTAGAAGACCTTCCAAGAAGGCCTCCCAGTCTACATTTTCAAAGTTGTCCTGCTTGACCCAGCAATGGAGGAATTGGCAAACTCTGCTGCCACAGACTCTCCCACGGAGGGAACGCAACCCCTGCAGGCTCCCTTGCAAATGCTGCCCGCACGGCCCTGGCTACACACACCCCCTTTTGAGCTGAACGTGTTGACAGCACCTTTACCCAAGCGGCATCTGGATGGCCTTTTTGTTTCCAAATCAACTCAGTCACTAAGAAAGAGCAGGAAGACACAAAAACCAGGTTAGGTGACACCCAGGGAAAACCTCTACTTACCTGCCAGGTGAGTCAGGAAATAGCAGGAATAGGCAACTCCATAAACAGTGAAAACTGCAGCGGCGAGTTGCCCAATCATTGTGGCAACTGCTGTGCAAGTTTGCAGAGTGCGCTCTAACGCTAGCTAAAAGGAGTCTCCTGTCAGTCAGCAGCTGCCCACTGACAAAAGCCTCAAGCACAGGACCAAGTTCCTGCACCGAGCAAGCCCAAGAGCTGCTCTGACACCCCTGAAGCCTTCCGGGCACCAAGGCAACCTTGCGATGTCACCATGACCACGTGGCAACCGTGCCCTGACATCACAAAGCAAAGCCCCGTGACGGTCTGTGAATTGATAGAGATGGATAGAGTGATGTTTGTGTAGGCCTAGGCTGCATTTTTACCTTTTCCCCCGCTCAGCTGCCTGTTTCAGCTCTTGTTTCTCCCCCTGTGCCCCCTGTGTCCCCTGTTGCTGTGCTGGGTCTGAGCTGGCGGCCGGGCCGGGCGGAGCAGCAGTTCCAGCCCCGGCTGTCCCTGGAGCGCTGGGAGCTGCCGGTGGCCCCAGGCACTGTCCCCTGAGCCAGTGACATCTGCTGTCCTTGTCCAGGGGTGCTGCTCTGCAGGGGAGGAAGCAAGAACAGAGTGAAAGGCTTTGAAGATGGGGCGGCGGCAATCCCTCTGCTTAGATTTCTATTTAAAGATATATGGACTGTAGCATAGAGAGGAATAATTACATGGATATTTATATATGCAAGTTACTATTTGTATAGGAATATTTCTGTATGTATCTTGGTATATTTATAAATGTATGCTACATATATATGTGTCTGTATATATGCATACATCTTTGTAATAACATATGTATATATGGATGTAAGTATATGTATATGTAAGTATGCTGTTCTATGTGTGTTTTAATTTTATTTCCTATGAATACAGTTGTGTAGGTATTTCTATTCATGCAGTTGGAGTTATATGGCTCTTTAAATAGGTATATTGGTATTCCTAGAAGTAAATATATCCAGTTTTCTATTTACATCTGTGTATTGACTTCTGTATTTTGAGGTGGGTGTATCTGGGTGTATCTTTCTATTTAAACATGTATGGAGATGTATAGTTGTGTCATTGTATCGATTGAGATCTTTGTAGACGACTGTTTAGATAGAAATACTGATATTTTTCTATTCCTAGATGGGCTTTAGGCTTGCAGTAATATGTAATAAATTAGGTTGCTAAACACCTAATTGATCTTTGTGTCTAGTGACTTGTTGTAGATGTTGGCAATAAATTAAGTTTTCTTAACTGAAGTGGATATTTCTATATTTTTACATAGCATTGTTGTAAAAATTTAAAAAATCCCTTTTTTAACTTAAATTGAGATATATAGTTGTATAGTGTCAGCGCCGGTGAAGCATTTTGCAATAAATGACATTTTTTATGTGAAATCAATTCTGGTGTATTTGTCCATCAGCAGCACAGCTGTAGGAATCAGCAAGAAATTACAATTGTCAACTGCGATGGGTGTTTTGTGATTTGTGCTGTCCAGAGCAATGAGCAGTTTTATATACTGGAGGATTTTGGCCATGGAAATCTCCATCCATGCCCAGCACATGCCCCACTTGCACTCAGGCTGGGCAAGGCAGGTGCAGATTTGGGAAGGCAGCAGAGCCACACCTTGGCTGAGAACTCGCTCCAAAGGCCGCTGAGAAAACTCCGGGATTCCACGGAGCATCCAGCTCCAACCAGAGGCACCCAGGGAGGACAAATCCACCCGCCATGCCACGGGCAGCTCTTCAGGAAGCGCTCCAAGTGTCCCTCTGAAGGTCATCCTGGAGCCCAGGAGCCAACAGGGATCCTGAGCCAGCTCCGCTGCCTTTGGCAGCACTTTGCAAACGAGCTGCAGCAAGGGGGAGGCCGCAGGGCTGTGAGTGCTGCAGGCTGGGGATGAAGGAAGGGCCATGGACACCTGTGCTGACATGCGCCAGAATCCACAAGGATTCTGGGGGAGAACTGGCAAGCAACAAGTTCCCACAGCCACGACAGTGATGAAGCCCTTGGTGTGAAGTTCCCTGGAGGAACTCCCAGGGGAGTTGCTGCTGTAAGAACTAGTACCAGAAGGCACAAATGTAGTAACACTAGGAGATGGCCTCTAGGACCCACAGGCAATAGCTTAGGGAAAGATCAACTCTATATTTGATATATTCTATTGATTATGGCATATCAAAATATAGAATATGCAGCATTATATTTGATAAATTGTATCTATGATACTTATAAATATGTACCATTGAGTGCAGTTTCATAAATATTTTCATTTCACATAGATCTGATATATTCTTCCCACTTGGGGGAGTGAAGATGTACTGCTGTTGAGAACCTTCTGCCCACACAGCAGCCAGCCCACAGCGCTGTGCGTGCACACCCACCCACCGTCCTTGTTCTTCTCGGCATCTTGGGGCTGCTGTTGGCACAGAACTGGGATGAATTGAACTCGACACACCTGTCCATGTCCAGCCTGTCATCAACGCTGATGTGGCAGGGCACAACACACAGCTCTCAAATCACTCACATTATCATCCATGCTTTCATTCCTGCTGGGGAATGGGGAACTTAGAAACACCAAAGACACAGAAAAGAGGTGGAAAAAGTTGGGATCTTTAGTACACTGCTGGTACCCTCATGTAGGAACATTTGTTGGGTTTTTTAAGGTGATAACTTTCCAAAAACTAGCAAAGCGGCTCAGCATCGGTCACCCAGTTGTGAATGGTTTTCTTGGCTTGGCAAAACTGCAGTGTTAACTGCGGACTCCGTCCTTGGTTCAAACCACCTGCCCTGACCTGCAGACAAAAGCACCAGCACCAGCAGAAGCTACATCAGCCACTTTTCTCCAAAAGCTCTCTTCAATATGCCAGAGGAAAGGAAAACATGTCAGACAGTGTGGACTAATGACAAGACTCTGAGCAACAGTTAAAAAGCAAAGGGCCGCAGCATTCTGGGACACCCCTCGTGCTCCAAGGCAGCCAGGCCGCCCTGGCTGCCCGGGACCCTGCGCTCCACGGGCTCTGCAGAGCTGCACAGTGGGGAGGCAGCCTCGGGCACCTCAGGCCCTGGGCACCAGTGGCCTTCTTGGTCTGGACGGCTGCCTCTGGGCAAATGCAGCCTGCTGGCCCTCTGCTCTTGGCCCTAGCCCGGCCTTGCAGGGCTAATCCTGCTCCCGCTCTGAAACGTGCTCAAGAGGGACTCATTTGTTTCCAGCTTTCCAGGGCATTGATTTGCACCACAAAATACTGAAGGACTAAGGCCTGAACAACAGGCCCTGAGCTAAATCTGCCCTCTGGATGACCCTTCCAACCAAACGTTCAATGGATCTGCTCCTTAACCAAGCGTTACTATCATTAGGATCTATGCATTCATTCATTGGTGAAACACGTCTTTACCTTTCAGCATGAAGAAACCAGACAAGGCCACATCTGGCCTTGCTTCCTCCTTGAGCCCTGGACAGGCTCAGGGAGAAAACCAAGAGGAGAAGGAAATCAGATCTCCTGCCCCAGAAGGTCTGTCAGATTGCTCGTTCAGCACTGTCAAAGCTGGGCTACTCTCACAGTGCAGTCAGAAGCCTGGTGGCCAAGAAAGGGGGAGGCAGTGTAGGATTTCCTAGTTCCTCGCAGTGACTTTCCCGAGCTTTGCTGGGACAGCTTTCCCCACCTGATGAGTGGATCTGGATGAAGGATAAAGTAAAAAGGGTGTCTGCTGATGTATCTTTCTTAACCACTAGAGGCAACCTTTTGTACCAGTGATGAGGTGCATTGCTTACCTTCTTCTTTTCTGATTTGTCTTTGCACTCCTGCATGATAGTAAATGACACTGTTGCTTCAGCTGGTGTATGTGTCTGTGTCTGTGACTCTCCCTGTTGCAGACAGGTAAAAAATGTTATTAAAGAAAGGTCTTATGGAATATGGATGAGGCCATGCTACTTTAGCTAAGCAGCTAGCAATAGCCTGCAAGCTCCCAGTTGAAAACTGTTTAGAGAAAGAGAAGTTTGTTCACACAACAGCCTATTCTTAGGGAGAAAAACAAGTGCATCTGCATAAATATTAGCTCTGTTCCATCAGAACCCACCAAGGAAAAATGGAAACAACCTGAAACTTAGCATATACACACAAATGATCTTCTGACCAATAAATGAGGCAGTAAGGAAACTACCCGCCAACGGGTGTGGTGCATGAGGCCCCTGAAAACTGGGCAAAAGAAGCGATGTGAATAAAGAATTGGCTTTATCTGCATGAAGGATATGGAGTCTCGGCTGATTCATTACAACACCTCCCCACCACCAAAACAAACATTCAGCCAGTTGAGCACAAGACCTGCCTCTCTGCCAGCCCATTTCTTGGAAAACACCCCTGATTGCCATCTCTGCAAGTGCAATCCCCACTTTCCAACTACCTTTTCTGCAGCCAGGCGAGAAAAGTAGTCGCTCTCAGCTCCGGACACCTCCAGACACCAACTGCTTTCAGCAGTCACAAGCCTGAAATATCAATTTCCTTACTGAACCAGCCCACTGGGAGCTCACACAGGGAGGCCTTTTGTCCAAGGATACCCACACCAGAGCTCGAGGCTGGAGCAGTTTGAAATGCAACACCTCCAGAGTTTAAACCTCCCTTTATCAAATGAGAACATACCAACCTGCCCCAAAGGGAAAGGAAAGAGAAGTTCTTCTCCCACAACAGCAAGCTCTGTGCTTCCTTTGGTTCCAGTGGAGAGTGGAGGCCATGGGCTACTCCTCACTTTGGGAAGGAACCTTGGGAAATGGCCTGACCTGGGAGACCAGCAGAGGGAAGTTCCCCAAAAGGTATGGAAAAGGATCTCTGCAGGGAAAAAGAAAAAAAAACAAACAAAAAAGGTTAATTGAAACTTTTCAAAAAGTTCTCAGACAGAAATTTCTGCCCCAACATGACAACCCCAAAGTCTCTGTGGTTTTTCAGGACACATCATTTTTGTCAGTCCCCCCAAGCACAATCAGCTCCCCAACAAGACTTCAAGACTAAAGGACAAACCTTCCCCCTTCACCTCTCCACACCAGCTCTAGGGAGTCTCTGTCCACTGCAAGATCTCCTTGGTCAGTCTGCATTGGCAAGAGCTGGCTGCAGGAGGCATTTGCATTGGAAATCTCCCCAGATGGGGGGAAAAACAGAAGAAGCGATTCCTGAGGAAAGAAAATGGCAACGTCATTTGGGAAGACAGCGGTGTGAGCTCCCTACAAGTGAAGGCCTTTCATCCCTGGCATAAAGCAACATCCATCCATGGGGCAGCACTAGCGTTTTGATGACAATGCTGACAAAATCACTGCCCCTTCCTGCTGCTGTTGCTGACAGCGAATCATGAGAAATGTTCCAACTCTGCAAAAAACAGGCAGAGATGGTGAGAAAAAAACAGTTAGTCTGCTGAAAAGGTGGCCAAAAGAATGCTTTCTAATGTCCCCTTTTCATCCTTTCCCCAGCTAAGACAAAGCAATGGCCTTTTCCTCCGTCACCGACGGTGACCCAGGCACAGGATGCAGCGTGGGGACAGAGTCCACCACAGCTCCCAGAGCCCACCCTGCCCAGGGGCTTCCCGTGCCGAGCCGAACCGAGCCGAGCCGAGCCGAGCCGAGCCGAACCGAGCCGAGCCGAGCCGAGCTGAACCGAGCCGAGCCGAGCCGAGCCGAGCCGAGCCGAGCCGAGCCGAGCCGAGCCGAACCGAGCCGAACCGAGCCGAGCCGAGCCGAGCTGAGCCAAGCCGAGCCGAGCCGAGCCGAGCCGAGCCGAGCCGAGCCGAGCTGAGCCGAGCCGCGGCCGTTGGTCTCCGGTCGTTGTGGCCACAGTTGGCGATGGACGCCATGCCGGAGCTGCCGCTGCCCGCCGGGCTCAGTGCCGGCACCTTCCCCGCCAAGCTGTGGCGCCTGGCAAACAGCCCCCGCGTCCGCTCCGTGCGCTGGGACAGCCAGGCGCGGGGGCTGCTCATCGACCGCTCCCTCTTGGAGCGGGAGCTGCTCGGCCCGGGCGGCTCCCAGGGGCCGGCCCCGCACACCTTCCGGGCCACGCAGTTTCGCAGCTTCCTGCGCCAGCTGAACCGCTACGGCTTCCGCAAGGGGCCGGGCTGGGTTGGCGCAGCCGCGCCGGGCGATGCCGGCGCCTGGCTCCACTACACGAACCCCTGGTTTCGCCGCGACTGCCCCGACCTCCTGCTCCGCATCAGGCGCCGGAGCGCGGCCAACAGGCAGCGGCCGGCGGCGGGGCGGGAGGGGCGCAGGCGCCCGCCCTGCGGCTTCAAGCCGCTGCCCAGGGAGCGGCCGCCGCTGCCGCCCGGGCGCCCGCCCCGCGGCTTCCTTCTGCTGCACAGGGAGCGGGTGCTGCCGGACGGCCGGGAGCTGCGCTGTCCCCGGCCCGGCCGCTTCCAGCAGCCGCCCAGGGAACGGCCGCTGCTCGCCTGGCGCCCGCCCTGCGGCTTCCACCTGCTGCCCAGGGAGCGGCCGGGGCCGGCCCGGCGGGAGGGGCCGAGCCGCTTCCAGGAGCTCTATGGGCAGTGGCCACTGCCCGCCCCGCGGGAGGTGCTGCGGATCCCGCCCTGCCACTTCCTCGGCTTCCACGGGGAGTGGCTGTGGCTGCACGGACAGGAGGGGGCCCCCAGCCGCTTCCAGGAGCTCTACGGGGGGCAGCTGCCCCCGCTCGACCGGGAGGTGCTCAGGATCCAGCCCTGCAGCTTCCAGCAGCTCCCCAGGGAGCAGCAGCCCCCAGCCTCCAACCCGCCAGGTAAGAAAAGAACTTTTGGCTGTTAGTGCCTCTTTGGTATTTGGTTGTTTTGTTTTCATGGTTTTCTCCTCTGTGCAGATCTTCAGGGCCGTGCTGAGGATCCCGTCTGAGCAGGGATGACGTCACAAAGCCTTTTCCACCTGCCGCCATCACCTGGCCGTGGTCTCCCTGTTCCTCAGCACGGTCATGTTTGCTCACCTGAAGCCCCCCTCCATCTCCTCCCCATCCCCGGATCTGGCCCTGTCAGTTCTGTTCTCGCTGGTGCCTCCAGCCGTGAACCCCCTCATCTGCAGCCTGAGGAAGCAGGAGCTCGAGGCTGCAGTGTGGAAGACTGATGGCTGGATGGTTTCACAAACATTAAACTGCTGGCCAGTTTCTCAAAATCACTTGTCATAAAAGTCATTTTTGATACCTCTTGTTGCTTTACTTTGGAGGTTCTTTTCCTTTGTTTTACTTTTGTAATATTGTCCACAAAGCCGTGTCACTGTTTGTGCCATTCCTCATCTTGTTTCTCTCCACCTTCCGTGTGGCCACAGACTGTGTCAATGAGGGACTGCACTCCTGGTGGCTCTCAAGGAACCCAAGGATCTGGCAGGCAAGTTTTCTGCAGAGATCCCCCTTTGGTTCTCTTCTCTGGATGAGAGCTGGGGGCAGATCAGTGCTGGCACAGCAGCTGTGCCCAGGAGCAGCAGCCCTTGGTGTTGGCAGCGCTGCTCCCGTGGCCCTGCCCCGCTGCCCTCCTGGCCCTGGTGTTGCTGTAGGGCCGGAGTGCTCTCGGCGCCGGGCACAGGGCTGGGGCTGGCAGTGCCGGGGCTGCAGCAGGGACAGGCCATGGGCTCCGCTGGGGCAGCGCTGACGCCTCAGGGCAGGGCCTCGCTGCTCCAGGCTCCTTGCCCAGGCTCTCTCCAGAACACGCCCAGGCCCAATGCTGTGCACGGAAAAGCCCCGTGAGCAGCCCCAGGGTGGCCGTGGGCAGGCTGGGGGCAAACAGCCCGGCTGGGGCTCTGCAGGGTCCCTGGGGGAGACGGGAAGGAGCAGCAGAGCAGGGGCTGATCCATCCCCACTGTGCTGGACACCCCCGGGCAGCGTCCCAGAGCGTCCTCATGCACCTGCCAACAGCATCCCCCCTCTGCAGCCCTGGCCTCTCTCCCAGCTCACACGGGGGCCGCATCCTTGCAGGCACAGACACGGCAGCTCTGGCTCAGGAGCCCCTGTTTGCAGTGCCCAGAGCAGGCCTGAGCACCCCCATGGTGTTGGTGTGGGGAGATGAACCTGAGGGAGCACAAATGCCATCAGCCCCTGGGGCCAGGAAGGGCTGGGGGACAGGAGGGAAACCACTCAGTTCTGTCGTGGCCTCTGAAGTCAGCCAGAAAGTTTGTTCCCATCAGCTGGGAGTTTCCTGTGCCACTGCAGATGTTGTTGCTCAGAGCCAAGCGCTGCCTGGCAGCCACCCCCAAATTGCCCTGAGCATTTCCTTTGCTTCACCCTGGCTTTCTTTTCCTGGTACAAATTTCTCCCTATTGCCCATCCCTGCTCTCTCCCCAGCAAACAGCCCATCCCTGGTTGCCCTTTCCTCTCTGGGCCCACTCCCCATTTCACTTCCTGAGTTGGCATCATGGGAACATCCCTTGGGGTGCAGGATCATCCTCCAAGTGCTTCAGGAATTGTCTGCAGGCTCCTGCAGTGCCTTGTGCTGCTCCCTTGCCAGAGGCACCACAGGCCAGGGGGGCACGTGTGGGCTGGTGTGTCTGGCTGTGGGGCTCCCTGTTCTGGGCCATGAGGAGGAGCTGCAGAGGCTCTGCAGGACTGACAGGATGGGCTTTGGGGCTGTGAGGAGAAGCTGAGGGACCTGGGCTGCTGCACCTTCTGGAGAGGAGGCCCAGGCCTCATCCTGCAACTGCTGCAAGGGTGGTTTCAGAGAATCACGGAATCAGCAAGGTTGGAAAAGACCTTGGACATCATCAAGTCCAACCTGTGCCCTGACACCACCTTGTCTCCCCTGAGCCTCGTCTTCTCCAGGATGAACAGCCCCAGATCCCTCAGCTGCTCCTCACAGGACTTGTGCTCCAGACCCCTCAGCACCCTTGTTGCCCTTCTCTGGACACGCTCCAGCCCCTCCATGTCCTTCCTAAACTGGGGGGCCCAGAACTGGGCGCAGCACTCGAGGTGCTGCCCAACCAGTGCCGAGCACAGGGGAAGAACCACTGCCCTGCTCCTGCTGGCCACACCATTCCTGATCCGTAGGAGTGCCAGGGGCTGGGTGAGGGAAATGGTGGGGAGGGGGTGGGACAAAGTCGGATTGATTGTGAGCCATGAAGGGTCTTGATTTTTCATATCTATTCAGACTGCATTAGAATGTGTTGGGGGTCAATATCATTTGGCCATTGCTGATATCAGTCTACAAACAGGATCATGAAACAGGTCAAAACAGTTCTCTCTGCCTTGTTTTCTATACATTATATTCACTTTGAATACACTTCTGAAATCTCTATAATTGACCACAGAAGAATTGAAAGCTTAAAATATTTCCAGGGGCTTTTCTTGTTTGAGCGTTTTGAACAAATATTGATGAGCCTTTCTCACTGAATTCCTGAACTGAAGAGCTCAAGAAAGAAGAGGCCCCTGCAGTAGTAAAATTCATCATCAACCTGCAAGGGGCTGAAGATCCATCCTCATCAGAGCAGGAATGAACAGAAATGGGCACAGCTTTCTGGCTGCCCCAGCTTGGGGATGGGCCCTGGGCCTGGAGCAGGAGCAGCTCTGCAGGGCCCCAAGGCTGGCGCTGTTGTGCTGGCCTGGGCAGATGGGATGGCAGCAGGGGCTGCAGAGCTCTCAGGACCTCAGGGACAGGGGAGCAGGGCACACAGGAAGCCTCTTCTGCCTTGGCCCAGCACCTTCCCCATGGCTGGGGCTGAGTCCTCTCTGAGCTGCAGCTGCTGCTGTGCCCTTGCGAGGGGCTGAGGCCGTGGGGCCCCTGCCCAGAGCCGCCTGCCCTGAGCAGAGCTGTGGGGCCAGAGGTGGCTGGGCTGTGCTGGGGAGAGACCCCTGGTGCTGCAGAGAGCTCAGGGCAGCTGGCAGAGCTTGCAGGGAGCTGGGCTGGGCTGAGCTGAGAGAGCCTGACCCAGAAACCATCAGTGTCCATCTCAGCCTGTGTGAGCGTGCAGGGGCAGGACTCAGGCCAGCCCTTGTGGGGCAGGGCCAGCGCCTGTGGAAGGCATTGAAAACAGGCAAGTGCCCCACAGAGGAGGCTGCTCTGTGCCCTTGGTGGCACGGACAGAGCAGGGAGGGGGCCAGGACATTTGTCACCAATGCCAGCCTCTGTCCCCAGGCATTGCCAGCCCCGGCTGCTCAGCCCAGGTTTGCGGGGCAGTTTGGCGCTGGCCCAGCTCCATCCTCCCGTGGGGCTCAGGGCCTGTTCCTGGCCATGGCCAGCCCTGCCCGGCCTCTCTGCTGGCCCAGAGCCCGGCAGAGCCTGGGGCAGGGCTGTCTGTGCGGGCCCACAGGGGCCACGGGCTGTGCAGGAGCTGGCAGAGGCTGCCCAGCAGGGAGGCCATGGGGCACAGAGCCCCAAGGCTGCTGTGGGCACCACGGCACAGGGGCCGTTCCCCCCCGCAGTGCTCCTGTCCCGCGCGGGGGCTGTGGCACCGTGGCTGGCCCAGGGCGGCACAAAGGGGCCACGCGGCCGCTGCCGGGGCTGACAGCAAGGCCAGGCACACGCGAGGAATTGCTGGGCATCGCCTGCCCTGGGCAGGGCTGACTGTGCCAAAGGCACAGCTCAGCTGCCCTCGGTGGCTGCAGGAAAAGTCCAGAGCCCAAAGAGCCTCCATGGCTGTGCTGGAGACCAGGGCTTGGGGAGGGAAAGGCAGGGCTGCTGCGGGATGGGCAGGGGATTGAATTCCAGCACTCATCCTGTTCTCTGATGATCCTGGCACCATGCTGGTCCCTGTTTCAGCCTGGAGCAGAGCAGATGTTTATGGGACAGGAGCCCTCTGGGGCTCTCCGGGACATGCACCTTGCAAGGTGCGCTGCTCCCGCTACAGCTGTTCTCTGAGAGATGCCAATCCCAGCTCGGCACCTCAGGGCACAAGTGGCACCGCCTGTTCATGCACACACAGCTGATGTCTGCCTGGAAAGGGGCACAGGTTTTCGTACTTGTGCATTTCATAATATACAAGCATATTTTTATTATCTGGGTCGTTTGAGTAGTTGAGGAAATGGCAAAGTTTTCCCACCAGAAATTTCCTGGATCTACTATATTCTTCTACTGATGGCATAACAAGAAATACTGCTCTTCTCTAGTTGTGTCAAAAAGATTCCGTTTATTATTTTCTTCACCTATTCCTTCTGGTGTTTCTAGCTCTCCTGTTTCAATTGCCATGACTACGGACATTTCTTTACTAGACCAGCTGGATCTATGTCCTTCCCGAGTCTCCCTGATTTCCTCCTCCAGACACTCTCTGGTCATTCAAGTGCCTCTCAACTGACTGGTTTCGTGCTTTGATCTTCAGGGAGTTACCCAATCTCTCTGAAGTTCACAGAAGTATCGTATCAGTCAACATCTTAAGTGTGTTTGTATCTATCACAGAATTTCCTTTTCGTATGTCTTTGTCGAAAACTCTTCCTGCATGGAAAGCCCTTGGGGATGGTGGACATGTCAGATGCTGCTGGGACATCACAGAGAGCTGAGGGAAGAGCTGGGATGCTTATTAAACTGTATGGTGTTCAACTTCTGTTTGTTGGCAAGAAACCTTTCTGTGCCTCCGAGTCTCACCAGTCCCGGAGCCCCAAAGGACACAAACCTGGTGAGTTGTGGTTCCCACTCCGGTGGCACTTGCACCTTGGCTCTGCACAGGAGAGCTCTTCATCCACTTGTTCTCTTTTCCTTCCTCTAGGCATGGAGGGAGCTCCTGTCTTCAGCGTGTGCAAAAAACAAATCTGGCCAGAATCGGGGCAGGGAGGCTTTGGGGAGACCTTGGGATCTGTGCTGGGCACAGGAGGTCTTTTCCATTGGTCTGAGAGTGTCTGCTGTGGAAAGTGGATGTTAATACCCAGCAGAGAAATGACTTTTGCATTTTACGCAGCTGTGCCTTCCCCTGGGTTTGTGTGCTGACAAGAAATGAACATCCCTCTGTGTCTCAGGCAGCTCCTCCAAGGAAAGCAGGTGGGAATTGGAGCCAAGGAGCTGAAAGCTGCAGGTGCAGCCTGGGGTGGAAGGAGCTCAGATTTGCACAAGGCTGCTCTGAGTCCCAGGGCTTGGATGGGGGAAATGGTGGGGTGGGGGTAGGGACAGAGTCTGATTGATTGTCAGTCAGGAAGGGCCTTGATTTTCATAGCTATTCAAAGTGAATTAGAAGGTACTTGTGATTTATTAAAAAAATATGAATATCGAGCTAATACTGATATCCAACCGAGGGGGACAAAAACTTTCTAACAGTTTAAAGTTAGAAAGTGTATGTCTGTTGCAGCACCGGGCGGCATGCGGGGTGGCTCCCAAATACACACCGCAATTTACAGACAATCACAGAGTCCTTTTATTTACAAAGATGTTGAATACCCAAAACACAAATGCGTATTCAGAGCCCCCCCCCCCCCATCCCATTCTCCGCTTAGTATGGTAACTAGCCAAAAAACAATTAAGCATGCTAGTTTGGCCTTGGAAATGGGTCGGTGCTCCTTTTCAAGGGGAGGGGGGCTTAAAATAAGAAAGTAAGATGAGTCGTCCTTGCTCTGAACTTTCTACCTTTTCAATGCAAATGTGACAAATGAGCTCTGGTAGGACTCCCATTTCTCCAGGTGCATGACTTTCAATGGGTTTCTGAATAGGGAGTTTCTGTAATCGTCTTGTGCTCCTAAATCTATTTATCAGGTTCTCTGTTCTTCATTACAAACCCAGCTAAGCAAAACATAAAGTTGACAAGCAATCAGTTATAGAGGCCTGGGAAAGTTAATTCAAATCTGGTTTCCCTTAACTAACCACAAACTTTTAATTTTTAGCAAACTTTAATTAATTCCTACAAAGCTTATCTCTAACTAAAATCTTAACCTCTCTAAAATCCTTAATTCTTTAAAGTCTATGTCTCACTTGGATTCAATGCCAATTGGAGATTGCACATATCAGTGTATTAATAGGGAATAAAACCTCTAAACAGGACCATAAAAATCTTTTCTCAGTGTCCTTTAAAATATTATACATTCACTTGGAGGACAGTTCTAAAATCTGTCCAATTAACCAGAAAAATTTGAAAACTTAAATCAAATTATTCCCAGAGGCTTGGCCTGTTAACATGTTCAGAATGTTGATGGAGCCCTGGGCCACTGAATTCCTGAACTGAAGAGATGAAGGCTGAACAAGCCTCTGGAGAAGTCCAACCCAGCAGCAGCCTCCAAGTGTCTGAGGGAGGGTGTCACAGCTCCCACTGAGGCCACCCCTGCCCAGAGACCGTGGGGGAATGGGCAGACAAGGAGAGCGTCCCTGGGGCTGGGCAAGCAGAACTCAGAGGCACCAGCGGGTCCAGGTGGGAAACGGAGTGTGGGATGTGGCTGTGAAAGCCCTGCCTGGGCTGTGCCAAGCAGGACAGAGAAGCCCTGAGCCCCAACCCCCAAACAACTCTCTCCGTGAGACATTGCAAAGGAATTACAATTGTTTGTGTACTCTGAGTTGGAAACAATGGAGAAGTACCGACAAGAGATTCTCAGAAGCTTAAAACAACAAAACAGCCTTTACTGGCAACCTTAGAAAATCAGAGAAACTTGAGCAAAAGCTTTACTATGACATTCAGTCAACAAAAAAACACTGCTCAAAGCGTTAACTTGGCCCATTCAACTTCACAAACTGGAAGCCTGCTCAATTTTAAGTTAAGCAAAATTTGCAAGAAGAGGGAATTAGAAGAGGAAGACACAGAAAGAGAGAAAGACAAATAAAATATAGAGAGATAGAGAGAAGAACACACCCTGCTACCAGCTCCTGGATTCCAGCAGTGTTCAGACAGAAATTCCAAGAGGAGCTAGGGTCAACGTGTGTGCTTGCCTTGTGGTCAGCCTAAAATACCCCTTGGTCTTCCTGGGCCCCTCCCCCAGATGGGACTTTGGGTCATCTGGTCACTCAGGAGCTGGGCTGGGGGCTGCAGAGGTGGGTGTGGAGCACTGCCTTTGGTGTGCCAGGGATTGGCAGACACTGCTGGGCTGGGATAGAGGCTCTGGGGGATTTGGGTTACAGGGTCAAGTCAATGCTTTGAGAAGTGCTGGGGTTCAGGGCAGGGTAAGGCTGCCTCTGCCCCTTCCTCCCCCTCACACGAAATGTTTCCAGCCAACAATCTCCTCCAGTCTCTCACAAGAGGCAATGTTGGAGGTGGAATCCCAATTCTGGCCATGGGCACCTGGACAAGAAGGACAGTTCTTTTCCGTAGGAAGGAAAGTACAGAGCCCCACGGTTTGGAAGGCAGGTGAGAGACTCACTAGGCCAAGGTCACCCAGACTTGTCATTAATGGCAGATTTTGTCTGGGAGCAGGCTTTGGATAGAGGGAATTTTTGGAGGTGGAATCCCAATCTCAGCCATGGGCACCTGGAGAAGCAGGACAGGGTTTTTTTCCCATTGGAAGGAAAGCACAAAGCCTTCCCTAGAGTTTTGGGGACAGATGGGAAGTGACCCTTGTGAAACCACTGCCAGCCAGACTTGTCCTGACAATATTCCCATGGGAACTATCCCTGGATATAAGGAAGTTTAGCAGTGAAATCTGAATTCTGGCCGTGGCTGGTGCATTTGCCAGCATTGCCATGGGTTAGCACAGGAGGGGGAGATTTCCCCTTCGAGAGAAGCTCGTATTTCAGTTTTTGCATTCAGGCAGCTCCAGATCCCTCAGCTTTGGTTGCACGGCAGCTGGAAATGCAAGCGCAGGAGCTCTCTTTGGGCCCAGCCACAGCAGGTGACAGCAAGGACAGGGCCCTGGCAGTGTGACATGTGCAGAGAGCGCCTTCAGCAAACGCTGGGGGCTGGAACTCTGTGCAGAAAAGGCCCCGGGGGTCTCTGCACCCAGGCTAAAGGAACAAAGTTCCATTTCTGGCCTGGCTGGGGAGCACCACAATGGTGCCTTTTCAGGGCAAGCTTCCATTGCCGGCTGTTCTCTGAGCCCCAGAGGGGATTCCGGGGGGCCAAGGGACTGAGAGAGGGACTGTGCAGGAGCCGGGAACAGTGAGAGAGCCCAGGCTCTGGATTTGTGTTTATTTTAGAACTTCCCGTGTGTCTAAAACATTCCTTGCGTGGTTCTGCCTTGGGAAAGGGGAACTTCCTTGGTGGCACCTTGGGCTTGGCACACACCTGAGGATGTTATAAATGATCAGAGCCAATTTCCAAAATCAAAGATTTATTTAACAAATTTGAAAAGCAATTTCGGGAAACGCCACGATAAATCAGGACAACATCGATCGAATGTTGGGTGGACAACCCGGGAGCAGCAAAGGGTGCTTCTCCGGAGTACTGCCCACAAATTCGGGGTCTCAGGGGAGGTGTTTTATACCATTTTTCTACCCTGAGGCGAAAACAAGACGGTAACAAAGAACCCGAAGAACATGACATCATGTACATAACATAATCATTGAAATGTCTGGTGTCCGCAAGGGATATCTGAAAGAGTTTCCTGAGAAATTGAGAAGACGTCTGAATGAAAAGTCTCCGAATCTTCTGTCAGAAGGTTTCTGCCCAGATTGGTATCGGATCTCCTGATGAGCTGTGAAGATGTGGTCAGCCCATGCTTAATGGGCCGTTTCCCGGTTACCTCTCTGGCAGATGTCAAGGTAACACCTTTGGACTGTGAAAAGACTGTGGTATGCAAAGAGATGCCCTGGAACTCTTTCCAGGAATTCAGGGGTTTTTTACATTCCACTGCAAAGTTTTAATACACACAATTTTAATCCACGAATTTAATACTATGTATCTATTACAAGGAGATTGTCTGTTTTCCATGGGGAGGCTCAGGGGTTTTAGATTGCTAAACTAAAAGAAAGGAAACCCCTCGTTGCCTGAGTGCACCCAGTTCTCCGAGCAAAGCAGGTCCCACGTGAGCGAGGAGAGGCAGGCTGGAGTTGGGGAATGTGGAGCAAGGTTGTCCACTGGGTCAGAGCTCAAGGCACAGCTTCTCTGAGCAGGCCAGACCTGCCTGCTTAGGAGAGTCCCGGGGTCAATATGAGTCACTGAATGCTGCAATCACCTCTGCTCTCAAGAGAAAAATACACCCTTGAAAATAGGAATGTGCGTTTATTAGAAGCCCTTTGAAATATTTCTCCGTAACTCAAGGAAAAAAGATCTCCCAGTGAATTGCAACAGACCACGGGGAAATCAAGGGAGAGCTGAGAGATGAATTTCAAAGGAGGTAAGGATTTGAGAAAAGTTAATGTTTTAGCTAAAGATAAGCTTTGCCAGAATTAGTTAAAGTAGGTAGATAGATAAGCTGTGCTGGAAAGAATTAGAAGTTAATGGTTAGATGAAAGGATTGCGATCAAGGATAACGATCCTGGATCTAAATAACTAATTGCTTGTCATTTTTGTGTTTGTTTAGCTGTGTTTATAATGAGAAACAGAAGAAACTGATAAATAGATTTAGGAACACAGACAATTGTAAATCCTCGAGCATCCTAAAACCCATTCAACAGTCACGGAGAAAGGAAACAGGAGTTTGACCAGTTATCATTTATCTTGATATCCATTGAAAAGGTTGAAAGTTTACAATGAGGAAGACTCCACTTACTTCCTTTTTTTACGCCCCCTCCCCATATAAAGGACCACTGACCCAATTCAAAGAACAAACTACACACGCTTAATAGCTTTTTAGCTAATTATAATATGAAGCAGAGAATGGGAGGTTTTAGTGCTATAAATATGTATTAGTATTTTGGATATTCAACACTTTTGAAAAGAAAGAGATTTTGTAACTTGGCAGTGCATTTTAGGGAGTGATCGCACACAACTGCCTGGCGTTGCATTAAACATATACTTTCTAACTCTAAACTGTTAGAGAGTCTTCTGTCTGTCACAGTTGGGTATCGATAGTAGATCAATATCCATATTTTAATAAGTCAGCAGTGGCACAGGAAACTCCCAGCTGATGGGAACAAACTTTCTGGCTGACTTCAGAGGCCTCAACAAAGTTGAGTGGTTTTCTCTCCTGTCCCCAGCCCTTCCTGGCCCCAGGGGCTGATGGCATTTGTGCTCCCTCAGGTTCATCTCCCCACACCAACACCATGGGGGTGCTCAGGCCTGCTCTGGGCACTGCAAACAGGGGCTCCTGAGCCAGAGCTGCCGTATCTGTGCCTGCAAGGATGCGGCCCCCGTGTGAGCTGGGAGAGAGGCCAGGGCTGCAGAGGGGGGATGTTGTTGGCAGGTGCATGAGGACGCTCTGGGACGCTGCCCGGGGGTGTCCAGCACAGTGGGGATGGATCAGCCCCTCCTCTGCTGCTCCTTCCCGTCTCCCCCAGGGACCCTGCAGAGCCCCAGCCGGGCTGTTTGCCCCCAGCCTGCCCACGGCCACCCTGGGGCTGCTCACGGGGCTTTTCCGTGCACAGCATTGGGCCTGGGCGTGTTCTGGAGAGAGCCTGGGCAAGGAGCCTGGAGCAGCGAGGCCCTGCCCTGAGGCGTCAGCGCTGCCCCAGCGGAGCCCATGGCCTGTCCCTGCTGCAGCCCCGGCACTGCCAGCCCCAGCCCTGTGCCCGGCGCCGAGAGCACTCCGGCCCTACAGCAACACCAGGGCCAGGAGGGCAGCAGGGCAGGGCCACGGGAGCAGCGCTGCCAACACCAAGGGCTGCTGCTCCTGGGCACAGCTGCTGTGCCAGCACTGATCTGCCCCCAGCTCTCATCCAGAGAAGAGAACCAAAGGGGGATCTCTGCAGAAAACTTGCCTGCCAGATCCTTGGGTTCCTTTAAAGCCACCAGGAGTGCAGCCCCTCATTGACACAGTCTGTGGCCACAGGGAAGGTGGAGACAAACAAAATGAGAAATGGCACAAACAGTGACACGGCTTTGTGGACAATATTACAAAAGTAAAACAAAGGAAAAGAACCTCCAAAGTAAAGCAACAAGAAGTATCAAAAATGACTTTTATGACAAGTGATTTTGAGACACTGGCCAGCAGTTTAATGTTTGTGAAACCATCCAGCCATCAGTCTTCCACACTGCAGCCTCGAGCTCCTGCTTCCTCAGGCTGCAGATGAGGGGGTTCAGGGCTGGAGGCACCAGCGAGAACAGAACTGACAGGGCCAGATCCGGGGATGGGGAGGAGATTGGGGGGGCTTCACATAGGCAAACATGGCAGTGCTGAGGAACAGGGAGACCACGGCCAGGTGAGGGAGGCAGGTGGAGAAGGCTTTGTGACGTCCCTGCTCAGATGGGATCCTCAGCACGGCCCTGATGATCTGCACATAGGAGAAAACAATGGACACAAAACAACGCAATCCTAAAGAGATGGAAAAACCAATGAACCCAAACTCCCTGAAGCAGTAGTTGGACTAGGAGAGCTTGAGGATCTGGTGAACCTCGTGGAAGAACTGGCCCAGCGCATTGCCATGGCACAGGGGCAGGGAAAATGCATTGGCCGTGTGCATGAGAGCATTGAGAAAGGCACTGGCCCCGGCAGCTGCTGCCATGTGGGCACAAGCTCTGCTGCCCAGGAGGGTCCCGTAGTGCAGGGGTTTGCAGATGGACACAGAGCGGTCATAGCACATGATGGTCAGGAGCAAATACTCTGCTGACATGAAGAACAGAAAGAAAAAGAGCCGTGCAGCACCTCCCTTGTAGGAGATGGTCCTGGTGTCCCAGAGGGAATTGTGCATGGCTTTGGGGACAGTGGTGCAGGCCGCTGAGGGCCAGGTTGAGCAGGAAGAAGAACATGGGGCTGTGCAGGTGGTGGCCGCAAGCTATGGCACTGATGATGAGGCCGTGGCCCAGGAGGGCAGCCAGGGAGATGCCCAGGAAGAGGCAGAAGTGCAGGAGCTGCAGCTGCCGCGTGTCTGCCAATGCCAGCAGGAGGGAAGCGGCTGATGGAGCTGCTGTTGGACATTTGCTGTGGCTGCACATGGGGACATGTTCATGGATAAAGGACAGTGACAAGTCAGGACAGGCTGCTTTGAGCCAAACATGGGTCATTCCCTGTAGACTGTCCCACTGTGATTCACCCACCCTTGTTCCTGCTCCGGGAAAACCTTCACCCAGGTCCCTGCCTGAGCTCCAGTTGTGCTGTCTGAGTGTGCCAGGAGCAGCCAGGCCTGTGCATGGGGGCTCTCCAGGAGCCGTCCCTGCCCCGCTGCCCTGGGTTTTTGGCCATGTGGCAGAGGGACAAGCCTGGATATTCAGGATTTGTCAGTGGAATCACTCCTAATGCAGAAAGGCTTGTTGCCATCTTCACTCCCACTTCTAAAGGGCATGGAGAACAGGAAGGAATTATAGGCATTATTTTCCTGCCCACACATCATTCCTGGTATACTGAGGTCAGAAATCCCCAGCATTTCTGCTGCACCAGACCTTGCCCAGAGCAGAGGGATCCCCGAATGTCTCACCCTCTCCAAAGGTCTCTGGGCAAGGTCCTCAGCACCCCCTTCTGCCAAGGACACTCACAGCTCCCTTGGCAAACCCAACAGCATTTCCTCAGCTGTGGCATCTCTGCACTTCCCCGTGGCACATTCAGGGAACTGCCAGAGGCTCTGGCACAGATCTGCAGGCAGGAGGGCAGCTCAGAGCTTGGAAGGACGCAGCAAGGAGATCCCCGGGTGTGCCCACGATGGGATCTCAGGGAGGGGGCTCAGCTCATTCCCCTTTCCCATGGACTGCTTTGCCCACAGCCACACAGGTCACAGGGAAGCTCGGACACCCCATTCCCATGGACACAGCTGCCTGGCAAGAATCCCAAGGGCAGTGCCTGGCTCAGCTGCTGCAAATGCCAGAGCCTCCCTGAGAGCACCAGATGACAGTGACAGTATCAGGGGAGGGCAGAACCAAGAGAAGATGTTGTGGGGCTGTGCCTGGGAGGGCAGGGCAGACACAGCCAGGCACTCAGGACAGTGTTCCCGTGCCCAGCTGTGCACAGCACCTCCCACACACCCACAGTGCCCTCCTGCCCCCAGCACTGCTCTGTTCAGCCCCCTCTCCTTCCCTGAGCCTCTCCCTGGGCCTGGACATTTCCCTCCTGAGAGGAGCCTTGTCCCTGCCAGTGCTCACAGAGCCCATGCCACCCTCTGCGCCCTGGGCCCAGCCCTACAGAAACCTGCCTGTCTGCAGGGCCCGGCCTGGGGCAGGGTCTGTCTGCAGCTGGGCAAGGGCAGCTCAGGAGAGCCCTGCTGGGCCCTGCAAAGGGGATGCTGCTGCTGCTGCTGAGGGCTGAGGAGTGGCTGAAGGCCCTTTAGGAGGCTCCCAGCAGAGAGACTGACCACCCAAAGTTACAAACCAGGAGTCTCTGTACATGATTAAACATGACTCTGATGATCCTAGGTGTCCCTTTCAACTCAGGATGTTCTGTGGTTCTGTGATTACAATTCCTGTTCTGCTTCACTCATCCTCTTGCCTATAATCAGAAGAGAAAAAAACCCCTTGCAACAGCGTTACAACAGTAAAGTAAAAACCAGACCTTTCTTGGAAACTTCCAGGTGTCTCAGTGGGAATGAGGAACACCCAGCCCCTGATTTCAACAATTGATTAGAGGTTGATTAATTAGGATATTTAACAGAAACATCGAATAGGAAATTCAGTATCCACAGCTACAAACCCCTGGGTCAACCCATTGGAGTAGGTCCAAGGGCTTCTTTGTGCCACTTTTTTTTCTGACTGCTCACACTCTGGTTTAAAAACAAAATGTTCATCTTGTAGGTCCACTTCCTGACAATAAGACTGGGCAGTATTTCAGGAATATATTTTGAAGCTTATTGTTCTAAAATCTAAGATAAAGGGTAGGAAATGTTGTAGAGTTAATTAAAGATTATAGTAATACAAGTATATAAAAGTAGTTGAATAGAGTCATAGTAGTTGAATAGAGTTGATTAAAGATGATAGTTTTATAACTACATAATAGTAGTTAACAGAGCTACGAATAAATGAAAAATGCATAAAAAGCAAAAATGTTTTTGTCATCACCCCAACTTTCCCATCCTTCTCCAAGCAGGAAATTGAAAACACTCTCAGGAAAGCTCCTGGTCTTTGCAGCAATACCAGGCTTAGCTTCCTTTGGCAAGTGTCCTCCGGAGCTGTGCCCAGGCTGGTCTGGAGCTGGGAGCAGCCCTGCCCCACACAGCCCCTCTCAGCAGCAGCACCTGCCCTGCTCAGGGTGGCTCCTTCCCCCCACAGCTTCTCCCCAGCGCTGGCAGCAGCTCCCCGGGCCAGCTGAGAGCTGTCCCTGGCAGGCAGCAGAGTCCCTGGCCCAGCGCAGCGCCCTGGGCTGCAGGACCCTGCTCTGCACGACAGCCCTGGGCACCCCTGGCTGCAGCCCCGGCTGCTCAGCCCTGCAGCAGAGCCCGGCAACAGGGAGCTGCCCTGTGCTGTGCCTCGGGTGCTGCAGCAGGGACACCCAGCCCTGCCCTGGGGCCACATGCCTGCTCTGCAGCCACGCTGAGAGTCCTCCTGGAAGGGCCTTAAAGCTGTGGGATGTGCCAGCTTCAGGAGATCCCTGCAGGAGCTGCAGCTTCTCTTCCCCCAGCCTGGGAGTGACTCTTCCTAACGCTGCGAGGATTTCTCCCCCAGTGAGCCCTCAGTGAGCTCTGCTCTGTGCTGCCAGCCCAGGCTGAGTTGAAGCCCTCTGTGCCTGTGTGCTGTGCCCGGGGTGGCTGCAGGCAGTGCCCCAGCCCTGCTGGGCTGGGCACAGGAGCTGCTCCTGGGCAGAGCTGTCTCTCTGCAGCGCTGCCCTTGCCAGGAGCTGCCTCTGTGCCAGGAGCCCGGCCCAGCTCGGCAGCACAGACACGGCACAAGGGCTTGAGTGACCCTCTCCAGGCTTGTGCTGGGGCCCTGAACATCAGTCCCTGAGAGGGAGCTGGAGAAACCTCTCAAGAATTCAAAGTCAGAATCCAGCTCCAAAGTTTCTTGAAGTTTTACTGGGTCCCGCTGAGGGACACGACAGAGAAAGTGTCCCCAGGCCCCAGCCAGAGCAGAGAACTGCAGGCAGTGATGACACGTGGGGACAAAGAGAAGCCAAGTCTTGGTGCCCTGGGCCACAGCAGCCTCTGTGCCACCAAGGGCCGTGAGGAGTCACCTTGTCCTGAGGCCCTGGGGCCTCCTGGCACAGCCCCGGCAAGGCTGGGCACTGTCAGCCCCTTGTCCTGCCCTCAGCATCCCCCTCCCATCCCAGTGGCCTCAAGGATGTGCTGGAAGGAGTCCCTGGGGAGCCTTGGTCAGGAATGGCCCTGGGGGCTCCTTAATGCTCCCAGGGACTGCAGGCTTTTCAAAGGACTTAGGGCTTTGCTTTTGCCTTGGAGTCTCAGAGAGGTTTGTGCAGTCACGGCCTCCAGTTATCTGCTTTAATTAGTCCCTTGAGAGGCTTTGTCAGTAATGACACTCAGTGCACTCATTAATGCTTCAAAGCACTTCAGGTTTTTAAAGGTACTTGATGCTTCCCTTTTAAAACTGACTTTGTGAAAGGTTTGTGCCATTGTTGCCCAAATTATCTACTTTAACAAGTCCTTTGTGATTCTCAATCAGTAAAAGCACTCAGTGGGGCTCATCAGTAATTCCGGCTACTCAAGGTTTATTCAAGGACTTTTTTTTGACACTGAGTCTGAGAGGTTTGTGCACTCGTGGCCTCCAATTATTTGCTCTAATCAGTCCCTTGAGATTTTTACTCAGTAACAACACTCGGTGGAGCTCATTCACGCTTCAAGGTAATCGGGGTCATTTAAGTACTTCTTTTTGCCACTGAGTCTCTGAGAGGTTTGTGCAATCATGGCCCCAATTATCTGCTTTAAGGAGTCCCTTGAGAGCTGTGCATTGACACTCAGTGGGGCTCATTCATGCTTTGAGATACTCAGGGTGTTTAAGGTACTTTGGGTTTTTCCTTCCCACACTGAGTCTCTGAGAGGTTTTGGTGCAATCCTGGCCTCCAATTCTCTCCTCCAAGGACTCCATGAGGAACCTGTGTCGGGGATGGACCTCAGGGTGACCCTTTAATGCTTCCAGACACTTTGGGTTTTTCCTCTGACTTTGACTCCTGGAAAGGTTTGTGCAATCTCTTCTCAGGCCCTGAGGTTCCAGGGCTCAGCACCAAATGCATCACTGGGCTTATTAGGAGAAAGCAAGTCCTGACAAACCACGGCTGTGCCTTGATTTCCTTCTGGCCTGGTGCAGTTCCTTAGGAAGTCTTTTTTCCTAGAGTTATGGAGAAATATTTCAAAGAGTGTCAAAGGAATCAACACTCTTCAAAGGGGGTATTTTTCTCTTGAGAGCAGAGGTCATTGCAGCATTCAAGTGACTGATACTGATCCAGGGTCTCTCCTAAGGAAGTCTGGCCTGGTCAGAGGAGCTGTGCCTTGAGGTCTGATCCACTTTGGACAACCATGCTCCACATTCCCTAACCCCATCCTGCCTCTCCTCACTCACCTGGGACCTGCTTTGCTCAGAGAACTGGGTTCACTCAGACAAAGAGAGGTTTTCTTCCTTTCTTAGCAATCAAAACCTCCTAAGTTCCAAACAATCTCCTCAATTTGTGGCAAGCCCAAGGTGTCACCAAGGAGGTTCCCCTTCCCCAAGGCAGAACCATGCAAGGAATGTTTTAGACACCAACGAAGATGCACAATAAACAAAAATTTAGAGTCGGCTGGAGGCAGAATTAGACCAACTCCTCAAGGACAGACAAGCTTTGAACTCCTTGCAAGTCAAAGCTCCAGGTGGGTTGTTGGGAGGTGTGTGAGTGAGGCAAGAGTGAGGGCAAGGGAAATGCAGAGAGCCCTGGAAGTGCTTCTGTGCACACAGGCTGTGGGGAAGGGCGCTGCAGCCCAGGCCTGGGCCAGGAGGGAGGCTGGATCATCATCCCAAGCTGCCCGGGGCCATGGCAAGGGGCTGTGGCCATGGACACTGGCCTGAGCCCAGTGCCTGGGCCCCTTGCCCAGGGCTGGTGTCAGTGGCCAGAGCCAGAGGGGATCCCTTGCTGGGGGCTGTGCCACGGCCACCTGCCCTGTGCCGCGCTGGCTGCTCAGGCGCCGCGGAACCAGCAGCAAATGCCGCTGCCAGGGCCAAAGGCAGCTCAGCCAGGCAGAAAGGGGCAGTGCTGGGCACTGGTTCCATGGCAGCCCTCACTGGGACAGCACACCTGGGTCACCTGTCCCGGCAACTGCCACGGAAACCTGGCTCATTGGGAATGCAATGGTGGACAAAGGTTTTAGGAGGGCCTGTCCCAATAGGACAAAGGGTGCTGGTTTTAAACTGAAGGAAGGGAGGTTCAGATGCGGAGAGATAAGGAAGAAATTTTTGAGCATGAGGCTGGTGATCCACCAGGACAGGCTTTCCCAGAGAGCTGGTCAATGCCCCCTCCCTGGAAACATTCAAGTCCAGCTGGAACAGGGCTCTGAACAACCCGATCTGGTGAAAGATGTCCCTGCTCATCGCAGGCGTTTGGATGAGATGAGCACTGCAGAGCTCTTCCCATCCCAACCATTCCAGGATTGCATGGGGAGAAGGGGCTGCTGGCTGGACTCCATCCACTCCCTTGACTCCTCCTTGTCTCTGCTGGAGCCCACATCCAGCAGCCAAAGCCAGCCCCTTCTCTGGCCTTTCCCCCCCTGCCCCAGGGGCTGCCAGAGCCAGGGAGGCACAGGTGACCTTGAGGCTTTGCAGGGCTCAGGCACAGCGGCTGTGCCAGAGTCAGGGCTGAGGTGTCACTCTGCGGGCTGGGGCAGAGCCCAGGCAGAAATGAGCCCTGAAGCAGCAGCTGTGCAGTGGGGGCCAGCAGGCTGGGCTGCCAAGGGAGGCTTCTGGCCATGGCCTGGAAGCAGCTGCTGCTGCCAAGGTGCCTTTGGTGCCTCGGGCTCTCCCTGGCACAGCTCCCAGCACGGCACTCTGCACTTGTGCCCGAGCCCTTCATTGTGTTGGCTTGGCCTGGGGCTTTTCCTGCAGCGGGACCTGCCCTGGTCATGGCACAGGAAAGGCAGTTCCTCATGGAGCAGGAGGCTCTGCCTGGAATGGGCTCAAACAAGTCCAACAAGGCCCTGTTTACTTCAAAATTGCTTCCTAGAGCACTATATTCTATATAATTGTTACAGCTCCTATACTGTGGAGTAAATAACTCTCTTTTCTCTATTTGCTCTGTTGTGTAAATAAATCTTTCTGTCTAATCCTGATCAGAATCAATCATAGCTGCATTTATGGAAATATATCTGGTATTGAATCGGTAATCCTGGGGGACAAATTGCATTGCAGTTCAATTCCACCTGTCCAGTCTTTTACACGTAAACCTTTGACAAAGTCTGAGACTAGGATTGGATCCAGCCACTCCCAGTCTCCTCTCTTAGATGGAATTTGAAAAGTCAGGCATCCTGGACGGGTTTGAGGATCCATGGTTCTGTTGGGTGTCATTTCTCCACCTCATGACTCAGCAGGAGTTTCTCCAGTGAAGAAATGAAGCTTTTGCCTGAAGCTCCCACTCTGCCCATGACAGGAAGCTGTCAGAGTCTGTCCAAGGATGTGATATGCCTCACGACTGTCTCCAATGATTGAGGACTGAGACCCCAGGCTCTGAAAGCAGCCCCTGGCCTGGCTGAGGTGGAACGCTTGCCAAGTCTCTGAGGACTGGTGTGCATCTCCATGAGAGCGGAGTGCAAGAACAATGGAACTGGTCACAGTGGACTGAGCCAAGGCTGCCTGTCCAAACTGGTCTGTCCGTACTGGAGGTACGGTTTGCAGCTTGTTCCTGAGCACTCAGCCTTTACACAGCTGGCTCCCGCTTTGGCTCTGTGCCCCTTGCTTTGCTTCCCGCCTTGACCAACCTATAAAACCTCTGGAGACCCCCGCTCACTTTTGTGATCACCCCACTGGAGAAGATCGCGTCTATAGGCATCGTCAGGCGTCGAAGACTCAACCCTCCACGTTCATAGTTATAAACCCCTTCCCCTCTTTCTCTCTCTTTCTTACTATTTTTTATTTCTCTCCCCACTATGGCATTTGTTGGCACTAAATAAAGGTGCATTTGTGATGGAGTAAACTGAGTTGTTCCCTGCTGTGTCTTTTGCGCTCTGAGATCCCTAAAACAAACCATCAGGTTCCCTGCATATATTTGTGGACCCTGACATGAAATGGGCGTCACGGACAGGATCTTGATGGACAGAGGGGTTGCGGGTTTTGTATAGCTTGTAACAGGGGAAGGACCCTCGTCTCAGCCGCACCTAGCACGCCACTTGGGTGAGCGCTGTTAGAAAGCAAGGGGGGCCAGGGAAAATTCCCGCACACTGTATACACCCAGGCGTATAGCACTCCCTGTCATCAGGATCTCACAAAAGGATCTCATTGTGCAAAAGATGGGACTGTAGTTAGGTTTGGGGTGGGTTTTTTTTGTGTTTTGGGCTGCTTGGTGTAGTTGAGGAGACAACCCTTTGTAACTAAGGTGAACCTCCCAGGCAGTTTTGGTCTCCTCGCCCATTCCAGGGAAGCAAAGGGAAACACAGTTTTAGCTGTGCCTTTGGTGTAACTTGAAGCGTACCTCCCTGAGAGTGGTTTTGGTCCCTTCACAAAATGAGTGAAAAAGATAAGAATGCATTTTATGCTTTGCTAGCTAAACATAGTGCTAGACCTTCTCCAGACGGAGAAAGGTGGGCACAGAATAATTGGTTTAACTTTGAAAAGATTGTAGATAGAATATATTCTTTGCAACATGATGCTAGATACAAACTGGGCAGAAATAAAACCATTCTTTGCTCAGTTTTGGGGGCCTTTCTTTTGGCAGCCATAGAGACCCGTACTGAGCGGGTAAGTGAAGAAAAAGCAGTAATAGAATCCCTACAAAATTTGGTAGAAGCTTTGCAAAAACAATTAGAACAGGAAAGAAATCAGAATTATTTGCTGCAAATTTCTCTTGCAGAAGAGCGAAGCAAAAACTTAAAATCTGCAAATTCACCCACAGAAATAGAAGGAAAGGAGACATACAACATTAAACAAATATACCCTCAGAAAGAATTAGTACACATGCAAAATTGTGGGGAACACTGTTGCTCCAACTTGAGACCTCTCATCAAAACAGAATATAATTATATAAATGAAGAAGATCATGATCCCCACATAACCACCAAAGAAATACCATACACAGCCACTGAATTAGCTAAATTAAAGACACAATACTCCCGCCTCCCTAGTGAATCAGAGACGGAGTATGTTTTCAGAGTTTCCCTCACAGGGGGCGACCAAATTAAATGAAGTGAACAAGAAGCAAGTGGCTACTGGGGACATGGAGTTTTCTTAACAACAGGAAACACACATGCTCCATGGTCCCTGACACAGTGTGCAGCTCACTGGGCAGGGGGGTTAAACCCCCTAGAGACGGGCGATCCTCTGGCAATAGTCGGCACCTCAGAGCAACTCCTAGAAAACATACACAAAGCTGCATGCTTGCAAATGATACAGGAAAGAAAATTAATCTCTGGCTGTGAGTCACCAATGCAACAGCCTGTCAAACCTGAGACTATGACCCCTTTAATCCGAGGTCTGCCAGAGTCTCTTAAACCAACAGCAATTCTTCTTCCAAAAACAATAGCATCTATCTCCTCGGTAGATAGACTTGAAAGATTTCTCGGACACACAAGAGATCAAACTGGTTCCACTGACTCCACTGACTCCTCACCTTTTACAGCTCTTAGCTCACAATCTAACAGCAGTTATAAACTTTGGACATGGAGTGAGGTAGCAGAGGAGTTAATAAGTTACAGTAGAAAATATGCACCAGTGAAGTACTGTCTTGGTTTGGGAAGACAGGTATCTGCCAGGTAAAATTACAACCAGAGGCTCCTTGGAAAAGATTTGGGAAATAGGAATAGCAATTCTTTACTAGTATGTAATGCAAAGCAAACAAACACAAAAAAAACCCCTCACCAAACAACTACAGAATTAATAACAAACGAAAACAGTATGTAGTGGTTTGAAAGCAAAACAAATGAGAGGCTCCAAGTCAGAGATACAATTTAATAGAAAAAAAGGAAAGAAAGTAAAATAAAATAGATGCAATAATACAAAAGACCACTGACAGAGTCAGAATACAACCTGAGCGGAGTGATGGAAGCAGTCCAGATGAGGTGGTCTTCCTGAAGCAGTGATCCTGTAGAAAGGTCTGGTAGCTCGGGTCCTCTGGGAATCCAGTGGGTAAGCGCCCCTCTGGTGTTCAGAGTCTCAGCTTATATCCAGGCTGGAATGCTTGGTTCCTCCCTCTGGGCGGAGCATCTCACAGTGGGATGGTGAGTCATGTGATAAGGCCTGATGGGCCCATTAACAGGAGGTAGTCCAGGAGGGGGTTATCTGTGAGCTGTGTAGCAAAGGTGCTGATGGCCCATTAACAGAAGATAAGCCAGAGTGGAGGAGGCAGGGAGCACTGCCTCACCTGGTTTCAACAGTTCATGAAGATGGTGATAGAATATACTTCAACCCAGGACAACTTGGAGCAAAAGTGTTGCAAATGAAAGTTTTAAATCCCAATGGATTTTGTGACAGCAGTTTTTCCTATACTGTGTGTAGCAGCCCAAGGATTTCATCAGTGGGGTGGTGGGTGCTTTTAGCTTTGTCCTGTGCCACTCTGGGATGTCATGAAACAGGACTTCAGCTGCCACCAGCCCGCGTTTCCCTCTGCCACCCCAGCTCCGTGGATCTTGTGTCCCCCAAAGCAGACACAAAGTTTTCCTGCTGCTCTCCCTTTGCACAAATCCACAGAGAGCTGGGATTGTTCCAAGTCTTGTCTCTCCATTGTGCCACATTCCTAAAGAACCAGCAGCCCATCCCGATGAATACAGCGAGTTACACTGATGCTTGTCAGCTCCATTTCCTGCCTAGAAATCCTGAAACTGCTTCTAAATGCTGCTCTCCTCAGCTCTTAGACATCTACTCACACAAAGCTGGGAAAAAATCCCCTGGCTTCCGGCTTACAAGTGAGCCAAAGTTAGAGCTCTGTGGAAAATCTCTATCCATCCCTATCCTTTTAATACATCTGTATGTGAGGTGTGCATGGATGTGTCTTGTATAGAAAGGAAGGAGTGCACAAGCACCGTGCCCGACACTTTCCCTCTCTATGTTCATTCCATACCCATGGGTACAAAGATATTATGGAACCCTGGCGCAGACAGTGCCTTCTGTGCATGGATACAGAGACATCTAAGAGCCCCTTGGTCATCCTGCTGGAAGGACGACAAAAAGGGAGTGGGAACTCAGCAGTGAGGAGAGCTGAGGGCTGGAGAGCAGCTCTGAATGACACTAAAATGTCTCTGGGCCTCTGAGACATTGCTACTCTTCAGCCAGTGACAGTCCCTAAGCCTGGGACTCAGTCTTCCTCATGCTGAGGGGCACCAAGGAAGGCAACAGTGTGATGGAGACTGGCATGGGCTGGGAACTCACTGGGGAAAAATAGAGAGCATTGTGAAGGAAAAGGCAGGTGGAGGACAGAACTGTTCAGAGAAGAGCTGAGCTACAGCTTGAGCAAGCTTAAAAATGTCATTTGGGGCCATCCCAGATTGATTTCATTTCAGAAGGTATTGAACAAGTTTATTTTTTGGGCGGTATCATGTTTTCTCTTGGAGATGTACACTCTGCAAACTTGAGCCGCATTGCCAAAATGCTCAAGGCAAGTCTCTGCTGCAGGGCACACCGTTTCTTCTTTGGCTGATCCCGGCCCGGTGCTGAGCCCAGCAGAGCCCTGGCAGAGCCCAGAGCAGCCTCAGCACCCGCAGAGCCCGGCTGCAAGGACAGAAACCAGAAACCGCCCGTCAGCTGAAGGCTCCTGTGCCCTTGTCCCAGCCGCCCGCGGTGCCCAGGCCACGCTGGCCGTGCTCAGGGCTGGGCCCAAAGCCGCCCATCATTGCTGGCAGGACGTGTGCCCAGCCTGCAGCCAGCCACGGCGCATCCAGCCCTCAGCAGCTGCCCAGAGCAAGATGCTCCTGTGCTGGCTGCCATCTCCCAAAAGCTCTTACCCCACCCGTGCCAAGAAGACGGGGACCCACCTCATGCCATCCGCCGCGGGAAGAAAAGCTGCTCCCAAACCACGTCCTCAGCCTTCTCCTAGGGCGCGGCCATCCACGCCACAGCTGGTCCCAAGCACTTCCCAATCCAAACTGGACACCACCTAGAACACTTCCTTTAGAAAAACAAACAACAAATTAACAGACAAAAGGGGGAAACAAGGGAAAAGGTAAAAGATGTGATCTCTGTCAGGGGCTTGAGGAAGGGCCAATTCCGACATGCTTGGGAAAAACCCACCCACCAGTGAGGGAATCCCATGTTTTCACTCTTCCCCCCTGCACTGCCCCCCAAAAAAATGGTGATCCCAAAGCAAACAAGGGCAGTGGAGCACCCCAAGCCCTTCCTTGCCTGCAAAGCAAAGCAGCCCATGGACAGGCTCTGGAGTCCCACCTCTGCTCCCACCTTGGGGGTTTGTTTGTGTCGGGCTGGCTGCCCCAGCCCCAGCCCAGGGCACGGTGGGTGGTGGGGGCTGTTGGCAGGGCCAGGAGCCAACTCCCATTTCGTAACCACCCCAGCCTGTGCCCCCAGCCCTGCCAAAAAGCAGCTTGGCAGCCCACTGAACAATCAGTTGGACCTGCCCCAGCAAAGGGAGGAACCTGTGGTTCCTGGACAGGCCGTGCAATGCCCAAATCTGGGAGCATCCCCCTGTGCGTGGACTCATCTGCAAATTGGCTGTGGAGCCTGGCTTTGAAGAAGATGCCAGAATCGAAGTCAATCATCTTCACCTTTGTGGTGGCCAGGTCCCAGAAGAGGTTTTCATCCTTGATGTTGTCCTCGCTGTCTCCAGCAGCAGCAGCCCCACCTTGTCCAGCTTCTCCAGGGGCTCCTTCTCGTTCCCTGGGGGTGAGACCAGGCTCTCAGGGCTCTGCCCAGGGCCCCAGCTGTCAGTGAACCAGGACAAGCAAAACCAGCCTGGATGGCAGCCACCAGTGCTGGGCAGAGCAGCTCGGCTCCAGCACGAGGGCTGCCTGTGCCCATCCCATGAGCCCTGTGCAGTGACACAGGCAGGACAAAAAGTCTGGCTTGCTCTGCTTCTGATCACCAAGGCATGTGTGCAGCTGGAACTTACCAGGGCACTGCATCAAAGTGTGCCTGTGGCTCTCTCCCTTCTTCTAGGGCAGATGAGTATCCTGCATCCAAGGATCACAGAACAGGTCTTCTAATGAGGGCCTGTCCAAGGAGTGCACTGATAAACACCACCTGATCAGATCTTGGCAATCTGGGGAGAGAAACCAGAAGCCACCAGTCAGTTGGAGAAAGCTCCTGTCCCACTATTCCCATGCCCAGGCCATGCTGCATGTGCTCAGAGCTGGGCCCAAACCTTCCCACCAATTCCCTGTTTTGGAGGAGATCAGGAGAGCAGGACATGTGCCACCTCCTCAGCAGCTGCCAGAGCAGGATGCTCACAAGCCAACTGCTGTTTCCCAGCACTGGTATTCCCCCCGTGCCCAGAGATGAGCCTCCACCTTGAGAGAGCCGTTGTGGCAGGGAGAGCTGATGGTCCCAGCTGATCATCTGACCCCTCCTGAAAGGGTGTCTTCCACAGACCATCTGGTGCAGCAGGATGCCCAGGGACCAGATGGTAGCTGGCTCGCCATAGTACCAGCCACAGTGGGTCCATTCCGGGGGGCTGTAGGATGGTGTTCCTATGGAATACAGATGGAGTTCATCAGGGGGATGCTGCTGCTCCCAGAGCCTGGCCCCAGCATCCCTGGGCATGCGGGGGCTGCACCAGTGGCACGTGGGGTGACCTGCTGCTCTCTCACCAGCACCAGTGACTTGTTTACAAACTCAGGGTTGCAAAAAAAGCTACTAGTGTCGGAAGGGGGCAGCGGAAGCCGTGGCAAGGCCTGGCCATGACATCCAAAGGAAAAACCCACTCAGCGCCGGGGAAAAACCATGCCCTCATCCTCCCTGCCTGCATTGCCCCAAAAAACATTATGAAGCCAGGGCAAATAAGGCAGGCAGAGCAGCCCAAGCCCATTCTTGCCTGCACACCAAACTGGCTGCTGCACTGCTTCTAGCCCCCGCTTCTCTGCTACTCTCACCCACAGGTGTTTTTGTCGAGCTGCCTGCCCCAACCCCAGCGCCAGTCCTGGGCAGAGTGGCTGGCAAAGGCTGCCAGCAGGGCTGGAAGCTGGCCCCCCACACACCCCTGCTCAAAAGCCACTTGGCTGAAGACTCAGTGCCGTGTCTGGCAGCAAAAGGGAGAGTCCCTGCTGCCACACCCAGGCTGGGCCATGAGATGCTGGGACCGGGAGCACACCCCTGCGTGGGCTCACCTGCAAATTGAGTGTATGCTCTCTCTTGCAGGTAGGTGCCACAGCCAAAGTCAATCAATTTGGCCTGCCCGGTAGCCAGGTCAACCAAGATGTTCTGGGGTTTGATGTCCCTGTGCAGGACCCCGCAGCTGGTGCAGTGCCGCACGGCTTCCAGGACCTGGCGGAACAGCTCCCGCGCCACCTCCTCGGACAGGAACCTCCGTGCCCGAATGAAATGCTGGAGGTCCTGACACCGCTCCGGGCGCTCCAGCACCATCACGATGCCGTTGGAGAACTCCACCCACTGCAGCAGCTGGACCACACCAGGGAAGCCAGTGGAGACCCTGTCCAGCAGCACGATCTCCAGCGGTGCGCTGGTGCCGTTGGGCTGTGGGAGGACCACGATGCCGTCAGTGGGGCTGAGGCCCTGCCAGGGGTGGGGAAGCGCTCACCCTGCCCGGGATGTTCTGCACCCTCCAGTGGCCGCACGCCCGCTCTCCCTCGAGGCGTCCTGGCGGATTCCACCCTGCCGGGCCTCGGCTCGTCCCCGCCCGGCACGCCCCGGCTTCTCCCGCTGGCCCCCGCTCACTCACCAGCTCTCCCCAGTGCCGGACGCGGTTCCGTGGCACCCTTTTGATGGCCACCTGCAGGGCAAGGGGAGCAGCGGGCTGAGCTCACCGCCCGCCCTGCCCAGCCCCATCCTCTTCCTCCTCCTCCGCCCTTCTCCTCCTCCTCCTGCACCCCCTCCTCCTGCGCCCGCCGCTCACCGGGGCGCCATCCGAAAGCCGCGTCGCCGCGAAGACAGTTCCGAAGCCGCCGCGCCCCAGCAGCGAACCCAGCCGGTACTGCTCCTGGAGGCCCCGCTGCGCCTTCCCTGCCGGAGAGACGCGGCTGTCAGCGCTCGGCCCGGGGCCAGGAACGGCCCCTGAGCGCCCCTCAACCACCCCAGGCCGGGCATCCCCAGGCGTTCGCTCCTGGGAAGGCGACACTGGCGGCTCGGGGCCGGCGGCCGCGCTGGCCAGCCGCGGAGCTCGGGCCGGGGAAGGCGCAGCGCAGGCGGCGGGAGCGGCCGCGCCGCGTGTGTCCGCGGGGCCCGGGAGGGGCCGGGGCCGGGCTCGGAACAGGCGGAGGCAAAGCGCGGCGATACTGTCCCTGGCCCAGGCACCGATCCCCGCCCAGCACCGCCATCGCCAGGACAGCCAGAGGCGGGCGGAGGCGAGAGCGCGGTGGGAGGCCCGGGGGCGGGGACGGGGCAGCCCCGCCCGGGGCCGGGGGCGGGCTGGGGGCATGGCCCGGCCCTGCAGGGGAGAGGGACACTGGGAGAGGAGGGGGACACCGGGACAGGGAGACTGGGAGCGGGTGTGGGACTGCAGGAGAGGGAGAGGAGAAGCAGGAGGGAGTCGCAAGAGGAGCTTTTTTTTTTGCTGCTGCTGCTGCTGCCGCTGCTGCTGCTGCTGCTGCCGCTGCTGCTGCTGCCGCTGCTGTCGCTGCTGCCGCTGCAACTGAAGCCCCGGGGCCGTTTCTCCCCGGGGCCGTTTGTCCGTCGCCCGCTCAGTCCCACGCCGAGCCCCGCACGCCCCGGGGGCAGCCCCTGAGCCTTCCAAACACGGGAACTTTGCCCTGTTGAGCCAAGACCCAGAGCCTTGACTCCTGCACTGTGGCAGAGCAATCCCCTTGGCTGCTGCTATGCATTGTCCCTGCTGAGGGTCACACACTGTCAGAGAACATTGCTTGAATGCAGAATTCGTACCTGGCCCAAGCACTGCACTTGCGTCTCCAGCATTGCTTTCCAAGAGAAACGGGGGTAGGCAAATTGTGTGTAGCTCATGGTATTTTACAGCGTCTAAAACTTGCCAAGTCATGGATCTTAGAGGTGAGATCTCTTTGTAGTTAATGGGATGGAGAAGTAGTGCAAAATGGAAAAGGGGAGCATAGAAATAAATAGAGAAAACCATCTTGGATTGGTTCTTTCCATTTTTGTTTCATTTTTTAAAAGCTGTTTCAGCTTTCCCAGAATCTTCTCCACAGTCCTGTCTGCTCTTTCCAAGAACCCTTCCTGGAGAACGAGCTGCAGCTTCTGTCACTAAATGTCCTACCAACGGCAGCAAGTTTGTGAAGGAAAATAAAAAATGGTTTTACAAATATATTAACGGCAAAAGGAAGGCTAAAAACCGACCTTTGTTCTCTGCTGGATGTGGGAGGGAACTTAGGAACTGCAGATGAGGAGATGGCAGAAGTGCTTAACGCCTTCTTTGCCTCAGTCTTTAGTGGGAATATGGCTTGTCCTCAGGACAGCTGCCCTCCTGGGCTGGTAGATGGTGTCAGGGAATAGAATGGTGCCCCTGTTATCCAGGAGGAGGCAGCCAGAGAACTGCTGAGCCAAATGGATGTTCACAGATCTGTGGGCCCAAGTGGGATCCACCACAGGGTGATGAGGGAGCTGGCAGATGAGCTTGTGAAGGCGCTCTCCATCATTTACCAACAGTCCTGGCTCACTGGTGAGGATCCGGAGGACCGGAAACTGGCCAGTGTGACAGCCACTCACAAAAAGGGTGGGAAGGAGGAACTGGTAATTAGAGGCCAGTTAGCCTGACCTCAGTACCCGGTAAGGTCACGGAGCAGTTTATATTGAGTGTCATCATGCAGCACCTACAGGACGGCCCGGGGATCAGAGCCAGCCAGCACGGGTTTAGGAGGGGCAGGTGTCGTTTGACCAACCTGCCTCTTCTATGAACAGGTGACCTGTGTGGTGGATGTGGGAGAGGCTTTGGATGTTGTCTGTTTGGACTTCAGCAAGGCCTTTGACACTGTCTCTCACAGCACACTCCTGGAAAAGCTGGCGGCCCACGGCTTGGACAGGAGCACTCTTTGCTGGGGAGGCAAAGGCAGAGGGTGGTGGGGAATGGCGCCGCATCCAGCTGGCAGCCGGTCACCAGTGGTGTTCCTCAGGGGTCTGTTCCTCGGGGCTCCTGGACTCAGCCCCAAATCCACCGGATAAAAAACCACCGAAATCCCTGTGGAGCTCTTGATCTTCCTTCAGTTGTCTTCAAGTCTCCATGGCTTGTGCAGCTGCTTGGAATCAGTTCGGAATTCTCTTAAGGAGGAAGATATCAAAGCGCACCTCGTGATTTTTGGTTTTTTAATTGCAGGAGTATTTTTTTTATTTTTCATTTCATTGAAGAGTTGACTGAAGCGTTCTTTAGGTGATCTTGGTGCGGAATGTCTCCTTAGGAGTTCTGAGCACAGCGAAGAATGAGCCCCTTGCAGGCTGACCCTGTTTGGACAACCTGCTTCTCACCCAACCTCACCACGTGTGACATCACCCACCTTGGACTGCGCTCCCAAAACATAAAAGAAAATTCAGCATTTTTTAATAAAAACAAACTTATGTAAATAATAAAATTAGAAAGTTATTTTTCAGTTTTATAATAACATTTTTCTATATTTTATTACCTAATTTTTATATTGACATTAAAAAATCAATATATTTTTAGGAACGAAAAAAGCTATTGGTCATTGGTTCTAAGTAACACACTTCCCTTCATGAATTGCTTGACCACTACTGGCTATTGATTTCTTCTTCTTCATGCTGATTTGCTCTATTTTTAGTCCTTTTGTCATCTTCTTTAGCATTTTCTCCGACAGGGTAAAAGGGGCAACTTTGGGGTTCATGGAGACATTTCTGGGGCACATTTGGGGCAGGGAATTTGGAGAGAACTTGAGGGTCTGGAGGACACATTTGGGAAGCGGGTGGACACTTGGAGGGGCACTTAGGGATTCTGTCGGACAATTCGGGGTCCAGGGGGGCACTTGGAGGTCAGGGAGGGGAATCCGGGGCCCTTCGGGGTCCGGGCGGGCACCTGGGGGGCTCTGAGGGGACTCTCTGGGGCGCGGGGGATGATGGGAGTTGTAGGCGCGGGTAGAACAGGGTTGAACGGCGCCGCGGAGCATCACGGGAGGTGGAGGCGCAGCTCCAATGGCTGTCGGCGGGGCGCGGGGCATGATGGGAGATGGAGTCACGGCTGGAGTAGCGCTCCAAGTGCGCCGCGGAGCATGCTGGGAGCTGTAGTCCCGGAAGTGGCTCGAACGGGGCGTCTGGGGCTCCGGGAAGGCGCTTTGGGGACACTTTTGTGTCCGAGCCGCGATTTGAGGTCCTCGGGGGGAACGTGTACGGCTCGGGAGCACTTGCGGGGAGCTTGGGGAGCTGTCACCGAGCTCTCTAGGGCGCGGGGCGGGGCAGGAGTTTTTAGGCGCAGAACCGTGTTCCGAGGGGCTCCGAGGCCAGGGGGGATGATTGGAGATGAATTCCCTGAAGTCGCTCTAAGGGGAATCTGTGGGGTCGGAGCGTTCAAGGGATCCGGGGACGCTTTGGGGGCGGGCGAATGGGCGCTGAGGGAACAGTTGGGGATCCTGGAGGGGCTGGGGGACGCTTGTTTAGTTCAACGTGGTTTTTTGCTCATGAAACGTACGTATTGTATTTAAAACTTAATATTCCATAGGTATGGGTTCTATAGGCGTAGATATCAATTAGCCTACGTGCAAAACCTAATATTCCATGTAAGAATGATGTTCTCTACTGTTAAAAGCAAAATTAACCAAAGCAAACAAAAAGGAGAGGGTTAACAATTAATGAGAAAGGAACAGAAAAGGTTGTTATGCCACTGTAAACTTTCACTCTGAGTCTACATTTCAAATAATACAGGTGACCCATCTGAAGGAGGATTTCTCCTCAGGGGAAATGTCTTTCTAAAAGTTTCCTTTGTTGCAAGGAGCTGCCTCTGTGCCAGGAGCCCGGCCCAGCTCAGCAGCACAGAAACAGCACAAGGACTTGAATGACCCTCCCGTGGATTTGGTGTTTCCATTCAACTCTGTCCCTGAAAGAGTGTTCCAAAAACTTCTCAAGAGCTCAAAGGTAAATTAAAACACTGAAGTTTTTTGCAGTTTTAATGGGACACACAGAGAGACCCAATGGAGAAAGTGTCCCCAGGTTCCATCACTGCAGGCACTGATGACAGGTGGGGACAGACAAGGCAAAGGTGTCTCTGGTGCTGAGCAAACCTGGATGTGTTCCATGAATCCAAAAGGCCAAGGCCTGAGCCCCGGCCCCTGGCAAGGCAGGGATCTGTGGGGCAGGGATCTGTGGGGTAGGGATCTGTGGGTCAGGGCACAGCCGTGGGTCAGGGCTCTATGGGTCAGGGCTCTGTGGGGCAGGGCTCTGTGGGTCAGGGCTCTGTGGGGCAGGGCTCAGCCATGGGTCACAGATCCGTGGGTCAGGGCTCTGTGGGTCAGGGCTCAGCCGTGGGTCACAGATCCGTGGGTCAGGGCTCTGTGGGTCAGGGCTCTGTGGGTCAGGGTTCGGCCGTGGGTCACAGATCCGTGGGTCAGGGCTCTGTGGGTCAGGGCTCAGCCGTGGGTCAGGGCTCTGTGGGTCAGGGCTCAGCCATGGGTCACAGATCCGTGGGTCAGGGCTCTGTGGGTCAGGGCTCAGCCGTGGGTCACAGATCCGTGGGTCAGGGCTCTGTGGGTCAGGGCTCAGCCGTGGGTCACAGATCCGTGGGTCAGGGCTCTGTGGGTCAGGGCTCTGTGGGTCAGGGCTCAGCTGTGGGTCACAGATCCGTGGGTCAGGGCTCTGTGGGTCAGGGCTCAGCCGTGGGTCACAGATCCGTGGGTCAGGGCTCTGTGGGTCAGGGCTCTGTGGGTCAGGGTTCGGCCGTGGGTCACAGATCCGTGGGTCAGGGCTCAGCCGTGGGGCTCACCGTGGCAGGGGTTGCTCAGGAGGTCACTCGGGGGGCGCCGGATCCTGTGGGGCGGCTCCAGCGGCTCCTGTGGGGCAGAGACGGGGGCGGGACAATCTGTGGGGCAGGAGCCATCTGGGGGGCGGGGATGGGATCTGTGGGGCGGGGTTTGGGATTCGGGATCTATGGGGCAGAGCGGGGATCCCTCAAAATTCCCACAAAAATCCCCAAATTTCCCAAAAACTCCAAATTTCCCCCCCCCAAAAATTCCAATTTTTTTCCTCGAAAAAATTCCCAAAATTTTCCCCCATTTTTCCCAATTTTTCCCAATTTTTCCCCATTTTTCCCAATTTTTCCCCAATTTTTCCCCATTTTTCCCAATTTTTCCCAATTTTTCCCCATTTTTCTCAATTTTTCCCAATTTTTTATAATATTCTGAAAGTTTCCCACAGAATCCTTAAAAAATTCCCCCAAAATTCCCCAAAATTTTCCACAAAAATTCCCAAATCTTTCAAATCCCCCCAAATGTTCCCATTTTTTCCCCCAATTTTCCCAAATTTTGGGGGCTTTCCCCCAAATTTTCCCCAAAAATCCCCTTAAAAACGACCCCAAACCATCAAAAAATCCCAAAATTTTCCCGATTTTCCCCCAAAATCACCTAAAAATTCCCCCCAAAATCCCCAAATTCCCAATTTTCACCCCAAATCTCCCAAAATTTCCCCAAAATTCTCCCAGATTTTCCAAATCCTCCATTTTCCCCCCAGAATTCCCCTAAAAACGACCCCAAAAATCCCAAATTTCCCCCAAATTCTCAAATTTTCACCCCAAATTTCGGGTTTTTCCCCCAAAACTTTCCAACCTCGAGGGCCACCAGTGGGCGCTCTGCAGGGAGAGAATTTGGCGGATTTTGGGAAAATTTGGGGGAATTTTGGAGAGTTTTGTAGGAATTTTGGGAGAATTTTGATGATTTGGAGTCATTTTGGGGCAAATTTGGGGGAATTTTTTGGGAAATTTGGGAGAATTTGGGGGAAAATTTGGGTAATTTGGAAAAAATTGGGGGTATTTTGGGAAAATTCAGGGGATTTGGGGGGAAATTTTGGGGGATTTTGGGAGGAATTTGGGAAAAAATTTGGGACTTTTGGGGGGAAATTTGGGGTTTTTTCCAGAAATTTCGGGGTTATTTGGGGGAATTTTGGGAAAATTTGGGAATTTTAGGGGGAAATCCGGGGGATTCGGAGGAATTCAAAGAAGGAATGGTGAAATCCTGGGAATTTTTGGACCATTTTGGGTCATATCAGGGGAAATTTTGGGTGATTTGGGAGGGAAATTTTGGGAATTTTGGGGGATTTTTGTGATTTTTGAAGAAATTTTGGGATTTTTTTTAGATTTTGGTGAAATTTGGGAGAATTTGGAGGATTTTTGAAAAATTTTTGAGAATTTTGGGGAATTTGAGGGGATTTTTGACAAAATTTTGGGAAATTTTTTTGAATTTTGGTAAAATTTGGGGAAATTTTGAGGAAATTTTGGGAATTTTTGTGGGCTGTTTTTGGGGGGAATTTCGGGAGAATTTTGGTTGATTTTGGGGGGATTTGGGGACAATTTTGGGGGAGATATTTGTGGAATTTTGAAGAATTTTGGGGGATTTTTGAAGAAATTTTGGGAATTTTTGGGGAGATTTTGGTAAAATTTGGAGATTTTTTGGGACTTTTGAGGAAATTTTGGGAATTTTTTTATATTTTGGGGAAATTTGAGGGGAATTTTGGGGATTTTTGGGGAAATTTGGGGCGGATTTTTTGGGGGGGAAATTCGGGACAATTTTGGGGTCATTTGGGGCCTCGGTGTATCCCGTCATGCCCCACGCCGCTTTGCGCCACGGTGTATCCCGTCATTCCCCGTGGTGCCCCTTTGCGCCTCGGTGTATCCCGTCATGCCCTGCGGCGCCACTTTGCGCCTCGGTGTATCCCGTCATTCCCCGCGCTGCTTTGCGCCTCGGTGTATCCCGTTGTGCCCCGCGGTGCCGCTTTGCGCCTCGGTGTATCCCGTCATGCCCTGCGGTGCCACTTTGTGCCTCGGTGTATCCTGTTGTGCCCCGCGGTGCCGCTTTGCGCCTCGGTGTATCCCGTCATTCCCCGCGCTGCTTTGCGCCTCGGTGTATCCCGTCATGCCCTGCGGTGCCACTTTGTGCCTCGGTGTATCCCGTCGTGCCCCGCGGCGCCGCTTTGCGCCTCGGTGTATCCCGTCATGCCCTGAGGCGCCGCTTTGCGCCTCGGTGTATCCCGTCATGCCCTGCGGTGCTCTGTGCCTCGGTTTATCCCATCATTCCCCCGGCGCCGCTTTGCTCCTCGGCGTACAAATGACGTCACCCGCATTTATTTCGCCTCTCATTTGCATAAATTTACATAAGGCTGGCGCATCAGTGAGGTGGGCGGGGTCAGAGCCACGCCCAGGCCCCTCCCAGTACAAACCAGCAACTCCCAGTCCCTGTGGTAAGTGATGTCATTCGCATTTATTTGTGCTCTCAGTTACATAAATTTGCATCTTGGCGCGGTGGGCGGGGTCAGAGCCGCGTTGGCCCCTCGCACTCCCTCCCAGTACAACCCAGTAACCCCCAGGCCCCGCCCAGTTTGTCCCGCCCTTATCGCTCCATATAAGGGAAGGGGGCGTGGCCTGACAAAGGGCGTGGTCGGTTCACCTGTGGGGGGAGGGGCAAAGGTTAAACCACACCCAGAAACCCCAAAACCAGTTTAAACCAGAATAAACCAGTAACCCCCAAACCCACTCCCAGTCCATCCCAGTATAAACCAGTGACCCCAAACCCACTCCCAGTCCATCCCAGTATAAACCAGTGACCCCAAACCCAGTCCCAGTCCATCCCAGTATAAACCAGTGACCCCCAGTCCCCGTCCCAGTGCCCTCACCTGTCCGTACTGGTTTGAACTGGGATCTCTCGATGCTCGGTGGCCTCCAGGGAGCGGCTCAGGGCCAGGGCCCGGCGCTGGGGGATACTGGGAGTTACTGGTTTATACTGGTTTGTACTGGTTTGTACTGGGTTATACTGGTTTGTACTGGTTTGGGGGTTTTCCTTACTGGTTTGTACTGGGACAGGGTTTAGGGGTCACTGGGATGAAGTGGGATGAACTGGGAAGGGATTTGAGGTGACTGGTTTGTACTGGTTTATACTGGTTTGGGGTTTTTCTTTACTGGTTTGTACTGGGAGGGGGTTTGGGGGTTTTTTGGGATTTTTGGGGAGAATTTTGGGGATTTTGGGGCATCAAAAATCCCAATTTTCAGTCGGAATTTTGGGTGAATTTGGGGGATTTGGGGGCTTTAAAAATCCAAATTTTTAGTGGGAATTTTTGGGTGAATTTTGGGGATTTTGGGGCTCCTAAAAATTCCAATTTTTAGTGGGAATTTTGGGGTCATTTTTGGGGATTTGGGGCCTCCAAAAATCTCAATTTTAGTGAGAATTTTGGGGGATTTTGGGTGGGAATTTTGGGGTGAATTTGGGTAATTTTAGGGCTTCAAAAATCCCATTTTTCAATCAGAACTTTGGGGTCATTTTTGGGGATTTTGGGGCTCTGAAATCCTGATTTTTGGGGCGAATTTTTAGGTCAATTTTTGGGATTTTGGGGCTCTGAAATCCCGATTTTTAATGGGAATTTTTGGGGTAATTTTTGGGGCATTTTAGGTGAATTTTGGGGGATTTTGGGGCTCTAAAAGTTCCAATTTTTAGTGGGAATTTTGGGGTGAATTTAGGGGATTTTGGGTGGAAATTTTGGGGTGAATTTAGGGGATTTTGGGACTTTAAAAATTCCAATTTTTGGGTGAATTTTTGGGATTTTGGGGGCTCTAAAAATCCCAATTTTTAGTGGGAATTTTGGGGTTTTTTGAGGGATTTTAGGTGGGAATTTTGGGGGGAATTTTGGGGATTTTGGGGCTTTAAAAATTCCCACTTTCAGCAGGAAATTTTGGGGTGATTTTTGGGGATTTTTGGGCTCTAAAAAATCTCAATTTTAGTGGGAATTTTGGGTGGGAATTTTGGGGTGATTTTGAGGGATTTTGGGGCTTAAAAAATCTCAGTTTTCAGTCGGGATTTTGGGGTCATTGTTTGGGATTTTGGGGCTCTGAAATCTCGATTTTTAGTGGGAATTTTTGGGGGTCATTTTTGGGGCATTTTGGGTGAATTTTGGGGGATTTTGGGGCTCTAAAAGTTTCTATTTTCTATTCCTATTCCTATTCGTCTTGGGTCTCACACTGCCGTCTTCGGCTCGTCTGCCGTGCCCTCAGCGCTACAACAACGCTGCTACCTAGAGCCGCCGCTTTGCCTGACTTAACGTCTGTGCTGCGGCAGTCCCTTGGGGTGTTGGATTAACATTTTCGGCTGCAGCAGTCTCATTGCAGTTTGGGTCTTTTCTGGACGGTAGCAACAGACTCCCTTGCACTCCTGTGCAGGGCTCATTGCTGTACCTTCTAGACAGATCTGTAATGCATACATGTTGAAGAAACACACTGTCTTCCGTATGAAGTGCCAGGAGTTAAAATGAGTCTAGATCCGTGAAAGATGGAAACCTTTAGAATTCACTAACTCAATTTCTCAAAGCATTTGTGACCATGTTGGGCTTTGCGTGGTGACCACGAGCACATGAAAGTGTATAGCAGTTTCAGAACATCATGTATACTTGCCTAATTTTTGTTCTACAGACTGAACCATCCCAATGTGGTGGCTGCCCGCGATGTCCCTGAAGGGATGCAGAAGCTCGCACCAAATGACTTGCCATTGTTGGCCATGGAGTACTGCCAAGGTGGAGACCTCCGCAAGGTGGGGTCCCTAGGATGGTAACCTAGGAATGGATCACCTTCTGATCTGATCCTAGGTTTTCTACTGAAGTTTTCCCTTCAAACCTTTGCTTTCATACCCTGATGTTTCCTATTTCTAGTCATGGCATCAACAAGTGTTGGTGGCTTGGTCCTTGGTATTATGTTCAGCTTTTGAAGACTTAAGTGCTTTGTATTTTTTTAGGTGCAAGTGACACTGTGAGGAGTTTGCACACAGAGAATGAGGGCAAGTGTAGGGGACGTGCGACGGTATTTGAGTATGGCCAAGACCATTGTAGGGTAGGTGCATCTGTAGGCTGTACCCTTCCTGAAAGTGATGAACTCTTGTCTGTCATAGGAAGAGATAACACATGGTAGTTCTAATCCTAAGGCTTTTCTGACCTTTGCTATAATCTGCCCATAGCTAAAACACAGACCTTAGGCCTCAGATTGGAGTTGATACTGTCAGGCAAAGAGGGATGGAACAAATAGGAGGATGAAAACGGGATGACAGTGACTTCTTTCATCTTCTTTCCCATGCAATTAAACCAAGGCACAAAGCTGTAATTGCTGCTACCGCAGGTCACAGTCCATAGAGTTTTGTGCTTCTGGAGAATTTAATTGCTGTTGCTGAAACTTCTTGCATCCCTGAGAATTTGTGGAACTCTGGAGTTCACTCGGGATAGAGAAGGGAAAGACTACATTCTGTGTTCCTTACTTGCAGTACCTGGACCAGCTGGAGAATTGCTGTGGCTTGCGGGAAGAAACTATTCTTATCTTGTTATCTGACATTGGTAAGTGGTGGCAGTACCTTCAGTTGTCTGAACTATGGAAACCCTTTTAGTCCTGAGTCCACTCTCCAAATATACAGTAGTGACCTTAGTGACTCCATTTCAGACTGACCTTTTATGATCTTGATCATCTCCCAAAAGTGTTGGGAGTCTGGGGAGGTTCTTGCCTACTGGAAGCTAGCCAGCATTACTACAGTTTACAGGAAGGATGTAAGGGAACATCCAGAGAGAGAACTCAATTTGTGTCCAGAGTTCTATGGTGCTGACTTTACCCCTGACACTCAGCGTTTCGTTGTATGTTTGATTGTACAAGGTCTGATGTGAAAGCCATGCTTATTACTAGATAGAATAGATGAATCCTTACTGAGCTCATGCTCGGTACTGTTACTCAGCTCTAACAACTGGCTTTTTCTGTCTCAGCTTCTGCTCTCAGATACCTTCATGAGAACAGGATCATCCATAGAGACTTGAAGCCAGAGAACATTGTGCTGCAGCAAGGAGAGCAAAGGGTAAGCAGGAAGCCGTCGTCTCTACCTGCACAGACAAGTAAACTTACAAGGAACCTGCATGTGCTTCATGCAGTTACATGGTCCCTCTGCAAGAGCACTCAGCCCAGGATAACACCTGTCTCAGGTCACTGTCACATAGTATTCTGTGTGCAGCTGAGGTGAGACGTTGTATTAGACGTCTGTTAACACCTGACATTTTGACTTTCAACTATTAAGGAAAGAAGCAGACTGTCCTGATTGACCAAAGATCGGAAGGAGCTAGAGGTGTGACTGCTAAGTGTGCTCCAACACCTTCAAATTCATTGTGGTTTTAGAAATCTACAGTAGCCTCCCATTTCTGCTTCTATCTCTTCACTGGCACCTTTCCTGCATAGCTTTGAAGAGCCAGACCTTTTCTTTCTGCTGTATGATGTGCTTTTAACAGGACTTCAGTCTGGCATTCTTATTCTCTGTTGTGTGTTTCAGTTAATACACAGAATCATTGACCTTGGTTATGCTAAGGAGTTGGATCAGGGGAGCCTGTGCACATCCTTTGTTGGGACACTGCAGTACTTGGTAAGAAAGGAATTCAGCTAGAAGAGCAGCTACTGCCTTCTAGAGGGATAGAATTAACCGTTACCAAGCTTTGGGCTGGGATTAGGTACTTGCACGGTATGGGGTGCGTTTGTGGTGCTGAAGCTAGCAAAGGTGACTGCTTTTTTGCTGACACTGGGTTTTGCTGAGACTGGGTTTTGTGCTACCTGCATCTGTTATAAATAAGCAGGAGTGCCAGTAACCTATGCTACTCACTCCAGGAGGGTCTTAAAGCCCGTGAGAGGCAGCGTTCAGTAATGTCTTTAATTATTTGTACAAATGTTAATGAGATGTTAAGGGACAGAGAAAGCTAAGAGCTTTCTGGCCAAAGCCATCTGGCTTTGTCTCATGCGTGTAAACTGTATCAGGCTCCAGAGCTGCTGGAACAGCAGAAGTATAGGGTGACAGTGGATTCCTGGAGCTTTGGCACGCTTGCCTTTGAGTGCATTACAGGCTTCCGACCATTCCTACCCAACTGGCAGCCAGTGCAATGGTGAGTGAACCGTGGCTGGGTGGTAAGTGGGCATGATGTGACTTTCCTGTTTACAGGAAGCAGAAGTGTGGTCCCTTGATTCTGAGGATAATATCCCTATGTTTCTTGCCCTTTTGGAAAGTGACCCCTTTCACAGGGGCTTGACTCACCTGAGCAAGTTCAGCATTCCTGATCCTTGCTCTATGGGATAAGGGCTGACTCCCGCAGGGCAGGTAACAGAAACCAAAGTGGCATCTGTATTACATGTCAAGAGTAGCTTTTAAGAGCCTACTAGCATGCAGGCTGGGAAAGGCGGGCAATTTTTTCACCATTGTACTCGCTTACATTGGGCATACTAAAGTGCGTCAGAAGAGTGAGCTGGATATTGTTGTTTCAGAAGACTTATCCGGAGAAGTCAAGTTTTCTAGCAGTTTGCCCTGCCCCAACAATCTAAACAGGTGAGTACTGGAAATTGCTGTGCTGAGATAAACTGATTCTTCTGCAAAAGGACCAAGTTTGTGTTATATGCCTTACTGTGTTAATCTGTGAATACATTGAGTGTGTGACACAGGCAGTACTACTGTCGCTTGTCAAATTTGTGTAGTCTTGGTTTCTGCCTTCTAAACGCTGCGTTTGTGATGGGGAGAGGTGGAGTGCTGGAGGGAGAAGGAGGGGGGCAGTTTTGTCAGTCCTCCCACACAGAACAGGCCGTATCGTTACTGCAAATGCACTTTTTCCCTTTTCTGATCTCCTGGTTTTTGTTGCTCAGTGTTTTGTCTGGGAGGCTGGAGAAATGGCCGCAACTCATGTTAATGTGGCACCCACGTCAGAGAGGTACAGATCCTACATATGAACCCAATGGGTGTTTCAAAGCATTGGATGACATTTTGAACTTGAAGGTAAGCAATATGTCTGTATTACCCTAAAAAGTTTTCCAGAGAGCAGTTTCCTGAGCCTCTGAATCCTAGACTTAGGAGGAAGAGTGAGGCAGAAACTCATAGAACTGTCTCCTGACCGTTAGTGACAGGTGCTTTCCTCTTGCTTCTTTGAGGACAAATACTCCCTGAGCTTGTTGGGAGTAGCGAATAGCTTCTGTGCATGCTTGGTTCCATATTCTGAGAGAGGATTCTACAGGTATTTAACTGCCATGTGGCCTCTCTTCCCCTTGATGGAGGACAAGAACTTTGCCATAATGCTAGGAAGTAGCTGATTCTGCCAAGTGCTTTGAAGAGTTTCTTGGTGGTCATTTTTTCGGTCCCTCAATCTCTGCTCTAAGATGACCAATGTATCTTCAGCATTTCTCATGCCATGCTACTCTTCTGGTAGTTGCTTCATGTTTTGGACATGGTTACGGGAACTGTGCACACCTACCCTGTGACAGAGGAAGAGACTCTGCAGAGTGTGAAGGCCAGGATTCAGTCAGATACAGGAATTCCAGAACAGGACCAGGAACTAGTGCAGGAAGCAGGACTTGAATTGTTTTCTCAGAAGTTGGTCACTAAACATACAGCTGATGGCAAGGTGAGTCTCGGTATTCCCTTTCTTAAGTTTGAGTGAATCAGAAGTCACTGCACTCGCTTTGGGATCACAGCACTCCCTGCTGTTGTGGCATGCTTTTGTCATGGTAACCTCACAGACCTAACAGCCACTGTAGCGTAGGCAGCCTGTTGCCTTTGGTGCTCTGTGTTTGGTTGAGGAGGACTCTTCTGTTTGTGGTGTTGCCAAGGCTTGCTCTTCCCAAGAAAACCTGGTTGGGTCTTTTGTCTTCTGCAGGTGAATGATACTGCAGCAGCAGACACAGACCTTCTCTTCCTCTTTGATAACAAGAAAGTTTCCTGAGGCTCAGGTGGCCTTGCGTCCTCATCCAGAAAGTGTTGGCTGCATCCGTAAGGACTCCTCTGGCATGAATATGAAGGGCGGGGCGGGGTCAGTGTTGAGAGGGGCGTCTGTGTTTTGTGGTCTGTATCGTGCACAAAGAGTAGAGGGAGCTTTTGCGTATTGGGACTGAAGAAGCAGGAAAATGGACTGTCATTCATTCAGTTTATCAGAATAACTAAAAAAGGGAGGGGTTTGATTTTGACATGCTAGGGGAGCTGCACAGGGGTTATCCTGCTCTAGGCTTTGCAGGCAGTAACATGCCCCTCAAAGGAGCAATGTTTTGGTCTGTTTTGTGGTAACACAGTATTCCTGCTTCACGCTGATATGACCATTTCCCTTTCTCCCACCTCCTCTGTTTTCAGTTCAGGATCCAAAGAAGAATCTCCACTTTTTCCAGTTGCGGAAGGTGTGGGGTCAGATCTGGCAGACGATGCGGATGCTGAAAGAGGACTGTAATCGGCTTCAGCAGGGGCAGCGAGCAGCCATGTACGGTGGCCGTTTCTCCACAATACTTATCTCTGTCTTTGTGCGCTGGTGGAAGGGAAGACAGAAATGGGACCCTGTTGGAATGGGGAAGCCCGTGATTGGAGCTGTATGCAATTCATGAAAAGTGGAGAGTTAGCCCTTTGGCACAACTGCATTTGTCCTCACCACTGTCTCAAGTATCTGTTTTGGATGTAAATGAAAGCCTGGTGGATTTCTACTTTCAGAGGCTAATAGGACCTTCTTGTCCTTGCAGGATGAATCTGTTGCATTACAATAGTACCCTCTGGAAGATGAAGAATTCTATGGCCTCCCTTTCTCAGCAGCTGAAAGCAAAGCTGGACTTCTTTAAAACAAGCATCCAAATTGACCTGGAAAAGTATAAAGAGTAGATTGAGTTTGGAATTAGTGAGTATAGCATCTGGCAAACGGGTCTTTTCATGACTCTTATCCTCACAAAAACACCTGCCTCCTTCTCTGTGAACCTGAGAAAGCCAGTCACTCTTCTTTGATTCCTGTAGCTTCTGAGAAGCTGCTGTTTGCCTGGAGAGAGATGGAGCAAGCTGTGGAACTTTGTGGGCGGGTATGTTTCTAAATCTAACTGCTAGTCATAAAGAGGTTTGTTTTTGTTATCTCTCCCCTCCTCCCCCTTTAGCTTCATTGTCCCTGCCTTAAATAGAAGCCCCTTGTATCTGCACTGATGTCAGATTTCACATTGCCTTGGTTTGTGTGGCACAATTTTTGTCCATTATTAGCACTACATGAAGCTCATTCTGTTGTAAGGCTTAGGGGGAAACGGGAGATCTTGGCGAAGCCCCAGAAACGTCTTGGAATTTCCTTGAATTGAAACGACTCGTTTGTCTTTGGCCAAGGCTGCTGTTTGCATCTTGTTGGTTTGTTTAGAAATAAGAATGAGAAAGGAAGAACCAGTGTGAGTGTGAGTGGTAGTGTCTCTAGGTATGAGACTGTTGTGTTGCTTATGTTCTACCCTGCTTTCAGGAAGATGGTGTGGAGCAGGTAGTGAAGAGGATGATGGCCCTGCAGACAGACATTGTGGACCTGCAGAGAAGCCCGCTAGGTCGTAAACAAGGAGGAACACTGGAGGATTTGTGAGTTGAACTACCTTGAGCTTCAGATGCAGGAGTGTTTCTGGCTAAGCTTACTCACTAGAGGACAGTGAAAGGGCTGTTTCTTCCACCCAAATTGTGGGGGACTGGGAGCACTTTAACACTAAAGATGTTTTTTGACTCATCTGTCATTGTTCTGAAATGGCAGACAGGTATAGAAAAGATTTGAGTTCTCAAACTATTTGTTCCATGTTTTGGTTCTTTGGAAATCCTTTTCTTTCCTGCTTTTTACTTCTAGAGAAGAACAAGCCAGAGAGCTGTACCGAAGACTCAGAGAGAAGCCAAGAGGTAAAAGACGCTTTAGCTCAAGGTCAGCTTGCTTTGTGTGTAACTTTGGAGATGTAGTAACGATCATTGAGAAAACTAGCTGACTTCTAGGCCTGCCCAGACACTAGCAGCACATGGGCTCTCCTGGATTGCCTTTTCTCGAGAGGGAAGTCAGGGAGTCAGTTTCACACTAGGCCAGCCTTCCTTTCTTGGTGCTTTGTGAGCTGTTCTCGAAACTCCTCTGGAGCTCTTCTCAGAGCAGGCTGTTGCCACAAGCAACAAACAACCTTTCTGGGTAGAAAGGATGAAAGACACGACTGTTCCTTTGATACAGTCCCAACTCTCCTTTTCAAGTTCTTTAAATTTTGAAGAAGGTGGCTAAAATTCAGTGTAATTCATCCCACTCAAACTCGCATATCCTGAACTTTGGCTGTTTCAGGATTAAAGCAGTAGTGGAAATGAGCCGCTAAGAATCTTCTCACTCTGTCCTATAAACCGACCTTTTTGTGTAATATTGGCTCTCATTCCATATCAGAGGAGAGGCGGTGACAGCCAGGAAATAGTACGACTGCTTCTACAGGCAATCCAGACCTTTGAAAAAGAAGTTTGAGTCATTTATGCTCAGCTCAGGTGAGCTTTGCACATTTTATTCAGAGTTGAGAGAAGGTATTTTCTCTTCCAGCAAGAGAAGGTTTAAAACTCATTGCATACGGCTCTTGAGATCTTGCAGTGTTAACAGAAAATAATTAACTTCAGAAATGTTCTACTGCAGTGGCCCATGTGTGATCTGATTAGTTTTTATTTTTTTAATAGTAAAACTGTAGTTTGCAAACAGAAGGCATTGGAATTGTTCCCCAGAGTGGAGAAAGTGATGAATCTGATGAGTGAAGATGAGGAAACAGTTGTTAGGCTTCAGGAGAAACGAAAGAAAGAACTGTGGAACTTGCTGAAAATTGCTTGTGTAAGTAAAATAAGAACTCCCCTTTAACCTGAGAATATGGTTTGTAGCACAGGCTACTGAAACAATAGTAAATTGAGTGTATCCTATGGTTCTTTTCTTTATTTTGTATCAGTATGAAAGCCAAGTTCCAGGTTGTCTCATATTCCCGGCTGCTGAAAACTAGTGGGAACAATTGCACTCTGAATATTCTGTGTTTTCTTCAGAGTAAAGTGCGTGGTCCTGTTACTGGCAGTCCAGAGAGCGTGAACACATCCCGTCTTGGTAGCTCAGGTCAACTGCTGCTGCAAGTCCCTTCTGGAACATTCAATTTATCAGAATCTGTAAGAAAAAGGTGAGGCAAAGTCTGGAGTTCTTCGGCTGCTAATGCCACCACTACAAAGCTAGGCTTCCTGCTTTGTGAAATAATGGCCCACAGGGTTTCTCATATTTTACACTTTGTGTTCAGCTTGCATTGTCAGCAGCCTTAGTTTACTTGGTAGTTAAGACTTCCTGGGGCTTTCAGATCTTCCATATGAAAATTGGGTATCATGTATGGCTTCACTTCCCCCAGCCTCAGTAACAAAAGTGGTTTTTTGGTTTTCTTCCTTTAATCTGAGATGGTTGGGCTCACTTGGAAGTACACTGCCAGCAAGAACTGTTGAAGTATTGTCATGTAAGGTCACAGTAGCTGAGCTGTGTCATTGAGACTGCTGCATGCGTAGTTCCGGCTTGCTTAAATGAACTGGGTTACCACTTGGAATGAAAGACCTTGGTTTTGTTTTTGCCTGTTGCCCCATCCTTAAGTTTATAGGCTTCTCAGCTTTTCCTCTAGCAACCGTGTTTCCACCTAATAAGAACCCAATTCCATCTTGGAATACATTTCCTTTCCCCCATTTAGTAAATCAGGGGCTGCCACCAACTTTTCATTTGCAGTATGAAATACAAGCCTATGACCTGACTAACTTCAGTGTTCTGCAGCGTATCTGCCAGAAGTATTTCTTGATGACAGAGGCAGCATCTCTTTAAACTGCCACAGAAATTAATAGTGTAATAATTGCCCCTTTCAGTGAGGAGCTGCTGCTGGAATCTCGGAAACTTTGTAGCCAACTAGAAAATGTGATGCATGACACAATGAAGGATCAAGAGCAGAGTTTCCTGGTAATGTATTCACTCTTCTGTAAATGGACTAAGGAAGTGCCTGGCTTCGAAGTTCTGAATGTGCAACTTTGCCACCACTAACACAGCTAAATGAAATCTGCATTTTACTCATGGCCAAGGGGGAGAGTAGGAGATGCACAGAGATAGGAAGCACCGGTTCCCTCATAATCTGCCGCCTGACATACTCTGCTTGCCAAAACTGGGAGCCACGTGCTGGGAACTTGCTGCGCTAAACAGTAAGGGATGGGGCAAAGCACTTGGCTGTTGTACAAAACTACTGCAAAACTGCACACAAATTTGGGATGAGCGGGTGTCAGGGATCCTTAATTTAACAATGCAGAATATTGAAGAGAGAGTAAAATACTGGAGAGTGCAAGTAGGTTGTTTCCTTGACAGCAGTCACGTGGCTCATCATGAAATTGACCAACTTGTTCCCAGTAAATTTTTTATAACTCTTAACACACTTTACCTTTATTTTAGAAAAAGCTCAACTGTAGCCTGGTGTTGAATTTCATTTATTCTTTCGGCTCTAGACTGGAGCTGGCTGCAGCTTCAGGTAGAAGAAACAAACAATCCAGAACAAACCCAGATGTAGAATCACTCTGGTTGCCTCTGAAGCCATGCTGCTTTGGGAAGCCAACTGTGAAAAGCTGCTGCCTCTGAGAAGGGAATATCAGCTGCCTTCTACTGTCACCAACTGCTTATGTGATACATATGGCTTAGCTTTTAGTATCCACTTCTCAGACACTTTCACAAAGATACATTAGGGAATGCCTGTTCTAACTGCTTGGAGAATGTTCTTAATTGTGCCTTAAGACAGCAGATCTCTGTCCTGATACGTCTTCCCTTAGGCATCGCCTGGGGCTGTTTTGCTGCATTTTAGGCTTTCTAATGAACAATGGACAAGGTATACCCAGTCACTGGTAGATGTCACCTTCCTAATGAACTGTGAACTTAATTGCTTAACTTTGCTGATTTGCACTTTTTTTCTTTAAGTGTAATGGTTGTACTTACCTAATACTTGTTTCCTGTCTGGGAACAAAATTATCTAAAACATGTAAACTTTTGGTTTGCTCTTTTTGATGCGCTCAATAACACTATAATGGAAAAAGCTGCTTTCACTGTGCAGGTCTCTAAAACGTGAGAGGTGTAAGAATGTTAGCCTAGAAACCAAAGAAGGAAATCTTCAGTGTACAGGTATCGTGTAACAAAGCATTTGCAGATTATCTATTAACCATGCTTAAAGTTGCATGAAAAGATGAAAAAAAGACCAAAAAAGCCAGCTGGATGGAACCTTGGTGAGAGTCAACACACACCAACCTTGTGTTCTGACTGTGACCAATTTATTTCATTCTGTTGTAACCCCAAATTTCCACTACAACACAGAGACCTCCTTTTATAAAAGGCTGTGAAGTATAGGACATGCAAAATGCAATACAATAATGGGGAGAGGTTGGATTTTCTTTTGGTTTTTTGGAACAGATTTAAAATACAGGAAACTGAAATGTGGCACAAACATCACAACTTCCATGCATGCCTTCAAGTGTCTTCCTTTGTTGTGCTGGCACACTCTGGACTTCAGCATTGGGTTAAAGTCATTCTTGGGCAGAGTAGAAAGTTCACACTTCTTCAAATTTCCGAGTAATATTAAGGCTGAAATGCACCGGGTACACTTTTCCTTCATCTTCCAGAGCACCACCAGTTGTTTGACTTAAAGCTGTGTTAGGCTTCCAGCTCAAATCCCAGCCCAATTTTGTGACCTCCAGCACTGAAATTCTTGCCATCAATCAAGCCCGAGAGGGTCAGCTTTACACCTACAAAAGCAAGTCACGAGAACCATCATGCACTGACATCCCAGTACAGTGCTCTTCCTCAGGTCCTTGACCTCACTAATGTGGCTTAGTTGCCACAGGAACTTGCATCCATAGACATCCTTTAGTTCTCTGAGTCTGCGTAGACTTCTAGCTCCTTTGTTCATCTAGTCTGTTCTTAAGATGACAGTGAATTAAACCATAGTGTAGTACTTAACACCATTTGCTGCTACCAGTGAGAACTGCGTACCAGATCGAAGGGCATGAGTGTAACCAATTCCAATGAGGCTGGCATTGTTCACTTTAGCCTATAGGAAAAAAAAATCACAGTATTTATAAACTGTGTAAGTATTCATACAGAAGTATCCCAGTCCCCTGAGAAGGTGGTCTATGCATTAACACTCTTGAGCTACTTGGAGACCAACCTCTCTTAGAAGCATGTTCCAGTCTTTTCCTTTTCTCAGGAGTTTTCAGCTTAAGCAAATGGTGCAAATTCTGCCTTCACAGAATGCCATGCTGTTTTTCACTGCCTCCTCTATTATGTCTTTATATCTTTTAAAGAGCTACTTACTGCAGTCCCTCAGAGCCTGTCTTGTTCACATCACTCAGGAGTGATTTTCTTTTTTCTTCTAATGAGCAAGAAATACATGAATATGCAATCCCCTTTTTGCATTACTAAGTTTTGAGCTCTTAACAACAGTATTTCTCATTTTCAATTTTGGTTCAGTGGTCCTGGAACTAATTGTTGTTTTGAAACATAAATGCTTGCTACTTCAGTTCTTGGTCTTAAAACACACACGTCAGCTAACTTTCAGCGGTTAACTTACTGTTAGGAGAAGGCTGTAAGCTCAGGTAAACTTCCACCATTGTAATTATAATATGGTTTTACATTATGGATTTAAGAATTAAAAGGACACTTTCATTGTCTTTTAAAAGACATTTTTCAGCACAGTAGCATGCTATTCCAAGCACACTAGTCAGACTATTTCACTATGGACAAAATTATATTTCAGATTTCTTTTCCTCCATAAGTTCACAAGTACGATGTGTGAGGTCCCAATTTAAATTTGAACCACAACAGAAGCCACAGTTCGCAATCTACCATACTTCCTCAGTAACTAGTTAAAGCAACTGCTTCATTACAAATTTTCAGTATTTAGGGGAGCTTGAAATACTCATTTCTGTAACAAAATTCTTACCACAACGGAAGTCTTCTCATCCATTTGGTACTTTCCAGCAATACCAAAACGTGTGTTGTTACTGCCAGCAGTCCATGCAAGATTGACTGATGTCTCAACCTTATTAGTAACCTTCTGATAAACAGACCCACCAAACTCAGTGCCGTCATTCCTGTTTGTAATAGATGCAAGTGTGTCAGGCCTTGCTTTGTTTAGCAACTCTTTAGATTAACCCTTCCCCACAATGATTTGACATTATCTCCTAAAATGAACCAAGAGATCCAACACTTCCCTGAACCCAGGCTCACTACTTCCTAGCTGGAGCTGGCAGACTCCTGCTCCTATTTTTTTTTTGCACAAAGCATGTTTTGCTTGCAGAACGGAACAAGACTTGCCAGAGACCTACAGTTTAAGGTTCTGACAAAAAAAACCAAACCAAACAAACCAAAAACAAAACAAACCCACCCAGATAACCTGGTTGCTTGTCTCAAGTAAGCCAGTGTGCAGTAACACATAAAGGAGACTTCAGTTATGAGAATAAGACTGAAAACAATGTTGTTGAGTTATAATCGTTTAAATACACCATCTTCAAAGCGTCTCAGGCCACCTGAATGCCAAGATTAGGGCTACGCAGCGATGACAGCTGGAAACAAACACAATGCCACGCATGCCTTTCTCCTTCATCGTGGGCATTTCTGAGGGAGAAAGTTTCTGTGTGGAGAGTGTGATTGATAACTGGCTAGCTGCAAAAGGTCACGTAGACATGAGGGAGCTTTGCTGAGCACACAGGCACTCTCATGAGAACCAGCAAGGCAGCAAGCTTCGCATGTCCTTGAGCACAGCTGGGATACGATAACAAGACCTTGTAGCTGAAAGATATGAGGGAGAAGCACGGTAAAACAAAAACTTACTCAAACTATGTAACCACAAAGAAATGTAGAAAGAGGCGTAGCTGACTTTTAGTCTGAGCACCAATCCTGAGCTTAACCTTTCCAATATGCATGAGCTTATTAGTGTTATTATAAAAGCATTGTATGAATTATCAATAAACGAGATTTGCCGATCACTCATATTGAGTGCTATATTTCTCCCGCCGCGGATTTCCCACAAGAACAGACCTTCCAGTTCTTAAAATCTTCTTAGTAGGAGGTGTGATGGTGCACTTTGAGTAAATTGTGGTCAATTCTGTCTCCTAATAGCTGGCATCTTCAGATTCTACTGGTGGTGTTGTGAATGTCTTTTCAAGAGTTGAGAAGGAAAGTGTCTTTTAAGGATTCTGATCTTCCAGTGTGATGCGTAGATACCAGTCAACATGTAGACTGATGACAGGCACAGACAGTATTCTTGGCAATTGCTTAGAAAATAAACAAAACATCAGGCAGTAGAATAATCCTGTCAACAAGGAGGATAACAGTAACTTTTCCAAGGGACAAATGTCAATGTCACTTTCAGTTACATTGCAGGAAAAAATGATAAAAGAAATGGGTGTGACCCAGAATTCCCACAGCCAAGAGGATATGTGAGTACCAGTTTGGCTGAAATGACTGTTGCTTGTCATTCCCCAGTGACAGTTTTGAGAAGTCATCACAGGCTCTTTTAATTTGTGAATACTGATGTGTATAAGTCAGGTGTCGGTATATGTATTTTCACATCCTTTTTTTTGCTTTTTCCATTGTGCAGCAGGTAATCTCAGAACAGCAGTGGCTGTGCTGAAGCAATATAAATAGTAATCTCTGATTTTTTCCAATGATGTTTGATTGCCAAGTGATATCCTCAGCAAAGTTGGTCAGACCCTCTCAGTCCTACTCCTTGTAGCTTCTGAGTATGGAGATTGTAGAAGGCCTTACTGAAGCTGACAGAAGTAATTTTCATTGCCTTCAGTGACTTTTCAATTGGGCTGAAAGTGCTGGTTGGTCTCAAAAATACTTTGTGAGCTTTGATCTAATGAGTGGAGACCAGTGGTAAATCAAAATGGAAGGAAGAGCTTTGTGGGCAAAATGCAGTACAGGTTAATTTGCTTTTTCAAATTCTACCTTATTTAAATTTTACATCAGAAGTTGTGGAGGTCTAAATCCCTACTACCACCTTAAGGTATCTCTGCCTCATCATTGCTTAAGACACTGACTGAATGCACATAGTTTAATTTAAAGTTGATTGCATTTAACAACAGAATTTTTTAAAGCCTTTAGTCGTGTAATAATGGTAGATAGCACTTCATTTAGTCAAGAATGACCCGATACAGTTATCTATCATTTACATTAGCAATGTTGAACCGACAGTAAATTCAATTAATTCTTCAATTTTATGCTCTTAATATTTAAAAACCTGAATCCACTTTAAAATCAATTTGCATTATTTTGAGGATGGGATTCTTAATGTTAAGCTCCTATTAAATCCGCATTTTCTCTACTGTAGGGTTGCTTTGAAGTTTTTTGTCATGTTTTTGTGGAATGTTGGTCTTAAGCAGTTTTTGTGGGTTTGTCTGTGACTTAAGGAGCTCTCTATTGGATACTGATCTATGCAGTTGAAATAGAACACTGGAAAAACATGATTTATAACAAGTGTTCTCATAGCAGACCAGGAGGTTGGGTTGATATTTCTTCTTCTTCCATCAAGGAACACCCGTGGCTGTGGGCTATAATTTATAACAACAGTGCTGCTTTGACCGCTTTTGGTTACTGTGGGCTTGTTTTCAGGAATGATGAGTATGTAGTTATCCCATCTTGAAAGAAATACATAGCACATGTGTTTATTTGGATTAATTAGTATGGTTTTATATCACAGTTGGTAGAAAGCTGGAAGAAAAGCCCAAGAGTAAAGGAATAAAGGAGGCAAACCAAACAACTGAGGGTTGTGACTGTGGTTAAAGTCCCTTATGAATTCTGAGTGCTCCAGCAGCGGTTTTCTGTGAGTCACTCTTTGAAGCTGCCCCATCATTTTGTTATATATATTCCAATATATGTCAGTCCTGTCAGACCCTAGAGAGAACACTTGCAGTGAGTAATTTCAGGTCTGAGTGCCACAACCAGGCTGCTGAGAAAGCTGGCCCAGCCTTTTTTGTTCTTGTTGTTTCTGATGGTTTGAGCTGCAAGTTCACTCAGTTGAGCTGCTCTGTGCTCCAGCTCTGTTTCTTTAGTGATGCTGCAATACTTGCTGCACGGCAACTCAATTGGAAAACAAAGAAATTAATGATACAGACAGAAGATCTGTTCCCAAAGCAGGGTGAAATTCTGGTGGAAGGGCTTCTGCTGCTTGAATTTTAAACACTGTGCTGTGAAACCTCTGACGTCATCTGTGGGTTAGTGGTTGTATCACCTGGGATAGTCCATCCAGGCCCTGTTGATGCAAACGTGCTTTTCACTGGTGCTGCTCCCTATTTTGGAGAATATCTGAAAATAAGGTGTGAGCAAGTACTGAAAATTTCAATTTTTGCTCCTATTTACCCACTTGCCTGCTGTTTTCATTTTGAAGTAGGGTGTCAGATAGAATCTGTCTAATGGCAACGGTGTAAAAAGCATGCCTTCAGTTCCAAACTGAAACCCCTTGCAGTCAGCAGATGTCCCAGCTCAAGGAAAATGGCTTGCAAGCCCAAAACATTCACTTTCCCTGCCTCATTTCTAATGGTCTTACCAAGGAAACAGCAAGACTTGGATTGTGCTTACTCTTTGCAATGAAGAAGTTATTAATGCTGCGTTTTCATGCTCCCATCGTCGTTGTACTCCAAATGTCTGTTCTGTGGAATGGGCAGGATTAGGCTGTTTAAGACAAAGCCATTCCACATTTACAGTGCCTGTAAGGTCCATAGTAAGAGCCCTAAATAGAAGTATCATTTTCAAGATGCCTTCTATTTTACAAGCAGCCAAACAGAAAATGAAACCCTGGGTTGAATTGTAGTCTTCCTGAAGGAAGTGTCAAAGCCTAACAAGGGAGCTTGACCCAACTTTGTACTTGTTGTTGAGTGAAATAAACTTTAATTCTTAATGAATCCAAACACTGTTAATGAATCCAATACTACTACTTTACTGAAAAAAGCTGTAATTACTGGACAATCCCCTGATTTTCAGCTGCTGTAAATCACTCTATCTTCACAGAATGGAGAGGGGCACTTCATTTAACAACACTGAAGAATTAAGACAGGGAAATGGCATAAAAATCAGAAAGGATCTTAGAATCAGGGGAAACAGAGTAAAGAAAAACATGTGAAGTTGGGCGTTGCTTCTGTGAAAAGACAAGTTGTACATCCATGTACATGTAGCTGCATTAAGGAAAAGCATTAGTATTCAAGCCGAATGATGTCATGGGAAAACCGATTTGTTTTTTTTAAGCATGCAAAACTTCTGTCAGTTGAAAGGGGATAAGAACAGCATATTAATCTATTTCCCTCCTTACCTGTGTTTTTGTGAAGTAGTTAGGATTGCTGGCATTTTCCATCTGGAATTTTATGCCAGTGGCAGATCCCTGACTGTGATGGTAGAAGGGTAAGGACCTCATCCAAATGCATCAACAGGAATAGTGTCTCACTTTGAAACTGCCAAGTATTTCAGACCGGTGCCTAATAATGCAAAACCTTGTTGTAAATATGTGTGAAGTGTAATTTATCTAATGTAATTATGAGATGTTTAGAGCCAGTCATTTGAAATAGACTCCACTCCTCTGTTAACTTTTGACATTGGAAAGACTGTAATCATGTTGCAGACCATCAGCCCTTGGATTAAAATTTCAACCTACAGTGAGCTTCAAACTGCTTTGCATTTACCCTTAGAAGAAAAGGGAGGTTGAATAATTTTTGTTACGTTGATTTATCTTAGGAAAATGGGTGTCAAGGTTCTGAATTACAGTAATTATTGTAAGCATGTAAAATATTATCAACTACAAGATCCACATGATGTGGTGTGGATGGATTAGTGCACATGCTAAGACCAATTTGAGAACATTTCAAGTTTTGCTACGTTTGCGAGGGCTAGTTACATCCACTTAAAATACAGATTGGCTCTAAAATGGCAGTGGTTTGCAGGTCCAAAGTGTTAGGACTTTGGTTAAAGCAAAAGGAAGAAAATAATTCTTTTTCTTTTAGCTTGTCATGCAGTTTGTGCTAAGGCTTTCAGTAGTACTTTATTGTGACAGCTCATTTTCCTTTTCATTTGATGCCCTCATATACACCTTGTTGCTCTACTAAACTAGAAAGATTTAGTTTCTTAAAGAGCCTTCAATGAAGCTGTTATAAAGCCTTTTCTCAAAACAACAAATATGAAGCCTGAACACATGAGATTACATTGTTTTAGTTTATGTTGCTTTTTTGAGGAAATAAAAACAGGAGAGAGCAAGAGTTTATTGCTTAAGAAGTATCAGCTATTATCATCAAAAGGGTTCATAATTTTGAGTTTCATTTTTATTTTGACCAGAACACTTTTAGATAATAAATGTTGCAATTGAATCTTGTCTTTTTTAGGAAGCTGTTAAAACAAGCTAAATGCTTTCCATTTATGGATAACAAACTGATGCTCTAAGTTTAGGAATTACTGTGCCAAAATTTGAGTATTTTTTTGATTTCCTTGTAACCTGTAAAACTGACTGTTTCTGGTTATTCTGGGACCTTTGAACTAGGGGTCTTACCTCAGGTGGGATGTCAAAAGAATATATAGATTGTGATGCTGTTTTCTCTCCATTACTAGGAACAGTTTTTGATCTGGGCAAGTTTGGATTCAGACAATACTGCTAGATTTCTACTTGAGAATCTGCCTTTTGTGGCCTGTTTTATGGGTATTTTCACTTTTTTCATTGCAAGTTTTTAGGATTTTCTAAGCGTGTGATTCTAAAAGAGCAGCACCCAAATTAATTGCATCTTCTGAGTACATAAGAACTACTTTATGGCATTTTAACCTGCAAACGCTATGATAGCGTGTGTGGAAATGGAATTTACCTCACTTGGTGGACTTGAAATATATCCCTAAGCAGTAATTGCAACATCTTATCAAATTGTCGAGCAGGAAACCAACCTTTTTCTAAATGGAATTTTTATGAACTGTTTTAAGGACTGTTTACTGGAAAGCTGCCTAATCACTGCCTTCCCTGGGTAATGGCTGAAATATGTGTGCTGAATTAGTAGCAGGAAGATGCTCAACTACTCTGGCAGGGAACAGTTGATACTGCTTTTGCTAATGCATGTAAATCACAGGAAAAATTCTGAATATGGAGAAAATTTTTATCAATAGCCCCATTTAATTGTATCCTTCATTTGAACGGTGCCTTGCTTCAGCGATTTTTAAGGAAATTATTGAGACTGTTTCTTAAGTGGTAGAAGTAATAATTAAAACCCGTCCATTAAAGCATTTGGGAATACATTTAATTGATAGAAAGATTAGGTATATCAGGGGAAAAATCCACTTTGCTGGCATTCTTCTGGTTTTGGGTCTTGGCAAAGGAACTAAAATGGGTTAAGAGGAAATTGCTTGTTCCACAGTGTGCTGTGTGTGGCTTCCTGGGGATTTTACCTTTACGGTGAGTGTTCCTCTGAACACAATGAAGCTGCAAGCGTGTGCTAAATCCAGTTAAGGAGATTTCCAGTCTAGTCTTTTGGCTCTGGAAGAGTCCCTAACTGTGCACCTGGGACATAGGATTGTCCAAAAGTGTCCCCATTGCACATTGCGAGGAATCCTGGTCTTCATTCTGCTGGTTTAGTTTGATGTTTCCATATTCTTCTAAAAAAGAATAATTGCTTTCTGTTCAGTGCCTGCATTCACAGCTGTCTGGTTTTTACCTTTTCTTCAGCTGCCTCTTCTCCACACAAGTGCCCTTGTCTACTTAACTCTTTCTTTTATGGCAGCTGTTCAATAGCTGGAGTTAAGCTTCTTGCCCTACTCTGAATTTCCAATTTCCCATTTGAGGATGAGGCAATCACCGCTGACTTCCCAGAGGGCACTCCTTCGCTTAGTTATCCAGCTCTTAGCAGCTTTGAAAGGGACAGAGAAATGGAAGGGAATAGCTTTGGTTCATAACTATTTTTGCATTAATAATAATTAAAGTTAAGATCAATGACTGTAGTACAGATGACTACCAATAGTGCTATATAGCCCCTTTGGGAACTGAAATTGTGTGAAATAATTCAAAATAGCTTCCCTAGAATTGTTATTCTGTGAGCAGCAGTAGCTCTGTTTTAAGGCTGGCGTGGTGTCAGGAGGTCTCTGGGCATGCCAGGAGTTTCAGGTTGCTCACTTTTCTTTTATTTTTGCCCGTCTCCAAGTGTTTCCATTCTACATTCGGTCTTCCTGAAAATATTTGTGTGTCTTCCTTCATTTGGACATTGCAAAGCATGACTGCTTTTGTGGAGGACTTTTCACCCTTTCCCGGTCTTGTGCCTTTTGTTTCTTTTGGATGTAAATCCAAGCAAGCTGCCAAACTTTTATATCTTATTGAGATTTAGCAGTGGTGTCAGCGAGTACAAAAAAGAGTTCAACATGTTTTATTGTTATCAAAAGCATTTCCAGGAGTGGGAATGAGGGATAGGAATCCAGGGCACAGGGATGGTGGATCCCTGTTTATCTCTGTAGTATTTTAGAGTGTGTTTCAGTGTATCCCTGAACCTCTTTTGCAAATATTGTTAAAAAGGCAGTGCTTCCCAAAGCAAGAAATGAACCCAGGAAAAAAAAAATCTCACAGTCTTATCACAGCATGCTTTTTCTTTCTTATAAAACCAACATAATCAAAATAAAAACCAACCAAACCAAAACCAAAAACCTCAAAAACTAACCAAGCAAAAAACCCCCCCCAAGCCCCCAAAAAACTAAAACAAAAAAACCCCAAGCTTCTATCCAGTAAATAAGACTTAAGTTTTAAGATTTATAACTACAGAAGGTGTCTTGATCACAGCTGAAAGAGGTTTGTAGTTATGCACGGCAGGCCTGTGAATTCCTTAGCAAACCTATGATTTTCTTCTTTTCTGAAGTATGTCTGTGAAATGTTTTGGAGTTTTGTATTGGAAAATATTTTTCTGCAACACACATTTTAGTGGGAATAAATAAAAACGCCAACTAGTATAAAGATGGAATCATGTCTTTAGGAATTTATACTAGAATAATCTTGAATCTAGAGGAAACTTGAATGTGGGGAGGAGAGTGGAGGTATTGAAAATCTGAGAGGGTTTTTGCTCGCACCAGTTGTGTTTTCATGCTGTTTACTTGGGCTAATATAGTTCATGCTGCACTGCAAAACTTTTAGGTGCCTTCAGCATGTTGAATAAGAAGCTGTAGTTTTATAAAATAGCATTTATTTTGTTGTGGATGGGCTGCTTTATCACCTACATACAAGGACTCGCAATCACATACGTTGTATCTCATGTTAAACAAGGATTTAGGAGAACTCCATGGAGTTCAATGAGCCCATTTCTAGCTGTGTTGACAGCAGATTTCTGCCCAGATGCCGGATAAGCATACTTGGTATTTTGAAAAGTTTTTCCAGGCTCCAGCTCTTTTGAAGCAGGCACTTAATGAGCTTCTGTGTATTTAGCAACCTTCATCAGATGCCTTTACATCAACTTGTGCAGGCTGCCGTTGGGCTCGTATGAAAAATCAGGCGTACGTTCTAAAATGTGAGAATGCTTTTTTTCTCTGTGAATGTTTGAGGGATCTCGTGCTCCTTTACCACAATTTAGTCATTCAGGCCTGAGGTGCTCTGGTCCCAGGGAAGATCGATAGGATGTTGCCATTACGGCCGTGTCTGTCAATCACAGCCAGATTCAGGCGGTCAGGAAGGATTGTAAATTTGTGCCAACCAGTCACAGATGTTCCAGCTGTGCAGACATGTGGCACTATTTATTCTACTCTTTTTTCATAAAGGCCACAGGGGGGAAAACATTGTCCCTACCCAGAGACTGCAGCCGTTCTCCTGAAAGCACCTTTCAATCTTCCTCTCCATGCTGGGATGATGGCATTAGGTCTTTTTAGCCCTCACATGTTTGTTTCAAACTCCCACAGCTCACAAAATTAATTTCTGTTGGGAACACAATGTGGTGATGAGGCAGGTTATTCTGGCTGGGCTTTTCCTTTATCTGCTATACAAAGCAACTGATTCACTTTCTATTAATTACCACCAGCTATGGGGACTGCCTGGTGTTTTTCCTTTGGACTTTCAGCCTTTTGAGCTCGTTCTCAGGTTTGCTGTTTGGAAAAGCAGAGATGACAGGAGCGGGAAGGAAGGATACAGGAGAAAGAGGCTGACTTACCCAAACCTTAAAGCACATCTCAGCTGGGAATGGTTATTGTGTGTGGAGCACTATATTTTACTTATATGCAGCACAATATTACTTGTCTCAACTTCCCTCCTCCCCCAACCCTATGAAAGGAAATTCTAAAAAACTGCTTTTTAACTAATTATAAGAAATCCAATAACACTAGCAGCTTATTTCTTTCTGACTAAATGTAATGAGATTGGAGCATTGCTTCATCAGGAGAATGACCTAATACAATAGCTCATTGAACCATGAAAGATTCATTAAAACTACCTTGCAAGGGGATTTTTTGGGCAATGTTTTATGTGGTGGACTTTTTTTCTTTTAAAAATAACTCCCAAGTCTAAAGCAGTTACTGCATGTAGTTGTAATCAATTTTGTAACACTAGGCAACAGAACTGGTTTTTAATTACCTCTTATGTTCTAAAGATGTTACAGAAAAATCCTCACAGCTGAGCTGCACTTCATTTGTTGGAGGCTGAGGTTTGCAGCCAGGTGACTTTGCAAAATACCCAGATGTTACACACTGGGATTTTGCACAAAACTTCAGGAGTTGGTGATAATTTTCAAACTGCCAGAAAATTTCCATTTCCTGCTGACCTAAATGAAAGAATCTATCCCTTCCCTGAGATGTGAGTGGCAATGTGTCTGTACAGCTTTTAGAGTTGGCTTCTCACAAAGGGTACATGATGCCCATTTGCCCCTCAGCTTTGTATCTATTACTAAATGATGCATTTTAAACTGTTCTTTGTATCCATGATAACTGTGGGTTCTGAAGCAGTAGAGACTTTAATACACTAAGCTTGAGGTATAAAAATGAGGCATCTGTCAGAAAAAAATATGGACTGACTTACAACCTCTATAATTAAGGTGTCAGGAAATCTCAAGCTGTTAAAATCTATTTTGAGCTACCCTAAAACATTACATCCAACAAGACAATATCCAATAACAGTAAGAGAAGGGGCAGAAGGTAAGATGATGGTTTGCAAATGCATAAAAAAAGGAACTAAAAAACTAGATATGGAATTCTAGAGTTCAGTTCAATTGATGTAACTGTCCCCATCATCCTTTCTGCTGCCAGTAGGAAAATGTCCAGAGCATGTGTTTAAGCAACACGCACTAAAGCCTGTGGGCATGTTTGACTCTTTCTGGCAGTGTGCACAAACCCAGGCTGCTTCCACAGGTGAGAGAGGTAAATGCTCTTTCCTCCTGAGATACATCTGAAAAAATCCTAAAAGGAGCACCTTGTAATCTGGGGAAAAACCAAAAGGTTTCTCTTTCTACTGAAATCTTGGAGTGAAATAAAAGGAACCTGCAGAAATCAGCCTCTCTCTTTCTTTACACTGAGTTACTGAGCCCTGCGCCTCTCAGGGTCGTTCACCTGCTGCCCCAAAGCGTTTCCTAGGTGTTCAAACAACAACAACAACATTAAAATAGGAACTAACACTCAAATAACAGCAGATCCCTGCTTTGGCAGGCTTTTCCCTCAGGGCAAACCATCTTTTGCCGCTTTTCTTTTGCAGCGCAGAAGAGCAGGAGAGGCTCAGGAGACAGAAGGACGATGATTTGGCCAAATTGCTGCCAAAAGCTGATGCCTTTAGTTTAAGGAATAAATACCTGTCCAAACTTGGAACTCAGGTATCATTGATTAAAAACCAGAATGCTGAGGGGTTTATTTAAAGGATTTGGCGGTTTTTACCAGCCAGCAACTCCACCTCTGAGTGAAATCCCTGGGATTTGTTCTCAGGAAGAAACCTCCCAGTAATGAAAAATCTAATGAAGAGAAAGGATTCGAAGGTTAGCCCATTTCAGAAGCTGAGGAATGTCTTGAACTTTATTTTTTTGCAGCTCCCAGCTCATTACTCCTCCTGTTTCTCAATCCTGGCCCACAGAAGTGTGTTGAAATAGCAGCTTGGCCCTGTGGAGAAGCAGGAATCCACTGAATTTCCTGGGACGCAGAGCCCAGCGCCAGCAGATGCTCCGTGCTTTGCGGCAAGCCTAGATCCTAGATTTCCAATATTGCCTAAAAACTCCTCCTTCCTGGACAATCCAGAGGATCCTGATGGGGGATGGTGGCTCTGGTGGAACCTCTGAGTACCTGCTCCAGCCTCTTGGCTCTAATTACTCCGTGAGTAGCTGAGTCAGGGGCCAGGGGTTGCTCTCTGGCTGTGAAATGGGAAAATTCCATCAGGAAAGTGCTGGGATGAGCCTGGAGGGAGGTGGGGCTTCTCCAGCCTCTCCTTCTTGGACACCTTCCTTGCTCTGCTTCGTTTTTCTGGGGGAGGAAAAGGTGAGGAGAAGCTCCCCAGGGAATATTGCAGAGGAATCTCCAGTTCCAGAAGTACAAAAAGTGCCCAGCCTCAGGAATTTATCCCAGCTCAGGAACAGCACTAACCTCTCCAAGCCTGAACAATGTGAAAACCGATTTATTTTTTAAGACTTAGTGACTAAAACCAATAAAAAGAGGTAATGCAAGGACTGGATTTTGCTTCCAGAGGGAAAAGCCTTGAATTCTATGCTGGAACTCATCATTTTCCCATCATTTCAGTGGGAAGCTCCTTGCTGAACAGGGACTTCCCAGGGCTCCTGCAGAGTGCACTTTGCTTTGCTTTCATTCCTCCTGGAGGTAATTGGATCAATTATCTCTGACCCGAGCTGAGCTTGCTGTAAAGGGGCAGGAGGTTTGTGGAGCCCCAGGAATGGGGAATATTCCTGGGATACTCCAGGAAATGTTCCTGGGATGGCTCCAGGGAATCCTGGTGTGCCACAAAAAGCTCAGGAGCCTTTGACGTTTGTTTGGCTGCAGGGAGAGGAGTCCGTTAGAATCAAAAAGCTGCATTTGGTGTAGAATATCCTGAATTTCATCGTTTCAATCTAAGCAGAACTCCCAGTCTTAAAGCTTGGTTTTAAAAGAGATTTTTGTGCAGTGGAGATTTCTTTGACGTGCCTGGAAAATTCTCATCTTCCCGAGGGACATTTTGAGTGAAAGTTCTGGATTCTGGAGGACAATGAGGGGACCCAAAGGAGCAGTTTGGGAGCTCCCTGTCCCCCTGAGCTGTCCTGGTCCTTTCTGGGCTCCTCGGGACCAGCCCTGAGGCTTTGATTGGACGCTTTCCTTGTGAATTTGGGGTGGTTTTTAAAGAAAACCTTTCGTTGGACACTGTCACCCGTGCTTTTTGGTTGTTGAGGGTTCTGGTGTTGCCTTCGGAGGCTTTGGGAAGGGAACTTTATCCCAAGAAATCCTCCCTTTTCCAGGGACCTCTCACTAGAGGTCAGCACTGCCGCGCTGCCGGCTCGGGAATGTTGGATGGTTGGGATTAAAACCCCCGAGGCTGCAGCTGCTGGGGCTTGTTTGGGTGCCTGATGTGCACCAGCCTTGGTCCTGGCACGAGGTGTCCATCCTGGGGTGTCCATCCCTGGCAGTGTCCAAGGCCGGGCTAGACATTGGGGTTTGGAGCACCCTGACATGGTGGAAGGTGATTTTGAAGGTCCTTCCAGCCCAAACCAGTCTGTGATCCCATGGAACCGAGTCCAGTCTTTGGGAAAAGCACCTCAGTGCCTTCAATCAGCTTCTCTTTGAATGTTTATTAATGGAAGGCAAAGCAAAGGGATGAGCTGGGAGGGAAAAAAGGGGAGGGGCATGGTCTGAGGGCTGAAGACATGGAGCTGTCAAAAGGGAGGAAGGGTGGAGGGAAAAGGGACGGATGGTGTAGCAAGGCAGGGAGAGGGTTGAAGGCACGGGAGCTTCCCACAGGCATCAGCTGCGTCAATCATCAGCTGTGCCTGGAGCTCCGGCTCCTCCGTCTCCAGGCGGTCTCATCTTCTGTGGCCCCTGAAGGTCTTCTAAGGCCACCGGTTCTTCTGAGCTAGCAGATGACTGCAGTTCTGCAATTCGCTCCTCGAACATCAACTGGACAAAGAGGCTTATCCGGGAGGGGCTGTCGTCGTCTCTCAGGGCCTGAAGAGCTGGAAGAGACAGGCACAGAGCCCCGGTCAGAGCCCGGATGTGCGGGAGTCCAAGGAGACCCTCCTGCCAAGGGCCATCCGAGCCAGCTCCTGCCGTGGCCGCCACAAGAGAGGAGAGAGAGGCCAACGGGATTCGCCGCAAGGTGCTAAACACGAATCGCCCCGCCCGCGTCCCCGAAATCTCTCCGTGTTCTGCGCACGCCAGCCCTTGTCCGCACAGGGAGCCAGGCCCTCCGCAGGCAGGACAGGGATTGCAGCCCCCTGCGCGAGCATTGCGGCTCCCCCCGGCAGCCCGGCTGAGAACCCGCTGCCCTCACTCACCCTCGCTGAGGGCCTGGAGCTCTTCCTTCTGCCTCCTCAGGCGCACCCCGGCGATCCCTGGGAACACAGAGCCTGTCAGGGCCCCAGCGGCACGGCGCCCTGCCGGCGGCGCTGCCAGCCCTGTGGCCACACGGCCTCCTGCCCCGGCAGGGCTCGGCCCGGGCCCTTGCCGCATCCTGCCGCCCCAGGGCACGGCCGCAGAGGGCGGCAGCAGCCCCGAGGGCAGGCGCGGCTCCACGGCGCCGGGCGCGGATGCCGCTGCCGGGACGGGGGCTGGGGCTGGGGCTGGGGCTGGAGGGAGCCCGGGCTCGTGGCTCACCGATGAGCTTGATGGCCGCCTCTCGCAGGGGCTCCTGTGGGTGCTCCAGGTAGGGCAGGGCCAGGCGCAGGTGTTCGGCCGCTCGGCTCCTGTCGTCTGCCAGCTGGAGAGAACGGCAGGAGGGAGGGAAGGGTTGGCGCGGGCTCAGCCCCTCGGCCGGGCGCTCCCGGCGCCCAGCCCCGGCCTGCGCTGCCCGCACAGCCCCGAGGCCCGGCCAGCGGGCGCCGGGCTCCGGAGGGGGCGGCGGGCCGGGCGCTGCCCGGGGAGCCGCGGTGCCGCCCCGCCCCGCGGCCCCGCTGGGCCGGCGCTCCGTCGGCGCCCGACTCGGGGCACAGGAGCCTGGAGAAGAGCCCGCGCGGCCCAGGGAAGGGAGCGGCGTGTGGGGCGCAGGCCGGAGCCCCTGCGTGCGGCGCTGGGCAGGGGCCACGGCTGCCAGCCCCGCACACCGAGCCCCGCCGTCAGGGGGCTTCTCCAGAGGCCGTCCTTACCACGCACTCGGCGAACTTGAACAGCTTCTCCGTCTTCAGCACGTGCTGGAGGTCGCTCCTCTTCAGGAAGCCGGCCGCACAATGCAGCGTTTCCCGAGAGGCCTGGAGAGCAGCAGAGACGGGAGCTGGCAGCGCAGCCCAGCCCAGGGCACGGGCCCTGCGTCCCTGCGCCAGGGCCAGCAGGAGGCTGCGAGCCGGGAGAGGTGCCCGGGCAGGAGGCAGCCGAGCCCCCTGTCAGGGATGCACCGGCATCACACAACGCCTCACCTTGGCCACGCGCTCGTTCACCTCGTGGCAGTGCAAGTAGAGTGGGAGCAGGCTCTGGCTCACAACTGTGTTCAGTGGCTCTTTGCCCTCATCCGCTACCAAGCCCATCACCTTTTGGAAAAGCTGAATGGAGAGCAGCTGCACCTGGCTGTTGTCCTGAAGGAAAGGAAGGAGAAGAGGCCTCAGCACCAATTTCCCCAGCCCAGCCGGGCAAAAGCCTAAAAATCCCCAGGGCACAAAGTTTCTGGGCAGCAGCTAATGCCCGTGGCACGCAGAGCCTTACGTTTCCAAAGAGCCACAGGAGGAGGTCGGCTAGCTTCAGGGCAGTGGTCCTGCCGATCACGGTGTCTTTCCGCTGGCACACATTGGTGAGCGCAGAGAGGGACATGGCGACCACCTCTCCGTCGGCATCACCAAGCCGCTCCAGGAGGCTTGGAAGCAGGCTGCGTACACCTCCGGCCTGTATGGAACACAAGGCTGTGCTGGGAAGCCACCAACAGCTGCAGCGCCAACACCGCCCTGGCTCTGCTAGCCCACCCTGCCGCTGCTGGGCCCAGAGGCCAAAGGCCTGTCCCGAAGCACTCGAGCAGCTGGAGCAGGAGGCAGGAGAGCTGGGAGCAGCTGCCTCAGCTCCTGAAGCCCAGCCAGCCCAAGGGGCTGCTTTCCCCAGCGCAGCTTCAGCCGCTGCCCCCTTCTCACCATCGAGGGCTCCTCGCTGAGCAGCACAAGGCCTTTGAGCGCCAGGTGACGTCTCTGCCTGCACGTGCCCCGCAGGTGCCTTGACATCTCCTCCAGGACACGGCCTGCGCATTCCCTCAGGTCCAGGTACTCGATGACCTGAAAGGCACAGGGCAGTGACAGGTGACCCGAACAGCAGGAGCCCAGAAGCGCACAGGGCCGGGCCCAGGCAGCAGCAGCAGCAGCAGCACAGGGCTCGGGCACCGGCCCAGGCAGCTGCAGCTACGAGAGGGCAGAGGGCTGAGAGGCAGCTGAGCGAGGCAGCGCTGGCTCACCTCCACCAGGAATGCCAGGGAGGGCAGATCCCAGCGTGGCTCCTCCCTGCTTAGTGGCTGGAGTAGGTAGAAGCCAATGCGGGAACAGGTGTGGCCCAAGTGACGGCGCATCTCCCTGTCAGGGGGAAAAAGGCAGCAAGAGCCTGAGGTGGGGGGGGACAGTCTTCTCCCAGGAGGTCTAACTCACAGGTCCGGTCTTTCCCCAGTATCCCTGGAGGGGGATGTGGGCGCTTTGGGAGGCGGCCCCTTCTGGGCACCCTCCTCTGCCAGCCTTTTCCAGTCGGCTTGGCCGTCCCTCGGTGACGAGGCCCTCGAGGCCATGAGCACAAGGACTGTGTGGGGCACAGGGGACAAATGTGGGAGAGAAGGGGTTCTCACCTGGCCAGCAGACCCACGGCATAGTGCTGGGTGTCAGCACAGAGCAGCGTGTCCCAGCCACGCTTGCGCTCCATAGCCATCATCTCTGTGTTCCACCACATTTGGCTGAACAGAGCCTTCATGGCCTGCACTGCAAACCTGTGTGCAGAGCAAAACCCAGGTCACACGGCGAGCGCTGGCGCCGGCCACAAGGACATTGAAAAGACAGGAGGACTGGCACCTGTTGGGGTTGCTGGGAAGGCCGTGTTCCTCCTGGCACGCTCTCCAGAAGTCAGCAACTTCCACTGGCATCTCTTGTGTGGTGATGACAATGTGGAAGAGGAGAGCAACAAACAGATGGGCTGAATGAAGGAGCACTGCCCTGTGGCATTTGGGCACCTGGACAGTCAGCCACAGCCCCAGAGTTGCCTGCAAAAGAAGCAGCCCGAGACAGAGCTCAGTGCTAAGATGTCCGTGTGGCAGGGCCCGAGGGGAGACGCGGGGGGAGCGACGGGCCTGGAGCCCCCTGAGCCTGCCCTAAGCCAGTGCCTGAGGCAGGGAGAGGACGGAGAGCTGATGGAGAGGCGACCGGGGAGCGAGCAGAGGCCGGTTCCAGAAGCTCACCGCCAGGGCAAAAACGTCCTCGTCGTCGCCATCGGAGGTGGTCGTTGTATGCAGAGGCCAATCCTCCATCACGCGGATGAGTGCTGGCAGCACCTTCTCCGCTGTCACAGCCGACGAGCCTATGGCTCTCCACATGCTTGCAGCAGCTCTGTGGGATTGGAGCTCTGTGTCAGGGCCGTCTCAGTCACAGTAGCATGCCCTGTGCAGCTGTGGAGGCCCAGGTGACAGAGCCCTGGTGCCCTGAGGGGCAGGGAGGGAGCATGGCAGCAGGCTGGTGGAACAGAGGGGCCCAAGGGTCCTGGACCGCTCCGCCTGTCTGGCAGAGCCCATTGGACAGGCTCTGCAGGGCAATGGGCCCTAAAGGCTGCTGAGCCCTGAGCTCTCAAGGCAGGTGGGCCCCATACCTGTCACACGTTGGGGCACAGCGCAGGAGGGTCAGCACAACGTCAGCAGGTTGCTCTTCAGCCAGCCTCAGAAAGTCCAAGCGCATCCTGGCATCCAAAGTGACACAGGTTGCCAGTCTCTGGTGAAGGTCCTTCACCATGGCTGGCACCTGGAGGAGACATGGGGAAGACCTGGAGCTCTGTCCAAGGGAGCAGCTTTCCCCAAGAAGTGCTTCCCCTCCCGCCACACTCTCCTGGCCTCCAAGACTCAGGGTCTCTTTTGTGTTGGTGTTTCTGAAGGCCACGGACTCAGTCACTGCCATGTCCGTATTTGCTGCGTCACTGATTGCAGCATCCAAGCGCTGAGCCAAATCTGGGCTGACATTGGGCTCTGCCTGGAGCTCAGTCAGCCTGCGGTCAGGCTCAGCTGTTGCACGGCTTCTGGTCATCCTAAGGCGAACGGGCACGAGCCTCCGGAACATCTGCAGGAGAGCAAAGGACAGGGAAGAGAGACGCGTTCCATGGAGTGCTCCAAGCGCGGAGCTCGGCCGAGCAGTGACAGCAGGCCCAGCCCAGGCGGGGATGGCTGCACGTACCTTCAGTGATCTGCGGAAGCGGCCACGGGTGGGCTTCTTCTCCTGTGTCTGCTCCATGGTTGCATCTGGCAAAGAGCGAGCGCAGCCAGAGCTGAGGGCTTGCAGGAGAGGCCAGAGAAGCCAGCCCTGCTCTCCCCAGGCAGGGACAGCCCCGGGATGCCCCAGGGGATGGAGCACAGCTGCTGCAGGGGCAGCCTCGGCCCCTCTTCCATCCTGTCAGTGAGCGGAATGGGAATGGGGATGGGATGGGGCCAAGCTGTCCGCAGTCATCGGCCTTGTGGCCCGGCTCTGCCACTCACCATCCTGCTGTGGCTGGAACTGCTCCAGCTCTTGAGGGGGTTGTGCTGGAGCATCTCCAGGGCTCGTATTTCTTCTCCTCCAGCAAACTGTGAAGAGGTTGAGAAATCTGCCCGCCATGTCAGCGTCTGGCCTCGAGGGCACCTTCAGACAGATGTCGCTGAGGAAACCAGGGAAAACCCTGAGGCAACAAGTCGTGCAGTTGTGCCTTGAAGGCACCTGCGACAAAGAAGCCTCAGGAAGGCTGCAGGACAGCAAGTCCTGCACACTGGTCTTGAGGGCTCCTGCCACAATGACAGGAGACTCCTTGTGGTGCTTCAGGTCACCAGATCCTGTGGTCTGGCCGCGAGGGCACCGACCGCAGGGTTGGGAGATGCCTCGGGAAAGCTCCGAGTCACCAAGTCCCGCAGTCTGGCCGCGAGGTCAGCTGCAGGAGCAGCGCTTCGGAAAGGCTCCGGGTCGGGCACAAACGAGCGGGCTGTGTGGGAACTCCTCACAGCACCTCTCCGGCGCGTCCTGTCCCGTGGCGTGCTCCGAGCACTGTGGCGTGGCTGCGTTGTTGCCAGCACCTATGTCACCGCGTGTCACAAAGGCTCCTCGGACACCCTGTGCTGTTCCCTGCCACGGTGACCATGCTGCTGCACCGTGTCACAAAGGGCCCATGCACACCCTGCCACCTGCCCCGGCCCTGCCCCCGCTCCACCCAAAGTGGCCCAGGTCGGAAGGAATCCCTCGGCCCAAGTGTCTAAGAGAGCCCAACAGGACCTTGAATGATTTGATGGCTCGAGCCATCGGCAACCGCTGCCCTGCTCTGCGGGCTCAGGGCGGCAGAAGGAGCCCCCAGGGCTGCCGACGCAGCCGCAGCGGGAAGGGCACGGGGCCTGCCGCAGAAGCTGGCACGGCCTCCCTTCTCTCAGCTGATAATTGTCTTCAACCAAAGTCAGACTTTCACTTCAAAGCCAGCTCAGTGCAGGCAAACCCTTGGGCAGCTAAGATCTCCAAAAGGCTGCTCGATCCAAAATGACCATTTCCTCTTTAATTTCTCTTTTTGGGTCACTGCTGATCCTCTCCTCCTCTTCCCCCTTCCACTCAGCTGAGTTGGCAAAGGCTGGATTAGCCACTTTATCCTTATGGATGAGCATGGCAACTTGTTTTGGTTTGGGAAGACAGGTATTTGCTAGGTAAAAGTTGGAGGGTTTTTTGGAACGGAGAGTGTAAACTTTTTTTTTGCTAAATTATAAATTTACAATTAGAGGTTTTTAGGCAAAGATTTGGGAAATAGGAATAGCAGTTTTTTATTAGTATGTATTACAAAGTAAACAAACAAACCCCCTTCAAATAACTACAGTATTAATAACAAAAGAAAAACAGTATTAAGAACTTTGAGGGTTTTGTCTTACAAAACTTCGGGCAGTTTGTTTTCGGTGTTCTTGCAGGATTTTTAGAGCAGCAAGCTGAAAGAGGGGAAAGTTTCGGGCTGGTAGCTGGGATGGCAGGGTGTCCCGGCAGCGCGGGGCTGCAGGGTCACTCTGCAGCAAGAGGAGCAGCGCTGAAGAAGCCGAAGGCGGGGCAGGGCTGGCTTAACTCCTGCGGGTGGCAGAGAAGGCTCCGGATTCCGGCTGAACTGGCCAGAGTAGATTTTTGAGGACTGGATTTTTTTTGGCTACAGTGAAACTTTTCCAGTTAGCAACAGTTTAGCCGGTTTTTTTCTTTTTTTTTTTTTGAAGGTCCGGAGGGGGGGAAAAAAAAAAAAAGGACAGCTTCTAGCTGCTTTAAGCTTTGTTTTTTACTTGCGTGGGGGTTTTTTGTTACTTTGTTTCTGTTTTTGTTTCAGCTAAGTATTTTGAAGTGTTTAACATTTGGTCTCTTTGGTAACTTATGGGGAAAAAATTCTTTAGAGAAAGAAGGAACAAACCTAACTCCCAACATTATCTACTTTGAATTTTTTTTTTACACTAACATATTATATTGCGTTTAAACTGTTAATAAATATATATATATTTATATATATATACATGCAAATATGGATACAGTCACATTGTCATGGGTAGTTTACTTTAAGACAAGGTTTTTTTAAGATATGCATTTTTTTTTTATTATTTTTTTGCATTATTTACCAGGTGCAACTTGGTTTCTGAGCGAAGACAATTTCACGGATGGGATTGTTTTTGCTGGAGGCAGGATTAATTTAAACAGGTTTTTTCAGTATACTTTTCATGTGTACTATTGGAACTTTATTTTTTGTTGTTGTTTGCATGGGCTTAGATTGGGCAGGATTTGCTCGGTTGGTGGAACTTTGAGTGTTTACTAGCTATGTGGCTTTTGCTAAATTAATACTTTAGGTTTTGAAAGTTTTTTTTACTTAGTGCTTTTAAGGTAGCTTTAAGCAGGTTATTGCACTGTTTAATTTTTTCGACCGCTGGTGCATGATAAGGAATATGGCATACTTACTTAATGCTGTGTTTTTTAGCTTAGGTGCTTATAAGACAATTTTTGAAATGGGTTTTATTGTTTGATTTGATTTTTTCAGGGGTGCGGTGTTTTCACAGGACGTGTTTTTTTAGGCTCAGGATGGTGTTTTGGACAGTAGCATGAGGCACAGGGTAGGTTTTTAACTATTTAGTGATGGCTTTTACTATGGTTAGTACATAGCGCCTGCCCTGGTGGGTTTGGGGAAGGGTGATGTAGTTAATTAGTTAGGTTTTTTTATATTTATATTTGGACTACTGCTTTCTATACTCTAAGGGCTTTACTTGTTTGGCTTGCTTGATTGCAGCACGTGTTTTATAGTTATGGATAACTTGAGAAATGCTGTCTATGGTTAAATTTACTTCTTGGTTTTGGGCTCACTTGGAGGTGGCATTTTTGCTTGGATGATTTGAGGCATTATGGGCTTATTGAGCTAGGAACAACTTTTTTCTGTCTTGCTAATTTAAATTTATTTTTGATACTTTTATTTTGGCAGCTTGATTGACTTGCTTATTATTTTGGTGTTTTTTATTAGCTCGATTCTTGGGAACATGGGGATTTACGTGGCAGATTTTTACAGGTAATTTTTTTACACGAGTGGCAATGGTTTTTTTTTCATCAGCAGCCTAGATTGTTTTTTTTTTACGTTGCAAGTTGGCCTTTTTCTACTTTTTTAGCCAACTCTACGGAGCATTGGCTACTATTTACGAATTAGTGTAGAGGTAGAGCTTTGGCTACTCTTTGTTTTTAGCAATGTCAAGGGTTAATTGGACAGCTTTGAGTTTAGCATGCTGACTTGATTTTTTTTTTCCTTTCAGTGGCTTTTGCAACTTGTTGTGTGGGGTTTTATACGGCTGCTTTCTACTTGCGGTTCATTTTTACAATGCAACGGGAACCGTCAGTTAAAAGGGCATACCGTGGTTTTTTTGCCGGCAGTTGGTTGTACGGAGGAGCTTTTTTAGCTTGTGTCACTTGTTCTTGCTTTTCTTTGTTTGTGAGACTAAAGTTGGTTTTTTTTCTTTTCTGGTCCGTTTGTAATTATTTTTAAAATGTGTGGGCGATCTGGGTTTTTAATACGGGCGCGCTGTGTGATGAGGGCAGTCTATTTGCTCTATGTGGCGTCGGTGGCATGGTGGGTGGAGGCAAATGAGGATTCGGTACCTTCAAATGTTCACAGAACCATGGAATTCCACACTGGATGGGTTGGAAGGGACCTTAAATCTCTCATTCCCAAGCCCTGCCATGGGCGGGGACACCTCCCACTGTCCCAGGCTGCTCCAGCCTGGCCTGGGACACTTCCAGGAATCCAGGGGCAGCCACAGCTGCTCTGGGAATTCCATCCTAGCCCTCACCAACCTCCCAGGGAGGGATTTGGGTTATAATATTTGGGTTTGGCTTAGGATATAAAAGCATGTCCAGGATGGGTTAGGTAATTTGGGTTTTTTTCCAAAAAAAAATCCCTTCAGAATTGTGGAATTTTATTCTTCCAGGTTCTAGAATATGCTGAATTATTTGTATGGATGAAATGAATGAAATTATCCCAGATGAAATAATTTGCTGCCACTTAAGAGCCTGCTGCTATAATTATTTATTAAGCATAGATCTCTTTAGATTGGTGATGTGTTTACCAACACCACAGTGCCACATCTACATAAATTATAAATAAATACATCTATATATATATAGTGTAACCCATGATTGAAGTGATGTTCTGCCTGAATCCCTGATATCACCCACCTTTCCCTCTGGAAGGATTTTTAATTTGAGTATTTAAGGGAGAACTTTCCCCTTTTTGTGTGTGTTAGCCATTGCAGAGTTTCCCTGCAGAAAGCTCCAACCTGTGTTGACATTTTACTTTCCTTTCTTCCCCTGATCCTGCCTGCCCTTGATTCCAGAGGAGAACAATGGGAGGGGAGTGAGTGCTGAGGGTATTTACAGCACAATCATGGGAAACGCTCCCATCACCACTGAGCCCTTTTCCTTCCCCTGGCAAATCCTCTGGCTCTGCTCCAGCCTCGGGATCCACGAGCCTCTTCCTTGAGGGAATTGTTATCAACCTGGAAAACTCCTGTATTCCAGTGGCACAAGGAGACATCCGAGATCCACCTTCCTGGTGCATTCAGAAGGTGCTGCTGGGGGAGTTACACTGATCTGAACAGCTCCAAAGGTCAGAGATTTCTTTGTAATCAATTCCTTTTCCCAGCCTTCTGAAGTCTAATGATCAGCTTTCCATGTTTGTTGTGGTGGTTGCAGGGTTTGAGGGGCAGCAGAGTAAATTTGATTTAGGGATAAATTGCCATTTCTTCACAAGACTCTGAAAAGGGAGGGGAGGGATGTTAATATTTCATGTGGCTGGGAGAGGAAACGCCTGGCAGTGCCAGGGGAAGAGTCACAGCACCTGGGCTGAACTCACCCAGGTTTTTTTGGCAGCAGTGATCTCATTGCTCATCATGGACAGAACAGAAAACAATTCTGCCCCAGGGCAGGAGAAGCCTGGCTCAGGAGGGGCCATCACTGCAGTCACAGAAGGTTTCAGTGAGCTGGAGAAGGCAACAGAAATGGGATGTGTGCTAAAAGAAATGTGAGGGGGTAGAAGGTCAATACCAGAAATCAAACCAAATTAATCCTTCCTTTTTTTGTTTTTGCTGTGTTTCCATCTGTTTCCATCTTTCCATTTGCAGTGTTTCCAAAGCAAGGAAGGGGCAGGAGTTTAGGAGGGGCTGGTTCAGCTCAGCCTTGCTGATAAAGCAATTTGGGTTTTCCCTCATCAATCTGTTTCATTAACTACAAATGCAGAATTGGAGAAGTTGTTGGATATTTTTGCGTTTTTCTGCAGCTGGCGGCAGGAGACTTTGCTCAGACCGGGGGTTGGGGCTGTCCAGCCTGGAGAAGAGAAAGACCTGGGGAGATTTCATTGGGGCCTCCCAAGACCACAAGGGAGCCTGAAAGAGCTGCAGAGGGACCTTGGACAAGGACCTGGAGCGCCAGGACAAGGAGGAATGGCTTTAAACTACGGGAGGAGAGATTTAGATGGGATCTTGGGAAGGAATTCCTCCCTGGGAGGGTGGGGAGGGCTGGGCTGGAATTCCCAGAACAGCTGTGGCTGCCCCTGGATCCCTGGGAGTGTCCAAGGCCAGGTTGGAGCCCCTGGGACAGTGGGAGGTGTCCCTGCCCGTGGCAGGGTGGGGCTTGAAGGTCCTTCCATCCCAAATTCCATGATTCCAACCCAAAGATAACCTGGATTGGAGGCAGCAGTGCCTGGGGGCTAAAGCACCTTCCCAGCTGTTATCAGAACAGGAGTTGCAGACATTTTATCCCTGGGTTTTCTTCCTTGTCCCTCAGCTGGGAGGTGATGGGAATGACCAGCAGGAGCTTCCCCATGCCCTGGGAGTGGGACACTGGGAATGGGACACTGGGAGTGGGACACTTTGGGAATGGGATACTTTGGGAGTGGGACACTGGGAGTGGAACACTGGGAATGGGACACTGGGAGTGGGAAACTTTGGGAGTGGGACACTTTGGGAATGGGACACTGGGAATGGGACACATTGGGACATTTTGGGAGTGGGGACACTGTGGGAATGAGACTCTTTGGGAATGGGACTCTTTGAGAATGGGACACTGGGAATGGGACTCTTTGGGAATGGGACACTAGGAATGGGACACTTTGGGAATGGGACACTGGGAATGGGACACTGGGAATGGGACACTGGGAATGGGACATTTTGGGACAGTTTGGGAACGGGACTCTTTGGGAGTGGGACGCTTTGGGAGCGGCACTTTTACAACCATTATTGGCTTTGTGGTTTATCCTGAGACAACAGACCCAACCATAAATTGTCACTTCAGGGCCAGCATTTAGTGCCAGCTCAGGGAAATGCAGGGTGGTTGTGGCAGGTATTAAACACCCCCAATAAATCCTGGAGGAGGATCCCAGGGTAACCATGCCTGCTTGCCAAATCTGTTTGCAGAGCGCACAAAAGCAACGAGGAAAACATTGCAACAGCACAAAGGTTTTCTCACAGCTCCACCACAGGCTGCTGCCTCGGCAAAGCTGATTGTTGGTGCTTTTCTTCCAGCCCCAAACTGGGACTGAGCCAGGCCCTGCATCCATTGGGACTGGGATGCTGTGGCTGTAGGATAAACCCCCAGCCAAGCCCCGCAGGGAGCCATTTATCCTGTTTGGAGCCCGTTTATTTTTCCTCCTTCCCCTGAAGATGTGTGTGAGGAGCAGAGATTCAGCCAGGCCCTCTTCCCAGGCCCATGGGATGTGTGTTTCTTTCCCGTTTCCTGGAAGCGCTCGGCGTTTGGGGAAGGTTTCTGGGCCACGAGGAGCTGCTGGACACCATCCACAGCCCCTCTCAGGCATTTTCTGCTGGGTGGGACTCCCTGAAAATCCCTTCAGCTTTGTAGGGAAAGCACTTTTCCTACGGGGCACACAGGGTGTGAGGCTGGCTCTGGGAAAGAAATATTCCCAGGGAAGAAAGGCTGGGAACGTGCTGACGGCAGCACTGCTCTTTCAGGTGTCACTGTAAGAAGCTTCTAAAAAGCTCCATTTCTGCTTGGTGGGCAGAAAGTGCAGGAAAAAGTGCTGGGAATGTCCACGTGGACTTCAATTAGCATCAAGCAGCATCACAAGTGGTTTCGTCCAGGCAGGAGTCACAGTGAGTGTGAGGTGATGAAAACGGAGATGGGATCTGCTTGAGGCGGATGGTGCAGCGGCTGCGCACCTGCGACGTGTATCCCTCAGGGTACCCATTTCTTTAGAACACTATGAAGACTAGAGGGAATTGAAAGTCCACTGCAGTTTAGGTTGTTCTTCACGAGATTGTTCAAGTCGAGCACAGCCATTCTGTTCAGCAGACACACGGGCAGGGGCTTCTTGGAGCGCTGCTCTGGCACCCATTCTTTGGAGGAGGGGATTGCAGGAAAGAAGAAAAGAAGCTCATCAACTACTGAAGAGGAAGAGTCACTGACAGGAAGCAGTGGGTAAAGAAATGTGAGGGGAAAAAAGGCAGAAAACATGAGGTGACAAGTGTGAGAAATGGGAGTGGAAAAAGGAGGGAAGTGTGAGGGAGGAAAAGGGAAGGAAACCTGAGTGGGAAAGGCTGAGAAAACTGAGGGGAAAATGGTGAAGACGTGAGTGAAAATAGGAGAGGAAGGTGAGAGGAGGAAAAGGCAGGACATATGACGGGAAAATTCTAAGAAACATGATCAGGGAAGGCTGAAAAACATAGAGGAAAAAATGGAGGGAAATGTGAGGGGAAGAGAGTGAGAAAATTACTGGCAGAGAGAGAGAAACAGGCAGCAAATGTGAGGGGAACATTGTGAGAATCCTGAGGGGAAAAGAGGGAGAAACCAGAGGGCAGAAAAAGGCAGAAAACATTAGGGGGAAAAAAGGGTGGGAAGTTGGATGGGAAAAGTGGCAGAAAACAGGAGTGAAAAAAGGGCAGAAAATGCTAGAGGAAAAGTAGAAGCAACATGAGGGGGAAAGAATGATAAACGTGAGGGGAAAAGTGGGAGAAATGTAAGAGGGAAAGCCTGGGAAACATGAGGGCAAAAGTGAGAAACATGAGGAGACAACTTGGAGAAAAATGACTGAGGAAAGGAGAAAAGCATGAGGGGGGAAAAGGGCAGGATAAGTGAGGGGAAAATTGTGAGAATCGTGAGAGAACAAAAAAGCAGGAAAAAGCGGGAAGTTGGGGAAATGTGAGAGGCAAAGCGTGAGGAAAGGGAGCTGAAAAGGGTGGGGAAAATGAGTAAAACTTGGGAGGCAAACATGAGAGGAAAACTGTGAGACTCGAGAGGGGGAAGGGGTGGAAATGTGAGAGGGAAAAGAACAGGAAACGTGAAGGGAGAAGAGGAGAGAAGGCAGTATTGGCATGACAGCTGAAATGATTCCTAACACATTCCCCCATGCATTTGCCCATTTATTGCACTAGCCCAGGGCTTCTCTGTATGTCCGTCTCCCCCTGTGCCTTGATTCCTGTTTGGAAGCAGCAGAAGTGCAGGATGTGCCCACCAGCAGGAGCTGCTCCAAGCTGGGAAGGGGCCAGGTGGTGCTGATTTCCAGAGGCTTCTGTGTCCCAGGTGAGGCCAGGGCAGGAGTGGGTTGAAAGGTGCTGCTGCTGCTCCTCTGTGCCAGAGAGCCCTGGCTGGGCAGGGCACGGCGCCCACTGCACTGCGGGCTCTTTCTCCTGCCACAGCTGGGCACACCTGGCAACAAATCATGACGACTTGTGGGGAAACCAAGGGCTTTGTGGAGGCTGCATTGCTCTGCACACACCCGGGCCACCTGCAGCACAGAGCTTTGGCCCCCAGAAATGTAAACCCGAGGGGAACAGCTGGAAAAGGTTTCATTTTCACCTGTCAATAGATGACTTCATTTCAGTGCTGGGTGCGTGGGGAATCACTTTCCTAACACGTGCTCAGCCAGAAATCCCGCCTACTCATTTGTAACCATGGAAATAAGACCTACTCATTACTTTGCTGAAACTCACAGGCTAAACATTCCCTCAAATTAGTTGACATATTTAAATCACTTCTCAGAAGTTACTGACAGGAGAGTAGGGCTCTCTTGAGAGTCTCGGGTGGTCATTTGGGGAACATCCCATTGCTGCAATTCTCCTCTGATGCTCAAGAGCCTCCTACAACCACTCTTTTCCCCTTGAATGCATCCCAGCTACATTCTTGGGAAGACTATTCTCAAGGCTAAGGTAGCCACTTGCACACATCAATCACTGCTCTGGAGGAATAGAGGGCTCAACAGTCTGTTAATGCAAAGGGAATTCACAATTTGTCACAGTTCAATATTTTCTCAAAACCTGCCTTCTCTGGGCATTGCTCACAAGCATTTCTTTAATTCACCTTGAAAATGTTTTTGCTGACTGAAGCCACATTGTGTCTTTCCTTCAGCAATTCAGAAGAAAAACACAAACTGCCTGCTGAAACCCTTCTGCTCCCTTCCAAATCAGTTCACTGCTCAAGCACGAGCCACAGGCTCCTGCCCGATTCCCTCTGTGAGATAGGAGGTAATATTTTGCTGCAGCTGCAGGGTTATGAGAAGAAAGGACGAAAGCTGTTGGTTCTTGGGGTTGTTATTTAGGGTTTGGATTTGTTCTAGTTGATTTGTTGGGTGTTGCTGGGAGAGGGGCCAGCGTGAAGACCAAACCAAAAGGGAAGTAGGAGAAGAGGGGAGGGGACAGAAAAGGAGACGGTGGGGACAGAATACAAGTTTCCTATTTCCCGGCCAAAGGGAAAGGGGACACGGTTCGCCCTGGGCTGGGAAAGGCAATAAAAAGCAGCATTTTCTGTGTGTGTGTTGTGTGTGTGTTTGGCTCTTGGGAGAGGGAGATAGACACCCAGCTCAGGTGAATCCTTCCTAAGAAACAGTTCTCTTTGGCTTTGATGACGTTGTCACCCCATTAAATTTCATCTGACAGTTGGCTCCTCTCTAACACCTCTCTATCTCCCAGCAGCTCAGGGCTGCATTGCACAGTGCTTGCTGTGTGCCAGAGAGCACAAAGCAGGCTGGCCTGGCGCCCCGGAATATTTCTGCAGAACACTCTGCATTTCACTCTTTTGCTCTGGCTCAGTGCACAACTCCAGCACTGCAGGCGCTTCCTCCCAGAGCCGTGTGAGGCCCCGGCTCCTGCAGATGTGACCTGACAAGCTGTCCCTGCCTGCCGCTGGCCTCGGTTCCCCCGGCAGAAGCGCCGTGCCTGAAGGAGGCTGCCCTGTGCCGGAGCCTGCGGAGCAGCCCGGCTCCCTCCCCTGTGCCCAGAGCGCTGCACACACTGCTCGCCTTGGCCAGGAGTTAGAGGGCAGCCGGCACAAGGGTGGCAATCCTCAGCCAGGCCTGCAGCCCTCGCCTGTGGTTTGCCTTTCTCTGCTCCTGTGCACGCTCCGGACGGCCGATGCCACCGGTCTGTGCTGTGCCCAGCACGGCCACGCTTCCCCTCGGGAGAGCCTTCCCCACTTTCCAACTGTACCAAAGAAGCCATCAATGTCACTCTCCACCTCTAAGAAAAAACTGACACTTCAGGAGAAAATGTTCAGCTTTGTCAGAGGCTCAGAAGGAGGGGAATCTTTGAAAGGAGTTGAGGTTTCACAAACTTTATTTCCAATCCTATGCTACTATCCTACTCCACTGTCCTAGCTGCAATCCTACTCTACAGTCCTATTCTACAATCCTTCTCTATACTGGTGTTGGAGAAAACAGTTGTCTGATTCCTGTCTCCTCCTTCCACTCTTTCACTGAAGTGATCAGTGGCACCAGGCTGGACACAGGCTTGGCTGATGTTACAAATGGATGCTGCACAAAGAAAAAAAAAAAAAACAAGAATGAACCATTACTTTGCAAGCTAAGAGCCTCAAAGGCAGGGCAATATTTTTCAAAGGAAAAGGAGATTGAATCAGAGTACGTCTAAGGAGCAACAGTGGGGCCACATTGGCACAGCTTGCTGCAAGAGCTGCTATGTGCCCCAGGCCTGGAAATATCTCTGGTCTGAGCATCCTGATCTCTTGAAAGAGGTCCCTGGTCATATTGCAGGGCACTTGGAGCAGGTGACCCTTACAGGCCCTTGCCAGCCCAGCCCAGTCTAGGATTCCTGACTGTTCTCATTTGAACAGCACCAAGAGTGGAGGTGAGGAGGAGGAGGCTCCCCTGATGCCTTGCACTTCAGTGCAGGAGGAGCCCGTCCCTGGGACACTGTTTCCCCTGCAGCCCCTTGGCATTTTACCTGCAGCAGCTCCTTGGCAGACCAGCGCCGCGCCTCGTCTCTCTGCAGGCAGCAGCTCAGGAAGTCACACAGCAAAGGGGAGAGGAGCTTGGGCTGCTGCAGCTTTGGGATCCCTTTGGTGGCTATCAGGAATCGAGCCTGGAGAAAAAGGAAAGACGAGTCTCTCAGCTGCTTCTTTCACATCTGGAACTGCTCTCCCAGATCCCATTGTTTCAGCTGCACTCTGCAGTGGCACTTTCTGCCGTGGCACAGAGGCAGAGATGACTTTCCTGACCAACAAAACACCCAAAGCCCGATGCAGCCACAGCTTTCCCAGAATCCAGCAGCTCTTGCCTTGGCAGTTGATTTCATTGACTGGCCTTGTTAGTGGAAACAATAGCAGCAAAAGCAGGTTTCCTTCTCTGAGGGTTCACCTGAGCAGCTTGACAGGCTATTTGGAAGAGGGACTTTGCTCTACTAACTCACTCTACTATTTCCAAAGATAATTACATGAAAAGCATCTCTGCAGCTCTTGTTGGTCCCTTAAGCACAGCTGCCATCAAACCAAAGTCATCAAGCTTTTTCCTTGGTTCTTGAAAACAATGGGAATTGCAAGCAAAGAAAGGAAATCCCTCAGTTATTCCTCAGGTAAGGAAACAAACATTTGGAATCTCATCTTCCACACAGACACATGAAGATGCATGCACAAATGTCTTGGGACGAAAATGCCTCTTTGGGCACACAGGAAACACCTGCACCTCCGTCTCTCATCAGACTGCAAATTTCAGCTTCCCTTAGGCAGCAAAAGGAAAATTTTGGTGGTCAAAGCAGAAGAGGGAGAAACGCCATCCATGTGGTAGCCCTCTGCTCATTTGGACACTCAAATCAATGCATTAATGGCATGGCCATCCTAGAAAGTGCCTGGAAACAAAGGGGTGGGTTTGGCCGGCTCTCCACATGGCCAGGCTTCATCTTAGTGACATGGAGGTGACGGCTTGGGTTAGGAAAGAAAGACGGTCACTGAGTGTTTCAGCAGCACCGCACAAGAAGCACAAGAGACTCTGTGGCCTTCACACCCTCTTGTTAAGGTTTCAGGCAAATTTCCTTGTGAGAAGAATGGGGGTGCACTTCTTCTCTCCAAACCACTGTTTTATAAACATCCTCGGGTTTGGGTTACTTCATTTCAGGAAAGATAACACCACTTCTAAGATGCTTGTTTGCTGCTATTAGGGCTGTCTACAAAGCCAAAAGAGCTGGAACGACTTCTAAGCCAAAGCCCAGTGTTGCCTGAGAAGGGAGATTGTTTGCCTGGGCTAAGGCTTGAGTTCCCCCACGGATGCAACCAAAACCCCAGCAGATGCTGATGTGCTGCCGGGACATTTTCAGAAAGGGACTGTGGTGGAAGTAGTTCCAGCGGATGGCAATGGCATTTTGTCCAGTGGCACACACAAAGTGGGATGGGGGAGAAAGACAGCGGGATCAGAGAGTATTTACACCTTACCATGGCAGAATTTTCCTCCCAGTCAGGAGCTTCTCCTTCCACCATTTCAATGACCACGATTCCCAAAGACCATATGTCCACTTTGGGGCCATAGGGTTCACCGTTCACTTCAGGTGCCATCCACTGAAGAGTCCCGACCACCGATCTCCGTCTACTCTGCTCAGGGGTGAGTTGAGCAGAGAGGCCAAAATCAGCTGGGGAGAGAGCAAAAGACCGTTTTTATTTGAATCCTGTGCAATTAGGAAAGCACGCAAAAGAATTTCCCGGTAGAAGTTTGAGAATGTGCTCTTGAACCTCCTGGACAACTGTCCCTGCTGTGTTTCCTCAGGACTTTAGCCAAGGAAATATGGTGCTGGCTGCTTCAGAAATCCCCACATTTTTAACACGGCCTCCAGCAGGGGCTTTTCAAACTTTAGACATGTAGCTCCCTCCCTCTGGAAGGGACACGCACAGAGCAATGCCACTGTGGACTGCTCGAGCCTTGCCATAGGTCTGTGCACGTTGCCACCGCGTGGTCAGCTCACAACAGGCTCCCTGCACTGCCACCAGCACCATTTTGGGGGGGCTGGCACTCACTCAAAAGCAGCCCCACAGCCCACATATCCCTGGAACGCTGCACCTGCCCAAGAATATACTGACCCAGCTTGACAGAGCCATCCGTTTTGAGAAGGATGTTGAGGCTTTTCAAATCTCTGTGCATCACGTGGTTGACGTGGAGAAAATGCAGTCCTTGCAGGCACTGAGAGAGAAACCAGAAACAGGAGGGCAAAAATCAGTGATGTGATTTCATCACACAAGAAAGGAAACAGCTCTCCAAGATTCCCTCTCCAGGGGAATGAGGAGTAATGGCAGAACACAGTGCCACTGAGGGGAAGAGCTCGCTGCTCCAACACAGGCAGAGCAGCACCTTTCTAAAGAAAGGCATGTCAGCTTGTCAAAGAGCAACAGCAACTGCTGGTGTAGACTCTGCCCTGCAAACCAGCCAGGATGACTGCTGCTGCAGTGGATGTGCTCAGAAGCACACAGCACTCTGGCTGCACTGCTAACCTTTCCAGCTGAGGACTCAGAGAAATGAGTCTCTCTTTCTTCTTTGCTGTTCCTTTCAAATGCTCCCACCATCACCACCTTTGCTTTTACAGGCAAGGAATGCAGTGCCAACTGACCAAAGTTTAGAGAGGCAAGATGGAGAAGAGCAAATACAAGAGCCAGAGTGAAAATGCAACAGCCGGAGACAAGAGGACAAGAACAGAGTCCAGTGAGTGCAGGGGCACTGGCAGGCAGTTCATTTGAGAGGCTCTTGCTTGCCCAGAGCATATCAGCCACACAGAAACAAAGCCTGGCTCATGGAATCGCTCCTGTTCTGAGCCCCTTTCCCAGACAATCCTGCCCAAGCTCTGGGAAGCACAGCTGGGATCCCCGACTGACCTCCCGACTGATGATGGCAATCTCGTCTTCTGTCAGGCGAGTCTTTTGGATTGTGTCGTAAAGACTGCCTCCATCCATGTACTCCATCACCAGCCACAGTTCTTCATGCACAAGGTAGCTGAAAGAAGGGAACAAGGCCATGCAGATGAACATGCATTCGTTGGCTCCTTTGCTTGATTCTTGTTTCTGGGTTGCTTTGTGACAAGGACAGAATTAAAAGAATTAAAGACATTCCCTCCGGGCTGTGGGTTGTTTGCAGTCTGTGCAGTCTCAAGGAGAACAGCACATCTGTCAAAAGGAGATGTCTCTGATGGCCAGCAATCAAAAAGTACAGTTTAGTATCAGCCAAGATGAAAAACCTGTCCCGCGTGGTATTTCTGGAAAGAAGCACCTAGTGTTCCTGGCATGGCCAGCCCTGGAAAAGAGGGGCAACAATCCAAGGGAAATCCTCCCTAGCATGCTTCATCAGCATTGAAGAAACCTTAAAAAATCCATCCTGAGACAACATGGAGGCAGCGAACTTACAGGGTACTGACTTCTTATGGTAGAGTTGATGCAGGTTTTTGAACAATTTTTCAACTATGTGTTGGAAAGCCAGGGATGACTCACGGAGATAAACTGCACTCTCTTCCCATCCATTGGAGATGAGTAGAGAAATAATAATGAAGCAATAATTAACAGCTTTCTTTTCTGCTAGTGTCCAAAGTGGGGTTTTAACCTTGCATACTTTTACTATGTAAACAAACCTTCATGGGATGAGACCATGACCACTCACCCGTCTAAATAATGGACAAGATGGGGACTCATATTCCTCTTCATGACCGTGATTTCAGTAACAATATCCTCCATCTCGCTCGGTCCCCGAAGATAGATTTTCTTGATAGCCACCTAGAATGACATTGAAAATCAGTAACTTTAGAAGCTGGAGGAATGAGACCAAAACACACATGGGGAGAGAGATTTTGCAATGACACCGCCAAGCCGTGCCAAAGTGCCTTGTAATTAGACAAAGGAGTAATTAGGAAGTGACATTCCTACAGCCCATTTCTCTGCTCCTTTGGGGGCCAGATCCAGGACACGTGGCCACTGACCACATTTTGCCTTGTCCACTTGTTAGCAATGGTGTGTCAACTCTCACCCCCCCAAAGCTCTGAGCACACTCTCTGTCTGTCTGTACTTGAGAAGAAGTAATGCGTGACTTGGTACTCTGTGGATACATCTCGGGCTATAGGCAGGGCTTGGGGCTTTTAGGGACACCTTGCAGATCTCTCCCTACGTGCAGTTCCCAAGTGCAGCACTGCAGGTGGCTAAGGAACTGCCAGGAACATTCAGATGTATTTGCTGGCAGCCAGAAATGAGAATTCAGGACTCTGAAGCCGTAGCCCCAGAGAGCAGTGAGATGCTCCTTTGTTGGAGCATCTGAGAGCCAGGGAGAGCATCCTTCTCTGAAAGGAACCGCTGCCCTCCTTGCCTTCCTTCTGGCAGCTGAGCAGGACAAAGACTGCCCCAAATGCAGTTGGCAGGCTGGCACCAGTCTGTGCTTCTTGTGCCTTTGCAGCACAGCTCTAGCCACAGCTGCAGCCGCAGCTGACACGAGACAGGAAAGCCCTGGAGAGCAGCAGAATCTGCAGGGGCTCTTGACATTTACCTCTCCGCCCGTGGCAGTGTCGATCGCTCTGCAAACCTCTCCAAAAGCCCTAGAAACAAAACAGCAGCAAAGAAAGGAGAAGCCATTTAGACCTTGGAGTGAAAGCCAGCCCAGACAGGAGATGTCTGCTGGAAATGCCTCCAACCTGCAGCATGCAGGAGGGCACTGCCAGAAGGCAGATGATGCATGTTCCACTCCAGTGCATGGGCACTGGGCCTGTTTCTGAAGCATTGGGGTTTAGTGCCTCAGCTCCAAAGGCCAGGGGATTCTTTCATCGTGGATTTCAGTTTCTAAACTGGGCGGTTTTTATCCTCACCACAGACTATTTCCTTCAGCAAACTCTTGGGAAGAAATGCTCCTGAGAAGTGTTATCTGACTGCTATGATAGGGGGTAGGTTGCTGTTTCTGGCAAGGAAATAGAAGTGTCTTTGATAATGCCTTCTGACCACACTTCCAAATTCTGGCCGGTACTGAGAGATGGGGCAGACTAACCCCAGTGTCTGAATATGTTTGCAGCTTGCCTGACTTCACACTTGACAGATATTCCAGCAGCAAATCAGCTGCCCCATGACTGTGTAGAAGCAACTGTGGTTGGACTCACCCTCTGCCAACAATTTCCTTTTCGGTGTATTTCCTCCGGGGATTTTCTGTGCTCACCATTTGCCCTGAGGGAAACAAAATGCAAAATGCTCACTTGAAAGCAGACATCCCACTATCCAAGAGATACAAAAGGCAGCCCTGCTGGGGCTGTACAGTCTGGCCTTCTGAGTCCTTTGTGGCCAGCTGGGTAACAACAACAACAACAACAATTGCAACAAGACAGGCAGCTCTGCAGTACAAGCAGGTCAGCACAGAGAATGATTTTCTACAGTCCTTTGAAGAGATGCCTTGGCAGAAAACAAAGCACAGGGAGATGCATTCCCAGGAGAGGAGGGCATCTTCCCCACCTTGCAGCAGTTTCCCAAAGGAATGCCTTTCCCTTTGTAAACCCAAGCAGCTCATGCTCTAACCAACCCCAAGGGGCCTTCAGCAGCAGGACCCTCACCCTTGATGAGCAGGCTGAGCTGGAAGACGCCCTTGCCCGTGGCCCACGTGAAGAACCACACTGCTTCTCCTCCCCCTGACAGCAGGGATCAGTCCCTGCCATTGCACTCGCCCTCTCAGCCCCGCACACGTGCCCACCTTCCCGCAGCGGGCAAGGGCAGCAGGGACAGCAGTGCTCCTCAGGTGCCGGCGGGACACGGACAGCTGCCCAGAGGAGATGCTGACCCTCTGTGAGCCCAGCCCAGGCCGTGCAGGAGCCGGCCCAGAGCAGGGGCTGCTGCCTCGGGGCAGCTCCGCGCTGCAGCGGCCGGCCGGCAGCGGCACTCTCCCAGCTAAGGAAGGCTCCAGCCTCGGCGCTCACACCAGCCCTCAGGGCCAGGGCAGCCACCGCCACAAAGCTGCCAAAGCCCAGGCACCAGCACTGACAAGCAATGGCAAGAAGGCACGGCCACACCCAGCCCCTTCCAAGCTGCTGCCCCCACTGAGGACACAGCAGGATTGGCTTGGAGAGCAGACACACCCAGGTGCACGTCAGTGCCCTTTTGTGCCAACAGGTGATGGGAGGCAGAGAGTCAGCTGGGCTCTCTTCTCAGCCCCACCAGGTCTTATCTGAGGGCACAGGACGGGCAGCTGCTCTGGGCAAGAAGCAGCTTCAATGACTTGTGCTGTACAATCACAAAGGGCACTGAGATGAGGAGGATCAATGGGTCCAGCTATGCTGACACGTGCTCACAATACACTGTCCCTCAGAGAAGAAAGACACAAGACGTACTCATGAACCCCAGGAAGTCATCCTCATCATACTCCATCTCCTGTTGCTGAGCAGCAGCTTTGTCAGTGCTGGAGATGAAGGAACTGCCCAGGCTCCACTGCTCAGCTGGGGCAGGCCAGGCCCCTTCAGGTGACAATGCTGCTCCTGCTGCTGCAGCTTCAATAGAAGAGCCTGTGGAGATCTGAGACAACAAAAGAGTTTGTGTCAGAAAAGTGGCTGGCAGAGATTAGCCCCAAATCCCATTTTAAATGCAAGCCCTTAGGAAGGTGCTGTCAGCCAGTGACTGGGAGCTGCTGTCAAGCTCAGCTTTTTCACCTTTCTGCCCACAATTCACATTAATTCAGCCACTTCTTTCTGCTTCCCTGCCCACCTCTGCTTCCATTTTACCAAAAGAACAACCTGGCAACCAAGGCACCAAAATCCCTGTCTTCAAACAGCAACTCCACGTCCCCAGTGTGTCTCTGAAATGCTCCCAGGTAAGCCCAGCCAAGAAGCTCGTGGGGACAAACCGCCCCAAAAAGCTTGTGTTGTCACATCAATACTTTTTGTGCCTGTGGGTACTTGGCGAGTCTGTGGAGGGGGACAGGTGTCCCCAGACCACAGCGTCCCCTACGTATCCACCAAGGCTGAGCACAGTGCCTTTGACATGCTCCCTCCTCTGCAGACAGGGAACCTTCCTGCTCCAGGCTGGCCCCTATCAGAATCCCAGCAAGCTGGGGCCTAAACACGGCAGCTCAAAGCCCATTTTCCAGCTGTCACTGGCTGAGGGGAATGGCTAGGTCTGGCAGGACTGCAGCACTCGGCATCCTCAGCCACCAACAGCAAGAGCTGGCTGCTCAGAAACTTGCAGCTCTGCCTCGCACTAAAGACAGCGCCCTCCAGAAGTGGCACTTACTGGCTGGGAAAGTTCCGGCTGTGGTGTGACCACAGCTGGAGCCTTGGGGTCATTTGGCTCCTCTTTGCCTTCTCGTCCAGGAGCAGAGGAAGCCAGAGGAGAGTCTGCTCTTGGTTCTGGGATCTGTGGACAGACAGGAGCGTTAGACACAGGCCATGACCTATCATTTAGAACCTTCTTTCTCTTCAGCTCTAGAACCAGCCCTACTAAGCACAAATCATCAACTTGCAGAGCAAGGGGATTCTGAGTCCCTCAGACTAAATTCTAATGGGCTGATTCAACTGGACACTGCAAATTGCTCCAAAATACATATTCCCCCTGACTACTATCAGGAAGCACATTCTCTCTGCAAAACTTATCTTTTAGTTCTTTTAAAGCTCTGAAATGGAAAATTAGGAAATAGGCAGTGATGCCTTTGCTCTTGCTGCTGTAGACATGGAAATGGATTTTCTTGCAGCCTACTCAGCTGGCCCTCTACACTCTACTGCCACAGGCCAAGCTCACAGCTTGCTGCACAATTCTTAAACGCCAAGAACATCAAATGTTCTTTCCTTACTCACCCTGGGATCAGCACCTCTGAATACCCGGCTCAGGTGACCTGCAGTGGGCAAGGGAAAATGAAGCAGATGCTTTGAGAAAACTGGAGACAACCAGAGCATTTTTAGAAGACCTTCCAAGGCCTCCCAGTCTACATTTTCAAAGTTGTCCTGCTTGACCCAGCAAGGGAGGAATTGGCAAACTCTGCTGCCACAGACTCTCCAACAGAGGGAACGCAACCCCTGCAGGCTCCCTTGCAAATGCTGCCCGCACGGCCGTGGCTACACACACCCCCTTTTGAGCTGAACATGTTGACAGGAGCTTTACCCAAGCGGCATCTGGATGGCCTTTCTGTTTCCAAATGAACTCAGTCACTAAGAAAGAGCAGGAAGACACAAAAACCAGGTTAGGTGACACTCAGGGAAAACCTCTACTTACCTGCCAGGTTAGTTAGGAAATAGCAGGAATAGGCAACTCCATAAACAGTGAAAACTGCAGCGGCGAGTTGCCCAATCATTGTGGCAACTGCTGTGCAAGTTTGCAGACTGCGCTCTAACGCTAGCTAAAAGAAGTCTCCTGTCAGTCAGCAGCTGCCCCCTGACAAAAGCCTCAAGCACAGGACCAAGTTCCTGCACTGAGCAAGGCCAAGAGCTGCTCTGACACCCCTGAGGCCTTCCGTGCACCAAGGCAACCTTGTGATGTCACCATGACCACGTGGCAACCGTGCCCTGACATCACAAAGCAAACGCTCTGCCTTGATCTGGATGGATGGAGGAGGGCACGTGGACTCGACTACTGAGGACTCATTGCAGATGCTAGAATTAAGGGCTGTCCTTTGGATCATTATGAATTGGCCTGATCAGGGTGTAAATATTGTCACAGACTCATGATACGTAGTAGGGGTGGTGCTGCGGATTGAGGATGCATTGATAAAGGATATAAAGAATGACAGGTTATGGGAACTTTTGAGGCAGCTGAGGCAAGCTGTTCGGCTGCGCTCAGCTCCTTTTGCGATTTTGCATATTCGAAGCCACAAATGGTCAGAAGGTTTGGGTCAGGGTAATGCCATAGCTGATCAGTTGGTTTCTGTTGCAGTACCACAAGACGGATTTCAGCAGGCACGTATTGCTCATGAGACTTTTCACCAGAATGCGCGAGGCCTAAAGAAACAGTTTCGCATATCTCTGAATGATGCCCGTGGTATTGTCAGATCCTGTCCTCTCTGTAGTCAGCATGGGCCTGGACTAGGGATGGGAGTAAACCCACAGGGCCTTGGAGCCAATCAGATCTGGCAAATGGATGTAACTCACGTATCCTCCTTTGGTAGATTGAAATATGTGCATGTTACAATTGATCCTTTCAGTAAATTTATTTGGGCTTCAGCGCAGCCGGGAGAGAAAGCTCTCCACGTGGTACGACACCTAACTACTTGCTTTGCGGTGATGGGGGTGCCAGAACAGATTAAGACAGACAATGGCCCTGCATATGTGAGCAGCAGGATCCAAAGGTTCTTACAGAAGTGGGGTGTGACACACATCACAGGTATCCCACATTCACCAACAGGTCAGGCGATTGTGGAGCGAGCCCACCAAACACTCAAGGATTATCTGTTAAAATAGAAGGAGGAGGTGGATGTGCAGACCATGCTATCAAAAACACTATTTGTATTAAACTATCTGTGTGTAATGGGGGACCACTCGGAGCCCCCTGCGGTCATCCACTCAGGGGGAGTAAAGGAGGAAGCAACTAAGCCATTGTTTAAAGTCATGTACCGAGATCCCAAAACTGGAGTATGGGAAGGTCCCGCAGAGGTTCAGTACATGGGTAGAGGTTATGTTTGTGTTCTTACCCCCACAGGGCCCCAATGGATACCTAGTAAATGGATCCGTCCTGCTAATGACCCTGCAAGAGTGACATCGATACTGGACAGCCAGGGTTAGAGGCGGTACACTTAATTGAAGACTTAAGGGCAAGAGAAAACCTACAACTGCTCTGGCAGTTTGAGAAGGCAGTACAGAGATATCACTCCATGTCAATTCATACCCAAATAGCTAAGTTGCAAGAACTCACTAGTGATTTGCAGCAAGACACAGGCTTGGCTTTAACAGATTGGCTAAGATCTTTCGGGCGAGGGCCTTGGATAACCTCCCTACTGCAACATGTAATCAATATTGTGATTGTTATTTTACTGCTTGTCCTTTTTGTATCTTGCTTTTTTCGCTGCTGGCAACAGATGATGTATCGCGTAGCAGAAACAGTAACTACTCGACACGCTGCGTTTGTGGCACAAAATAAAAAAGAGGGAATTGTTGAAGAACGGTTAGCAGAGCAAGGCCACGGATCATTAGAGGCCTTATGGCCTGATACCAAGTGCTGGCAGCCTACGCGCTGCTAAGATAAGCTGTCCTTGGGACAGCAGTAAGCACGGATACAGGCCAAAGATAAAAGAACTTGTGGTTAATAGAGCATAGCAGTAAGCACGTATACAAAGTTTTCAGCATGCCAAGAGGAGGAACATTCTCACGCTTGATACAGCCAATCAAGTATAGATGAGTAGTGTATGCTAACCAACTATAATTTGACAAGTATGCTAAACACTTCGGGCAAAAGTATAAGAACGGATGTTATGAGCAATAAAGTTGAACAATGCTTTAGCAATCATATTGATTGATTGCATTCTTCCCTCGCCGAAATCCTCCGCAGTGCAGCACATCCTGCGTAGGAGATGGTCCTGGTGTCCCAGAGGGAATTGTGCGTGGCTTTGCGGACAGTGGTGCAGATGGAGCCCAGGTCGCTGAGGGCCAGGTTGAGCAGGAGGAAGAACATGGGGCTGTGCAGGTGGTGGCCGCAGGCTACGGCGCTGGTGACCAGGCCGTGGCCCAGGAGGGCAGCCAGGGAGATGCCCAGGAAGAGGCAGAAGTGCAGGAGCTGCAGCTGCCGCGTGTCTGCCAGCGCCAGCGGGAGGAAGTGGCTGATGGAGCTGCTGTTGGACATTTGCTGTGGCTGCATATGGGCACGTGTTCATGGATAAAGGACAGTGACAAGTCAGGACTGGCTGCTTTGAGCCAAACCCGTGCCATTCCCTGTAGCCTGTCCTGCTGGTGTTGGTGTCTTTGGGGCGGACCCTGACTGCCGACACAACAGCAACACATTCGCTTAAGAGCTGGACTAGGTCAGTGCAAAAGATGGCGGCCAGGGCTGAGGGAGCCACACACAAGATGGCGGCCAGGGCTGGAGAACCACACACAAGATGGCGGCTGGGGCCGGGCTGCCAGGGCGGCTGATCTCACTAGGAGGCGCAGCCTCAGCCCTCTGGCTGCCATCCTGCGTGGGGCAGGCTGAGCCCCCCTGCAGTGTCTGTTGGAATGGACATTAACGGACACCCGGGAAAAGGACACGGTCTGGCACCTTTGCTCTGTGCACACAAACACAGACCAGCCAGTTTGGAACGCCAACTGGCAGTACTTTGATGTCAAGGCAATTCAAATTGGGGAAAATAGAACGAAACTCCAGGCATTGAACGTTTTAAAATAAAAACTTCTTTTTTTTTTTTTTTTTTCTTTTTTTTTTTTTTTTTTTGAAAGAGGGCTAAAAGCACTTCTTGTGCACATGGACTCCAATTAGCATCAAGCAGCATCACAAGTGGTTTCATCCAGGCAGGAGTCACAGTGAGTGTGAGGTGATGAAAACGAAGATGGGATCTGCTTGAGGCGGATGGTGCAGCGGCTGCTCACCTGCGACGTGTATCCCTCAGGGTACCCATTTCTTTAGAACACTATGAAGACTAGAGGGAATTGAAAGTCCACTGCAGTTTAGGTTGTTCTTCACGAGATTGTTCAAGTCGAGCACAGCCATTCTGTTCAGCAGACACACGGGCAGGGGCTTCTTGGAGCGCTGCTCTGGCACCCATTCTTTGGAGGAGGGGATTGCAGGAAAGAAGAAAAGAAGCTCATCAACTACTGAAGAGGAAGAGTCACTGACAGGACTCAGTGGGTTAAGAAATGTGAGGGGAAAAAAGGCAGAAAACATGAGGTGACAAGTGTGAGAAATGGGAGTGGAAAAAGGAGGGAAGTGTGAGGGAGGAAAAGGGAAGGAAACCTGAGTGGGAAAGGCTGAGAAAACTGAGGGGAAAATGGTGAAGACGTGAGTGAAAATAGGAGAGGAAGGTGAGAGGAGGAAAAGACAGGACATATGACGGGAAAATTCTAAGAAACATGATCAAGGAAGGCTGAAAAACATAGAGGAAAAAATGGAGGGAAATGTGAGGGGAAAAGAGTGAGAAAATTACTGGCAGAGAAAGAGAAACAGGCAGCAAATGTGAGGGGAACATTGTGAGAATCCTGAGGGGAAAAGAGGGAGAAACCAGAGGGCAGAAAAAGGCAGAAAACATTGGGGGGAAAAAAGCGTGGGAAGTTGGATGGGAAAAGTGACAGAAAACAGGAGTGAAAAAAGGGCACAAAATGCTAGAGGAAAAGTATTAGGAACATGAGGGGGAAAGAATGATAAACATGAGGGGAAAAGTGGGAGAAATGGGAGAGGGAAAGCCTGGGAAACACGAGGGCAAAAGTGAGAAACATGAGGAGACAACTTGGAGAAAAATGACTGAGGAAAGGAGAAAAGCATGAGGGGAGAAAAGGGCAGGATAAGTGAGGGGGAAATTGTGAGAATCGTGAGAGAACAAAAAAGCAGGAAAAAGCGGGAAGCTGGGGAAGTGCGAGAGGCAAAGTGTGAGGAAAGGGAGCTGAAAAGGGTGGGGAAAAGAAGTAAAACTTGGGCGGCAAACATGACAGGAAAACTGTGAGACTCGAGAGGGGGAAGGAGTGGAAATGTGAGAGGGAAAAGAACAGGAAACGTGAAGGGAGAAAAGGAGCGAAGGCAGTATTGGCATGACAGCTGAAATGATTCCTAACACATTCCCCCATGCATTTGCCCATTTATTGCACTAGCCCAGGGCTTCTCTGTATGTCCGTCTCCCCCTGTGCCTTGATTCCTGTTCGGAAGCAGCAGAAGTGCAGGATGTGCCCACCAGCAGGAGCTGCTCCAGGCTGGGAAGGGGCCAGGTGGTGCTGATTTCCAGAGGCTTCTGTGTCCCAGGTGAGGCCAGGGCAGGAGTGGGTTGAAAGGTGCTGCTGCTGCTCCTCTGTGCCAGAGAGCCCTGGCTGGGCAGGGCACGGCGCCCACTGCACTGCGGGCTCTTTCTCCTGCCACAGCTGGGCACACCTGGCAACAAATCATGAGGACTTGTGGGGAAACCAAGGGCTTTGTGGAGGCTGCATTGCTCTGCACACACCCGGGCCACCTGCAGCACAGAGCTTTGGCCCCCAGAAATGTAAACCCGAGGGGAACAGCTGGAAACGGTTTCATTTTCACCTTTCAATAGAAGCGACTAAAATCAAAGTTACCAAGAAGGGCTCCGATCCCTGGTGCCAGCTCGGTGTGAGAAAGGAGGCATGACTTTATTTCAGTGCTGGGTGCGTGGGGAATCACTTTCCTAACACGTGCTCAGCCAGAAATCTCACCTACTCATTTGTAACCATGGAAACAAGACCTACTCATTACTGTGCTGAAACTCACAGGTTAAACATTCCCTCAAATTAGTTGACATATTTAAATCGCTTCTCAGAAGTTACTGACAGGAGAGTAGGGCTCTCTTGAGAGTCTCTGGTGGTCATTTGGGGAACATCCCATTCCTGCAATTCTCCTCTGATGCCCAAGAGCCTCCTACAACCACTCTTTTCCCCTTGAATTCATTCCAGCTACATTCTTAGGAAGACTACTCTATTCTCAAGGCTAAGGTAGCCACTTGCACACATCAATCACTGCTCCGGAGGAATAGAGGGCTCAACACTCTGTTAATGCAAAGGGAATTCACAATTTGTTACAGTTCAACATTTTCTCAAAACCTGCCTTCTCTGGGAATTGCTCACAAGCATGTCCTCAATGCACCTTGAAAATGTTTTTGCTGACTGAAGCCAGAGTGTGTCTTTCCTTCAGCAATTCAGAAGAAAAACACAAACTGCCTGCTGAAACCCTTCTGCTCCCTTCCAAATCAGTTCACTGCTCAAGCACGAGCCACAGGCTCATGCCCGATTCCCTCAGTGAGATAGGAGGTAATTTTTTGCTGCAGCTGCAGGGTTATTGGAAGAAAGAACGAAAGCTGTTGGTTCTTGGGGTTGTTATATAGGGTTTGGATTTGTTCTAGTTGATTTGTTGGGTGCTGCCATGAGCTGGAAGAGGGGCCAGCATGAAGACCAAAACAAAAGGGAAGTAGGAGAAGAGGGGAGGGGACAGAAAAGGAGACGGTGGGGACAGAATACAAGTTTCCTATTTCCCGGCCAAAGGGAAAGGGGACACGGTTCACCCTGGACTGGGAAAGGCAGTAAAAAGCAGCATTTTCTGTGTGTGTGTTGTGTGTGTGTTTGGCTCTTGGGAGAGGGAGATACACACCCAGCTCAGGTGAATCCTTCCTAAGAAACAGTTCTCTTTGGCTTTGATGACTTTGTCGCCCCATTTAATTTCATCTAAGAGTTGGCTCCTTTCTAACACCCCTCTCCCAGCAGCTCAGGGCTGCATTGCACAGTGCTTGCTGTGTGCCAGAGAGCTCAAAGCAGGCTGGCCTGGCGCCCCGGAATATTTCTGCAGAACACTCTGCATTTCACCCCTTTGCTCTGGCTCAGTGCACAACTCCAGCACTGCAGGCGCTTCCTCCCAGAGCCGTGTGAGGCCCCGGCTCCTGCAGATGTGACCTGACAAGCTGTCCCTGCCTGCCGCTGGCCTCGGTTCCCCCGGCAGAAGCGCCGTGCCTGAAGGAGGCTGCCCTGTGCCGGAGCCTGCGGAGCAGCCCGGCTCCCTCCCCTGTGCCCAGAGCGCTGCACACACTGCTCGCCTTGGCCAGGAGTTAGAGGGCAGCCGGCACAAGGGTGGCAATCCTCAGCCAGGCCTGCAGCCCTCGGCTGTGGTTTGCCTTTCTCTGCTCCTGTGCACGCTCCAGACGGCCGATGCCACCGGTCTGTGCTGTGCCCAGCACGGCCACGCTTCCCCTCGGGAGCAGCCGGCTGCCAGCTGGGCTCTGAGAGCGCAGGATTCGCCCGGGGCCCCCAAGAGGCACCCAGGGCCGGGCTGCTGCCTCTTGCAGCTCCAAGGGCCTCCTTGCAGCTGCCTCTGCCCCGGCTCAGGCTGCTCCGGGCTCTGCCAGGGCTCTGCTGGGGCTCCAGCCTGGGCAAGGCGGGGCCTGGGCTCACCCTGCAGCCGCTGACAGCTCTGCACCAGCTCTGCACCTTTCCCAGCAGCCTCCCTGATCTTTCTGCTGTCTCACTTGGGCAAAACTCTCCCCCAGACAAAGAGATTGCACTTAGGGATACAAATGCAAGTGGCAGCAACCCAAATGCTCTCGAGTCAGAGCTCAAGGCCTGCATCTGCACAGGGTATTTGGGCTGCCCCACTCGTCCTTTGGTTCTGCCTGCAAATGCCACTGCCCTTTCTGCCTCAAACACAAGTGCCACAGCTGGGTAAAACCCAGCCCCTGGGCCATATTCCAAAGGCACTGCGGTCCGGAGAGCATGACGAAAGAAGAGCCTACTCCCCCTTCAAACCGTACCAAAGAAGGCATCAATGTCACTTTCCACCTCTAAGCAAAAATGGACAGTTCAGAAGGAAATGTTGAGCATTCTCACAGGCTCAGAAGGAGGACAATCTTCAAAATGACTTGAGGTTTCAGAAACTTTATTTACAATCCTAGGCCAAAATACTACCCTACAATCCTAGGCTAAAATCCTACTCTACAATCCTAGCTACAATCCTACTCTACAATCCACTACGATGCTGGTGATGGAAGAAAAAGTTTTTAAGTGACTGGTCCATTCCTGTCAACTCCTTCCACTTCTTAAAGGAAAGGATGAGTGGCACCAGGCTGGATGTAGGCTTGGCCGATGTTACAAATGGATGCTGCACAAAGGAAAACAAAAAAGCCAAGAATGAACCATTACTTTCCAAGCTAAGAGCCCCAAAGGCAGGGTAATCTTTTTTTCAATGAAAAGGGGATTGAGTCAGAGTAGGTCTAAGGAGCAACAGTGGGACAACAGTGGCACAGCTTACTGCAAGAGCTGCTAAATGCCCCAGGCCTGGAAATATTTCAGGTCTGAGCATCCTGATCTCTTGAAAGACGCCCCTGCTCATTGCAGAGCACTTGGACCAGATGACCCTTACAGGTCCCTGCCAGCCCAGCCCAGTCTAGGATTCCTGGCTGTTCTCATTTGAACAGCACCAAGAGTGGAGGTGAGGAGGACGAGGCTCATCTGATGCCTGGCACTTCAGTGCAGGAGGAGCCCGTCCCTGGGACACTGTTTCCCCTGCAGCCCCTTGGCATTTTACCTGCAGCAGCTCCTTGGCAGACCAGCGCCGCTCCTCGTCTCTCTGCAGGCAGCAGCTCAGGAAGTCACGCAGCAAAGGGGAGAGAAGCTTGGGCTGCTGCAGCTTTGGGATCCCTTTGGTGGCTATCAGGAATCGAGCCTGGAGAAAAAGGAAAGACGAGTCTCTCAGCTGCTTCTTTCACATCTGGAACTGCTCTCCCAGATCCCATTGTTTCAGCTGCACTCTGCAGTGGCAGTTTCTGCCGTGGCACAGAGGCAGAGATGACTTTCCTGGACCAACAAAAAACCCAAAGCCTGATGCAGTCACAGCTTTTCCAGCATCCAGCAGATCTTGCCCTGGCAGCTGATTTCATTGACTGACCTCCTTAGTGGAAACTACATCAGCAAAAGCACCTTTGCTTCTCTGAGGATTCACCTGACCAGCTTGACAGGCTAGTTGGAAGAGGGACTTTGCTCTACTAACTCACTCTAGTATTTCCAAGGAGTATGACATGAAAAGCATCTCTGCAGCACTTGTTGGTCCCTTAAGCACAGCTGCTATAAAAGTCATCAAGCTTTTTCCTTGGTTCTTGAAAACAATGGTAATTAAAAGTAAAGAAAGGAAATCCCTCAGTTAAGGCAAGTTTCCCTGTGAGAAGAATGGGGGTACACTTCTCTCCAAACCACTGCTTTAGAAACTTTGTTGGGTTTGGGTTACTTTCCTTCATTTCAGGAAAGATAACAGCAGCTCTAAGATGCTTGTTTCCTGTTAGTAGGGCCATCTACACGGCCAAAAGAGCTGGAAGGACTTCTAAGCCAAAGCCCAGTGTTGCCTGAGAAGGGAGATTGTCTGCCTGGGCTAAGGCTTGAGTTCCCCCATGGATGCAACCAAAACCCCAGCAGATGCTGATGTGCTGCAGGGACATTTTCAGAAAGGGACCGTGGTGGAAGTAGTTCCAGCAGATGGCAATGGCATTTTGTCCAATGGCACACAGAACGTGGGATGGGGGAGAAAGACAGCGGGAACAGAGAGTATTTACACCTTACCGAGAGAGGACCTTTATTCCCGTAAGGAGGTTCTCCTTCCACCATTTCAATGACCACAATTCCAAAAGACCAGATGTCTGCTTTGGGGCCATAGGACTCAGCTTTTGCAATTTCAGGCGCCATCCACCAAGCAGTCCCAGTCACCGAGCTCCGTCTACTCTGCTCAGGGGTGAGTTGAGCAGAGAGGCCAAAATCAGCTGGGGAGAGAGCAAAAGAAGGTTTTTATTTGAATCCTGTGCAATTAGGAACGCAAGGAAAAGAATTGCCCAGTTGAAGTTGGAGAATGTGCTGCTGAATCTCCTGGACAACTGTCCCTGCTCTGTTTCCTCAGGACTTTAGCCAAGGAAATATGGCATTGGCTGCTTCAAAAATCCCCACATTTTTTACACGGCCTCCAGCAGTGTCTTTTGTTCCCCTGAAGCTTTAGACTTGTAGCCCCCTCCCTCTGGAAGGGACACACACAGAGCAATGCCACTGTGGACGGCTCGATCCTTGCCATAGGTCTGTGCACGTTGCCACCGCGTGGTCAGCTCACAACAGGCTCCCTGCACTGCCACCAGCACCGTTTTGGGGGGGCTGGCACTCACTCAAAAGCAGCCCCACAGCCCACATATCCCTGGAATGCTGCACCTGACCAAGAAAATACTGACCCAGCTTGACAGAGCCATCCGTTTTGAGGAGGATGTTGAGGCTCTTCACATCTCGGTGTATCACGTGGTTGGAATGGAGAAAATGCAGTCCTTGCAGGCACTGAGAGAGAAACCAGAAACAGGAGGGCAAAAATCAGTGATGTGATTTCATCACACAAGAAAGGAAAGAGCTCTCCAAGATTCCCTCTGCAGGGGAATGGGGAGTAATGGCAGAAGACAGTGCCATTGAGGGCAAGAGCACGCTGCTACAACACAGGCAGGGCAGCACCTTTCTAAAGAAAGGCATATCAGCTTGCCAAAGAGCAACAGCAACCGCTGGTGTAGACTCTGCCCTGCAAACCAGCCAGGATGACTGCTGCTGCACTGGATGTGCTCAGAAGTACAGAGCATTCTGGCTGCACTGCTAACCTTTCCAGCTGAGGACTCAGAGAAATGAGTCTCTCTTCTTTGCTGCTCCTTTCAAACAGTGCCACCCCCACCTTTGCTTTTACAGGCAAGGAATGCAGCGCAGACAGGCCAAAGTTTAGAGAGGCAAGATGGAGAAGAGCAAGTACAAGAGCCAGAGTGAAAGTGCAACAGCAGGAGAGAAGAGGACAAGAACAGAGTCCAGTGAGTGCAGGGGCACTGGCAGGCAGTTCACTTGAGATGCTCTTGCTTGCCCAGAGCATATCAGCCACACAGAAACAAAGCCTGGCTCACGGAATCGCTCCTGTCCTGAGCCCCTTTCCCAGACAATCCTGCCCAAGCCCTGGGACGCACAGATGGGATCCCTCACCTCTCGACTGATGGTTGCAACGTGGTGTTCACATATGCGAACCTCAGCGATGACATCATCCAGAGAGCCTCCATCCATGTACTCCATCACCAGCCAGAGTTCGTCGAGCACAAGGTAGCTGAAAGAAGGGAACAAGGCCATGCAGATGAACATGCATACATTGGTTTCTTTGCTCGATTCTTGTTTCCGGGTCCCTTTGTGACAAGGACAGAATTCAAGGAATAGACATGCCCTCCAGGCTGTGCATTGTTTGCAGTCTGTGCAGTCTCAAGGAGAACAGCACATCTGTGAGAAAGGAGATATTTTAGATGGCCAGCAAGCCAAAAGTACAGTTTAGTATCAGCCAAGATGAAAAACCTGTCCCGCATGGTATTTCTGGAAAGGAGCACCTAGTGTTCCTGGCATGGCCAGCCCTGGAAAAGAGGGGCAACAATCCAAGGGAAATCCTCTCTAGCATGCTTCATCAGCATTGAAGAAACTTGAAAAAATCAATCCTGAGACAACATGGAGGCAGTGAGCTTACAAGGTATTGACTTAGTATGGGAGGGTTGATTCAGGTTTTTGGCCAGTGTTCCAACTCAGTGTTTGAAAGCCAGGGAAGACACATGCAGGCAAAATACACTCTCTTCCCATCCATTGGAGATGAGTAGAGAAATAATAATTAACTGATTATTAACAGCTCTATTTTCTGCCAGTGTCCAAAGTGGGGTTTTAACCTCGCATGCTTTTACTATGGAAACAAACCTTCATGGGAAGAGACCATGACCACTCACCTGTCTAAATAATCCACAACGTGGGGACTCTTATTCTTCTTCATGACCATGATTTCATTAAGCGCTTGTTGATTCCTATTCGGTCCTTGAAGATTGATTTTCTTGATGGCCACCTAGAATGACACAGAAAATCAGTAACTTTAGAAGCTGGTGGAATGAGACCACAACACACATGGAGCGAGTGATTTTGCAATGACACAGGTGAGCTCTGCCAAAGTGCCTTGTGATTAGACAAAGGAGTAATTAGGAACTGACATTCCTACAGCTCATTTCTCTGCTCCTTTGGGGGCCAGTTCCAGGACACGTGGCCACTGACCACATTTTGCCTTGTCCACTTGTTAAAAATGGTGTGTCAACTCTCACCCCCCAAAGCTCTGAGCACACTCTCTGTTTCTCTGTCCGTACTTCAGAGGAAGAAATGCATGCCTTGGTACTCTGTGGATACATCTCGGGACCTAGGCAGGGCTTGGGGCTTTTAGGGATGCCTTGCAGATCTCTCCCCTACATGCAGTTCCCAAGTGCAGCACTGCAGGTGGCTAAGGAACTGCCAGGAACATTCCGATGAATTTGCTGGCAGGCAGAAATGAGAATTCAGGACTCTGAAGCTGTAGCCCCAGAGAGCAGTGAGAAGCCCCTTTGTTGGAGCAATTGAGAGCCAGGGAGAGCGTCCTTCTCTGAAAGGAACCGCTGCCCCCCTTGCCTTCCTTCTGGCAGCTGAGCAGGACAAAGACTGTCCCAAATGCAGCTGGCAGGCTGGCACCAGTCTGTGCTTCTTGTGCCTTTGCAGCACAGCTCTAGCCACAGCTGCAGCCACAGCTGACACGAGAGAGGAAAGCCCTGGAGAGCAGCAGAATCTGCAGGGGCTCTTGACATTTACCTGTCCTCCTGTGGCAGTGTCGATGGCTCTGCAAACCTCTCCAAAAGCCCTAGAAACAAAACAGCAGCAAAGCAAGGAGAAGCCATTTAGACCTTGGAGTGAAAGCCAGCCCAGACAGGAGATGTCTGCTGGAAATGCCTCCAACCTGCAGCATGCAGGAGGGCTCTGCCAGAAGGCAGATGATGCATTTTCCTCTCCAGTGCATGGGCACTGGGCCTGTTTCTGAAGCACTGGGCTTTAGTGCCTCAGCTCAAAAGGCCAGGTGATTCTTTCGTCTTGGATTTCAGTTTCTAAACTGGGCAGTTTTTATCCTGATCACACTATTTCCTTCAGCAAACTCTTGGGAAGAAATGTTCCTTCAAACAGTTATCTGCCTGCTACGAAAAGGGGTGGTTGCTGTTTCTGGCAATGAAATCCAAGTGTCTGACAATTCCTTCTGACCACACTTCCAAATTCTGGCTGGTACTGAGAGATGGGGCAGACTAACCCCAGTGTCTGAATATGTTTGCAGCTTGCCTGACTTCACCCTTGACAGATATTCCAGCAGCAGATCGTTGCCCCATGATTGTGTACAAGTAACTGTGGTTGGACTCACCCTCTGCCAACAATTTCCTCTTCAATGTATTTCCTTCGGGGATTTTCCATGCTCGCCATTTGCCCTGAGGGAAACAAAATGCAAGATGCTCACTTGAAAGCAGAGATCCCACTATCCAGGAGATACAAAAGCCAGCCCTGCTGGGGCTGTACAGTCTGGCCTTCTGAGTCCTTTGTGGCCAGCTGCGTAACAACAAAAACTGCAAGAATTGCAACAAGACAGGCAGCTCTGCAGTACAAGCAGGCCAGCACTGATTTCTACAGTCCTTTGAAGAGATCTCTTGACAGCAAACAAAGCACAGGGAGATGCATTCCCAGGAGAGGAGGGCATCTTCCCCACCTTGCAGCAGTTTCCCAAAGGAATGCCTTTCCCTTTGTAAACCCAAGCAGCTCATGCTCTAACCAATCCCAAGGGGCCTTCAGCAGCAGGACCCTCACCCTTGATGAGCAGGCTGAGCTGGAAGACGCCCTTGCCCGTGGCCCACGTGAAGAACCACACTGCTTCTCCTCCCCCTGACAGCAGGGATCAGTCCCTGCCATTGCACTCGCCCTCTCAGCCCCGCACACGTGCCCACCTTCCCGCAGCGGGCTAGGGCAGTAGGGACAGCAGTGCTCCTCAGGTGCCGGCGGGACACGGACAGCTGCCCAGAGGAGATGCTGACCCTCTGTGAGCCCAGCCCAGGCCGTGCAGGAGCCGGCCCAGAGCAGGGGCTGCTGCCTCGGGGCAGCTCCGCGCTGCAGCGGCCGGCCGGCAGCGGGACTCTCCCAGCTAAGGAAGGCTCCAGCCTCGGCGCTCACACCAGCCCTCAGGGCCAGGGCAGCCACCGCCACAAAGCTGCCAAAGCCCAGGCACCAGCACTGACAAGCAATGGCAAGAAGGCACGGCCACACCCAGCCCCTTCCAAGCTGCTGCCCCCACTGAGGACACGGCAGGATTGGCTTGGAGAGCAGACACACCCAGGTGCACGTCAGTGCCCTTTTGTGCCAACAGGTGACGGGAGACAGACAGTCAGCTGGGCTCTCTTCTCAGCCCCACCAGGTCTCATCTGAGGGCACAGGACCGGCAGCTGCTCTGGGCAAGAAGCAGCTTCAATGACTTGTGCTGTAGAATCACAAAGGGCTTGATGTGTTTTCCTAGAGACTGATCTGAGCAGGGCTTGGGCCAGTGGGTAGCATTCTAACAGTCATGGGAATGACTGGGAATCAGGTAGGAAAAAGTGCCATGGATCTGAGGAATATACAGCAGAGGGGCTGGAGGCTCACTCCTGAGAAATGCCTACAGTGCACTTTTATCTGATCATGCCCCAGGCCTATGTCTCTTGGATGTATCTTTCTAGGAACAAAACTAGGTTATTAAATACAGATTGTAATAAAAAGATCTGTTTTTTTTCATTGGGGGCCCAAAAGCACCAGCTCTTGCTGTCTGTTTCTGCTGTCACCTGATGTTCTTTCCAAAGAGTCCTCACTGACAAATATATAATCTTCTCATTAAAAAAACTGCAGATGTAGTAGTGGTAAATAAGAACAGTCATCAAAATGACACCACTAAGACACATGGGGCAGAAGAGCTCCTTCAAGATGGAGAAAAAACCTCTACCCCAAAAAAATCCGGAAAAAACCCCAAACTAAAACCACAACCAAAAGACAAAATGCCAAAAGCAATCAATTTCCGTGAAGGTTTTTTTTGCTCGGATGGCGGATGAGAAGTCAGGAGTCTAAGGAGAATTTAGGAAGCTGACTATTCTGTCCAGTTTGGCCACTAGCACACAGGACTTGCCCAGATCATTTGCTAGCTCACAGCCTTCTGCTGATGCAAGGACAACCCCTGCTTCTGCCTTTAGCAGCTGGGGAAGCTCAGGCAAACCCCAGGCACGTCCAAGCTGCCCTCAGAGGCAGCGGGAACACCCAGAGCACTCTCTTGCTGCCTTGGAGCACAGCCTCTCCTGTGGGGAGCCCTAAATGCTCCTGGGACACCAAAGTGAGGAGAATCATTGGGTCCAGCTGTGCTGACACGTGCACACAATACACTGTCCCTCAGAGAAGAAAGACACAAGACATACTCAGGAGCTCCAGGGACTCATCCTCATCATCCTCCATCTCCTGTTGCTGAGCAGAAGCCCTGTCAGTGCTGGAGATGAACGAACTGCCCGGCTTCCACTGCACAACTTGGCCAGCACTAGTGCCTTCAGGAGACACTGCTGCTGCTGCAGGTTCAACAGAAGAGCCTGTGGAGATCTGAGACAACAAAGGAGTTTGTGTCAGAAAGAAAAGTGGCTGGCAGAGATTAGCCCCAGATCCCATTTCAAGTGCAAGCCCTTAGCAAGATGCTGTCAGCCACATGCAGGGCTCTGCCATGGGTTTGTTCTGATGTCCACTCCTCAAACTGGATGGCTCAAAGCCAAAGGCTGGTTTGACTGGAGTGCAAGGCCAGATTCACTGTCCATTTTCTCCAAAATGCATTTGCGTGGGTTTTCTGAAGGGTGACTGCCAAAATGACCATTCCACTTTCTCCCAAGGATGCTTTTCCCCCTCCAAGGGCTGCAGACACACTTGCAGCTCTTTGTTCAAATGTTCTACCTTCTCCCATGAAGTCCTCTTTTCCTCCGGCATCTTCTGAACGTGTCCAACCGGCAGCGCTGCTGCTTGGGACAGTTTCTGTGCCTCACAGGAATCTTGGGGCTCCTTGCTGCCAGTCACTTGATGGAAATCTTTGCAGGCTGCCAGGCGAGATGTCAACACTTCCACCTTAAGTCAAAGAGAACAAAGCAGTCAGAGAGTCCAGCTTGTCCCTGTCAGCCAAGAGTCATCGACTGTGAGGAAAGGGAGAGGACCAGATTCACAAGGGATACAGACAGCTTCTTTCCAGATCCATCTGGGTCACCGTGTTCCCCTGCAAGAACACCTCAAGAAACAAGGAGAGCAGGAAGAGGCCAGCAGGAATGCATTCAGATGACTGCTGGCCAAAAGGCCAAAGCACTAGTGCCACTGTGCAGGGCAGCAGCTGAGATTCAGCAGAGCAGGGAGTGTCCTTCAGAGTGCCTGTGGCACACACTGGAGCAGGATGGCACTCAGAGGCATCACCCCACCCCCCTGCTGCTCTGCAGGGGAAAGGCAAGAAGGGCAGAAAGCACCAGGTTGGTGACTGCAGTGGCTATTGCTCATTCACTCACTTGTTTCTGTAGAGCCTCTCGCTTCTCAAGGAGGAGACAAATTTTCGCTCGGTCTTCTGTTTGAATCTCCATTTCTTCCTCCAGCCTCTTCTCCCATGCCTTGATCCTAGCCCGAGTTTTCTGCAGCTCTGCCTCCAACTTGTCTCCAAAGTTCCGTAAAGAAGAGGAGACAGAACCTTCCATCAGGGGAGTGGCTACTACTCCTCCGCTTACATAGTTTTGTTGATTGCCCCTCTCCTGATGGAGTTTCCATTGATCCTCAGTTCTTCTGATGTCTTCCCTGCTCTTCCTCCTTGCTGCCATGGTGTCACTCGGAGGTTTGGGCGGCTCTGCTTGTGCCTCTGCCTCCACGTTCTGTACACACAAATGCAGAGCAAGTGACTGGGAGATGCCATCAGGCTCAGCTTTTTCCTTTTTCAGCGTACAAATCATATTCATTCAGCCACTTCTTTCTGCTTCCCTGCCCACCTCTGCTTCCACTGTAACCCTCCTGTCCCAGTGCTGATCTCTGCAGATGACAAGGCTCTGTGCTTTCAGTGCCTGGGGGACTCCTGGCCTCCTCAGTCCCAAGAGCTCCATTGAATTCCCCTCTCCCTGCCCTTCACTCTGTCCCACTGTGACACTAGCAGTACAATCAGCCTCCATCTGGGTCTGAAGCTCCAACAGCCTCTTCGGAAGCTGACAGGGAACGTGTCTTTTGCCACACAAGAGAAGAGTGGCCCCCCAAAGATTCATGGACAACACATCATCTCTTAGCAGCTCTTTAAAAGCCAAAAGACAGGTGGACTCCGAGTGCCTGTCAGCTCTGCTACTGCCTGCTCTGCCTGAAGAGGCAAAAGAACAACCTGGCAACAAAGGCACCAAAATCCCTGTCTTCAAACAGCAACTCCACATCCCCAGTGTGTCTCTGAAATGCTCCCGGGTAAGCACAGCCAAGAAGCTCACGGGGACAAACCACCCCAAAGAGCTTGTGTTCTCAGATCAAGACTTTTGGTGCCTGTGGGTACTTGGCACGTCTGTGGAGGGGGACAGGTGTCCCCAGACCACAGCGTCCCCTACGTATCCACCAAGGCTGAGCACAGTGCCTTTGACATGCTCCCTCCTCTGCAGACAGGGAACCTTCCTGCTCCAGGCTGGCCCCTATCAGAATCCCAGCAAGCTGGGGCCTAAACACGGCAGCTCAAAGCCCATTTTCCAGCTGTCACTGGCTGAGGGGAATGGCTAGGTCTGGCAGGACTGCAGCACTCAGCATCCTCAGCCACCAACAGCAAGAGCTGGCTGCTCAGAAACTTGCAGCTCTGCCTCGCACTAAAGACAGCACCCTCCAGAAGTGGCACTTACTGTCTGGGAAAGTTCCGGCTGTGGTGTGACCACTGCTGGAGCCTTGGGGTCATTTGGCTCCTCTTCGGCTTCTTGTCCAGGAGCAGAGGAAGCCAGAGGAGAGTCTGCTCTTGGTTCTGGGATCTGTGGACAGACAGGAGCGTGAGACACCGGCCATGACCTATCATTTAGAACCTTCCTTCTCTTCAGCTCTAGAACCAGCTCTACTAAGCACAAATCATCAACTTGGAGAGCAAGGGGATTCTAAGTCACTCTGACTAAATTCTAATGAGCTGATTCAACTGGACACTGCAAATGGCTCCAAATTACATATTCCCCCCTGACTACTATCAGGAAGCACATTCTCTCTGCAAAACTTCTCTTTTAGTTCTTTTAAAGCTCTGGAATGGAAAATTAGGAAATAGGCAGTGATGCCTTTGCTCTTGCTGCAGCAGACATGGAAATGGATTTCCTTGCAGCCTACTCAGCTGGCCCTCTACACTCTACTGCCACAGGCCAAGCTCACAGCTTGCTGCACAATTTTAAACACCAGGAACATCAAATGTTCTTTCCTTACTCACCTCGGGATCAGCACCTCTGAATACCCGGCTCAGGTGACCTGCAGTAGGCAAGGGAAAATGAAGCAGATGCTTTGAGAAAACTGGAGACAACCACAGCATTTTCAGAAGACCTTCCAAGAAGGCCTCCCAGTCTACATTTTCAAAGTTGTCCTGCTTGACCCAGCAATGGAGGAATTGGCAAACTCTGCTGCCACAGACTCTCCCACGGAGGGAACGCAACCCCTGCAGGTTCCCTTGCAAATGCTGCCCACACGGCCGTGGCTACACACGCCCCCTTTTGAGCTGAACGTGTTGACAGGAGCTTTACCCAAGCGGCATCCCAATGGCCTTTCTGTTTCCAAATCAACTCAGTCACTAAGAAAGAGCAGGAAGACCAAAAACCAGGTTAGGTGACACTCAGGGAAAACCTCTACTTACCTGCCAGGTGAGTCAGGAAATAGCAGGAATAAGTAACTCCATAAACAGTGAAAACTGCAGCGGCGAGTTGCCCAATCATTGTGGCAACTGCTGTGCAAGTTTGCAGAGTGCGCTCTAACGCTAGCTAAAAGGAGTCTCCTGTCAGTCAGCAGCTGCCCACTGACAAAAGCCTCAAGCACAGGACCAAGTTCCTGCACCGAGCAAGCCCAAGAGCTGCTCTGACACCCCTGAGGCCTTCCGTGCACCAAGGCAACCTTGCGATGTCACCATGACCACGTGGCAACCGTGCCCTGACATCACAAAGCAAAGCCCTGTGACGGTCTGTGAATTGATAGAGATGGATAGAGTGATGTTTGTGTTGGTCTAGGCTGCATTTTTACCTTTTCCCCCCTCAGCTGCCTGTTTCAGCTCTTGTTTCTCCCCCTGTGCCCCCTGTGTCCCCTGTTGCTGTGCTGGGTCCGAGCTGGCGGCCAGGCCGGGCGGAGCAGCAGTTCCAGCCTCGGCTGTCCCTGGAGCGCTGGGAGCTGCCGGTGGCCCCAGGCACTGTCCCCTGAGCCAGTGCCATCTGCTGTCCTTGTCCAGGGGTGCTGCTCTGCAGGGGAGGAAGCAAGAACAGAGTGAAAGGCTTTGAAGATGGGGCGGCGGGAATCCCTCTGCTTAGATTTCTGTTTAAAGATAAATGGACTGTAGCATAGAGAGGAATAATTTCATGGATATTTATATATGCAAGTTACTATTTGTATAGGAATATTTCTGTATGTATCTTGGTATATTTATAAATGTATGCTACATATATATGTGTCTGTATATATGCATACATCTTTGTAATAACATATGTATATATGGATGTAAGTATATGTATATGTAAGTATGCTGTTCTATGTGTTTTAATTCTATTTCCTATGAATACAGTTGTGTAGGTATTTCTATTCATGCAGTTGGAGTTATATGGCTCTTTAAATAGGTATATTGGTATTCCTAGAAGTAAATATATCTAGTTTTCTATTTCCATATGTGTATTGACTTCTGTATTTTGAGGTGGGTGTATCTGGGTGTATCTTTCTATTTAAACGTGTATGGAGATGTATAGTTGTGTCATTGTATCGATTGAGATCTTTGTAGACGATGGTTTAGATAGAAATACTGATATTTTTGTATTCCTAGATGGGCTTTAGGCTTGCAGTAATACGTAATAAATTAAGTTGCTAAACACCTAATTGATCTTTGTGTCTAGTGACTTGTTGTCGATGTTGGCAATAAATTAAGTTTTCTTAACTGAAGTGGATATTTCTATATTTTTACATAGCATTGTAAAAATCTAATAAATTCCTTTTTTTAAGACTCAAATTGACATCGGCATAGTTCTGTATTGTCAGCGCAGGTGTAGCAATTTGTAATAAATGACATTTTTCATGTGAAATCAATTCTTGTGTATTTGTCGATCAGCAGCGCAGCTGTAGGAATCTGCAAGAAATTACAATTGTCAACTGCGATGGGTGTTTTGTGATTTGTGCTGTCCAGAGCAATGAGCAGTTTTATATACTGGAGGATTTTGGCCATGGAAATCTCCATCCATGCCCAGCACATGCCCCACTTGCACTCAGGCTGGGCAAGGCAGGTGCAGATTTGGGATGGCAGCAGAGCCACACCTTGGCTGAGAACTCGCTACAAAGGCTGCTGAGAAAACTCCGGGATTCCATGGAGCATCCAGCTCCAACCAGAGGAACCCAGGGAGGACAAATCCACCCGCCATGCCACGGGCAGCTCTTCAGGAAGTGCTCCAAGTGTCCCTCTGAAGGTCATCCTGGAGCCCAGGAGCCAACAGGGATCCTGAGCCAGCTCCGCTGCCTTTGGCAGCACTTTGCAAACGAGCTGCAGCAAGGGGGAGGCCGCAGGGCTGTGAGTGCTGCAGGCTGGGGATGAAGGAAGGGCCATGGACACCTGTGCTGACATGCTCCAGAATCCACAAGGATTCTGGGGGAGAAATGGCAAGCAACAAGTTCCCACAGCCACGACAGTGATGGAAGCCCTCGGTGTGAAGTTCCCTGGAGGAACTCCCAGGGGAGTTGCTGCTATAAGAACTAGTACCAGAAGGCACAAATGTAGTAACACTAGGAGATGGCCTCTAGGACCCACAGGCAATAGCTTAGGGAAAGATCAACTCTATATTTGATATATTCTATTGATTATGGCATATCAAAATATAGAATATGCAGCATTATATTTGATAAATTGCATCTATGATACATATAAATATGTACCGTTGAGTGCAGTTTCATAAATATTTTCATTTCATATAGATCTGATATATTCTTCCCACTTGGGGGAGTGAAGATGTACTGCTGTTGAGAACCTTCTGCCCACACAGCAGCCAGCCCACAGGGCTGTGCGTGCACACCCACCCACCGTCCTTGTTCTTCTCGGCATCTTGGGGCTGCTGTTGGCACAGAACTGGGATGAATTGAACTCGACACACCTGTCCATGTCCAGCCTGTCATCAACGCTGATGTGGCAGGGCACAACACAGAGCTCTCAAATCACTCACATTATCATACATGCTTTCATTCCTGCTGGGGAATGGGGAACTTAGAAACACCAAAGACACAGAAAAGAGGTGGAAAAAGTTGGGATCTTTGGTACACTGCTAGTACCCTCATGTAGGAACATTTGTTGGGTTTTTCAAGGTGATAACTTTCCAAAAACTAGCAAAGCTGCTCAGCATCGGTCACCCAGTTGTGAATGGTTTTCTTGGCTTGGCAAAACTGCAGTGTTAACTGCGGACTCCGTCCTTGGTTCAAACCACCTGCCCTGACCTGCAGACAAAAGCACCAGCACCAGCAGAAGCTACATCAGCCACTTTTCTCCAAAAGCTCTCTTCAATATGCCAGAGGAAAGGAAAACATGTCAGACAGTGTGGACTAATGACAAGACTCTGAGCAACAGTTAAAAAGCCAAGGGCCGCAGCATTCTGGGACACCCCTCGTGCTCCAAGGCAGCCAGGCCGCCCTGGCTGCCCGGGACCCTGCGCTCCACGGGCTCTGCAGAGCTGCACAGCGGGGAGGCAGCCTCGGGCACCTCAGGCCCTGGGCACCAGTGGCCTTCTTGGTCTGGACGGCTGCCTCTGGGCAAATGCAGCCTGCTGGCCCTCTGCTCTTGGCCCTAGCCCGGCCTTGCAGGGCTAATCCTGCTCCCGCTCTGAAACGTGCTCAAGAGGGACTCATTTGTTTCCAGCTTTCCAGGGCATTGATTTGCACCACAAAATACTGAAGGACTAAGGCCTGAACAACAGGCCCTGAGCTAAATCTGCCCTCTGGATGACCCTTCCAACCAAACTTTCAATGGATCTGCTCCTTAACCAAGTGTTACTATCATTAGGATCTATGCATTCATTCATTGGTGAAACACATCTTTACCTTTCAGCATGAAGAAACCAGACAAGGCCACATCTGGCCTTGGTTCCTCCTTGAGCCCTGGACAGGCTCAGGGAGAAAACCAAGAGGAGAAGAAAATCAGATCTCCTGCCCCAGAAGGTCTGTCAGATTGCTCGTTCACCACTGTCAAAGCTGGGCTACTCTCACAGTGCAGTCAGAAGCCTGGTGGCCAAGAAAGGGGGAGGCAGTGTAGGATTTCCTAGTTCCTCGCAGTGACTTTCCCGAGCTTTGCTGGGACAGCTTTCCCCACCTGATGAGTGGATCTGGATGAAGGATAAAGTAAAAAGGGTGTCTGCTGATGTATCTTTCTTAACCACTAGAGGCAACCTTTTGTACCAGTGATGAGGTGCATTGCTTACCTTCTTCTTTTCTGATTTGTCTTTGCACTTCTGCATGATAGTAAATGACACTGTTGCTTCAGCTGGTGTCTGTGTCTGTGTCTGTGACTCTCCCTGTTGCAGACAGGTAAAAAATGTTATTAAAGAAAGGTCTTATGGAATACGGATGAGGCCATGCTACTTTAGCTAAGCAGCTAGCAATAGCCTGCAAGCTCCCAGTTGAAAACTGTTTAGAGAAAGAGAAGTTTGTTCACACAACAACCTATTCTTAGGGACAAAAACTAGTGCATCTGCATAAATATTAGCTCTGTTCCATCAGAACCCACCAAGGAAAAATGGAAACAACCTGAAACTTAGCATATACACACAAATGACCTTCTGACCAATAAATGAGGCAGTAAGGAAACTACCCGCCAACGGGTGTGGTGCATGAGGCCCCTGAAAACTGGACAAAAGAAGCGATGTGAATAAAGAATTGGCTTTATCTGCATGAAGGATATGGAGTCTCGGCTGATTCATTAAAACATCTCCCCACCACCAAAACAAACACACAGCCAGTTGAGCACAAGACCTGCCTCTCTGCCAGCCCATTTCTTGGAAAACACCCCTGATTGCCATCTCTGCAAGTGCAATCCCCACTTTCCAACTACCTTTTCTGCAGCCAGGCGAGAAAAGTAGTCGCTCTCAGCTCCGGACACCTCCAGACACCAACTGCTTTCAGCAGTCACAAGCCTGAAATATCAACTTCCTTACTGAACCAGCCCACTGGGAGCTCACACAGGGAGGCCTTTTGTCCAAGGATACCCACACCAGAGCTCGAGGCTGGAGCAGTTTGAAATGCAACACCCCCAGAGTTTAAACCTCCCTTTATCAAATGAGAACATACCAACCTGCCCCAAAGGGAAAGGAAAGAGAAGTTCTTCTCCCACAACAGCAAGCTCTGTGCTTCCTTTGGTTCCAGTGGAGAGTGGAGGCCATGGGCTACTCCTCACTTTGGGAAGGAACCTTGGGAAATGGCCTGACCTGGGAGACCAGCAGAGGGAAGTTCCCCAAAAGGTATGGAAAAGGATCTCTGCAGGGAAAAAGAAAAAAAAAAAAAAAAAAGGTTAATTGAAACTTTTCAAAAAGTTCTCAGACAGAAATTTCTGCCCCAACGTGACAACCCCAAAGTCTCTGTGGTCTTTCAGGACACATCATTTTTGTCAGTCCCCCCAAGCACAATCAGCTCCCCAACAAGACTTCAAGACTAAAGGACAAACCTTGGCCCCTCACCTCTCCACACCAGCTCTAGGGAGTCTCTGTCCATTGCAAGATCTCCTTGGTCAGTCTGCATTGGCAAGAGCTGGCTGCAGGAGGCATTTGCATTGGAAATCTCCCCAGATGGGGGGAAAAACAGAAGAAGCGATTCCTGAGGAAAGAAAATGGCAACGTCATTTGGGAAGACACCGGCGTGAGCTCCCTACAAGTGAAGGCCTTTCATCCCTTGCATAAAGCAACATCCATCCATGGGGCAGCACTAGCGTTTTGATGACAATGCTGACAAAATCACTGCCCCTTCCTGCTGCTGTTGCTGACAGCGAATCATGAGAAATGTTCCAACTCTGCAAAAAACAGGCAGAGATGGCGAGAAAAAAACAGTTAGTCTGCTGAAAAGGTGGCCAAAAGAATGCTTTCTAATGTCCCCTTTTCATCCTTTCCCCAGCCAAGACAAAGCAATGGCCTTTTCCTCCGTCACCGACGGTGACCCAGGCACAGGATGCAGCATGGGGACAGAGTCCACCACAGCTCCCAGAGCCCACCCTGCCCAGGGGCTTCCCGTGCTGAGCCGAACCGAGCCGAGCCGAGCCGAACCGAGCCGAGCCGAGCCGAGCCGAGCCGAACTGAGCCGAGCCGAGCTGAGCCGAGCCGAGCCGAGCCGAACCGAACCGAGCCGAGCCGAACCGAGCCGAGCCGAGTCGAGCCGAGCCGAGCCGAGCTGAGCCGAACCGAGCCGAGCCGAGCCGAGCCGAGCCGAGCCGAGCCGAGCCGCGGCCGTTGGTCTCCGGTCGTTGTGGCCACAGTCGGCGATGGACGCCATGCCGGAGCTGCCGCTGCCCGCCGGGCTCAGCACCGGCACCTTCCCCGCCAAGCTGTGGTGCCTGGCGAACAGCCCCCGCGTCCGCTCCGTGCGCTGGGACAGCCAGGCCCGGGGGCTGCTCATCGACCGCTCCCTCTTGGAGCGGGAGCTGCTCGGCCCGGGCGGCTCCCAGGGGCCGGCCCCGCACACCTTCCGGGCCACGCAGTTTCGCAGCTTCCTGCGCCAGCTGAACCGCTACGGCTTCCGCAAGGGGCCGGGCTGGGTTGGCGCAGCCGCGCCGGGTGATGCCGGTGCCTGGCTCCACTACAGGAACCCCTGGTTTCGCCGCGACCGCCCCGACCTCCTGCTCCGCATCAGGCGCCGGAGCGCGGCCAACAGGCAGCGGCCGGCGGCGGGGCGGGAGGGGCGCAGGCGCCCGCCCTGCGGCTTCAAGCCGCTGCCCAGGGAGCGGCCGCCGCTGCCGCCCGGGCGCCCGCCCCGCGGCTTCCTTCTGCTGCACAGGGAGCGGGTGCTGCCGGACGGCCGGGAGCTGCGCTGTCCCCGGCCCGGCCGCTTCCAGCAGCCGCCCAGGGAACGGCCGCCGCTCGCCTGGCGCCCGCCCTGCGGCTTCCACCTGCTGCACAGGGAGCGGCCGGGGCCGGCCCGGCGGGAGGGGCCGAGCCGCTTCCAGGAGCTCTATGGGCAGCGGCCACTGCCCGCCCCGCGGGAGGTGCTGCGGATCCCGCCCTGCCACTTCCTCGGCTTCCACGGGGAGCGGCTGTGGCTGCACGGACTGGAGGGGGCCCCCAGCCGCTTCCTGGAGCTCTACGGGGGGCAGCTGCCCCCGCTCGACCGGGAGGTGCTCAGGATCCAGCCCTGCAGCTTCCAGCAGCTCCCCAGGGAGCAGCAGCCCCCAGCCTCCAACCCGCCAGGTAAGAAAAGAACTTTTGGCTGTTAGTGCCTCTTTGGTATTTGGTTGTTTTGTTTTCATTGTTTTCTCCTCTGTGCAGATCTTCAGGGCCGTGCTGAGGATCCCGTCTGAGCAGGGATGACGTCACAAAGCCTTTTCCACCTGCCGCCATCACCTGGCCGTGGTCTCCCTGTTCCTCAGCACTGCCATGTTTGCTCACCTGAAGCCCCCCTCCATCTCCTCCCCATCCCCGGATCTGGCCCTGTCAGTTCTGTTCTCGCTGGTGCCTCCAGCCGTGAACCCCCTCATCTACAGCCTGAGGAAGCAGGAGCTCGAGGCTGCAGTGTGGAAGACTGATGGCTGGATGGTTTCACAAACATTAAACTGCTGGCCAGTTTCTCAAAATCACTTGTCATAAAAGTCATTTTTGATACCTCTTGTTGCTTTACTTTGGAGGTTCTTTTCCTTTGTTTTACTTTTGTAATATTGTCCACAAAGCAGTGTCACTGTTTGTGCCATTTCTCATTTTGTTTGTCTCCACCTTCCCTGTGGCCACAGACTGTGTCAATGAGGGGCTGCACTCCTGGTGGCTTTAAAGGAACCCAAGGATCTGGCAGGCAAGTTTTCTGCAGAGATCCCCCTTTGGTTCTCTTCTCTGGATGAGAGCTGGGGCCAGATCAGTGCTGGCACAGCAGCTGTGCCCAGGAGCAGCAGCCCTTGGTGTTGGCAGCGCTGCTCCCGTGGCCCTGCCCCGCTGCCCTCCTGGCCCTGGTGTTGCTGTAGGGCCGGAGTGCTCTCGGCGCCGGGCACAGGGCTGGGGCTGGCAGTGCCGGGGCTGCAGCAGGGACAGGCCATGGGCTCCGCTGGGGCAGCGCTGACGCCTCAGGGCAGGGCCTCGCTGCTCCAGGCTCCTTGCCCAGGCTCTCTCCAGAACACGCCCAGGCCCAATGCTGTGCACGGAAAAGCCCCGTGAGCAGCCCCAGGGTGGCCGTGGGCAGGCTGGGGGCAAACAGCCCGGCTGGGGCTCTGCAGGGTCCCTGGGGGAGACGGGAAGGAGCAGCAGAGCAGGGGCTGATCCATCCCCACTGTGCCGGACACCCCCGGGCAGCGTCCCAGAGCGTCCTCATGCACCTGCCAACAACATCCCCCCTCTGCAGCCCTGGCCTCTCCCCCAGCTCACACGGGGGCCGCATCCTTGCAGGCACAGACACGGCAGCTCTGGCTCAGGAGCCCCTGTTTGCAGTGCCCAGAGCAGGCCTGAGCACCCCCATGGTGTTGGTGTGGGGAGATGAACCTGAGGGAGCACAAATGCCATCAGCCCCTGGGGCCAGGAAGGGCTGGGGGACAGGAGAGAAAACCACTCAACTTTGTTGAGGCCTCTGAAGTCAGCCAGAAAGTTTGTTCCCATCAGCTGGGAGTTTCCTGTGCCACTGCTGACTTATTAAAATATGGATATTGATCTACTATCGATACCCAACTGTGACAGACAGAAGACTCTCTAACAGTTTAGAGTTAGAAAGTATATGTTTAATGCAACGCCAGGCAGTTGTGTGCGATCACTCCCTAAAATGCACTGCCAAGTTACAAAATCTCTTTCTTTTCAAAAGTGTTGAATATCCAAAATACTAATACATATTTATAGCACTAAAACCTCCCATTCTCTGCTTCATATTATAATTAGCTAAAAAGCTATTAAGCGTGTGTAGTTTGTTCTTTGAATTGGGTCAGTGGTCCTTTATATGGGGAGGGGGCGTAAAAAAAGGAAGTAAGTGGAGTCTTCCTCATTGTAAACTTTCAACCTTTTCAATGGATATCAAGATAAATGATAACTGGTCAAACTCCTGTTTCCTTTCTCCGTGACTGTTGAATGGGTTTTAGGATGCTCGAGGATTTACAATTGTCTGTGTTCCTAAATCTATTTATCAGTTTCTTCTGTTTCTCATTATAAACACAGCTAAACAAACACAAAAATGACAAGCAATTAGTTATTTAGATCCAGGATCGTTATCCTTGATCGCAATCCTTTCATCTAACCATTAACTTCTAATTCTTTCCAGCACAGCTTATCTATCTACCTACTTTAACTAATTCTGGCAAAGCTTATCTTTAGCTAAAACATTAACTTTTCTCAAATCCTTACCTCCTTTGAAATTCATCTCTCAGCTCTCCCTTGATTTCCCCGTGGTCTGTTGCAATTCACTGGGAGATCTTTTTTCCTAGAGTTACGGAGAAATATTTCAAAGGGCTTCTAATAAACGCACATTCCTATTTTCAAGGGTGTATTTTTCTCTTGAGAGCAGAGGTGATTGCAGCATTCAGTGACTCATATTGACCCAGGGACTCTCCTAAGCAGGCAGGTCTGGCCTGCTCAGAGAAGCTGTGCCTTGAGCTCTGACCCAGTGGACAACCTTGCTCCACATTCCCCAACTCCAGCCTGCCTCTCCTCGCTCACGTGGGACCTGCTTTGCTCGGAGAACTGGGTGCACTCAGGCAACGAGGGGTTTCCTTTCTTTTAGTTTAGCAATCTAAAACCCCTGAGCTTCCCCATGGAAAACAGACAATCTCCTTGTAATAGATACATAGTATTAAATTCGTGGATTAAAACTGTGTGTATTAAAACTTTGCAGTGGAATGTAAAAAACCCCTGAATTCCTGGAAAGAGTTCCAGGGCATCTCTTCGCATACCACAGTCTTTTCGCAGTCCAAAGGTGTTACCTCGACATCTGCCAGAGAGGTAACCGGGAAACGGCCCATTAAGCATGGGCTGGCCACATCTTCACAGCTCATCAGGAGATCCGATACCAATCTGGGCAGAAACCTTCTGACAGAAGATTCGGAGACTTTTCATTCAGACGTCTTCTCAATTTCTCAGGAAACTCTTTCAGATATCCCTTGCGGACACCAGACATTTCAATGATTATGTTATGTACATGATGTCATGTTCTTCGGGTTCTTTGTTACCGTCTTGTTTTCGCCTCAGGGTAGAAAAATGGTCTAAAACACCTCCCCTGAGACCCCGAATTTGTGGGCAGTACTCCGGAGAAGCACCCTTTGCTGCTCCCGGGTTGTCCACCCAACATTCGATCGATGTTGTCCTGATTTATCGTGGCGTTTCCCGAAATTGCTTTTCAAATTTGTTAAATAAATCTTTGATTTTGAAAATTGGCTCTGATCATTTATAACATCCTCAGGTGTGTGCCAAGCCCAGGGTGCCACCAAGGAAGTTCCCCTTTCCCAAGGCAGAACCACGCAAGGAATGTTTTAGACGCACAGGAAGTTCTAAAATAAACACAAATCCAGAGCCTGGGCTCTCTCACTGTTCCCGGCTCCTGCACAGTCCCTCTCTCAGCCCCTTGGCCCCCCGGAATCCCCTCTGGGGCTCAGAGAACAGCCGGCAATGGAAGCTTGCCCTGAAAAGGCACCATTGTGGTGCTCCCCAGCCAGGCCAGAAATGGAACTTTGTTCCTTTAGCCTGGGTGCAGAGACCCCCGGGGCCTTTTCTGCACAGAGTTCCAGCCCCCAGCGTTTGCTGAAGGCGCTCTCTGCACATGTCACACTGCCAGGGCCCTGTCCTTGCTGTCACCTGCTGTGGCTGGGCCCAAAGAGAGCTCCTGCGCTTGCATTTCCAGCTGCCGTGCAACCAAAGCTGAGGGATCTGGAGCTGCCTGAATGCAAAAACTGAAATACGAGCTTCTCTCGAAGGGGAAATCTCCCCCTCCTGTGCTAACCCATGGCAATGCTGGCAAATGCACCAGCCACGGCCAGAATTCAGATTTCACTGCTAAACTTCCTTATATCCAGGGATAGTTCCCATGGGAATATTGTCAGGACAAGTCTGGCTGGCAGTGGTTTCACAAGGGTCACTTCCCATCTGTCCCCAAAACTCTAGGGAAGGCTTTGTGCTTTCCTTCCAATGGGAAAAAAACCCTGTCCTGCTTCTCCAGGTGCCCATGGCTGAGACTGGGATTCCACCTCCAAAAATTCCCTCTATCCAAAGCCTGCTCCCAGACAAAATCTGCCATTAATGACAAGTCTGGGTGACCTTGGCCTAGTGAGTCTCTCACCTGCCTTCCAAACCCTGGGGCTCTGTACTTTCCTTCCTACGGAAAAGAACTGTCCTTCTTGTCCAGGTGCCCATGTCCAGAATTGGGATTCCACCTCCAACATTGCCTCTTGTGAGAGACTGGAGGAGATTGTTGGCTGGAAACATTTCGTGTGAGGGGGAGGAAGGGGCAGAGGCAGCCTTACCCTGCCCTGAACCCCAGCACTTCTCAAAGCATTGACTTGACCCTGTAACCCAAATCCCCCAGAGCCTCTATCCCAGCCCAGCAGTGTCTGCCAATCCCTGGCACACCAAAGGCAATGCTCCACACCCACCTCTGCAGCCCCCAGCCCAGCTCCTGAGTGACCAGATGACCCAAAGTCCCATCTGGGGGAGGGGCCCAGGAAGACCAAGGGGTATTTTAGGCTGACCACAAGGCAAGCACACACGTTGACCCTAGCTCCTCTTGGAATTTCTGTCTGAACACTGCTGGAATCCAGGAGCTGGTAGCAGTGTGTGTTCTTCTCTCTATCTCTCTATATTTTATTTGTCTTTCTCTCTTTCTGTGTCTTCCTCTTCTAATTCCCTCTTCTTGCAAATTTTGCTTAACTTAAAATTGAGCAGGCTTCCAGTTTGTGAAGTTGAATGGGCCAAGTTAACGCTTTGAGCAGTGTTTTTTTGTTGACTGAATGTCATAGTAAAGCTTTTGCTCAAGTTTCTCTGATTTTCTGAAGTTGCCAGTAAAGGCTGTTTTGTTGTTTTAAGCTTCTGAGAATCTCTTGTCGGTACTTCTCCATTGTTTCCAACTCAGAGTACACAAACAATTGTAATTCCTTTGCAATGTCTCACGGAGAGAGTTGTTTGGGGGTTGGGGCTCAGGGCTTCTCTGTCCTGCTTGGCACAGCCCAGGCAGGGCTTTCACAGCCACATCCCACACTCCGTTTCCCACCTGGACCCGCTGGTGCCTCTGAGTTCTGCTTGCCCAGCCCCAGGGACGCTCTCCTTGTCTGCCCATTCCCCCAGGGTCTCTGGGCAGGGGTGGCCTCAGTGGGAGCTGTGACACCCTCCCTCAGACACTTGGAGGCTGCTGCTGGGTTGGACTTCTCCAGAGGTTTGTTCAGCCTTCAGCTCTTCAGTTCAGGAATTCAGTGGCCCAGGGCTCCATCAACATTCAGAACACGTTAACAGGCCAAGCCTCGGGGAATAATTTGATTTAAGTTTTCAAATTTTTCTGGTTAATTGGACAGATTTTAGAACTGTCCTCCAAGTGAATGTATAATATTTTAAAGGACACTGAGAAAAGATTTTTATGGTCCTGTTTAGAGGTTTTATTCCCTATTAATACACTGATATGTGCAATCTCCAATTGGCATTGAATCCAAGTGAGACATAGACTTTAAAGAATTAAGGATTTTAGAGAGGTTAAGATTTTAGCTAGAGATAAGCTTTGTAGGAATTAATTAAAGTTTGCTAAAAATTAAAAGTTTGTGGTTAGTTAAGGGAAACCAGATTTGAATTAACTTTCCCAGGCCTCAATAACTGATTGCTTGTCAACTTTATGTTTTGCTTAGCTGGGTTTGTAATGAAGAACAGAGAACCTGATTTAGGAGCACAAGATGATTACAGAAACTCCCTATTCAGAAACCCATTGAAAGTCATGCACCTGGAGAAATGGGAGTCCTACCAGAGCTCATTTGTCACATTTGCATTGAAAAGGTAGAAAGTTCAGAGCAAGGACGACTCATCTTACTTTCTTATTTTAAGCCCCCTCCCCTTGAAAAGGAGCACCGACCCATTTCCAAGGCCAAACTAGCATGCTTAATTGTTTTTTGGCTAGTTACCATACTAAGCGGAGAATGGGATGGGGGGGAGGGGGGGGCTCTGAGTACGCATTTGTGTTTTGGGTATTCAACATCTTTGTAAATAAAAGGACTCTGTGATTGTCTGTAAATTGCGGTGTGTATTTGGGAGCCACCCCACATGCCGCCCGGTGCTGCAACAGACATACACTTTCTAACTTTAAACTGTTAGAAAGTTTTTGTCCCCCTCACTTGGATATCAGTATTAGCTCGATATTCATATTTTTTTAATAAATCACAAGTACCTTCTAATTCACTTTGAATAGCTATGAAAATCAAGGCCCTTCCTGACTGACAATCAATCAGACTCTGTCCCTACCCCCACCCCACCATTTCCCCCATCCAAGCCCTGGGACTCAGAGCAGCCTTGTGCAAATCTGAGCTCCTTCCACCCCAGGCTGCACCTGCAGCTTTCAGCTCCTTGGCTCCAATTCCCACCTGCTTTCCTTGGAGGAGCTGCCTGAGACACAGAGGGATGTTCATTTCTTGTCAGCACACAAACCCAGGGGAAGGCACAGCTGCGTAAAATGCAAAAGTCATTTCTCTGCTGGGTATTAACATCCACTTTCCACAGCAGACACTCTCAGACCAATGGAAAAGACCTCCTGTGCCCAGCACAGATCCCAAGGTCTCCCCAAAACCTCCCTGCCCCGATTCTGGCCAGATTTGTTTTTTGCACACGCTGAAGACAGGAGCTCCCTCCATGCCTAGAGGAAGGAAAAGAGAACAAGTGGATGAAGAGCTCTCCTGTGCAGAGCCAAGGTGCAAGTGCCACCGGAGTGGGAACCACAACTCACCAGGTTTGTGTCCTTTGGGGCTCCGGGACTGGTGAGACTCAGAGGCACAGAAAGGTTTCTTGCCAACAAACAGAAGTTGAACACCATACAGTTTAATAAGCATCCCAGCTCTTCCCTCAGCTCTCTGTGATGTCCCAGCAGCATCTGACATGTCCACCATTCCCAAGGGCTTCCCATGCAGGAAGAGTTTTCGACAAAGACATACGAAAAGGAAATTCTGTGATAGATACAAACACACTTAAGATGTTGACTGATACGATACTTCTGTGAACTTCAGAGAGATTGGGTAACTCCCTGAAGATCAAAGCATGAAACCAGTCAGTTGAGAGGCACTTGAATGACCAGAGAGTGTCTGGAGGAGGAAATCAGGGAGACTCGGGAAGGACATAGATCCAGCTGGTCTAGTAAAGAAATGTCCTTAGTCATGGCAATTGAAACAGGAGAGCTAGAAACACCAGAAGGAATAGGTGAAGAAAATAATAAACGGAATCTTTTTGACACAACTAGAGAAGAGCAGTATTTCTTGTTATGCCATCAGTAGAAGAATATAGTAGATCCAGGAAATTTCTGGTGGGAAAACTTTGCCATTTCCTCAACTACTCAAACGACCCAGATAATAAAAATATGCTTGTATATTATGAAATGCACAAGTACGAAAACCTGTGCCCCTTTCCAGGCAGACATCAGCTGTGTGTGCATGAACAGGCGGTGCCACTTGTGCCCCGAGGTGCCGAGCTGGGATTGGCATCTCTCAGAGAACAGCTGTAGGGGGAGCAGCGCACCTTGCAAGGTGCATGTCCCGGAGAGCCCCAGAGGGCTCCTGTCCCATAAACATCTGCTCTGCTCCAGGCTGAAACAGGGACCAGCATGGTGCCAGGATCATCAGAGAACAGGATGAGTGCTGGAATTCAATCCCCTGCCCATCCCGCAGCAGCCCTGCCTTTCCCTCCCCAAGCCCTGGTCTCCAGCACAGCCATGGAGGCTCTTTGGGCTCTGGACTTTTCCTGCAGCCACCGAGGGCAGCTGAGCTGTGCCTTTGGCACAGTCAGCCCTGCCCAGCGCAGGCGATGCCCAGCAATTCCTCGCGTGTGCCTGGCCTTGCTGTCAGCCCCGGCAGCGGCCACGTGGCCCCTTTGTGCCGCCCTGGGCCAGCCACGGTGCCACAGCCCCCGCGCGGGACAGGAGCACTGCGGGGGGGAACGGCCCCTGTGCCGTGGTGCCCACAGCAGCCTTGGGGCTCTGTGCCCCATGGCCTCCCTGCTGGGCAGCCTCTGCCAGCTCCTGCACAGCCCGTGGCCCCTGTGGGCCCACACAGACAGCCCTGCCCCAGGCTCTGCCGGGCTCTGGGCCAGCAGAGAGGCCGGGCAGGGCTGGCCGTGGCCAGGAACAGGCCCTGAGCCCCACGGGAGGATGGAGCTGGGCCAGAGCCAAACTGCCCCGCAAACCTGGGCTGAGCAGCCGGGGCTGGCAATGCCTGGGGACAGAGGCTGGCATGGGTGACAAATGTCCTGGCCCCTCCCTGCTCTGTCCGTGCCACCAAGGGCACAGAGCAGCCTCCTCTGTGGGGCACTTGCCTGTTTTCAATGCCTTCCACAGGCGCTGGCCCTGCCCCACAAGGGCTGGCCTGAGTCCTGCCCCTGCACGCTCACACAGGCTGAGATGGACACTGATGGTTTCTGGGTCAGGCTCTCTCAGCCCAGCCCAGCTCCCTGCAAGCTCTGCCAGCTGCCCTGAGCTCTCTGCAGCACCAGGGGTCTCTCCCCAGCACAGCCCAGCCACCTCTGGCCCCACAGCTCTGCTCAGGGCAGGCGGCTCTGGGCAGGGCCCCACGGCCTCAGCCCCTCGCAAGGGCACAGCAGCAGCTGCAGCTCAGAGAGGACTCAGCCCCAGCCATGGGGAAGGTGCTGGGCCAAGGCAGAAGAGGCTTCCTGTGTGCCCTGCTCCCCTGTCCCTGAGGTCCTGAGAGCTCTGCAGCCCCTGCTGCCATCCCATCTGCCCAGGCCAGCACAACAGCGGCAGCCTTGGGGCCCTGCAGAGCTGCTCCTGCTCCAGGCCCAGGGCCCATCCCCAAGCTGGGGCAGCCAGAAAGCTGTGCCCATTTCTGTTCATTCCTGCTCTGATGAGGATGGATCTTCAGCCCCTTGCAGGCTGATGATGAATTTTACTACTGCAGGGGCCTCTTCTTTCTTGAGCTCTTCAGTTCAGGAATTCAGTGAGAAAGGCTCATCAATATTTGTTCAAAACGCTCAAACAAGAAAAGCCCCTGGAAATATTTTAAGCTTTCAATTCTTCTGTGGTCAATTATAGAGATTTCAGAAGTGTATTCAAAGTGAATATAATGTATAGAAAACAAGGCAGAGAGAACTGTTTTGACCTGTTTCATGATCCTGTTTGTAGACTGATATCAGCAATGGCCAAATGATATTGACCCCCAACACATTCTAATGCAGTCTGAATAGATATGAAAAATCAAGACCCTTCATGGCTCACAATCAATCCGACTTTGTCCCACCCCCTCCCCACCATTTCCCTCACCCAGCCCCTGGCACTCCTACGGATCAGGAATGGTGTGGCCAGCAGGACCAGGGCAGTGATTCTTCCCCTGTGCTCGGCACTGGTTGGGCAGCACCTCGAGTGCTGCGCCCAGTTCTGGGCCCCCCAATTTAGGAAGGACATGGAGGGGCTGGAGCGTGTCCAGAGAAGGGCAACAAGGGTGCTGAGGGGTCTGGAGCATAAGTCCTGTGAGGAGCAGCTGAGGGATCTGGGGCTGTTCATCCTGGAGAAGACGAGGCTCAGGGGAGACAAGGTGGTGTCAGGGCACAGGTTGGACTTGATGATGTCCAAGGTCTTTTCCAACCTTGCTGATTCCGTGATTCTCTGAAACCAGCCTTGCAGCAGTTGCAGGATGAGGCCTGGGCCTCCTCTCCAGAAGGTGCAGCAGCCCAGGTCCCTCAGCTTCTCCTCACAGCCCCAGAGCCCATCCTGTCAGTCCTGCAGAGCCTCTGCAGCTCCTCCTCATGGCCCAGAACAGGGAGCCCCACAGCCAGACACACCAGCCCACACGTGCCCCCCTGGCCTGTGGTGCCTCTGGCAAGGGAGCAGCACAAGGCACTGCAGGAGCCTGCAGACAATTCCTGAAGCACTTGGAGGATGATCCTGCACCCCAAGGGATGTTCCCATGATGCCAACTCAGGAAGTGAAATGGGGAGTGGGCCCAGAGAGGAAAGGGCAACCAGGGATGGGCTGTTTGCTGGGGAGAGAGCAGGGATGGGCAATAGGGAGAAATTTGTACCAGGAAAAGAAAGCCAGGGTGAAGCAAAGGAAATGCTCAGGGCAATTTGGGGGTGGCTGCCAGGCAGCGCTTGGCTCTGAGCAACAACATCTGCAGTGGCACAGGAAACTCCCAGCTGATGGGAACAAACTTTCTGGCTGACTTCAGAGGCCACGACAGAACTGAGTGGTTTTCTCTCCTGTCCCCCAGCCCTTCCTGGCCCCAGGGGCTGATGGCATTTGTGCTCCCTCAGGTTCATCTCCCCACACCAACACCATGGGGGTGCTCAGGCCTGCTCTGGGCACTGCAAACAGGGGCTCCTGAGCCAGAGCTGCCGTGTCTGTGCCTGCAAGGATGCGGCCCCCGTGTGAGCTGGGAGAGAGGCCAGGGCTGGAGAGGGGGGATGTTGTTGGCAGGTGCATGAGGACGCTCTGGGACGCTGCCCGGGGGTGTCCAGCACAGTGGGGATGGATCAGCCCCTGCTCTGCTGCTCCTTCCTGTCTCCCCCAGGGACCCTGCAGAGCCCCAGCCGGGCTGTTTGCCCCCAGCCTGCCCACGGCCACCCTGGGGCTGCTCACGGGGCTTTTCCGTGCACAGCATTGGGCCTGGGCGTGTTCTGGAGAGAGCCTGGGCAAGGAGCCTGGAGCAGCGAGGCCCTGCCCTGAGGCGTCAGCGCTGCCCCAGCGGAGCCCATGGCCTGTCCCTGCTGCAGCCCCGGCACTGCCAGCCCCAGCCCTGTGCCCGGCGCCGAGAGCACTCCGGCCCTACAGCAACACCAGGGCCAGGAGGGCAGCGGGGCAGGGCCACGGGAGCAGCGCTGCCAACACCAAGGGCTGCTGCTCCTGGGCACAGCTGCTGTGCCAGCACTGATCTGCCCCCAGCTCTCATCCAGAGAAGAGAACCAAAGGGGGATCTCTGCAGAAAACTTGCCTGCCAGATCCTTGGGTTCCTTTAAAGCCACCAGGAGTGCAGCCCCTCATTGACACAGTCTGTGGCCACAGGGAAGGTGGAGAGAAACAAAATGAGAAATGGCACAAACAGTGACACTGCTTTGTGGACAATATTACAAAAGTAAAACAAAGGAAAAGAACCTCCAAAGTAAAGCAACAAGAGGTATCAAAAATGACTTTTATGACAAGTGATTTTGAGAAACTGGCCAGCAGTTTAATGTTTGTGAAACCATCCAGCCATCAGTCTTCCACATTGCAGCCTCGAGCTCCTGCTTCCTCAGGCTGTAGATGAGGGGGTTCATGGCTGGAGGCACCAGCGAGTACAGAACTGACAGGGCCAGATCCGGGGATGGGGAGGAGATGGAGGGGGGCTTCAGGTGAGCAAACATGACAGTGCTGAGGAACAGGGAGACCACGGCCAGGTGATGGCGGCAGGTGGAAAAGGCTTTGTGACGTCATCCCTGCTCAGAGGGGATCCTCAGCACAGCCCTGATGATCTGCACATAGGAGAAAACAATGAACACAAAACAACGCAATCCTAAAGAGATGGGAAAACCAATGAACCCAAACTCCCTGAAGCAGTAGTTGGACTAGGAGAGCTTGAGGATCTGGTGAACCTCGTGGAAGAACTGGCCCAGCGCATTGCCATGGCACAGGGGCAGGGAAAATGTATTGGCCGTGTGCATGAGAGCATTGAGAAAGGCACTGGCCCCGGCAGCTGCTGCCATGTGGGCACAAGCTCTGCTGCCCAGGAGGGTCCCGTAGTGCAGGGGTCTGCAGATGGACACAGAGCGGTCATAGCACATGATGGTCAGGAGCAAATACTCTGCTGACATGAAGAACAGAAAGAAAAAGAGCCGTGCAGCACCTCCCGTGTAGGAGATGGTCCTGGTGTCCCAGAGGGAATTGTGCATGGCTTTGGGGACAGTGGTGCAGGCCGCTGAGGGCCAGGTTGAGCAGGAAGAAGAACATGGGGCTGTGCAGGTGGTGGCCGCAAGCTATGGCGCTGATGACAAGGCCGTGGCCCAGGAGGGCAGCCAGGGAGATGCCCAGGAAGAGGCAGAAGTGCAGGAGCTGCAGCTGCTGCGTGTCTGCCAATGCCAGCAGGAGGGAAGCGGCTGATGGAGCTGCTGTTGGACATTTGCTGTGGCTGCATATGGGGACATGTTCATGGATAAAGGACAGTGACAAGTCAGGGCTGGCTGCTTTGAGCCAAACATGGGTCATTCCCTGTGGACTGTCCCACTGTGATTCACGCACCCTTGTTCCTGCTCCGGGAAAACCTTCACCCAGGTCCCTGCCTGAGCTCCAGTTGTGCTGTCTGAGTGTGCCAGGAGCAGCCAGGCCTGTGCATGGGGGCTCTCCAGGAGCCGTCCCTGCCCCGCTGCCCTGGGTTTTTGGCCATGTGGCAGAGGGACAAGCCTGGATATTCAGGATTTGTCAGTGGAATCACTCCTAATGCAGAAAGGCTTGTTGCCATCTTCACTCCCACTTCTAAAGGGCATGGAGAACAGGAAGGAATTATAGGCATTATTTTCCTGCCCACACATCATTCCTGGTATACTGAGGTCAGAAATCCCCAGCATTTCTGCTGCACCAGACCTTGCCCAGAGCAGAGGGATCCCTGAATGTCTCACCCTCTCCAAAGGTCTCTGGGCAAGGTCCTCAGCACCCCCTTCTGCCAAGGACACTCACAGCTCCCTTGGCAAACCCAACAGCATTTCCTCAGCTGTGGCATCTCTGCACTTCCCCGTGGCACATTCAGGGAACTGCCAGAGGCTCTGGCACAGATCTGCAGGCAGGAGGGCAGCTCAGAGCTTGGAAGGACGCAGCAAGGAGATCCCCGGGTGTGCCCACGATGGGATCTCAGGGAGGGGGCTCAGCTCATTCCCCTTTCCCATGGACTGCTTTGCCCACAGCCACACAGCTCACAGGGAAGCTCGGACACCCCATTCCCATGGACACAGCTGCCTGGCAAGAATCCCAAGGGCAGTGCCTGGCTCAGCTGCTGCAAATGCCAGAGCCTCCCTGAGAGCACCAGATGACAGTGACAGTATCAGGGGAGGGCAGAACCAAGAGAAGATGTTGTGGGGCTGTGCCTGGGAGGGCAGGGCAGACACAGCCAGGCACTCAGGACAGTGTTCCCGTGCCCAGCTGTGCACAGCACCTCCCACACACCCACAGTGCCCTCCTGCCCCCAGCACTGCTCTGTTCAGCCCCCTCTCCTTCCCTGAGCCTCTCCCTGGGCCTGGACATTTCCCTCCTGAGAGGAGCCTTGTCCCTGCCAGTGCTCACAGAGCCCATGCCACCCTCTGCGCCCTGGGCCCAGCCCTACAGAAACCTGCCTGTCTGCAGGGCCCGGCCTGGGGCAGGGTCTGTCTGCAGCTGGGCAAGGGCAGCTCAGGAGAGCCCTGCTGGGCCCTGCAAAGGGGATGCTGCTGCTGCTGCTGCTGCTGAGGGCTGAGGAGTGGCTGAAGGCCCTTTAGGAGGCTCCCAGCAGAGAGACTGACCACCCAAAGTTACAAATCAGGAGTCTCTGTAAATGATTAAACAGGACTCTGATGATCCTAGGTGTCCCTTTCAACTCAGAATGTTCTGTGGTTCTGTGATTACAATTCCTGTTCTGCTTCACTCATCCTCTTTTGCCTATAATCAGAAGAGAAAAAAAACCCTTGCAACAGCGTTACAACAGTAAAGTAAAAACCAGACCTTTCTTGGAAACTTCCAGGTGTCTCAGTGGGAATGAGGAACACCCAGCCCCTGATTTCAACAATTGATTAGAGGTTGATTAATTAGGATATTTAACAGAAACATCGAATAGGAAATTCAGTATCCACAGCTACAAACCCCTGGGTCAACCCATTGGAGTAGGTCCAAGGGCTTCTTTGTGCCACTTTTTTTTCTGACTGCTCACACTCTGGTTTAAAAACAAAATGTTCATCTTGTAGGTCCACTTCCTGACAATAAGACTGGGCAGTATTTCAGGAATATATTTTGAAGCTTATTGTTCTAAAATCTAAGATAAAGGGTAGGAAATGTTGTAGAGTTAATGAAAGATTATAGTAATACAAGTATATAAAAGTAGTTGAATAGAGTCATAGTAGTTGAATAGAGTTGATTAAAGATAATAGTTTTATAACTACATAATAGTAGTTGACAGAGGTACGAATAAATGAAAAATGCATCAAAAGCAAAAATGTTTTTGTCATCACCCCAACTTTCCCATCCTTCTCCAAGCAGGAAATTGAAAACACTCTCAGGAAAGCTCCTGGTCTTTGCAGCAATACCAGGCTTAGCTTCCTTTGGCAAGTGTCCTCCGGAGCTGTGCCCAGGCTGGTCTGGAGCTGGGCGCAGCCCTGCCCCACACAGCCCCTCTCAGCAGCAGCACCTGCCCTGCTCAGGGCGGCTCCTTCCCCCCACAGCTTCTCCCCAGCGCTGGCAGCAGCTCCCCGGGCCAGCTGAGAGCTGTCCCTGGCAGGCAGCAGAGTCCCTGGCCCAGCGCAGCGCCCTGGGCTGCAGGACCCTGCTCTGCTCGACAGCCCTGGGCACCCCTGGCTGCAGCCCCGGCTGCTCAGCCCTGCAGCAGAGCCCGGCAACAGGGAGCTGCCCTGTGCTGTGCCTCGGGTGCTGCAGCAGGGACACCCAGCCCTGCCCTGGGGCCACATGCCTGCTCTGCAGCCACGCTGAGAGTCCTCCTGGAAGGGCCTTAAAGCTGTGGGATGTGCCAGCTTCAGGAGATCCCTGCAGGAGCTGCAGCTTCTCTTCCCCCAGCCTGCGAGTGACTCTTCCTAACGCTGCGAGGATTTCTCCCCCAGTGAGCCCTCAGTGAGCTCTGCTCCGTGCTGCCAGCCCAGGCTGAGTTGAAGCCCTCTGTGCCTGTGTGCTGTGCCCGGGGTGGCTGCAGGCAGTGCCCCAGCCCTGCTGGGCTGGGCACAGGAGCTGCTCCTGGGCAGAGCTGTCTCTCTGCAGCGCTGCCCTTGCCAGGAGCTGCCTCTGTGCCAGGAGCCCGGCCCAGCTCAGCCGCACAGACACGGCACAAGGGCTTGAGTGACCCTCTCCAGGCTTGTGCTGAGGCCCTGAACATCAGTCCCTGAGAGGGAGCTGGAGAAACCTCTCAAAAATTCAAAGTCAGAATCCAGCTCCAAAGTTTCCTGAAGTTTTACTGGGTCCCGCTGAGGGACACGACAGAGAAAGTGTCCCCAGGCCCCAGCCAGAGCAGAGAAGTGCAGGCAGTGATGACACGTGGGGACAAAGAGAAGCCAACTCTCGGTGCCCTGGGCCACAGCAGCCTCTGTGCCACCAAGGGCCGTGAGGAGTCACCTTGTCCTGAGGCCCTGGGGCCTCCTGGCACAGCCCCGGCAAGGCTGGGCACTGTCAGCCCCTTGTCCTGCCCTCGGCATCCCCCTCCCATCCCAGTGGCCTCAAGGATGTGCTGGAAGGAGTCCCTGGGGAGCCTTGATCAGGAATGGCCCTGGGGGCTCCTTAATGCTCCCAGGGACTGCAGGCTTTTCAAAGGACTTAGGGCTTTGCTTTTGCCTTGGAGTCTCAGAGAGGTTTGTGCAATCACGGCCTCCAGTTATCTGCTTTAATTAGTCCCTTGAGAGGCTTTGTCAGTAATGACACTCAGTGCACTCATTAATGCTTCAAAGCACTTCAGGTTTTTAAAGGTACTTGATGCTTCCCTTTTAAAACTGACTTTGTGAAAGGTTTGTGCCATTGTTGCCCAAATTATCTACTTTAACAAGTCCTTTGTGATTCTCAATCAGTAAAAGCACTCAGTGGGGCTCACCAGTAATTCCGGCTACTCAAGGTTTATTCAAGGACTTTTTTTTGACACTGAGTCTGAGAGGTTTGTGCACTCGTGGCCTCCATTTATTTGCTCTAATCAGTCCCTTGAGATTTTTACTCAGTAACAACACTCGGTGGAGCTCATTCATGCTTCAAGGTAATCGGGGACATTTAAGCACTTCTTTTTGCCACTGAGTCTCTGAGAGGTTTGTGCAATCATGGCCCCAATTATCTGCTTTAAGGAGTCCCTTGAGAGCTGTGCATTGACACTCAGTGGGGGTCATTAATGCTTTGAGATACTCAGGGTGTTTAAGGTACTTTGGGTTTTTCCTTCCCACACTGAGTCTCTGAGAGGTTTTGGTGCAATCCTGGCCTCCAATTCTCTCCTCCAAGGACTCCATGAGGAACCTGTGTTGGGGATGGACCTCAGGGTGACCCTTTAATGCGTCCAGACACTTTGGGTTTTTCCTCTGACTTTGACTCCTGGAAAGGTTTGTGCAATCTCTTCTCAGGCCCTGAGGTTCCAGGGCTCAGCACCAAATGCATCACTGGGCTCATTAGGAGAAAGCAAGTCCTGACAAACCACGGCTGTGCCTTGATTTCCTTCTGGCCTGGTGCAGTTCCTTAGGAAGTCTTTTTTCCTAGAGTTATGGAGAAATAGTTCAAAGAGCGTCGAAGGAATCAACACTCTTCTTTTCAAAGGGGGTATTTTTCTCTTGAGAGCAAAGGTCATTGCAGCATTCAAGTGACTGATACTGATCCAGGGTCTCTCCTAAGGAAGTCTGGCCTGGTCAGAGGAGCTGTGCCTTGAGGTCTGATCCACTTTGGACAACCATGCTCCACATTCCCTAACCCCATCCTGCCTCTCCTCACTCACCTGGGACCTGCTTTGCTCAGAGAACTGGGTTCACTCAGACAAAGAGAGGTTTTCTTCCTTTCTTAGCAATCAAAACCTCCTAAGTTCCAAACAATCTCCTCAATTTGTGGCAAGCCTAAGGTGTCACCAAGGAGGTTCCCCTTCCCCAAGGCAGAACCATGCAAGGAATGTTTTAGACACCAATGAAGATGTACAATAAACAAAAATTTAGAGTTGGCTGGAGGCAGAATTAGACCAACTCCTCAAGGACAGACAAGCTTTGAACTCCTTGCAAGTCAAAGCTCCAGGTGGGTTGTTGGGAGGTGTGTGAGTGAGGCAAGAGTGAGGGCAAGGGAAATGCAGAGAGCCCTGGAAGTGCTTCTGTGCACACAGGCTGTGGGGAAGGGCGCTGCAGCCCAGGCCTGGGCCAGGAGGGAGGCTGGATCATCATCCCAAGCTGCCCGGGGCCATGGCAAGGGGCTGTGGCCATGGACACTGGCCTGAGCCCAGTGCCTGGGCCCCTTGCCCAGGGCTGGTGTCAGTGGCCAGAGCCAGAGGGGATCCCTTGCTGGGGGCTGTGCCACGGCCACCTGCCCTGTGCCGTGCTGGCTGCTCAGGCGCCGCGGAACCAGCAGCAAACGCCGCTGCCAGGGCCAAAGGCAGCTCAGCCAGACAGAAAGGGGCAGTGCTGGGCACTGGTTCCATGGCAACCCTCACTGGGACAGCACACCTGGGTCACCTGTCCTGGCAATTGCCACGGAAACCTGGCTCATTGGGAATGCAATGGTGGACAAAGGTTTTAGGAGGGCCTGTCCCAATAGGACAAAGGGTGCTGGTTTTAAACTGAAGGAAGGGAGGTTCAGATGCGGAGAGATAAGGAAGAAATTTTTGAGCATGAGGCTGGTGATCCACCAGGACAGGCTTTCCCAGAGAGCTGGTCAATGCCCCCTCCCTGGAAACATTCAAGTCCAGCTGGGACAGGGCTCTGAACAACCTGATGTGGTGAAAGATGTCCCTGCTCATCGCAGGCGTTTGGATGAGATGAGCACTGCAGAGTTCTTCCCATCCCAACCATTCCAGGATTGCATGGGGAGAAGGGGCTGCTGGCTGGACTCCATCCACTCCCTTGACTCCTCCTTGTCTCTGCTGGAGCCCACATCCAGCAGCCAAAGCCAGCCCCTTCTCTGGCCTTTCCCCCCCTGCCCCAGGGGCTGCCAGAGCCAGGGAGGCACAGGTGACCTTGAGGCTTTGCAGGGCTCAGGCACAGCGGCTGTGCCAGAGTCAGGGCTGAGGTGTCACTCTGCGGGCTGGGGCAGAGCCCAGGCAGAAATGAGCCCTGAAGCAGCAGCTGTGCAGTGGGGGCCAGCAGGCCGGGCTGCCAAGGGAGGCTTCTGGCCATGGCCTGGAAGCAGCTGCTGCTGCCAAGGTGCCTTTGGTGCCTCGGGCTCTCCCTGGCACAGCTCCCAGCACGGCACTCTGCACTTGTGCCCGAGCCCTTCGTTGTGTTGGGGCTGGCCTGGGGCTTTTCCTGCAGCGGGACCTGCCCTGGTCATGGCACAGGAAAGGCAGCTCCTCATGGAGCAGGAGGCTCTGCCTGGAATGGGCTCAAACAAGTCCAACGAGGCCCTGTTTACTTCAAAATTGCTTCCTAGAGCACTATATTCTATATAATTGTTTCAGCTCCTATACTGTGGAGTAAATAACTCTCTTTTTTCTATTTGCTCTGTTGTGTAAATAAATCTTTCTGTCTAATCCTGATCAGAATCAATCATAGCTGCATTTATGGAAATATATCTGGTATTGAATCGGTAATCCTGGGGGACAAATTGCATTGCAGTTCAATTCCACCTGTCCAGTCTTTTACACGTAAACCTTTGACAAAGTCTGGGACTAGGATTGGATCCAGCCACTCCCAGTCTCCTCTCTTAGATGGAATTTGAAAAGTCAGGCATCCTGGAGGGATATGAGGATCCATGGTGTCTGTTGGGTGTCATTTCTCCACCTCGTGACTCAGCAGGAGTTTCTCCAGTGAAGAAATGAAGCTTTTGCCTGAAGCTCCCACTCTGCCCATGACAGGAAGCTGTCAGAGTCTGTCCAAGGATGTGATATGCCTCACGACTGTCTCCAATGATTGAGGACTGAGACCCCAGGCTCTGAAAGCAGCCCCTGGCCTGGCTGAGGTGGAACGCTTGCCAAGTCTCGGAGGACTGGTATGCATCTCCATGAGAGCGGAGTGCAAGAACAATGGAACTGGTCACAGTGGACTGAGCCAAGGCTGCCTGTCCAAACTGGGCTGTCCGTACTGGAGGTACGGTTTGCAGCTTGTTCCTGAGCACTCAGCCTTTACACAGCTGGTTCCTGCTTTGGCTCTTTGCCCCTTGCTTTGCTTCCCGCCTTGACCAACCTATAGAACCTCTGGAGACCCCCGCTCACTTTTGTGATCACCCCACTGGAGAAGATCGTGTCTATAGGCATCGTTAGGCGTCGAAGACTCGACCCTCCACGTTTGTAGCTATAATCCCCTTCCCCTCTTTCTCTCTCTTTCCTACTATTTTTTATTTCTCTCCCCACTATGGCATTTGTTGGCACTAAATAAAGGTGCATTTTTGATGGAGTAAACTGAGTTGTTCCCCACTGTGTCTTTTGCACTCTGAGATCCCTAAAACAAACCATCAGGTTCCCTGCATATATTTGCGGACCCTGACATGAAATTGGCGTCACGGACAGGATCTTGATGGACAGAGGGGTTGCGGGTTCTGTATAGCTTTTAACAGGGGAAGGACCCTCGTCTCAGCCGCACCGAGCACGCCACTTGGGTGAGCGCTGTTAGAAAGCAAGGGGGGCCAGGGAAAATTCCCGCACACTGTATACACCCAGGCGTATAGCACTCCCTGTCATCAGGATTTCACAAAAGGATCTCATTGTGCAAAAGATGGGACTGTAGTTAGATTTTTTTGGTGGTTTTTGTTTTTGTTTTTGTTTTTGTTTTGTGTTTTGGGCTGCTTGGTGTAGTTGAGGAGACAACCATTTGTAACTAAGGTGAACCTCCCAGGCAGTTTTGGTCTCCTCGCCCATTCCAGGGAAGCAAAGGGAAACACAGTTTTAGCTGTGCCTTTGGTGTAACTTGAAGCGTACCTCCCTGAGAGTGGTTTTGGTCCCTGCACAAAATGAGTGAAAAAGATAAGAATGCATTTTATGCTTTGCTAGCAAAAAATGGTGCTAGACCTTCTCCAGACGGAGAAAGGTGGGCACGGAATAATTGGTTCAACTTTGAAAACATTGTAGATAGAATATATTCTTTGCAACATGATGCTAGATACAAACTGGGCAGAAATAAAACCATTCTTTGCTCAGTTTTGGGGGCCTGTCTTTCTGCAGCCATAGAAACCCGTTTTGAACGGGTGAGTGAAGAAAAAGCAGTCATAGAATCCCTGCAGAATTTGGTAGAAGCTTTGCAAAAACAATTAGAACAGGAAAGAAATCAGAATTATTTGCTGCAGATTTCCCTTGCAGAAGGGCGAAGTAAAAACTTAAAATCTGCAGATTCACCCATAGAAGGAAAAATAGAAGGAAAGGAGACATACAACATGAAACAAATACACCCTCAGAAAGAATTAGTACACATGCAAAATTGTGGGGAACACTGTTGCTCCAACTTGAGACCTCTCATCAAAACAGAATATAATTATATAAATGAAGAAGATGGTGATCCCCACATAACCACCAAAGAAATACCATACACAGCCACTGAATTAGCTAAATTAAAGAAAGAATACTCCCACCTCCCTAGTGAATCAGAGACGGAGTATGTTTTTAGAGTTTCCCTCACAGGGGGCGACCAAATTAAATTAAGTGAACAGGAAGCAAGTGGCTACTGGGGACATGGAGTTTTCTTAACAACAGGAAACACACATGCTCCATGGTCCCTGACACAGCGTGCAGCTCACTGGGCAGGGGGGTTAAACCCCCTAGAGACGGGCGACCCTCTGGCAATAGTCGGCACCTCGGACCAACTCCTAGAAAACATACACAAAGCTGCATGCTTGCAAATGATACAGGAAAGAAAATTAATCTCTGGCTATGAGTCACCAATGCAACAGCTTGTCAAACCTGAGATTATGACCCCCCTCATTCCAGGTTTGCCAGAGTCTCTTAAACCAACAGCAATTCTTCTTCAAAAAACAATAGCATCTATCTCTTCGGTAGATAGACTTAAAAGATTTCTTGGACATACAAGAGATCAAACTGGTTCCACTGACTCCACTGACTCCTCACCTTTTACAACTCCTAGCACACAATCTAACAGCAGTTATAAACTTTGGACATGGAGTGAGGTAGCAGAGGAGTTAGTAAATTACAGTAGAAAATATGGACCAGTGAAGTACTCAGAGGACAAACCAGAAAAACCCAGAGGAGTCAGGCACATTGCCTCTCCTAATGAAAAACCAGAAAAGGGAAAACAAATTTCTAACCGGCAGCAGCTGTGGTTGCTAGGGCTGGAAAGGGGAGTTCCACGAGAAGTAATGGATAAATTGCCGTATGATAAATCGGCTAAAATAATTTCCAATTTGCCTTGTCCCAAACCTATTGTGTTGGAATCATCCAACCAACAACCCAGTGCACCTCCTCTTCCACAAGCCTTGGGCAACCAGCCACAACATTCCCCAACACAGGTTTTAAGCAATGAGACACAGCATGCTCTCTCCCCGCTTCAGGGAAGTGAAACACACCAACCTCCTTTAAACTAGAAACTCCGTTTCTTGATAGTGAGCGAAGAAACGGAGACTGGATGTTTTTGAGGAAGCTCACAAAGGACCCGAGAACAGGGGACATATTGATTACAGCAATAGTTGGCCCCAAACAAATATTAATAACTTTTGTTGTGGACACAGGGGCCCAAATCAGTGCATTGAAAATCACACACGCCCAAAAGTGTGGGCTTGTTCCCAGCAAAAAACGATGTTGTGTTTTAAATGCCCTGGGAACTACAGAGTCTATGAGTATGGCTCTAGTAAAACTCACACTGCCCGGAGAAGACAACCCAATAGCTGTCCAAATGGCCATTGGAAACATTCCTGACAGTTTGTTAGGGATGGATATACTTGCTGGGAGACAATAGGAAGACTCAGAAGGCTTTCTCTGGTCTTTCGGAGCTCCCAGCCTTAACATCAGGCTGCTACAAACAGCTCCTTCCCTACCGTTCAGCAAAATCACTTCTGTGAAACAATATCCTTTACCCTCTGGTGCTAAAGATAGCATCAAGCCAGTCATTCAGGAATTGAAAGATCAAGGAGTAATTGTTAACACTCACAGCCCTTTTAACTCACCAATCTGGCCAGTTAAAAAACCCAATGGAAAGTGGAGACTGACAGTTGATTACAGACGGCTTAATGCCAACACAGACCCTCTTACAGCAGCGGTCCCAAATACAGCTGAATTAATAATATCAATTCAGGAGAAAGCTCACTCTATTACGGCAACAATAGATGTTAAAGACATGTTTTTCATGATACCCATACAACAAGAAGATATGGACCGTTTTGCCTTTACATGGGAGGGACAGCAATATACCTTCACACGTCTACCCCAAGGGTAGCGACACTCCCCCACTTTAGCCCACCATGCTTTAGCCCAAGAATTAGAAGAACTATCTAAACCTGACACTGTAGCTGTTTACCAGTCCATAGATGATATTTTAGTGGGAGGGGAAGAAAAAGAAGTAGTGGAGGATGTTCAACAGAAAATAATTTCCCACTTAGAAAGCCTTGGTTTGCAGATCCCCTCAGAAAAAATACAAAAACCTTCTCAAGAAGTGAAATTTTGAGGCATCTGGTGGAAAGGAGGTATGACATGCATCCCACCAGACACCCTAACTTCTTTAGATCAAATCAAGATGCCCAAATCTAGAAAAGAACTCCAACAAGCTCTAGGACTGTTGGTATTTTGGAGAAAACACATTCCAGATTTTTCAATTATTGCCAGACCTCTTTATGATATTTTGAGAAAGGGAGTAAAATGGGACTGGAGCCCTTCTCAGGAAGAAGCATTACAATTGTTGATTTTTGAAGCCACAGCTCATCAGGCCCTAGGCCCTATCCACCCAGCAGATCCTTTTCAGGTAGAATGGGGATTTGCTACCTCAGGATTGTCAGTACATATATGGCAGAGGGGTCCTGAAGGCCCAATCAGACCTGTTAGCTTCTACTCCCGTGGCTTGAAAGATGCTGAAAAAAGATATACAACTTGGGAGAAAGGCTTATTTGTTGTTACCCAAGCTCTCATAGAAGTAGAAAAGATCACAAGAAAACAACCAATTGTGTTGAGAGGTCCCTTTAAAGTCATTAAAATAGTGATCACAGGGACTCCACCTCCTGAAGGGGTAGCACAACGAGCCTCAGTAAGGAAATGGTATGCACAAATAGAGCATTATAATAACATCTTTTCAATTACTGAAGGCGCTGTGAAAAATTTACCGATACAAGACACAGAGAATCTGAATAGCAGCCAAGACAAACCTGCCTCAGTTCTTAAAATAGCCCCTCCCTTCTCCCCTGAGCAAACAGCACATTCATGGTTTACTGAGGCCTCAGCTAAGCGTGAAGGAAAAGTGTGGAAATACAGAGCTGTAGCTTTGCACACTTCTTCTGGAGAGCGGATCATTACAGAAGGGGAAGGCAGTGCCCAAATTGGGGAACTTAGAGCTGTTTGGAGTGTTTTCCAGAGGGAGGCACAAAACACCTCTCTTGTCTGTATTTACACTGACTCCTATGCTGTATATAAGGGCTGCACTGAATGGCTGCCTTTCTGGCAACAGAATGATTGGGAAGTTAACAGAATTCCAGTGTGGCAGAAAGAAAAGTGGCAAGAAATTTTACAAATTGCAAGTCAAGGGAATTTTGCTGTAGGGTGGGTAGCCTCTCACCAGACAGATGATAATCCAGCAGGAGAATGGAATAACAGAGCTGATGAATTAGCAAAATTAAGTCCTCTGAAAAAGGATGAAATCACTGAAGATTGGGAGCACTTATTAGAATGGCTGCATGTAAAACGACAACACACAGGTACAAAAGATTTATACAAGGAAGCTCATGCCCGGGCTTGGCCCGTTACCAGAGAAATGTGTAACACCTGCATTTCAGCCTGTGAGCAGTGTCGCAAACGGCTAGAAAGACATCCTTTAGAGGATGACCCATTACACTTGAGGACAGGTAAAGGCTTATGGGATGCATGGCAGGTAGATTACATGGGTCCCTTTAAGCAATCAGGAGGTAAACATTTTGTGTTAGTGGGGGTTGAGATTACATCTGGATTAGTTCAAGCCGAGGCATTTAAAAGGGCTACAGGGGAAAACACTGTTAAAGCATTGCAGATATGGTTCGGGACTTTCCCAAAACCACAGGAAATTCAATCTGATAATGGGTCACACTTTACTGCTAAAGTAGTACAGGAATGGGCAAAAGGTGAAGGGATAAAATGGACTTTTCACACTCCCTATTACCCTCAAGCTAACGGAATTGTAGAAAGGACTAACGGTCTTTTAAAACGACTTCTGAAACCACAAGAGGGAGGCTGGGATGGCCGGTTGCATAAAGCTGTGCAAAGTGAAAATGAAAGATGGGGGGTAAATGGGTGCCCCAAAATTACTGCTTTTTGCCCAAATCCTCTGAGCTTAATCTCCTCACAAAGAGAACCAAATGATCCCGAAACTCCAGTTCATGACCCGGGACACCCTGTTTTGGTAGACCTCCCTACGGTGGGAGAAGTACCACTTGTGTTGAAAACTTCTCTGAATAAAGTTGCGTGGATAGCATCTGATGCCTTAGGAAAAGAACATCGGATAAATACCCGCTGGATAATTCCATCATTTTAATGTTCTGCCCTTAGGTGGCAGATTTTTCTGTGTTTTGCTATTGCAGGAGAACTCCGAGGGGACACTTCAAGTGACATGAAAACAAAATAACCATGTTAACATTATTAATACTTCTCTGTATCCTGCCACACTCCCATGGCCAGGAGCCAGCTGAGTGGCCGTGGTCTGAAGCCACTGTTAGATATACCAGTACTCAAGAATCACATCCCAGAAGTCGTCACCTGAACCTGGCAACCTCAGGGTATCATGGTGGTCCACGTGAGTGGGGATGGGATAAGAATGAACGGGTTACAACTCTAAATGGTACAGTTGGTTTGGGGATATTTTTGTGGGCGGATGTTGGGATCGGGATTGTGTGGGGCTGGGTGGGTGGGATGTGGTTTGATAGTAAATCAGACTTGGAGAGTTCTTGATCACATGGACTGGGATCACATGGACTGGGATTTCACAGGCTGGACCATCTGGATCAGAACCATAGAGACTGGGATCATCTGGACCGGGGTGGCCGCCTCGGAACGATGCGAACCGAGGCGGTCCCGCCCGGCCCAGGGCAACCTCCCCGTCCCTCCCAGTCCCGCCCGGGGGCGCGGCCAAAACTCCCCGCAGCGAACGCGGCGGTCCCGGAGCGATCCTGGAGCCGATCCCGGAGCGATTCCGGGTCCGATCCCGGTCCCTGTTTCGGCCTCGGTCTCAGTCTCGGTCCCGGAGCGCTCCCGGTGCTGATTCCGGTCGCGGTGCCGATCTCGATCCCGGAGCGGTGCCAGTCTCGGTGCCAGTGCCGGTTCCAGTTTCAGTCCTGGTCTCAGTCTCGGTGTCGGAGCGGTGCCGGTGCCGTTTTTGGTCCCGGAGTGCTCCCAGTGCCAATCCCAGTCTTGGTCCCGGAGCGGTGCCAGTCTCGGTGCTGGTTCCGGTGCCGGTCTCGGTCTCCATCCCGGAGCGCTCCCGGTCTGGGTTCTGGCCGCAGTCCTGGAGCAGTCCTGGTGCCGGTGCCGGTTCCGAAGCGCTCCCGGCGCCGGTCCCAGTGTCGGTGTCGGTCTCAGTCTTGGTTCCGGTACCAGTTCTGGTGCCGGTTTCGGTGTCGGTCCCACAGTGCGGGTCCCGGAGCGGTGCCGGTCTCGGTTCCGGTGTCGGTCTCGGTCTTGGTGCTGGTGCCGTTTCTGGTGCTGGTCTCGGTGCCGGAGATTTTAGGGTCTTTTGGGTGATTTTAAGCCAAACCGGGCCCTTTTAGGACCGCGCGTTCCCTTGACCCCGCCCATTCCCCCTCAGAATTCCCGCCGTTTCCTGGACCCCGCCCCTTTCCCCTCCCAGTTCCCGCCCTGTCTCTGACCCCGCCTCGTTCCATTCGTTCCCCGCCCTTTCATTGGCCACGCCCCTTTTTCCCGTGGGCCCCGCCCATCTACTGGCGCGTTCCGTCCAGCGCATGCGCAGACGACCCAGAGGTGGCTCTCCCGGGCGCCGCCATCTTTGTTCCCGGTCCTCCGAGCCGGCTCCGGCGTGTCCGAGACCTGCGGTGGGGGAATGGGGGTCTATAGGGGATCTATAGGGGATCTATAGGGGTCTGAGAGGACCTAGAAGTCTCCTTAGAGGATTTGGTGGGGGATCTGCAGGAGATTTGGGGCGGTCTGTAGGGGCTTTGGGGCGGTCTGGGGATCCCTAAAGGGGGCTGGGCGGGTCTCGGGGCTCTATCGGGGTCTGGGGCTCTGTAGAGGGTCCAGCGGGGTCCGTAAAGGGGCTCCGGGCGTCCCTAAATGGGGTCTGGGTGTCTGTGGGGGATTTGGGGGGTTTCTGTGGCGTTTTGGGGGGTTGGGGGGTCTGTAGGGGATCTCTAGGGGTCAGCGGGAGCCTGTAGCGGGTCCGGAGAGGTCTGGGGGTGTCTGTGGGTCCCTGTGGGGGATTTGGGGGGTCTGGGGGGGTCTGGAGGTCCCCAGGGGGGTCTGAGGGGATATGTAGGGGCTCGATAGAGGGTCCGGGGGCGCCTGGGGGACCCTATAGGGGATCTGGGGTTCTCTGCATGGGATGTGAGGGGCTCTGGGGGAGTCTTGGCATCTCCATAGTGGAGTTTTGGGGCCCATAAAGGAATTTTTGTGAATTTTTGGCTCTGTACAGCTAATTCTTGGAAATTTGGGGTCCAAATTGGGCAATTTTGGGCACTCTGTTGGGATTTTTTTTTTTGAATTTTGGGGCCTCTGTTAGGAATTTTGGAGGAATTTTGGAGGAATTTTGGGTCCAAACGCAGGAACTTGTGGAATTTCCTGTCCAAGCGTGGGAATTTTGGGTAATTTTGGGTCCTAACTTGGGAATTTGGGGAATTCTTTTTCCTAGATATCCTCTTCAAGTTCTCGGTGAGTGGCAGCACGGCACGGACAAGTCCTGCCTGCTGCACAACTTCATTGAGAGCAAGTGTAGGAATTTCTGTGAATTTTCAAGGATTTGGGCAGTTCTGGGGGGTCGTGGGATTTTTGGGAATTTTGGAGGGATTTTTTTTTCATTTTGGGGGACGTCTTGTGTATTTTGAGGGGATTTTTGAGGTATTTTTAGGACTTTTGGGGTGGTGTTTTTGCATTTTTAGAGTGTTTCCTGTTGCTGTTTGCGGGCTTTGGGGAATATGTTGGGAATTTTGAGAAATCTGAGGAGTTGGGGGATTTTTAGATAATTTTGGAGAATTTTTGGGGAGTTTGGGGGGTTTTTAAAATATTTCTGGACATTTTTAGGATTTGGATTTTTGGTTTTTTTCTTTTATCTTCTGGGTGATTTTTGTTGGTGTTTAGGGAAATTTTTGGACTTTTTTTGGAATTTGGGAAATTCTGGGTAGTCTGGGAAATTTTGGGAATATTACTGGAATTTTTGCAGGCATTTTCTGGGTTTTTTTCTTTTTTGAGCTATTTTGAGGCTTTTTTCAGTTTGTTTTTTTCTATAGTTTTCCTTTTGTATGCAGTTTTGGGGGGATTTTTTTTTTTTAATTTTTTGGGAATTCTGTGTTTCCGGGCTCTCCCCCATCCTGCGGCATTTTGGGCAATTTTCTGTCACTCTTGGGTCATTTTTGGTCACGCTTTGGGTCATTTTCAGCTGTATTTTGTAATTTCAGTGGCATTTCTAGTCAGTTTTGGGTCATTTGGGGGCCATTTTGTGGCCATTTTCTGTCACTTTTCGGGCATTTTTGGTCTCTTCAGGGGCGTTTTTGGTGCCGTTGGAGCCATTTTTTGCCGGTCTCAGTCCCGGTCTCCGGGCGGTGCCGGTCCCGGTGCCGGTCCCGGTGCCGCTCTTGGTCCCGGAGCGCTCCCGGCGCCAATCTCGTTCTCAGTCCCCGTCCCTGGGCGGTGCCAGTCTCGGGGCTGGTTCCGCTGCCGCTCTCGGTCCCGCTCTCGGTCCCAGGCCCGGAGATTTTAGGCGGGTTTGGGTAATTTTAGGCCAAACTGGGCAGGTTTAGGGTGGATTTTCGGCCCCTTTGGATGATTTTAGGCCAAATCTGGTGGGTTTTCGGGTGGGCTTTAGGTACATTTCATTGATTTTAAGCCAAACCAGGTCTTTTCAGGGTTGATTTGACGCCCTTTTTAGGAGTTTTAAGGGGATTTTTTGCCATTTTGTGTGGATTTAAACCAGTCTGGGCAATTTTAGACGATATTGGTTGGTTTTAGACCCCTTTAGATGATTTTATCCCGAACGGGCTGATTTTAGACCGAACCCTGTGGCTATAGGGTGGCTTTTAGTGCCCTTTGGGTGATTTTAGGCCACTTTGTGGGGATTGCAGGCCTCTTAGGGTGATTTGAGGCCAAACCTGATCCGTGTTAGGGTGGATTTTAGGCCCTTTTGGAGACATTTAGGCGCTTTTTGGTGATTTTAAGCGAACCCGGGCGGTTTTAGGACCGCGCGTCGCCTTCGCCCCGACTCTTTCCCCTCACGATTCCCGCCCTGTCCCTGACCCCGCCCCTTTCCCGTCCCAGTTCCCGCCCTTTCCTTGGCCCCGCCCTCCCAGGCCGGGCCCGGGCCCGGGGGAGGAGGAGGAGGGAGGGAGGAAGAGGCGCAGCGGCGGCAGGAGCGGGAGGAGAAGACGAGCGGAGGGAGCGGCGGCTCCAGCGCTCCCTGAACTGGCGGCACCGCCGGGATCATCGCCCCCATCCCGCAGGTGGCCGGGGAGGGGGAGCTCGCCCCAAATATCCCGGGGGGTCCCTGGGTTTGGGGTTTGTTGGGGGGATGTTTGGAGCTCGCGGGGCTCCAAAGCCGAGCAGCAGATGCCCCTCGGGGGGACATCGGGCGCTCCCCGGGAGGTGTTTTTGGGGTGTCCCGGTGTCGGCAGAGCCCCTGGAATTGCCGGGACCCCGCTGGGGCTGGAGGGGCGGGATGGGCGGGAAAGCGGTTCGGGGTCCCGGTGCCGGCAGTGTCTGCTCCCAGTATGAGCCTAGTCAGTCCCAGTATGAGCCCGGTCACTCCCAGTATGAGCCCGGTCACTCCCAGTATCCGTAGGTGGGAGACAGAAGAGGGGGGAGCTTTAAGGGTTCCTGGGACTCGCCGCAGCCCGGGGAGGGCAGGCACTGAGCAGACGGGGGATCTCCTTCCCCTTCCCTGTGACACGGAGGCAAATCCCATCCTGCCCTTGTCCTTCCTCCCCCAGACAAGGAGCCGAGCATGGAGAGCAGGGAGGACAAATCCCCGCGGCAGAAGCTCCTGGCAGAGGCCGTTTTGAGCGGCTCCACGGCGCAGGAATGCAATGGAGAGGAAAAGGGCTGGAGATCCCTGAGGAGGAGGGGCTGCAAACGCAGCTGGCGAGGATGTGAGGAGGAAAGAGCCAGGCCGGGCCGGGAAGGCGGCCGGAGATGGAGCCAGAGCTCAGAGCTGGTGGTCCATGAGCAGCTTCGTGATGGGGAGAAGCCCCACAAGTGCTCCGAGTGTGGGAAGAGCTTCAGCCAGGCCAACAGCCTGATCTGCCACCAAAGCATTCACACAGGTGAACGGCCCTACGAGTGTGGGGAATGTGGGAAGAGCTTCAGACAGAGAATCAACCTGATCCAGCACCAGAACATCCACACTGGGGAAAGGCCGTACAAGTGTGGGGAGTGTGGGAAGGGCTTCAGGGGCAGAGCCAACCTGAACTTCCACCAAAGGATCCGCACTGGGGAGAAGCCCTACGAGTGTGGGGAATGTGGGATGAGCTTCAGCCAGAGGTCCAGCCTACTCCGCCACCAGATGTTCCACACAGGGGAACGACCCTACGAGTGTGGGGAATGTGGGAAGAGCTTCACAGAGAGAGCCACCCTGACTGAGCATCAGAACATCCACACTGGGGAAAGGCCGTACACGTGTGGGGAATGTGGGAAGGGCTTCAGGCAGAGAGCCAACCTGAGGCTACACCAAAAGATCCACACTGGGGAGAGGCCCTATGAGTGTAGGGAATGTGGGAAGAGTTTCATCCAGAGTTCAAGTCTGATCAGCCACCAAAGCATCCACACCGGAGAGAGACCCTATGAGTGTGGGGAATGTGGGAAGAACTTCAGTCTGAGGTCCAGGCTGATCTTTCACCATAGAATCCACACTGGGAAAAGGCCCTACAAGTGTGGGGAATGTGGGAAGAGCTTCAGCCAGAAAATCAACCTGATCCAGCACCAGAACATCCACACTGGAGAAAGGCCGTACAAGTGTGGGGAATGTGGGAAGGGCTTCAGCCACAGAGCCAGCCTGAGCTTGCATCTAAAAATCCACACTGGGGAGAGGCCCTACAAGTGTTGCCAGTGTGGAAAGGGGTTTCGGGTCAGCAGCAAGCTCCTTGAACACCAGCAGACACACACAGAGGAGAGGCCCTTCCGCTGCCCTGACTGCGGGAAGGGCTTCAGGCACAACCCCAACCTCATCATCCACCGGCGCATCCACACTGGGGAGAGGCCCCAAGAGTGTCCCCAGTGTGGGAAGAGCTTCTCACAGAGCTCAGCCTTGACCCAACACCAACCAAGGCAGCATCAGGAAAGCCCTGCCAGTGCCCCCGGTGCAGAAAGAGCTTCGAGCTCTGCTCCAGCTCCAGCCCCCACTGGAGGAGCCACATTGGGCAGAGCCCCGGTGACCCACATTCCCTGTGTTCCATGTTGGGAAGTCACCTTGCCGATTATCCTTTTGATTAGACCTTAGTTATTTTCTCTTCTCCCTCTCTTTGTACTGCAAAAGCCAAGAGAGATTGTAGCCCTGCTTTCATGCCTGAGATCTTTTGGTTTTGTGAAATTCTTTTCTCAGGGAATTTTCTGTAAACAAGAGGAGTGTTTTTCTAAAAACTGTAGCATTGTTTTTCATTCCTTTTCCTAGGAGAGACTTCTTCTTGATGTCCCTCTGGTCTGACCAGTGTGATTGATGAGGTTTGTCTTTTTTTGTCACCAATCAGATTGGTCTGTGTAAAATACTAAGGGAGACACATTCGAAAATCTAAAGGAGTCATTTTCAGCCTTGGGAAGCTCCGAGTCTCCCAGCTCGGTCCCGCCCAGTCCCGCCCGGAGGCGCGGCCAAAACTCCCCGGAGCGATCGCGGCGGTCCCGGAGCGATCCCGGAGCGATTCCGGGTCCGATCCCCGTCCCGGTTTCGGGCTCGGTCTCAGTCTCGGTCTCGGATCAGCGCCAGTGTCGGTGCTGGTTCCGGTGCCGGTCTCGGTCTGTCCCGGAGCGCTGCCGGTCTCGGTTCTGGCCGCAGTCCTGGAGCCTTCCCGGGGCCGGTTCCGAAGCGCTCCCGGTGCCGGTCGCAGTGTCGGTCGTGGTCTCAGTCTTGGTCCCGGTACCAGTTCTGGTGCCGGTTTTGGTCTCGGTCTCGATGTCGGTCCCAGTGCCGGTGCCTGTGCGGGGCCGGACTCAGTTGCGGTGACGGTCTCAGCCTTGGTGTTGCTGCGGGTTCCGGTGCTGATCTTGTCTCGGTCTTGGTCCCGTTCCCGGAGATTTTTGGCCCATTTGGATGATTTGAGGCTAAACCTGGTGGATTTACGGTGGATTTTCGGCACAACTGGCGATTTTAAGCGAACTCGGGCGGTTTTAGGATCGCGCGTTCCCTTGACCCCGCCCCTTTCCCGTCCCAGTTCCCGCCCTTTCCTTGGCCCCGCCCTCCCAGGCCGGGCCCGGGCCCGGGGGAGGAGGAGGAGGGAGGGAGGAAGAGGCGCAGCGGCGGCAGGAGCGGGAGGAGAAGACGAGCGGAGGGAGCGGCGGCTCCAGCGCTCCCTGAACTGGCGGCACCGCCGGGATCATCGCCCCCATCCCGCAGGGGGCCGGGGAGGGGGAGCTCGCCCCAAATATCCCGGGGGGTCCCTGGGTTTGGGGTTTGTTGGGGGGATGTTTGGAGCTCGCGGGGCTCCAAAGCCGAGCAGCAGATGCCCCTCGGGGGGATCATCGGGGGCTCCCCGGGAGGTGTTTTTGGGGGGTCCCGGTGCCGGCAGTGGCTGCTCCCAGTATGAGCCCGGTCAGTCCCAGTATGAGCCCAGTCTGTGAAAAACAAGGTTCACTTTCTATGTAAATTTTCAGAAACAGGTTTAATAGAAAATGAGTCAGTTAGGAGATAAAAAAAAAGCTAAGTACGTTTGGCCGGTTGACTTGGCATTTAGCCAAGTCCACACTCTGCTGTATCAGAGTCATTCTTTAAATACCATTTCCATTGTATCAACCTGTTGAATGTTCATATTTTTCCATAAACTAGTTTCCATATTCCGGGAACTGTTTTGCATGGTCCCTCCTTGGGTCCGCTGTTTTAGGGCATGCGTGTTTCTTGGCTGTGTCTTCATTATCACCTCCAGCTTGGGCCTTGGTCCATACTTTCTTCAGATGGTAGATGCTGATAGTTGGTATCTCAATAGCAGAGTCTCCTTTACATGTTCACTAGGTGTTATCCCGACCAAACAGACAGTTTAAGCATACTATATCATCTAGTACCTCTATGCCTAATTTTCTTTACTAATAGCAGAACTAAAAAAAACTTATATCATTACACAATATTCTTAACCATATAGAACACATCTTGCAAAAAGCCAAGTTTATAATATGCATTTATAACACCGGTCAGTCCCAGTATGAGCCCAGTCAGTCCCAGTACCCGTAAGTGGGGAGACAGAAGAGGGGGGAGCTTTTTGGGTTCCTGGGACTCCCAGCAGCCCGGGGAGGGTGGGGACTGAATAGATGAGGGACCCCAATAAAAGTGTGACCCCCCAACAGCTGGGACAGGGGGGAACCAGTTTGGGCCTTGGAGCTGCAGGTGGACACAGGCAGCTGCTTCTGCTCCCTCTGTGTGTCCCCGTGTTCAGCAGTGCTGCTCCATCAGTCTGTGCCCAGCAACGGGGAAAAGCCTCAGCCCTGCAGGGCCAGTGGGAAGGGAGCTGCTCCATACAGGAACAGGAAACAAAGGAAGCACATTCTTTAGGATGTGTTTTCTGTTTAAAAAAAAAAAAAAAAAAAAAAAAAAAAAAAAAAAAAGAAAGAAAAAAAAAAGAGAAAAGAGAAAACCGGAAAAAATACAAAAGATAAAAACTGCCCCAAAACCGTGTAGTTAAAAGTCTTCCATAAGTGTGGATTAAAAAGATGTAAGTGATGTTTTGAAATGAGAACTCAGTTGCTTTGTAAATGTGCTCGTGGCAAGGATTCATCAGCTGCATTCTTTTGCAGATGTTGGAATTATTTCCTAATATGAAGTAAATTTAAACTTAAAGCAATAGGAAATTGAAAGATGGATTGTGTACGACTGCATCTTGAGTGTAAAAATTTGGCAGTTTGAAACTTGGAGCAAAAGTGCTGCAAATGAAAGTTTTAAATCCCAATGGATTGTGTGACAGCAGTTTTTCCTATACTATGTGTAGCAGCCCAAGGATTTCATCAGTGGGGTGGTGGGTGCTTTTAGCTTTGTCCTGTGCCACTCTGGGATGTCATGAAACAGGACTTCACCTGCCACCAGCCCGCGTTTCCCTCTGCCACCCCAGCTCCGTGGACCTTGTGTCCCCCAAAGCAGACACAAAGTTTTCCTGCTGCTCTCCCTTTGCACAAATCCACAGAGAGCTGGGATTGTTCCAAGTCTTGTCTCTCCATTGTGCCATATTCCAAAAGAACCAGCAGCCCATCCCAATGAATACAGCGAGTTACACTGATGGTTGTCAGCTCCATTTCCTGCCTAGAAATCCTGAAACTGCTTCTAAATGCTGCTCTCCTCAGCTCTTAGACACCTACTCACACAAAGCTGGGAAAACATCCCCTGGCTTCCGGCTTACAAGTGAGCCAAAGTTAGAGCTCTGTGGAAAATCTCTATCCATCCCTATCCTTTTAATACATCTGTATGTGAGGTGTGCATGGATGTGTCTTGTATAGAAAGGAAGGAGTGCACAAGCACCGTGCCTGACACTTTCCCTCTCTGTGTTCATTCCATACCCATGGGTACAAAGACATTATGGAAACCCTGGCGCAGACAGAGCCTTCTGTGCATGGATACAGAGACATCCAAGAGCCCCTTGGTCATCCTGCTGGAAGGACGACAAAAAGGGAGTGGGAACTCAGCAGTGAGGAGAGCTGAGGGCTGGAGAGCAGCTCTGAATGACACTAAAATGTCTCTGGGCCTCTGAGACATTGCTACTCTTCAGCCAGTGACAGTCCCTAAGCCTGGGACTCAGTCTTCCTCATGCTGAGGGGCACCAAGAAAGGCAACAGTGTGATGGAGACTGGCATGGGCTGGGAACTCACTGGGGAAAAATAGAGAGCATTGTGAAGGAAAAGGCAGGTGGAGGACAGAACTGTTCAGAGAAGAGCTGAGCTACAGCTTGAGCAAGCTTAAAAATGTCATTTGGGGCCATCCCAGATTGATTTCATTTCAGAAGGTATTGAAGAAGTTTATTTTTTGGGCGGTATCATGTTTTCTCTTGGAGATGTACACTGCAAACTTGAGCTGCATTGCCAAAATGCTCAAGGCAAGTCTCTGCTGCAGGGCACACCGTTTCTTCTTTGGCTGATCCCGGCCCGGTGCTGAGCCCAGCAGAGCCCTGGCAGAGCCCAGAGCAGCCTCAGCACCCGCAGAGCCCGGCTGCAAGGACAGAAACCAGAAACCGCCCGTCAGCTGAAGGCTCCTGTGCCCTTGTCCCAGCCGCCCGCGGTGCCCAGGCCACGCTGGCCGTGCTCAGGGCTGGGCCCAAAGCTGCCCATCATTGCTGGCAGGACGTGTGCCCAGCCTGCAGCCAGCCACGGCGCATCCAGCCCTCAGCAGCTGCCCAGAGCAAGATGCTCCTGTGCTGGCTGCCATCTCCCAAAAGCTCTTACCCCACCCGTGCCAAGAAGACGGGGACCCACCTCACGCCATCCGCCGCTGGAAGAAAAGCTGCTCCCAAACCACGTCCTCAGCCTTCTCCAAGGGCGCGGCCCATCCACGCCACAGCTGGTCCCAAGCACTTCCCAATCCAAACTGGACACCACCTAGAACACTTCCTTTAGAAAAACAAACAACAAATTAACAGACAAAAAGGGGATACAAGGGAGAAGGTAAAAGATGTGATCTCTGTCAGGGGCTTGAGGAAGGGCCAATTCCGACATGCTTGGGAAAAACCCACCCACCAGTGAGGGAAGCCCATGCTTTCACTCTTCCCCCCTGCACTGCCCCCCAAAATAATGGTGATCCCAAAGCAAACAAGGGCAGTGGAGCAGCCCAAGCCCTTCCTTGCCTGCAAAGCAAAGCAGCCCATGGACAGGCTCTGGAGTCCCACCTCTGCTCCCACCTTGGGGGTTTGTTTGTGTCGGGCTGGCTGCCCCAGCCCCAGCCCAGGGCACGGTGGGTGGTGGGGGCTGTTGGCAGGGCCAGGAGCCAACTCCCATTTCGTAACCACCCCAGCCTGTGCCCCCAGCCCTGCCAAAAAGCAGCTTGGCAGCCCACTGAACAATCAGTTGGACCTGCCCCAGCAAAGGGAGGAACCTGTGGTTCCTGGACAGGCAATGCCCAAATCTGGGAGCATCCCCCTGTGCGTGGACTCATCTGCAAATTGGCTGTGGAGCCTGGCTTTGAAGAAGGTGCCAGAATCGAAGTCAATCATCTTCACCTTTGTGGTGGCCAGGTCCCAGAAGAGGTTTTCATCCTTGATGTTGTCCTCGCTGTCTCCAGCAGCAGCAGCCCCACCTTTTCCAGCTTCTCCAGGGGCTGCTTCTCGTTCCCTGGGGGTGAGACCAGGCTCTCAGGGCTCTGCCCAGGGCCCCAGCTGTCAGTGAACCAGGACAAGCAAAACCAGCCTGGATGGCAGCCACCAGTGCTGGGCAGAGCAGCTCGGCTCCAGCACGAGGGCTGCCTGTGCCCATCCCATGAGCCCTGCGCAGTGACACAGGCAGGACAAAAAGTCTGGCTTGCTCTGCTTCTGATCGCCAAGGCATGTGTGCAGCTGGAACTTACCAGGGCCCTGCATCAAAGTGTGCCTGTGGCTCGCTCCCTTCTTCTAGGGCAGATGAGTATCCTGCATCCAAGGATCACAGAACAGGTCTTCTAATGAGGGCCTGTCCAAGGAGTGCACTGATAAACACCACCTGATGAGATCTTGGCAATCTGGGGAGAGAAACCAGAAGCCGCCAGTCAGTTGGAGAAAGCTCCTGTCCCACTATTCCCATGCCCAGGCCATGCTGCATGTGCTCAGAGCTGGGCCTAAACTTTCCCACCAATTCCCTGTTTTGGAGGAGATCAGGAGAGCAGGACATGTGCCACCTCCTCAGCAGCTGCCAAAGCAGGATGCTCACAAGCCAACTGCTGTCTCCCAGCACTGGTATTCCCCCCGTGCCCAGAGATGAGCATCCACCTTGAGAGAGCCGTTGTGGCAGGGAGAGCTGATGGTCCCAGCTGATCTTCTGACCCCTCCTGAAAGGGTGTCTTCCACAGACCATCTGGTGCAGCAGGATGCCCAGGGACCAGATGGTAGCTGGCTCGCCATAGTACCAGCCACAGTGGGTCCATTCCGGGGGGCTGTAGGATGGTGTTCCTATGGAATACAGATGGAATTCATCAGGGGGATGCTGCTGCTCCCAGAGCCTGGCCCCAGCATCCCTGGGCATGCGGGGGCTGCACCAGTGGCACGTGGGGTGACCTGCTGCTCTCTCACCAGCACCAGTGACTTGTTTACAAACTCAGGGTTGGAAAAAAAGCTACTAGTGTCGGAAGGGGGCAGCGGAAGCCGTGGCAAGGCCTGGCCATGACATCCAAAGGAAAAACCCACTCGGCGCCGGGGAAAAACCATGCCCTCATCCTCCCTGCCTGCATTGCCCCAAAAAACATTATGAAGCCAGGGCAAATAAGGCAGGCAGAGCAGCCCAAGCCCATTCTTGCCTGCACACCAAACTGGCTGCTCCACTGCTTCTAGCCCCCGCTTCTCTGCTACTCTCACCCACAGGTGTTTTTGTCGAGCTGCCTGCCCCAACCCCAGCGCCAGTCCTGGGCAGAGTGGCTGGCAAAGGCTGCCAGCAGGGCTGGAAGCTGGCCCCCCACACACCCCTGCTCAAAAGCCACTTGGCTGAAGACTCAGTGCCGTGTCTGGCAGCAAAAGGGAGAGTCCCTGCTGCCACACCCAGGCTGGGCCATGAGATGCTGGGACCGGGAGCACACCCCTGCGTGGGCTCACCTGCAAACTGAGTGTATGCTGTCTTTTGCAGGTAGGTGCCACAGCCAAAGTCAATCAATTTGGCCTGCCCGGTAGCCAGGTCAACCAAGATGTTCTGGGGTTTGATGTCCCTGTGCAGGACCCCGCAGCTGGTGCAGTGCCGCACGGCTTCCAGGACCTGGCGGAACAGCTCCCGCGCCACCTCCTCGGACAGGAACCTCCGTGCCCGAATGAAATGCTGGAGGTCCTGACACCGCTCCGGGCGCTCCAGCACCATCACGATGTTGTTGGAGAGCTCCACCCACTCCAGCAGCTGGACCACACCAGGGAAGCCAGTGGAGACCCTGTCCAGCAGCACGATCTCCAGCGGTGCGCTGGTGCCGTTGGGCTGTGGGAGGACCACGATGCCGTCAGTGGGGCTGAGGCCCTGCCAGGGGTGGGGAAGCGCTCACCCTGCCCGGGATGTTCTGCACCCTCCAGTGGCCGCACGCCCGCTCTCCCTCGAGGCGTCCTGGCGGATTCCACCCTGCCGGGCCTTGGCTCGTCCCCGCCCGGCACGCCCCGGCTTCTCCCGCTGGCCCCCGCTCACTCACCAGCTCTCCCCAGTGCCGGACGCGGTTCCGTGGCACCCTTTTGATGGCCACCTGCAAGGCAAGGGGAGCAGCGGGCTGAGCTCACCGCCCGCCCTGCCCAGCCCCATCCTCTTCCTCCTCCTCCGCCCTTCTCCTCCTCCTCCTGCACCCCCTCCTCCTGCGCCCGCCGCTCACCGGGGCGCCATCCGAAAGCCGCGTCGCCGCGAAGACAGTTCCGAAGCCGCCGCGCCCCAGCAGCGAACCCAGCCGGTACTGCTCCTGGAGGCCCTGCTGCGCCTTCCCTGCCGGAGAGACGCGGCTGTCAGCGCTCGGCCTGGGGCCAGGAACGGCCCCTGAGCGCCCCTCAACCACCCCAGGCCGGGCATCCCCAGGCGTTCGCTCCTGGGAAGGCGACACTGGCGGCTCGGGGCCGGCGGCCGCGCTGGCCAGCGGCGGAGCTCGGGCCGGGGAAGGCGCAGCGCAGGCGGCGGGAGCGGCCGCGCCGCGTGTGTCCGCGGGGCCCGGGAGGGGCCGGGGCCGGGCTCGGAACAGGCGGAGGCAAAGCGCGGCGATACTGTCCCTGGCCCAGGCACCGATCCCCGCCCAGCACCGCCATCGCCAGGACAGCCAGAGGCGGGCGGAGGCGAGAGCGCGGTGGGAGGCCCGGGGGCGGGGACGGGGCAGCCCCGCCCGGGGCCGGGGGCGGGCCGGGGGCATGGCCCGGCCCTGCAGGGGAGAGGGACACTGGGAGAGGAGGGGGACACCGGGACAGGGAGACTGGGAGCGGGTGTGGGACTGCAGGAGAGGGAGAGGAGAAGCAGGAGGGAGTCGCAAGAGGAGCTTTTTTTTTTGCTGCTGCTGCTGCTGCTGCTGCTGCCGCTGCTGCCGCTGCTGCCGCTGCTGCCGCTGCAACTGAAGCCCCGGGGCCGTTTTTCCCCGGGGCCGTTTGTCCGTCGCCCGCTCAGCCCCACGCCGAGCCCCGCGCGCCCCGGGGGCAGCCCCTGAGCCTTCCAAACACGGGAACTTTGCCCCGTTGAGCCAAGACCCAGAGCCTTGACTCCAGCACTGTGGCAGAGCAATCCCCTTGGCTGCTGCTGTGCATTGTCCCTGCTGAGGGTCACACACTGTCAGAGAACATTCCTTGAATGCAGAATTCGTACCTGGCCCAAGCACTGCACTTGCGTCTCCAGCATTGCTTTCCAAGAAAAACGGGGGTAGGCAAATTGTGTGTAGGTCATGGTATTTTACAGCGTCTAAAACTTGCCAAGTCATGGATCTTAGAGGTGAGATCCGTTTGTAGTTAATGGGATGGAGAAGTAGTGCAAAATGGAAAAGGGGAGCATAGAAATAAATAGAGAAAACCATCTTGGATTGGTTCTTTCCATTTTTGTTTCATTTTTTAAAAGCTGTTTCAGCTTTCCCAGAATCTTCTCCACAGTCCTGTCTGCTCTTTCCAAGAACCCTTCCTGGAGAACGAGCTGCAGCTTCTGTCACTAAATGTCCTACCAACGGCAGCAAGTTTGTGAAGGAAAATAAAAAATGGTTTTACAAATATATTAACGGCAAAAGGAAGGCTAAAAACCGACCTTTGTTCTCTGCTGGATGTGGGAGGGAACTTAGGAACTGCAGATGAGGCGATGGCAGAAGTGCTTAACGCCTTCTTTGCCTCAGTCTTTAGTGGGAACATGGCTTGTCCTCAGGACAGCTGCCCTCCTGGGCTGGTAGATGGTGTCAGGGAATAGAATGGTGCCCCTGTTATCCAGGAGGAGGCAGCCAGAGAACTGCTGAGCCAAATGGATGTTCACAGATCTGTGGGCCCAAGTGGGATCCACCACAGGGTGATGAGGGAGCTGGCAGATGAGCTTGTGAAGCCGCTCTCCATCATTTACCAACAGTCCTGGCTCACTGGTGAGGTTCCGGAGGACCGGAAACTGGCCAATGTGACAGCCATTCACACAAAGGGTGGGAAGGAGGAACTGGTAATTAGAGGCCAGTTAGCCTGACCTCAGTACCCGGTAAGGTCACGGAGCAGTTTATATTGAGTGTCATCATGCAGCACCTACAGGACGGCCCGGGGATCAGAGCCAGCCAGCACGGGTTTAGGAGGGGCAGGTGTTGTTTGACCAACCTGCCTCTTCTATGAACAGGTGACCTGCGTGGTGGATGTGGGAGAGGCTTTGGATGTTGTCTGTTTGGACTTCAGCAAGGCCTTTGACACTGTCTCCCACAGCACACTCCTGGGAAAGCCGGCGGCCCACGGCTTGGACAGGAGCACTCTTTGCTGGGGAGGCAAAGGCAGAGGGTGGTGGGGAATGGCGCTGCATCCAGCTGGCAGCCGGTCACCAGTGGTGTTCCTCAGGGGTCTGTTCCTCGGGGCTCCTGGACTCAGCCCCAAATCCACCGGATAAAAAACCACCGAAATCCCTGCGGAGCTCTTTGTCTTCCTTCAGTTGTCTTCAAGTCTCCACGGCTTGTGCAGCTGCTTGGAATCGGTTCGGAATTCTCTTAAGGAGGAAGATATCAAAGCGCACCTCGTGATTTTTGGTTTTTTAATTGCATGAGTATTTTTTTTATTTTTCATTTCATTGAAGAGTTGACTGAAGCGTTCTTTAGGTGATCTTGGTGCTGAATGTCTCCTTAGGAGTTCTGAGCACAGCGAAGAATGAGCCCCTTGCAGGCTGACCCTGTTTGGACAACCTGCTTCTCACCCAACCTCACCACGTGTGACATCACCCACCTTGGACTGCGCTCCCAAAACATAAAAGAAAATTCTGCATTTTTTAATAAAAACAAACTTATGTAAATAATAAAATTAGAAATTTATTTTTCAGTTTTATAATAACATTTTTCTATATTTTATTAGCTAATTTTTATATTGACATTAAAAAATCAATATATTTTTAGCAACGAAGAAAGTTATTGGTCATTGGTTCTAAGTAACACACTTCCCTTCATGAATTGCTTGACCACTACTGGCTATTGATTTCTTTTTCTTCATGCTGATTTGCTCTGTTTTTAGTCCTTTTGTCATCTTCTTTAGCATTTTCTCAGACAGGGTAAAAGGGGCAACTTTGGGGTTCATGGAGACATTTCTGGGGCACATTTGGGGCAGGGAATTTGGAGAGAACTTGAGGGTCTGGAGGACACATTTGGGAAGCGGGTGGACACTTGGAGGAGCACTTAGGGATTCTGTCGGACAATTCGGGGTCCAGGGGGGCACTTGGAGGTCAGGGAGGGGAATCCGGGGCCCTTCGGGGTCCGGGCGGGCACCTGGGGGGCTCTGAGGGGACTCTCTGGGGCGCGGGGGATGATGGGAGTTGTAGGCGCGGGTAGAACAGGGTTGAACGGCGCCGCGGAGCATCACGGGAGGTGGAGGCGCAGCTCCAATGGCTGTCGGCGGGGCGCGGGGCATGATGGGAGATGGAGTCACGGCTGGAGTAGCGCTCCAAGTGCGCCGCGGAGCATGCTGGGAGCTGTAGTCCCGGAAGTGGCTCGAACGCGGCGTCTGGGGCTCCGGGAAGGCGCTTTGGGGACACTTTTGTGTCCGAGCCGCGATTTGAGGTCCTCGGGGGGAACGTGTACGGCTCGGGAGCACTTGCGGGGAGCTTGGGGAGCTGTCACCGAGCTCTCTAGGGCGCGGGGCGGGGCAGGAGTTTTTAGGCGCAGAACCGTGTTCCGAGGGGCTCCGAGGCCAGGGGGGATGATTGGAGATGAATTCCCTGAAGTCGCTCTAAGGGGAATCTGTGGGGTCGGAGCGTTCAAGGGATCCGGGGACGCTTTGGGGGCGGGCGAATGGGCGCTGAGGGAACAGTTGGGGATCCTGGAGGGGCTGGGGGACACTTGTTTAGTTCAACGTGGTTTTTTGCTCATGAAACATACGTATTGTATTTAAAACTTAATATTCCATAGGTATGGGTTCTATAGGCGTAGATATCAATTAGCCTAAGTGCAAAACCTAATATTCCATGTAAGAATGATGTTCTCTACTGTTAAAAGCAAAATTAACCAAAGCAAACAAAAAGGAGAGGGTTAACAATTAATGAGAAAGGAACAGAAAAGGTTGTTATGCCACTGTAAACTTTCACTCTGAGTCTACATTTCAAATAATACAGGTGACCCATCTGAAGGAGGATTTCTCCTCAGGGGAAATGTCTTTCTAAAAGTTTCCTTTGTTGCCAGGAGCTGCCTCTGTGCCAGGAGCCCGGCCCAGCTCAGCAGCACAGAAACAGCACAAGGACTTGAATGACCCTCCCGTGGATTTGGTGTTTCCATTCAACTCTGTCCCTGAAAGAGTGTTCCAAAAACTTCTCAAGAACTCAAAGGTAAATTAAAACACTGAAGTTTTTTGCAGTTTTAATGGGACACACAGAGAGACCCAATGGAGAAAGTGTCCCCAGGTTCCATCACTGCAGGCACTGATGACAGGTGGGGACAGACAAGGCAAAGGTGTCTCTGGTGCTGAGCAAACCTGGATGTGTTCCATGAATCCAAAAGGGCAAGGCCTGAGCCCCGGCCCCTGGCAGGGCAGGGATCTGTGGGTCAGGGCTCTGTGGGTCAGGGCTCAGCCGTGGGTCACAGATCTGTGGGTCAGGGCTCAGCCGTGGGTCAGGGCTCAGCCGTGGGTCACAGATCCGTGGGTCAGGGATCTGTGGGTCAGGGCTCAGCCGTGGGTCACAGATCTATGGGTCAGGGCTCTGTGGGTCAGGGCTCAGCCGTGGGTCGCAGATCCGTGGGTCAAGGCTCAGCCGTGGGTCAGGGCTCTGTGGGTCAGGGCTCTGTGGGTCAGGGCTCAGCCGTGGGTCACAGATCCGTGGGTCAGGGCTCAGCCGTGGGTCAGGGCTCAGCCGTGGGTCACAGATCCGTGGGTCAGGGCTCTGTGGGTCAGGGCTCAGCCGTGGGTCAGAGATCCGTGGGTCAGGGCTCTGTGGGTCAGGGCTCTGTGGGTCAGGGCTCAGCCATGGGTCAGGGCTCTGTGGGTCAGGGCTCAGCCGTGGGTCACAGTTCTATGGGTCAGGGCTCTGTGGGTCCGGGCTCAGCCGTGGGTCACAGATCCGTGGGTCAGGGCTCTGTGGGTCAGGGCTCTGTGGGTCAGGGCTCAGCCGTGGGTCACAGATCCGTGGGTCAGGGCTCTGTGGGTCAGGGCTCTGTGGGTCAGGGCTCTGTGGGTCAGGGCTCAGCCGTGGGTCACAGATCCGTGGGTCAGGGCTCTGTGGGTCAGGGCTCTGTGGGTCAGGGCTCCGTGGGTCAGGGCGCAGCCGTGGGTCACAGATCCGTGGGTCAGGGCTCAGCCGTGGGGCTCACCGTGGCAGGGGTTGCTCAGGAGGTCACTCGGGGGGCGCCGGATCCTGTGGGGCGGCTCCAGCGGTTCCTGTGGGGCAGAGACGGGGGCGGGACAATCTGTGGGGCAGGAGCCATCTGTGGGGCGGGGATGGGATCTGTGGGGCGGGGTTTGGGATTCGGGATCTATGGGGCAGAGAGGGGATCCCTCAAAATTCCCACAAAAATCCCCAAATTTCCCAAAAACTCCAAATTTCCCCCCCCAAAAAATTCCAATTTTTTTCCTCGAAAAAATTCCCAAAATTTTCCCCCAGAATTCCCAAAATTTCCCAATTTTTCCCCATTTTTCCCAAGTTTTTTCCCAAGTTTTCCCCATTTTTTCCAATTTTTTTCCCAAATTTTCCCCATTTTTCTCAATTTTTCCCATTTGTTTTTAATATTCCAAAAGTTTCCCACAGAATCCTCAAAAAATTCCCCCAAAATTCCCCAAAATTTTCCCCAAAATTTCCCAAATCTTTCAAATCCCCCCAAATGTTCCCAATTTTTTTCCCAATTTTCCCAAATTTTGGGGCTTTTCCCCCAAATTTTCTCCCAAAATCCCCCTAAAAACGACCCCAAACCATCAAAAAATCGCAAAATTTTCCCGATTTTCCCGCAAAATCCCCTAAAAATTCCCCCCAAAATCCCCAAATTCCCAATTTTCACCCCAAATCTCCCAAAATTTCCCCAAAATTCTCCCAGATTTCTCAAATCCTCCATTTTCCCCCCAGAATTCCCCCAAAAACGACCCCAAAAATCCCAAATTTCCCCCAAATTCTCAAATTTTCACCCCAAATTTCGGGTTTTTTTTCCCAAAACTTTCCAACCTCGAGGGCCACCAGTGGGCGCTCTGCAGGGAGAGAATTTGGCGGATTTTGGGAAAATTTGGGGGAATTTTGGAGAGTTTTGTAGGAATTTTGGGAGAATTTTGATGATTTGGGGTCATTTTGGGGCAAATTTGGGGGAATTTTTTGGGCAATTTGGGAGAATTTGGGGGAAAATTTGGGTAATTTGGAAAAAATTGGGGGGATTTTGGGAAAATTCAGGGGATTTGGGGGGAAATTTTGGGGGATTTTGGGAGGAATTTGGGAAAAAAATTTGGGACTTTTGGGGGGAAATTTGGGGTTTTTTCCAGAAATTTCGGGGTTATTTGGGGGAATTTTGGGAAAATTTGGGAATTTTAGGGGGAAATCCGGGGGATTCGGAGGAATTCAAAGAAGGAATGGTGAAATCCTGGGAATTTTTGGACCATTTTGGGTCATATCAGGGGAAATTTTGGGTGATTTGGGAGGGAAATTTTGGGAATTTTGGGGGATTTTTGTGATTTTTGAAGAAATTTTGGGATTTTTTTTAGATTTTGGTGAAATTTGGGAGAATTTGGAGGATTTTTGAAAAATTTTTGAGAATTTTGGGGAATTTGAGGGGATTTTTGACAAAATTTTGGGAAATTTTTTTGAATTTTGGTAAAATTTGGGGAATTTTTGAGGAAATTTTGGGAATTTTTGTGGGCTGTTTTTGGGGGGAATTTCGGGAGAATTTTGGTTGATTTTGGGGGGATTTGGGGACAATTTTGGGGGAGATATTTGTGGAATTTTGAAGAATTTTGGGGGATTTTTGAAGAAATTTTGGGAATTTTTGGGGGGATTTTGGTAAAATTTGGGGATTTTTTGGGACTTTTGAGGAAATTTTGGGAATTTTTTTATATTTTGGGGAAATTTGAGGGGAATTTTGGGGATTTTTGGGGAAATTTGGGGCGGATTTTTTGGGGGGGAAATTCGGGACAATTTTGGGGTCATTTGGGGCCTCGGTGTATCCCGTCATGCCCCACGCCGCTTTGCGCCTCGGTGTATCCCGTCATTCCCCGTGGTGCCCCTTTGCGCCTCGGTGTATCCCGTCATGCCCTGCGGCGCCACTTTGCGCCTCGGTGTATCCCGTCATTCCCCGCGCTGCTTTGCGCCTCGGTGTATCCCGTCATTCCCCGCGCCGCTTTGTGCCTCGGTGTATCCCGTCGTGCCCCGCGGTGCCGCTTTGCGCCTCGGTGTATCCCGTCATGCCGTGCGGCGCTCTGTGCCTCGGTTTATCCCATCATTCCCCCGGCGCCGCTTTGCTCCTCGGCGTACAAATGACGTCACCCGCATTTATTTCGCCTCTCATTTGCATAAATTTACATAAGGCTGGCGCATCAGTGAGGTGGGCGGGGTCAGAGCCACGCCCAGGCCCCTCCCAGTACAAACCAGCAATTCCCAGTCCCTGTGGTAAGTGATGTCATTCGCATTTATTTGTGCTCTCATTTACATAAATTTGCATCTCGGCGCGGTGGGCGGGGTCAGAGCCGCGTTGGCCCCTCCCACTCCCTCCCAGTACAACCCAGTAACCCCCAGGCCCCGCCCAGTTTGTCCCGCCCTTATCGCTCCATATAAGGGAAGGGGGCGTGGCCTGACAAAGGGCGTGGTCGGTTCACCTGTGGGGGGAGGGGCAAAGGTTAAACCACACCCAGAAACCCCAAAACCAGTTTAAACCAGAATAAACCAGTAACCCCCAAACCCACTCCCAGTCCATCCCAGTATAAACCAGTGACCCCAAACCCACTCCCAGTCCATCCCAGTATAAACCAGTGACCCCAAACCCGCTCCCAGTCCATCCCAGTATAAACCAGTGACCCCAAACCCACTCCCAGTCCATCCCAGTATAAACCAGTGACCCCAAACCCACTCCCAGTCCATCCCAGTATAAACCAGTGACCCCAAACCCACTCCCAGTCCATCCCAGTATAAACCAGTGACCCCAAACCCACTCCCAGTCCATCCCAGTATAAACCAGTGACCCCAAACCCACTCCCAGTCCATCCCAGTATAAACCAGTGCCCCCCAGTCCCCGTCCCAGTGCCCTCACCTGTCCGTACTGGTTTGAACTGGGATCTCTCGATGCTCGGTGGCCTCCAGGGAGCGGCTCAGGGCCAGGGCCCGGCGCTGGGGGATACTGGGAGTTACTGGTTTATACTGGTTTGTACTGGTTTGTACTGGGTTATACTGGTTTGTACTGGTTTGGGGGTTTTCCTTACTGGTTTGTACTGGGACAGGGTTTAGGGGTCACTGGGATGAAGTGGGATGAACTGGGAAGGGATTTGAGGTGACTGGTTTGTACTGGTTTATACTGGTTTGGGGTTTTTCTTTACTGGTTTGTACTGGGAGGGGGTTTGGGGGTTTTTTGGGATTTTTGGGGAGAATTTTGGGGATTTTGGGGCATCAAAAATCCCAATTTTCAGTCGGAATTTTGGGTGAATTTGGGGGATTTTGGGGCTTTAAAAATCCAAATTTTTAGTGGGAATTTTTGGGTGAATTTTGGGGATTTTGGGGCTCCTAAAAATTCCAATTTTTAGTGGGAATTTTGGGGTCATTTTTGGGGATTTGGGGCCTCCAAAAATCTCAATTTTAGTGAGAATTTTGGGGGATTTTGGGTGGGAATTTTGGGGTGAATTTGGGTAATTTTGGGGCTTCAAAAATCCCATTTTTCAATCAGAACTTTGGGGTCATTTTTGGGGATTTTGGGGCTCTGAAATCCTGATTTTTGGGGCGAATTTTTAGGTCAATTTTTGGGATTTTGGGGCTCTGAAATCCCGATTTTTAATGGGAATTTTTGGGGTCATTTTTGGGGCATTTTGGGTGAATTTTGGGGGATTTTGGGGCTCTAAAAGTTCCAATTTTTAGTGGGAATTTTGGGGTGAATTTAGGGGATTTTGGGTGGAAATTTTGGGGTGAATTTAGGGGATTTTGGGACTTTAAAAATTCCAATTTTTGGGTGAATTTTTGGGATTTTGGGGGCTCTAAAAATCCCAATTTTTAGTGGGAATTTTGGGGTTTTTTGAGGGATTTTAGGTGGGAATTTTGGGGTGAATTTGGGGGATTTTGGGGCTTTAAAAATTCCCACTTTCAGCAGGAAATTTTGGGGGGATTTTTGGGCTCTAAAAAATCTCAATTTTAGTGGGAATTTTGGGTGGGAATTTTGGGGTGATTTTGAGGGATTTTGGGGCTTAAAAAATCTCAGTTTTCAGTCGGGATTTTGGGGTCATTGTTTGGGATTTTGGGGCTCTGAAATCTCGATTTTTAGTGGGAATTTTTGGGGGTCATTTTTGGGGCATTTTGGGTGAATTTTGGGGGATTTTGGGGCTCTAAAAGTTTCTATTTTCTATTCCTATTCCTATTCGTCTTGGGTCTCACACTGCCGTCTTCGGCTCGTCTGCCGTGCCCTCAGCGCTACAACAACGCTGCTACCTAGAGCCGCCGCTTTGCCTGACTTAACGTCTGTGCTGCGGCAGTCCCTTGGGGTGTTGGATTAACATTTTCGGCTGCAGCAGTCTCATTGCAGTTTGGGTCTTTTCTGGACGGTAGCAACAGACTCCCTTGCACTCCTGTGCAGGGCTCGTTGCTGTACCTTCTAGACAGATCTGTAATGCATACATGTTGAAGAAACACACTGTCTTCCGTATGAAGTGCCAGGAGTTAAAATGAGTCTAGATCCGTGAAAGATGGAAACCTTTAGAATTCACTAACTCAATTTCTCAAAGCATTTGTGACCATGTTGGGCTTTGCGTGGTGACCACGAGCACATGAAAGTGTATAGCAGTTTCAGAACATCATGTATACTTGCCTAATTTTTGTTCTACAGACTGAACCATCCCAATGTGGTGGCTGCCCGCGATGTCCCTGAAGGGATGCAGAAGCTCGCACCAAATGACTTGCCATTGTTGGCCATGGAGTACTGCCAAGGTGGAGACCTCCGCAAGGTGGGGTCCCTAGGATGGTAACCCAGGAATGGATCACCTTCTGATCTGATCCTAGGTTTTCTACTGAAGTTTTCCCTTCAAACCTTTGCTTTCATACCCTGATGTTTCCTATTTCTAGTCATGGCATCAACAAGTGTTGGTGGCTTGGTCCTTGGTATTATGTTCAGCTTTTGAAGACTTAAGTGCTTTGTATATTTTTTTAGGTGCAAGTGACACTGTGAGGAGTTTTCACCTAGAGAATGAGGGCAAGTGTAGGGGACGTGCGACGGTATTTGAGTATGGCCAAGACCATTGTGGGGTAGGTGCATCTGTAGGCTGTACCCTTCCTGAAAGTGATGAACTCTTGTCTGTCATAGGAAGAGATAACACATGGTAGTTCTAATCCTAAGGCTTTTCTGACCTTTGCTATAATCTTCCCATAGCTAAAACACAGACCTTAGGCCTCAGATTGGAGTTGATACTGTCAGGCCAAGAGGGATGGAACAAATAGGAGGATGAAAACGGGATGACAGTGACTTCTTTCATCTTCTTTCCCATGCAATTAAACCAAGGCACAAAGCTGTAATTGCTGCTACCGCAGGTCACAGTCCATAGAGTTTTGTGCTTCTGGAGAATTTAATTGCTCTTGCTGAAACTTCTTGCATCCCTGAGAATTTGTGGAACTCTGGAGTTCACTCGGGATAGAGAAGGGAAAGACTACATTCTGTGTTCCTTACTTGCAGTACCTGAACCAGCTGGAGAATTGCTGTGGCTTGCGGGAAGAAGCTATTCTTATCTTGTTATCTGACATTGGTAAGTGGTGGCAGTACCTTCAGTTGTCTGAACTATGGAAACCCTTTTAGTCCTGAGTCCACTCTCCAAATATACAGTAGTGACCTTAGTGACTCCATTTCAGACTGACCTTTTATGGTCTTGATCATCTCCCAAAAGTGTTGGGAGTCTGGGGAGGTTCTTGCCTACTGGAAGCTAGCCAGCATTACTACAGTTTACAGGAAGGATGTGAGGGAACATCCAGAGAGAGAACTCAATTTGTGTCCAGAGTTCTATGGTGCTGACTTTACCCCTTACACTCAGTGTTTCATTGTATGTTTGATTGTACTAGGTCTGATGTGAAAGCCATGCTTATTACTAGATAGAATAGATGAATCCTTACTGAGCTCATGCTAGGTACTGTTACTTAGCTCTAACAACTGGCTTTTTCTGTCTCAGCTTCTGCTCTCAGATACCTTCATGAGAACAGGGTCATCCAGAGACTTGAAGCCAGAGAACATTGTGCTGCAGCAAGGAGAGCAAAGGGTAAGCAGGAAGCAGTCGTCTCTACCTGCACAGACAAGTAAACTTACAAGGAACCTGCATGTGCTTCATGCAGTTACATGGTCCCTCTGCAAGAGCACTCAGCCCAGGATAACACCTGTCTCAGGTCACTGTCACATAGTATTCTGTGTGCAGCTGAGGTGAGACATTGTATTAGACGTCTGTTAACACCTGACATTTTGACTTTCAACCATTAAGGAAAGAAGCAGACTGTACTGATTGACCAAAGATCGGAAGGAGCTAGAGGCGTAACTGCTAGGTGTGCTCCAACACCTTCAAATTCATTGTGGTTTTAGAAATCTACAGTAGCCTCCCATTTCTGCTTCTATCTCTTCACTGGCACCTTTCCTGCATAGCTTTGAAGAGCCAGACCTTTTCTTTCTGCTGTATGATGTGCTTTTAACAGGACTTCAGTCTGGCATTCTTATTCTCTGTTGTGTGTTTCAGTCAATACACAAAATCATTGACCTTGGTTATGCTAAGGAGTTGGATCAGGGGAGCCTGTGCACATCCTTTGTTGGGACTCTGCAGTACTTGGTAAGAAAGGAATTCAGCTAGAAGAGCAGCTACTGCTTTCTAGTGGGATAGAATTAACTGTTACCAAGCTTTGGGCTGGGATTAGGTACTTGCACGGTATGGGGTGCGTTTGTGGTGCTGAAGCTAGCAAAGGTGACTGCTTTTTTGCTGACACTGGGTTTTGCTGAGACTGGGTTTTGTGCTACCTGCATCTGTTATAAATAAGCAGGAGTGCCAGTAACCTATGCTACTCACTCCAGGAGGGTCTTAAAGCACGTGAGAGGCAGCGTTCAGTAATGTCTTTAATTATTTGTACAAATGTTAATGAGATGTTAAGGGATAGAGAAAGCTAAGAGCTTTCTGGCCAAAGCCATCTGGCTTTGTCTCATGCGTGTAAACTGTATCAGGCTCCAGAGCTGCTGGAACAGCAGAAGTATAGGGTGACAGTGGATTCCTGGAGCTTTGGCACGCTTGCCTTTGAGTGCATTACAGGCTTCCGACCATTCCTACCCAACTGGCAGCCAGTGCAATGGTGAGTGAACCGTGGCTGGGTGATAAGTGGGCATGATGTGACTTTCCTGTTTACAGGAAGCAGAAGTGTGGTCCCTTGATTCTGAGGATCATATCCCTATGTTTCTTGCCCTTTTGGAAAGTGACCCCTTTCACAGGGGCTTGACTCACCTGAGCAAGTTCAGCATTCCTGATCCTTGCTCTATGGGATAAGGGCTGACTCCCGCAGGGCAGGTAACAGAAACCAAAGTGGCATCTGTATTACATGTCAAGAGTAGCTTTCAAGAGCCTACTAGCATGCAGGCTGGGAAAGGTGGGCAATTTTTTCACCATTGTACTCGCTTACATTAGGCATACTAAAGTGCGTCAGAAGAGTGAGCTGGATATTGTTGTTTCAGAAGACTTATCCGGAGAAGTCAAGTTTTCTAGCAGTTTGCCCTGCCCCAACAATCTAAACAGGTGAGTACTAAAAATTGCTGTGCTGAGATAAACTGATTCTTCTGCAAAAGGACCAAGTTTGTGTTATATGCCTTACTGTGTTAATCTGTGAATACATTGAGTGCGTGACACAGGCAGTACTACTGTCGCTTGTCAGACTTGTGTAGTCTTGGTTTCTGCCTTCTAAACGCTGCGTTTGTGATGGGGAGAGGTGGAGTGCTGGAGGGAGAAGGAGGGGGGCAGTTTTGTCAGTCCTCCCACACAGAACAGGCCGTATCGTTACTGCAAATGCACTTTTACCTTTTCTGATCTCCTGGTTTTTGTTGCTCAGTGTTTTGTCTGGGAGGCTGGAGAAATGGCCGCAACTCATGTTAATGTGGCACCCACGTCAGAGAGGTACAGATCCTACCTATGGACCCAATGGGTGTTTCAAAGCATTGGATGGCATTTTGAACTTGAAGGTAAGCAATATGTCTGTATTACCCTAAAAAGTTTTCCAGAGAGCAGTTTCCTGAGCCTCTGAATCCTAGACTTAGGAGGAAGAGTGAGGCAGAAACTCATAGAACTGTCTCCTGACCGTTAGTGACAGGTGCTTTCCTCTTGCTTCTTTGAGGACAAATACTCCCTGAGCTTGTTGGGAGTAGTGAAGAGCTTCTGTGCATGCTTGGTTCCATATTCTGAGAGAGGATTCTACAGGTATTTAACTGCCATGTTTAACTGCCATATTTAACTCTCTTCCACTTGATGGAGGACAAGAACTTTGCCATAATGTTAGGAAGTAGCTGTAAAGTGACTTCTTGATTCTGACAAGTGCTTTGAAGAGTTTCTTGGTGGTCATTTTTTCGGTCCCTCAATCTCTGCTCTAAGATGACCAATGTATCTTCAGCCTTTCTCATGCCATGCTACTCTTCTGGTAGGTGCTTCACGTTTTGAACATGGTTATGGGAACTGTGCACACCTACCCTGTGACAGAGGAAGAGACTCTGCAGAGTGTGAAGGCCAGGATTCAGTCAGATACAGGAATTCCAGAACAGGACCAGGAACTAGTGCAGGAAGCAGGACTTGAATTGTTTTCTCAGAAGTTGGTCACTAAACATACAGCTGATGGCAAGGTGAGTCTCGGTATTCCCTTTCTTAAGTTTGAGTGAATCAGAAGTCACTGCACTCGCTTTGGGATCACAGCACTCCCTGCTGTTGTGGCATGCTTTTGTCATGGTAACCTCACAGACCTAACAGCCACTGTAGCGTAGGCAGCCTGTTGCCTTTGGTGCTCTGTGTTTGGTTGAGGAGGACTCTTCTGTTTGTGGTGTTGCCAAGGCTTGCTCTTCCCAAGAAAACCTGGTTGGGTCTTTTGTCTTCTGCAGGTGAATGATACTGCAGCAGCAGACACAGACCTTCTCTTCCTCTTTGATAACAAGAAAGTTTCCTGAGGCTCAGGTGGCCTTGCGTCCTCATCCAGAAAGTGTTGGCTGCATCCGTAAGGACTCCTCTGGCATGAATATGAAGGGCGGGGCGGGGTCAGTGTTGAGAGGGGCGTCTGTGTTTTGTGGTCTGTATCGTGCACAAAGAGTAGAGGGAGCTTTTGCGTATTGGGACTGAAGAAGCAGGAAAATGGACTGTCATTCATTCAGTTTATCAGAATAACTAAAAAAGGGAGGTGTTTGATTATGACATGCTAGGGGAGCTGCACAGGGGTTATCCAGCTCTAGGCTTTGCAGGCAGTAACATGCCCCTCAAAGGAGCAATGTTTTGGTCTGTTTTGTGATAACACAGTATTCCTGCTTCACGCTGATATGACCATTTCCCTTTCTCCCACCTCCTCTGTTTTCAGTTCAGGATCCAAAGAAGAATCTCCACTTTTTCCAGTTGCGCAAAGTGTGGGGTCAGATCTGGCACACGATCCAGATGCTGAAAGAGGACTGTAATCGGCTTCAGCAGGGGCAGCGAGCAGCCATGTACGGTGGCCGTTTCTCCACAATACTTATCTCTGTCTTTGTGCGCTGGTGGAAGGGAAGACAGAAATGGGACCCTGTTGGAATGGGGAAGCCCGTGATTGGAGCTGTATGCAATTCATGAAAAGTGGAGAGTTAGCCCTTTGGCACAACTGCATTTGTCCTCACCGCTGTCTCAAGTATCTGTTTTGGATGTAAATGAAAGCCTGGTGGATTTCTACTTTCAGAGGCTAATAGGACCTTCTTGTCCTTGCAGGATGAATCTGTTGCGTTACAATAGTACCCTCTGGAAGATGAAGAATTCTATGGCCTCCCTTTCTCAGCAGCTGGAAGCAAAGCTGGACTTCTTTAAAACAAGCATCCAGATTGACCTGGAAAAGTATAAAGAGCAGATTGAGTTTGGAATTAGTGAGTATAGCATCTGGCAAACGGGTCTTTTCATGACTCTTATCCTCACAAAAACACCTGCCTCCTTCTCTGTGAACCTGAGAAAGCCAGTCACTCTTCTTTGATTCCTCTAGCTTCTGAGAAGCTGCTGTTTGCCTGGAAAGAGATGGAGCAAGCTGTGGAACTTTGTGGGCGGGTATGTTTTTAAATCTAACTGCTAATCATAAAGAGGTTTGTTTTTTGTTATCTCTCCCCTCCTCCCCCTTTAGCTTCATTGTCCCTGCCTTAAATAGAAACCCCTTGTATCTGCACTGATGTCAGATTTCACATTGCCTTGGTTTGTGTGGCACAATTTTTGTCCATTATTAGTACTACATGAAGCTCATTCTGTTGTAAGGCTTAGGGGGAAACGGGAGATCTTGGCGAAGCCCCAGAAACCTCTTGGAATTTCCTTGAATTGAAACGACTCGTTTGTCTTTGGCCAAGGCTGCTGTTTGCATCTTGTTGGTTTGTTTAGAAATAAGAATGAGAAAGGAAGAACCAGTGTGAGTGTGAGTGGTAGTGTCTCTAGGTATGAGACTGTTGTGTTGCTTATGTTCTACCCTGCTTTCAGGAAGATGATGTGGAGCAGGTAGTGAAGAGGATGATGGCCCTGCAGACAGACATCGTGGACCTGCAGAGAAGCCCGCTAGGTCGTAAACAAGGAGGAACACTGGAGGATTTGTGAGTTGAACTACCTTGAGCTTCAGATGCAGGAGTGTTTCTGGCTAAGCTTACTCACTAGAGGACAGTGAAAGGGCTGTTTCTTCCACCCAAATTGTGGGGGACTGGGAGCACTTTAACACTAAAGATGTTTTTTGACTCATCTGTCATTGTTCTGAAATGGCAGACAGGTATAGAAAAGATTTGAGTTCTCAAACTATTTGTTCCATGTTTTGGTTCTTTGGAAATCCTTTTCTTTCCTGCTTTTTTTCTTCTAGAGAAGAACAAGCCAGAGAGCTGTACCGAAGACTCAGAGAGAAGCCAAGAGGTAAAAGATGCTTTAGCTCAAGGTCAGCTTGCTTTGTGTGTAACTTTGGAGATGTAGTAAGGATTATTGAGAAAACTATCTGACTTCTAGGGCTTCCCAGACACTAGCAGCACATGGGCTCTCCTGGATTGCCTTTTCTCGAGAGGGAAGTCAGGGAGTCAGTTCCACACTAGGCCAGCCTTCCTTTCTTGGTGCTTTGTGAGCTGTTCTCGAAACTCCTCTGGAGCTCTTCTCAGAGCAGGCTGTTGCCACAAGCAACAAACAACCTTTCTGGGTAGAAAGGATGAAAGACACGACTGTTCCTTTGATACAGTCCCAACTCTCCTTTTCAAGTTCTTTAAATTTTGAAGAAGGTGGCTAAAATTCAGTGTAATTCATCCCACTCAAACTTGCATATCCTGAACTTTGGCTGTTTCAGGATTAAAGCAGTAGTGGAAATGAGCCGCTAAGAATCTTCTCACTCTGTCCTATAAACCGACCTTTCTGTGTAATATTGGCTCTCATTCCGGATCAGAGGAGAGGCGGTGACAGCCAGGAAATAGTACGACTGCTTCTACAGGCAATCCAGACCTTTGAAAAAGAAGTTTGAGTCATTTATGCTCAGCTCAGGTGAGCTTTGCACATTTTATTCAGAGTTGAGAGAAGGTATTTTCTCTTCCAGTAAGAGAAGGTTTAAAACTCATTGCATATGGCTCTTGAGATCTTGCAGTGCTAACAGAAAATAATTAACTTCAGAACTGTTCTCCTACAAAAGTGGCCCATGTGTGATCTGATTAGTTTTTATTTTTTTAATAGTAAAACTGTAGTTTGCAAACAGAAGGCATTGGAATTGTTCCCCAGAGTGGAGAAAGTGATGAATCTGATGAGTGAAGATGAGGAAACAGTTTTTAGGCTTCAGGAGAAATGACAGAAAGAACTGTGGAACTTGCTGAAAATTGCTTGTGTAAGTAAAATAAGAACTCCCCTTTAACCTGAGAATATGGTTTGTAGCACAGGCTACTGAAACAATAGTAAATTGAGTGTTTCCTATGGTTCTTTTCTTTATTTTGAATCAGTATGAAAGCCAAGTTCCAGGTTGTCTCATATTCCCGGCTGCTGAAAACTAGTGGGAACAATTGCACTCTGAATATTCTGTGTTTTCTTCAGAGTAAAGTGCGTGGTCCTGTTACTGGCAGTCCAGAGAGCGTGAACACATCCCGTCTTGGTAGCTCAGGTCAACTGCTGCTGCAAGTCCCTTCTGGAACATTCAGTGTATCAGAATCTGTAAGAAAAAGGTGAGGCAAAGTCTGGAGTTCTTCGGCTGCTAATGCCACCACTACAAAGCTAGGCTTCCTGCTTTGTGAAATAATGGCACACAGGGTTTCTCATATTTTACACTTTGTGTTCAGCTTGCATTGTCAGCAGCCTTAGTTTACTTGGTAGTTAAGACTTGCTGGGGCTTTCAGATCTTCCATATGAAAACTGGGTATCATGTATGGCTTCACTTCCCCCAGCCTCAGTAACAAAAGTGGTTTTTTGGTTTTCTTCCTTTAATCTCAGATGGTTGGGCTCTCTTGGAAGTACACTGCCAGCAAGAACTGTTGAAGTATTGTCATGTAAGGTCACAGTAGCTGAGCTGTTTCATTGAGACTGCTGCATGCGTAGTTCCGGCTTGCTTAAATGAACTGGGTTACCACTTGGAATGAAAGACCTTGGTTTGTTTATTTGCCTGTTGCCCCATCCTTAAGTTTATAGGCTTCTCAGCTTTTCCTCTAGCAACAGTGGTTCCACCTAATAAGAGCCCAATTCCATCTTGGAATACATTTCCTTTCCCCCATTTGGTAAATCAGGGGCTGCCACCAACTTTTCAAGTTGCAGTATGAATTACAAACCTATGACCTGACTAACTTCAGTGTTCTGCAGCGTATCTGCCAGAAGTATTTCTTAATGATAGAGGCAGCATCTCTTTAAACTGCCACAGAAATTAATAGTGTAATAATTGCCCCTTTCAGTGAGGAGCTGCTGCTGGAATCTCGGGAACTTTGTAGCCAACTAGAAAATGTGATGCATGACACAATGAAAGATCAAGAGCAGAGTTTCTTGGTAATGTATTCACTCTTCTGTAAATGGACTAAGGAAGTGCCTGGCTTCGAAATTCTGAATGTGCAACTTTGCCACCACTAACACAGCTAAATGAAATCTGCATTTTACTCGTGGACAAGGGGGAGAGTAGGAGATGCACAGAGATAGGAAGCACCGGTTCCCTCATAATCTGCCGCCTGACATACTCTGCTTGCCAAAACTGGGGGCCACATGCTGGGAACTTGCTGCGCTAAACAGTAAGGGATGGGGCAAAGCACTTGGCTGTTGTACAAAACTACTGCAAAACTGCACACAAATTTGGGATGAGCGGGTGTCAGGGATCCTTAATTTAACAATGCAGAATATTGAAGAGAGAGTAAAATACTGGAGAGTGCAAGTAGGTTGTTTCCTTGACAGCAGTCACGTGGCTCATCATGAAATTGACCAACTTGTTCCCAGTAAATTTTTTATAACTCTTAACACACTTTACCTTTATTTTAGAAAAAGCTCAACTGTAGCCTGGTGTTGAATTTCATTTATTCTTTCGGCTCTAGACTGGAGCTGGCTGCAGCTTCAGGTAGAAGAAACAAACAATCCAGAACAAACCCAGATGTAGAATCACTCTGGTTGCCTCTGAAGCCATGCTGCTTTGGGAAGCCAACTGTGAAAAGCTGCTGCCTCTGAGAAGGGAATATCAGCTGCCTTCTACTGTCACCAACTGCTTATGTGATACATATGGCTTAGCTTTTAGTATCCACTTCTCAGACACTTTTTCACAAAGATACACTAGGGAATGCCTGTTCTAACTGCTTGGAGAATGTTCTTAATTGTGCCTTAAGACAGCAGATCTCTGTCCTGATACGTCTTCCCTTGGGCATCGCCTGTGGCTGTTTTGCTGCATTTTGGGCTTTCTAATGAACAATGGACAAGGTATACCCAGTCACTGGTAGATGTCACCTTCCTAATGAACTGTGAACTTAATTGCTTAACTTTGCTGATTTGCAATTTTTTTTCTTTAAGTGTAATGGTTGAACTTACCTAATACTTGTTTCCTGTATGGGAACAAAATTATCTAAAGCATGTAAACTTTTGGTTTGCTCTTTTTGATGCGCTCAATAACACTATAATGGAAAAAGCTGCTTTCACTGTGCAGGTCTCTAAAACATGAGCGGTGTAAGAATGTTAGCCTAGAAACCAAAGAAGGAAATCTTCAGTGTACAGGTATCGTGTAAAAAAGCATTTGCAGATTATCTATTAACCATGCTTAAAGTTGCATGAAAAGATGAAAAAAAGGCCAAAAAACCCAGCTGGGTGGAACCTTGGTGAGAGTCAACACACACCAACCTTGTGTTCTGACTGTGACCAATTTATTTCCTTCTGTTCTAACCCCAAATTTCCACTACAACACAGAGACCTCCTTTTATAAAAGGCTGTGAAGTATAGGACATGCAAAATGCAATACAATAATGGGGAGAGGTTGGATTTTCTTTTGGTTTTTTTGGAACAGATTTAAAATACAGGAAACTGAAATGTGGCACAAACATCACAACTTCCATGCATGCCTTCAAGTGTCTTCCTTTGTTGTGCTGGCACACTCTGGACTTCAGCATTGGGTTAAAGTCATTCTTGGGCAGAGTAGAAAGTTCACACTTCTTCAAATTTCCGAGTAATATTAAGGCTGAAATGCACCGGGTACACTTTTCCTTCATCTTCCAGAGCACCACCAGTTGTTTTACTTAAAGCTATGTTAGGCTTCCAGCTCAAATCCCAGCCCAATTTTGTGACCTCCAGCACTGAAATTCTTGCCATCAGTCAAGCCTGAGAGGGTCAGCTTTACACCTACAAAAGCAAGTCACGAGAACCATCATGCACTGACATCCCAGTACAGTGCTCTTCCTCAGGTCCTTGACCTCACTAATGTGGCTTAGTTGCCACAGGAACTTGCATACACAGACATCCTTTAGTTCTCTGAGTCTGCGTAGACTTCTAGCTCCTTTGTTCATCTAGTCTGTTCTTAAGATGACAGTGAATTAAACCATAGTGTAGTACTTAACACCATTTGCTGCTACCAGTGAGAACTGCGTACCAGGTCGAAGGGCATGAGTGTAACCAATTCCAATGAGGCTGGCATTGTTCACTTTAGCCTATAGGAAAAAAAAATCACAGTATTTATAAACTGTGTAAGTATTCATACAGAAGTATCCCAGTCCCCTGAGAAGGTGGCCTATGCATTAACACTCTTGAGCTACTTGGAGACCAACCTCTCTTAGAAGCATGTTCCAATCTTTTCCTTTTCTCAGGAGTTTTCAGCTTAAGCAAATGGTGCAAATTCTGCCTTCACAGAATGCCATGCTGTTTTTCACTGCCTCCTCTATTATGTCTTTATATCTTTTAAAGAGCTACTTACTGCAGTCCCTCAGAGCCTGTCTTGTTCACATCACTCAGGAGTGATTTTCTTTTTTCTTCTAATGAGCAAGAAATACATGAATATGCAATCCCCTTTTTGCATTACTAAGTTTTGAGCTCTTAACAACAGTATTTCTCATTTTCAATTTTGCTTCAGTGGTCCTGGAACTAATGGTTGTTTTGAAACATAAATGCTTGCTACTTCAGTTCTTGGTCTTAAAACACACACGTCAGCTAACTTTCAACGGTTAACTTACTGTTAGGAGAAGGCTGTAAGCTCAGGTAAACTTCCACCATTGTAATTATAATATGGTTTTACATTATGGATTTAAGAATTAAAAGGACACTTTCATTGTCTTTTAAAAGACATTTTTCAGCACAGTAGCATGCTATTCCAAGCACACTAGTCAGACTATTTCACTATGGACAAAATTATATTTAAGATTTCTTTTCCTCCATAAGTTCACAAGTACGATGTGTGAGGTCCCAATTTAAATTTGAACCACAACAGAAGCCACAGTTCACAATCTACCATACTTCCTCAGTAACTAGTTCAGGCAACTGCTTCATTACAAATTTTCAGTATTTAGGGGAGCTTGAAATACTCATTTCTGTAACAAAATTCTTACCACAACGGAAGTCTTCTCATCCATTTGGTACTTTCCAGCAATACCAAAACGTGTGTTGTTACTGCCAGCAGTCCATGCAAGATTGACTGATGTCTCAACCTTATTAGTAACCTTCTGATAAACAGACCCACCAAACTCAGTGCCGTCATTCCTGTTTGTAATAGATGCAAGTGTGTCAGGCCTTGCTTTGTTTAGTAACTCTTAAGATTAACCCTTCCCCACAATGATTTGACATTATCTCCTAAAATGAACCAAGAGATCCGATACTTCCCTGAACCCAGGCTCACTACTTCCTAGCTGGAGCTGGCAGACTCCTGCTCCTATTTTTTTTTGCACAAAACATGTTTTGCTTGCAGAACAGAACAAGACTTGCCAGAGACCTACAGTTTAAGGTTCTGACAAAAAAAAACCAAACCAAACAAACCAAAAACAAAACCAACCCACCCAGATAACCTGGTTGCTTGTCTCAAGTAAGCCAGTGTGCAGTAACACATAAAGGAGACTTCAGTTATGAGAATAAGACTGAAAACAATGTTGTTGCATTATAATCATTTAAATACACCATCTTCAGAGCATCTCAGGCCACCTGAATGCCAAGATTAGGGCTACGCAGCGATGACAGCTGGAAACAAACACAATGCCACGCATGCCTTTCTCCTTCATCGTGGGCATTTCTGAGGGAGAAAGTTTCTGTGTGGAGAGTGTGATTGATAACTGGCTAGCTGCAAAAGGTCACGTAGACATGAGGGAGCTTTGCTGAGCACACAGGCACTCTCATGAGAACCAGCAAGGCAGCAAGCTTCGAATGTCCTTGAGCACAGCTGGGATACGATAACAAGACCTTGTAGCTGAAAGATATGAGGGAGAAGCATGGTAAAACAAAAACTTACTCAAACTGTGTAACCACAAAGAAATGTAGAAAGAGGCGTAGCTGACTTTTAGTCTGAGCACCAATCCTGAGCTTAACCTTTCCAATATGCATGAGCTTATTAGTGTTATTATAAAAGCATTGTATGAATTGTCAATAAACGAGATTTGCCGATCACTCATATTGAGTGCCACATTTCTCCCGCTGCGGATTTCCCACAAGAACAGACCTTCCAGTTCTTAAAATCTTCTTAGTAGGAGGTGTGATGGTGCACTTTGACTAAATTGTGGTCAATTCTGTCTCCTAATAGCTGGCATCTTCAGATTCTACTGGTGGTGTTGTGAATGTCTTTTCAAGAGTTGAGAAGGAAAGTGTCTTTTAAGGATTCTGATCTTCCAGTGTGATGCGTAGATACCAGTCAATATGTAGACAGATGACAGGCACAGACAGTATTCTTGGCAATTGCTTAGAAAATAAACAAAACATCAGGCAGTAGAATAATCCTGTCAACAAGGAGGATAACAGTAACTTTTCCAAGGGACAAATGTCAATGTCACTTTCAGTTACATTGCAGGAAAAAATGATAAAAGAAATGGGTGTGACCCAGAATTCCCACAGCCAAGAGGATATGTGAGTACCAGTTTGGCTGAAATGACTGTTGCTTGTCATTCCCCAGTGACAGTTTTGAGAAGTCATCACAGGCTCTTTTAATTTGTGAATACTGATGTGTGTAAGTCAGGTGTCGGTATATGTATTTTCACATCCTTTTTTTTGCTTTTTCCATTGTGCAGCAGGTAATCTCAGAACAGCAGTGGCTGTGCTGAAGCAATATAAATAGTAATCTCTGATTTTTTCCAATGATGTTTGATTGCCAAGTGATATCCTCAGCAAAGTTGGTCAGACCCTCTCAGTCCTACTCCTTGTAGCTACTGAGTACTGAGATTGTAGAAGGCCTTACTGAAGCTGACAGAAGTAATTTTCATTGCCTTCAGTGACTTTTCAATTGGGCTGAAAGTGCTGGTTGGTCTCAAAAATACTTTGTGAGCTTTGATCTAATGAGTGGAGACCAGTGGTAAATCAAAATGGAAGGAAGAGCTTTGTGGGCAAAATGCAGTACAGGTTAATTTGCTTTTTCAAATTCTAACTTATTTAAATTTTACATCAGAAGTTGTGGAGGTCTAAATCCCTACTACCACCTTAAGGCATCTCTGCCTCATCATTGCTTAAGACACTGACTGAATGCACATAGTTTAATTTAAAGTTGATTACATTTAACAACAGAATTTTTTAAAGCCTTTAGTAATGTAATAATGGTAGATAGCGCTTCATTTAGTCAAGAATGACCCGATACAGTTATCTATCATTTACATTAGCAATGTTGAACCAACAGTAAATTCAATTAATTCTTCAATTTTATGCTCTTAACATTGAAAAACCTAAATGCACTTTAAAATCAATTTGCATTTTTTTGAGGATGGAATTCTTAATGTTAAGCTCCTATTAAATCCGCATTTTCTCTACTGTAGGGTTGCTTTGAAGTTTTTTGTCATGTTTTTGTGGAATGTTGGTCTCAAGCAGTTTTTGTGGGTTTGTCTGTGACTTAAGGAGCTCTCTATTGGATACTGATCTATGCAGTTGAAATAGAACACTGGAAAAACATGTTTTATAACAAGTGTTCTCATAGCAGACCAGGAGGTTGGGTTGATATTTCTTCTTCTTCCATCAAGGAACACCCATGGCTGTGGGCTATAATTTATAACAACAGTGTTGCTTTGACCGGTTTTGGTTACTGTGGGCTTGTTTTCAGGAATGATGAGTATGTACTTATCCCATCTTGAAAGAAATGCATAGCACATGTGCTTATTTGGATTAATTAGTATGGTTTTATATCACAGTTGATAGAAAGCTGGAAGAAAAGCCCAAGAGTAAAGGAATAAAGGAGGCAAACCAAACAACTGAGGGTTGTGACTGTGGTTAAAGTCCCTTATGAATTCTGAGTGCTCCAGCACCGGTTTTCTGTGAGTCACTCCTTGAAGCTGCCTTATCATTTTGTTATATATTTTCCAATATATGTAAGTCCTGTCAGACCCTAGAGAGAACACTTGCAGTGAGTAATTTCAGGTCTGAGTGCCACAAGCAGGCTGCTGAGAAAGCTGGCCCAGCCTTTTTTTTTCTTGGTGTTTCTGATGGTTTGAGCTGCAAGTTCACTCAGCTGAGCTGCTCTGTGCTCCAGCTCTGTTTCTTTAGTGATGCTGCAATACTTGCTGCACGGCAACTCAATTGGAAAACAAAGAAATTAATGATACAGACAGAAGATCTGTTCCCAAAGCAGGGTGAAATTCTGGTGGAAGGGCTTCTGCTGCTTGAATTTTAAACACTGTGCTGTGAAACCTCTCACGTCGTCTGTGGGTTAGTGGTTGTATCACCTGGGATAGTCCATCCAGGCCCTGTTGATGCAAATGTGCTTTTCACTGGTGCTGCTCCCTATTTTGGAGAATATCTGAAAATAAGGTGTGAGCAAGTACTGAAAATTTCAATTTTTGCTCCTATTTACCCACTTGCCTACTGTTTTAATTTTGAAGTAGGGTGTCAGATAGAATCTGTCTAATGGCAGTGGTGTAAAAAGCATGCCTTCAGTTCCAAACTGAAACCCCTTGCAATCAGCAGATGTCCCAGCTCAAGGAAAATGGCTTGCAAGCCCAAAACATTCACTTTCCCTGCCTCATTTCTTATGGTCTTACCAAGGAAATAGCCAGACTTGGATTGTGCTTACTCTTTGCAATGAAGAAGTTGTTAATGCTGCGTTTTCATGCTCCCATCGTCGCTGTACTCCAAATGTCTGTTCTGTGGAATGGGCAGGATTAGGCTGTTTAAGACAAAGCCACTCCACATTTACAGTGCCTGTAAGGTCCATAGTAAGAGCCCTAAATAGAAGTATCATTTTCAAGATGCCTTCTATTTTACAAGCAGCCAAACAGAAAATGAAACCCTGGGTTGAATTGTAGTCTTCCTGAAGGAAGTGTCAAAGCCTAACAAGGGAGCTTGACCCAGCTTTGTACTTGTTGTTCAGTGAAATAAACTTTAATTGCTAATGAATCCAAACACTTTTAATGAATCCAGTACTACTACTTTACTGAGAAAAGCTGTAATTACTGGACAATCCCCTGATTTTCAGCTGCTGTAAATCACTCTATCTTCACAGAATGGAGAGGGGCACTTCATTTAACAACACTGAAGAATTAAGACAGGGAAATGGCATAAAAATCAGAAACGATCTTAGAATTATAATCTGGGGAAACAGAGTAAAGAAAAACATGTAAAGCTGGGCATTGCTTCTGTGTAAAGAGAAGTTGTACATCCATGTACATGTAGTTGCATTAAGGAAAAGCATTAGTATTCAAGCCAAATGATGTCATGGAAAAACCGGTTTGTTTTTTTTAAGCATGCAAAACTTCTGTCAGTTGAAAGGGGATAAGAACAGCATATTAATCTATTTCCCTCCTTACCTGTTTGTTTTGTGAAGTAGTTAGGATTGCTGGCATTTTCCATCTGGAATTTTATGCCAGTGGCAGATCCCTGACTGTGATGGTAGAAGGGTAAGGACCTCATCCAAATGCATCAACAGGAATAGTGTTTCACTGTGAAACTGCCAAGTATTTCAGACCGGTGCCTAATAAGGCAAAAACTTGTTGCAATTATGTGTAAAGTGTAATTTATCTAATGTAATTATGAGATGTTTAGAGACAGTCATTTGAAATAGACTCCACTCCTGTTAACTTTTGACATTGGAAAGACTGTGATCATATTGCAGACCATCAGCCCTTGGATTAAAATTTAAACCTACAGTGAGCTTCAAACTGCTTTGCATTTACCCTTAGAAGAAAAGGGAGGTTGAATAATTTTTGTTACGTTGATTTATCTTAGGAAAATGGGTGTCAAGGTTCTGAATTACAGTAATTATTGTAAGCATGTAAAATATTATCAACTACAAGATACGTCTGATGTGGTGTGGATGGATTAGTGCACATGCTAAGACCAATTTGAGAACATTTCACTTTTTGCTACGTTTGCTAGGGCTAGTTACATCCACTTAAAATACAGATTGGCTCTAAAATGGCAGTGGTTTGCAGGTCCTAAGTGTTAGGACTTTGGTTAAAGCAAAAGGAACAAAATAATTCTTTTTCTTTTAGCTTGTCATGCAGTTTGTGCTAAGGCTTTCAGTAGTACTTTATTGTGACAGCTCATTTTCCTTTTCAGTTGATGCCCTCATATACACCTTGTCACTCTATTAAACTAGAAAGATTTAGTTTCTTAAAGAGCCTTCAATGAAGCTGTTATAAAGCCTTTTCTCAAAACAACAAATATGGAGCCTGAACACATGAGATTACATTGTTTTAGTTTATGTTGCTTTTTTGAGGAAATAAAAACAGGAGAGAGCAAGAGTTTATTGCTTAAGAAGTATCAGCTATTATCATCAAAAGGGTTCATAATTTTGAGTTTCATTTTTATTTTGACCAGAACACTTTTAGATAATAAATGTTTCAATTGAATCTTGTTTTTTTTAGGAAGTTGTTAAAACAAGCTAAATGCTTTCCATTTATGGATAACAAACTGATGCTCTAAGTTTAGGAATTACTGTGCCAAAATTTGAGTATTTCTTTGATTTCCTTGTAACCTGTAAAACTGACTGTTTCTGGTTATTCTGGGACCTTTGAACTAGGGGTCTTACCTCAGGTGGGATGTCAAAAGAATATATAGATTGTGATGCTGTTTTCTCTCCATGACTAGGAACAGTTTTTGATCTGGGCAAGTTGTGATTCAGACAATGCCACTAGATTTCTACTTGAGAATCTGCCTTTTGTGGCCTGTTTTATGGGTATTTTCACTTTTTTCATTGCAAGTTTTTAGGATTTCTAAGTGTGTGTTTATAAGAAAGCAGCACCCAAATTAATTGCATCTTATCAGTACGTAAGAACTACTTTATGGCATTTTAACCTGCAAACGCTATGATAGCGTGTGTGGAAATGGATTTTAACTCACTTGGCGGACTTGAAATATATCCCTAAGCAGTAATTGCAATATCTTACCAAATTCTCGAGCAGGAAACCAACCTTTTTCTAAATGGCATTTTTATGAACTGTTTTAAGGACTGTTTACTGGAAAGCTGCCTAATCACTGCATTTCCTGGGTAATGACTGAAATATGTGTGCTGAATTAGTAGCAGGAAGATGCTCAACTACTCTGGCAGGGAACAGTTGATACTGCTTTTGCTAATGCATGTAAACCACAGAGAAAATTCTGAATATGGAGAAAATTTTTATCAATAGCCCCATTTAATTGTATCCTTCATTTGAACGGTGCCTTGCTTCAGCGATTTTTAAGCAAATTATTGAGACTATTTTTTTAAGTGGTAGAAGTAATAATTAAAACCCGTCCATGAAAAGATTTGGGAATACATTTAATTGATAGAAAGATTAGGTATATCAGGGGGTAAATCCACGTTGCTGGCATTCTTCTGTTTTTGGGTCTTGGCAAAGGAACTAAAATGGGTTAAGAGGAAATTGCTTGTTCCACAGTGTGCTGTGTGTGGCTTCCTGGGGATTTTACCTTTACGGTGAGTGTTCCTCTGAACACAATGAAGCTGCAAGCGTGTGCTAAATCCAGTTAAGGGGATTTCCAGTTTAGTCTTTTGGCTCTGGAAGAGTCCCTAACTGTGCACCTGGGACATAGGATTGTCCAAAAGTGTCCCCATTGCACATTGCGAGGAATCCTGGTCTTCATTCTGCTGGTTTAGTTTGATGTTTCCATATTCTTCTAAAAAAGAATCATTGCTTTCTGTCCAGTGCCTGCATTCACAGCTGTCTGGTTTTTACCTTTTCTTCAGCTGCCTCTTCTCCACACAAGTGCCCTTGTCTACTTAACTCTTTCTTTTATGGCAGCTGTTCAATAGCTGGAGTTAAACTTCTTGCCCTACTCTGAATTTCCAATTTCCCGTTTGAGGATGAGGCAATCACCGCTGACTTCCCAGAGGGCACTCCTTCGCTTAGTTATCCAGCTCTTAGCAGCTTTGAAAGGGACAGAGAAATGGAAGGGAATAGCTTTGGTTCATAAATATTTTTGCATTAATAATAATTAAAGTTAAGATCAATGACTGTAGTACAGATGACTACCAATAGTGCTTTATAGCCCCTTTGGGAACTGAAATTGTGTGAAATAATTCCAAATAGCCTCCCTCGAATGGTTATTCTGTGAGCAGCAGTAGGTCTGTTTTAAGGCTGGCGTGGTGTCAGGAGGTCTCTGGGCATGCCAGGAGTTTCAGGTTGATCACTTTTCTGTTATTTTTGCCCATCTCCAAGTGTTTCCATTCTACATTCGGTCTTCCCGAAAATATTTGTGTGTCTTCCTTCATCTGGACATTGCAAAGCATGACTTCTTTTGTGGAGGACTTTTCACCCTTTCCCAGTCTTGTGCCTTTTGTTTCTTTTGGATGTAAATCCAAGCAAGCTGCAAATCTTTTATTTCTTCTTGGGATTTAGCAGTGGTATCAGCGAGTACAAAAAAGAGTTCAACATGTTTTATTGTTACCAAAAGCATTTCCAGGAGTGGGAATGAGGGATAGGAATCCAGGGCACAGGGATGGTGGATCCCTGCTTATCTCTGTAGTATTTTAGAGTGTGATTCAGTGTATCCCTGAACCTCTTTTGCAAATATTGTTAAAAAGGCAGTGCTTCCCAAAGCAAGAAATGAACCCAGGAAAAAAAAAATCTCACAGTCTTATCACAGCATGCTTTTTCTTTCTTATAAAACCAACATAATCAAAACAAAAACCAACTACACCAAAACCAAACCAAACAAAAAACCTCAGAAACTAACCAAGCAAAAAAAAAACCCCAAAGCCCCCAAAAAACTAAAACAAAAACAAAAATGTGTTGTATGAACTTTCTGATCACTCCATGTCAATTCATACCCAAATAGCTAAGTTGCAAGAACTCACTAGTGATTTGCAGCAAGACACAGGCTTGGCTTTAACAGATTGGCTAAGATCTTTCGGGCGAGGGCCTTGGATAACCTCCCTACTGCAACATGTAATCAATATTGTGATTGTTATTATACTGCTTGTACTTTTTGTATCTTGCTTTTTTTGCTGCTTGCAACAGATGATGTATCGCGTAGCAGAAACAGTAACTACTCAACACGCTGGGTTTGTTGCACAAAATAAAAAAGGGGGAATTGTTGAAGAATGGTTAGCAGTGCAAGGCCACGGATCATTAGAGGCCTCATGGCCCGATACCAAGTGCTAGCAGCCTACGCGCTGCTGAGACAAGCTGTCCTTGGGACAGCAGTAAGCACGGACACAGGCCAAAGATAAAAGAACTTGTGGTGAATAGAGCATAGCAGTAAGCACGTATACAAAGTTTTCAGCATGCCAAGAGGAGGAACCTTCTCACGCTTGATATAGCCAATCAAGTATAGATGAGTAGTGTATGCTAACCAACTATAATTTGACAAGTATGCTGAACGCTTTGGGCAAAAGTATAAGAACGGATGTTATGAGCAATAAAGTTGAACAATGCTTTACCAATCATATTGATTGATTGCATTCTTCCCTCGCCGAAATCCTCCGCAGTGCAGCACATCCTGCGTAGGAGACGGTCCTGGTGTCCCAGAGGGAATTGTGCGTGGCTTTGCGGACAGTGGTGCAGATGGAGCCCAGGTCGCTGAGGGCCAGGTTGAGCAGGAGGAAGAACATGGGGCTGTGCAGGTGGTGGCCGCAGGCTACGGCGCTGGTGACCAGGCCGTGGCCCAGGAGGGCAGCCAGGGAGATGCCCAGGAAGAGGCAGAAGTGCAGGAGCTGCAGCTGCCGCGTGTCTGCCAACGCCAGCGGGAGGAAGTGGCTGATGGAGCTGCTGTTGGACATTTGCTGTGGCTGCATATGGGGACGTGTTCATGGATAAAGGACAGTGACAAGTCAGGGCTGGCTGCTTTGAGCCAAACCCGTGCCATTCCCTGTAGCCTGTCCTGCTGGTGTTGGTGTCTTTGGGGCGGACCCTGACTGCCGACACAACAGCAACACATTCGCTTAAGAGCTGGACTAGGTCAGTGCAAAAGATGGCGGCCAGGGCTGAGGGAGCCACACACAAGATGGCGGCCAGGGCTGGAGAGCCACACACAAGATGGCGGCTGGGGCCGGGCTGCCAGGGCGGCTGATCTCACTAGGAGGCGCAGCCTCAGCCCTCTGGCTGCCATCCTGCGTGGGGCAGGCTGAGCCCCCCTGCAGTGTCTGTTGGAATGGACATTAACGGACACCCGGGAAAAGGACACGGTCTGGCACCTTTGCTCTGTGCACACAAACACAGACCAGCCAGTTTGGAACGCCAACTGGCAGTACTTTGATGTCAAGGCAATTCAAATAGGGGAAAATAGAACGAAACTCCAGGCATTGAACGTTTTAAAATAAAAACTTTTTTTTTTTTTTTTTTTTTTTTTTTTTTTTGAAAGAGGGCTAAAAGCACTCCTTGTGCACATGGACTCCAATTAGCATCAAGCAGCATCACAAGTGGTTTCGTCCAGGCAGGAGTCACAGTCACTGTGAGGTGATGAAAACGGAGATGGGATCTGCTTGAGGCGGATGGTGCAGCGGCTGCGCACCTGCGACGTGTATCCCTCAGGGTACCCATTTCTTTAGAACACTATGAAGACTAGAGGGAATTGAAAGTCCACTGCAGTTTAGGTTGTTCTTCACGAGATTGTTCAAGTCGAGCACAGCCATTCTGTTCAGCAGACACACGGGCAGGGGCTTCTTGGAGCGCTGCTCTGGCACCCATTCTTTGGAGGAGGGGATTGCAGGAAAGAAGAAAAGAAGCTCATCAACTACTGAAGAGGAAGAGTCACTGACAGGACTCAGTGGGTTAAGAAATGTGAGGGGAAAAAAGGCAGAAAACATGAGGTGACAAGTGTGAGAAATGGGAGAGGAAAAAGGAGGGAAGTGTGAGGGAAAAAAGGGAAGGAAACCTGAGTGGGAAAGGCTGAGAAAATTGAGGGGAAAATGGTGAAGACGTGAGTGAAAGTAGGAGAGGAAGGTGAGAGGAGGAAAAGGCAGGACATATGACGGGAAAATTCTAAGAAACATGATCAGGGAAGGCTGAAAAACATAGAGGAAAAAATGGAGGGAAATGTGAGGGGAAGAGAGTGAGAAAATTACTGGCAGAGAGAGAGAAACAGGCAGCAAATGTGAGGGGAACATTGTGAGAATCCTGAGGGGAAAAGAGGGAGAAACCAGAGGGCAGAAAAAGGCAGAAAACATGAGGGGGGGGAAAAGGATGGGAAGTTTGATGGGAAAAGTGGCAGAAAACAAAAGTGAAAAAAGAGCACAAAATGTGCCAGAAAAGTATAAAGAACATGAGGGGGAAAGAATGATAAATGTGAGGGGAAAAGTGGGAGGAATGGGAGAGGGAAACGCTGGGAAACACGAGGGCAAAAGTGAGAAACATGAGGAGACAACTTGGAGAAAAATGACTGAGGAAAGGAGAAAAGCATGAGGGGAGAAAAGGGCAGGATAAGTGAGGGAAAAACTGTGAGAATCGTGAGAGAACAAAAAAGCAGGAAAAAGCGGGAAGTTGGGGAAATGTGAGAGGCAAAGCGTGAGGAAAGGGAGCTGAAAAGGGTGGGGAAAATGAGTAAAACTTGGGAGGCAAACATGACAGGAAAACTGTGAGACTCGAGAGGGGGAAGGGGTGGAAATGTGAGAGGGAAAAGAACAGGAAATGTGAAGGGAGAAAAGGAGAGAAGGCAGGATTGGCATGACAGCTGAAATGATTCCTAACACATTCCCCCATGCATTTGCCCATTTATTGCACTAGCCCAGGGCTTCTCTGTATGTCCGTCTCCCCCTGTGCCTTGATTCCTGTTCGGAAGCAGCAGAAGTGCAGGATGTGCCCACCAGCAGGAGCTGCTCCAGGCTGGGAAGGGACCAGGTGGTGCTGATTTCCAGAGGCTTCTGTGTCCCAGGTGAGGCCAGGGCAGGAGTGGGTTGAAAGGTGCTGCTGCTGCTCCTCTGTGCCAGAGAGCCCTGGCTGGGCAGGGCACGGCGCCCACTGCACTGTGGGCTCTTTCTCCTGCCACAGCTGGGCACACCTGGCAACAAATCATGACGACTTGTGGGGAAACCAAGGGCTTTGTGGAGGCTGCATTGCTCTGCACACACCCGGGCCACCTGCAGCACAGAGCTTTGGCCCCCAGAAATGTAAACCCGAGGGGAACAGCTGGAAAAGGTTTCATTTTCACCTGTCAATAGATGACTTTATTTCAGTGCTGGGTGCCTGGGGAATCACTTTCCTAACACGTGCTCCGCCAGAAATCCCACCTACTCATTTGTAACCATGGAAATAAGACCTACTCATTACTTTGCTGAAACTCACAGGCTAAACATTCCCTCAAATTAGTTGACATATTTAAATCACTTCTCAGAAGTTACTGACAGGAGAGTAGGGCTCTCTTGAGAGTCTCGGCTGGTCATTTGGGGAACATCCCATTCCTGCAATTCTCCTCTGATGCCCAAGAGCCTCCTACAACCACTCTTTTCCCCCTGAATGCATTCCAGCTACATTCTTGGGAAGACTATTCTCAAAGCTAAGGTAGTCACTTGCACACATCAATCACTGCTCTGGAGGAATAGAGGGCTCAACAGTCTGTTAATGCAAAGGGAATTCACAATTTGTTACAGTTCAATATTTTCTCAAAACCTGCCTTCTCTGGGCATTGCTCACAAGCATTTCTTTAATTCACCTTGAAAATGTTTTTGCTGACTGAAGCCACATTGTGTCTTTCCTTCAGCAATTCAGAAGAAAAACACAAACTGCCTGCTGAAACCCTTCTGCTCCCTTCCAAATCAGTTCACTGCTCAAGCACGAGCCACAGGCTCCTGCCCGATTCCCTCTGTGAGATAGGAGGTAATATTTTGCTGCAGCTGCAGGGTTATGAGAAGAAAGAACGAAAGCTGTTGGTTCTTGGGGTTGTTATTTAGGGTTTGGGTTTGTTCTAGTTGATTTGTTGGGTGTTGCTGTGAGCTGGGAGAGGGGCCAGCGTGAAGACCAAAAGGGAAGTAGGAGAAGAGGGGAGGGGACAGAAAAGGAGGCGGTGGGGACAGAATACAAGTTTCCTATTTCCCGGCCAAAGGGAAAGGGGACACGGTTCGCCCTGGGCTGGGAAAGGCAATAAAAAGCAGCATTTTCTGTGTGTGTGTTGTGTGTGTGTTTGGCTCTTGGGAGAGGGAGATACACACCCAGCTCAGGTGAATCCATCCTAAAAAACAGTTCTCTTTGGCTTTGATGATGTTGTCACCCCATTAAATTTCATCTGACAGTTGGCTCCTCTCTAACACCTCTCTATCTCCCAGCAGCTCAGGGCTGCATTGCACAGTGCTTGCTGTGTGCCAGAGAGCTCAAAGCAGGCTGGCCTGGCGCCCCGGAATATTTCTGCAGAACACTCCGCATTTCACCCCTTTGCTCTGGCTCAGTGCACAACTCCAGCACTGCAGGCGCTTCCTCCCAGAGCCGTGTGAGGCCCCGGCTCCTGCAGATGTGACCTGACAAGCTGTCCCTGCCTGCCGCTGGCCTCGGTTCCCCCGGCAGAAGCGCCGTGCCTGAAGGAGGCTGCCCTGTGCCGGAGCCTGCGGAGCAGCCCGGCTCCCTCCCCTGTGCCCAGAGCGCTGCACACACTGCTCACCTTGGCCAGGAGTTAGAGGGCAGCCGGCACAAGGGTGGCAATCCTCAGCCAGGCCTGCAGCCCTCGGCTGTGGTTTGCCTTTCTCTGCTCCTGTGCACGCTCCGGACGGCCGTTGCCACCGGTCTGTGCTGTGCCCAGCACGGCCACGCTTCCCCTCGGGAGAGCCTTCCCCACTTTCCAACTGTACCAAAGAAGCCATCAATGTCACTCTCCACCTCTAAGAAAAAACTGACACTTCAGAAGAAAATGTTGTGTTTTCTCAGAGGCTCAGAAGGAGGGGAATCTTTGAAACGAGTTGAGGTTTCACAAACTTTATTTCCAATCCTATGCTACAATCCTACTCCACTGTCCTAGCTGCAATCCTACTCTGCAGTCCTATTCTACAATCCTTCTCTATAGTGGTGTTGGAGAAAACAGTTGTCTGATTCCTGTCTCCTCCTTCCACTCTTTCACTGAAGTGATCAGTGGCACCAGGCTGGACACAGGCTTGGCTGATGTTATAAATGGATGCTGCACAAAGAAAAAAAGAAACCAAGAATGAACCATTACTTTGCAAGCTAAGAGCCTCAAAGGCAGGGCAATATTTTTCAAAGGAAAAGGAGATTGAATCAGAGTAGGTCTAAGGAGCAACAGTGGGGCCACATTGGCACAGCTTGCTGCAAGAGCTGCTAAGTGCCCCAGGCCTGGAAATATCTCCGGTCTGAGCATCCTGATCTCTTGAAAGAGGTCCCTGGTCATATTGCAGGGCACGCGGAGCAGATGATCTTTACAGGCCCCTGCCAGCCCAGCCCAGTCTAGGATTCCTGACTGTTCTCATTTGAACAGCACCAAGAGTGGAGGTGAAGAGGAGGAGGCTCCCCTGATGCCTGGCACTTCAGTGCAGGAGGAGCCCGTCCCTGGGACACTGTTTCCCCTGCAGCCCCTTGGCATTTTACCTGCAGCAGCTCCTTGGCAGACCAGCGCCGCTCCTCGTCTCTCTGCAGGCAGCAGCTCAGGAAGTCACGCAGCAAAGGTGAGCAGAGCTTGGGCTGCTGCAGCTTTGGGATCCCTTTGGTGGCTTTCAGGAGTCGAGCCTGGAGAAAAAGGAAAGACGAGTTTCTCACCTGCTTCTTTCACGACTGGAACTGCTCTCCCAGATGCCACGGTTGAAGCTGCACTCTGCAGTGGCACTTTCTTCCGTGGCACAGAGGCAGTGATGACTTTCCTGGACCAACAAAACACCTATAGCCCAATGCAGCCACTGCTTTTCCAGCATCCAGCAGATCTTGCCTTGGCAGCTGATTTCATTGACTGACCTTGTTAGTGAAAACAATAGCAGCAAAAGCAGGTTTCCTTCTCTGAGGATTCACCTGAGCAGCTTGACAGGCTATTTGGAAGAGGGACTTTGCTCTACTAACTCACTCTACTATTTCCAAAGATAATTCCATGAAAAGCATCTCTGCAGCACTTGTTGGTCCCTTAAGCACAGCTGCCATCAAACCAAAGGCATCAAGCTTTTTCCTTGGTTCTTGAAAACAATGGGAATTGCAAGCAAAGAAAGGAAATCCCTCAGTTATTCCTCAGGTAAGGAAACAAGCATTTGGAATCCCATCTTCCACACAGACACATGAAGATGCATGCACAAATTTCTTGGGACGAAAATGCCGCTTTGGGCACACAGGAAACACCTGCACCTCCGTCTCTCATCAGATTGCAAATTTCAGCTTCCCTTAGGCAGCAAAAGGAAAATTTTGGTGGTCAAAGCAGAAGAGGGAGAAACACCATCCATGTGGTAGCCCTCTGCTCATTTGGATCCTCAAGTCAATGCATTAATGGTATGGCCATCCTAGAAAGTGCCAGGAAACAAAGGGGTGGGTTTGGCCGGCTCTCCACATTGCCAGGCTTCATCTTGGTGACATGGAGGTGGCGGCTTGGGTTAGGAAAGAAAGACGGTCACTGAGTGTTTCAGCAGCACCGCACAAGAAGCACAAGAGACTCTGTGGCCTTCACAGCCTCTTGTTAAGGTTTCAGGCAAATTTCCTTGTGAGAAGAACGGGGGTGCACTTCTTCTCTCCAAACCACTGTTTTCTAAACTTTCTTGGGTTTGGGTTACTTTCCTTCATTTCAGGAAAGATAACACCACTTCTAAGATGCTTGTTTGCTGCTATTAGGGCTGTCTACAAAGCCAAAAGAGCTGGAACGACTTCTAAGCCAAAGCCCAGTGTTGCCTGAGAAGGGAGATTGTTTGCCTGGGCTAAGGCTTGAGTTCCCCCACGGATGCAACCAAAACCCCAGCAGATGCTGATGTGCTGCAGGGACATTTTCAGAAAGGGACTGTGGTGGAAGTAGTTCCAGCGGATGGCAATGGCATTTTGTCCAATGGCACACGGAACGTGGGATGGGGGAGAATGACAGTGGGATCAGAGAGTATTTACACCTTACCATGGCAGAATTTTCCTCCCAGTCAGGAGCTTCTCCTTCCACCATTTCAATGACCACGATTCCCAAAGACCATATGTCCACTTTGGGGCCATAGGGTTCACCGTTCACTTCAGGTGCCATCCACTGAAGAGTCCCGACCACCGATCTCCGTCTACTCTGCTCAGGGGTGAGTTGAGCAGAGAGGCCAAAATCAGCTGGGGAGAAAGCAAAAGACCGTTTTTATTTGAATCCTGTGCAATTAGGAAAGCAAGGAAAAGAATTTCCCAGTAGAAGTTTGAGAATGTGCTCTTGAATCTCCTGGACAACTGTCCCTGCTCTGTTTCCTCAGGACTTTAGCCAAGGAAATATGGTGCTGGCTGCTTCAAAAATCCCCACATTTTTTACACGGCCTCCAGAAGGGGCTTTTCAAACTTTAGACATGTAGGTCCCTCCCTCTGGAAGGGACACGCACAGAGCAATGCCACTGTGCACTGCTCGATCCTTGCCATAGGTCTGTGCACGTTGCCACCATGTGGTCAGCTCACAACAGGCTCCCTGCACTGCCACCAGCACCATTTTGGGGGGGCTGGCACTCACTCAAAAGCAGCCCCACAGCCCACATATCCCTGGAATGCTGCACCTGACCAAGAAAATACTGACCCAGCTTGACAGAGCCATCCGTTTTGAGGAGGATGTTGAGGCTCTTCAAATCTCTGTGCATCACGTGGTTGGAATGGAGAAAATGCAGTCCTTGCAGGCACTGAGAGAGAAACCAGAAACAGGAGGGCAAAAATCAGTGATGTGATTTCATCACACAAGAAAGGAAAGAGCTCTCCAAGATTCCCTCTGCAGGGGAATGAGGAGTAATGGCAGAAGACAGTGCCATTGAGGGCAAGAGCACGCTGCTACAACACAGGCAGGGCAGCACCTTTCTAAAGAAAGGCATGTCAGCTTGTCAAAGAGCAACAGCAACTGCTGGTGTAGACTCTGCCCTGCAAACCAGCCAGGGTGACTGCTGCTGCAGTGGATGTGCTCAGAAGTACAGAGCATTCTGGCTGCACTGCTAACCTTTCCAGCTGAGGACTCAGAGAAATGAGTCTCTCTTCTTTGCTGCTCCTTTCAAACAGTGCCACCCCCACCTTTGCTTTTACAGGCAAGGAATGCAGTGCAGACAGGCCAAAGTTTAGAGAGGCAAGATGGAGAAGAGCAAATACAAGAGCCAGAGTGAGAATGCAACAGCGGGAGAGAAGAGGACAGGAACAGAGTCCAGTGAGTGCAGGGGCACTGGCAGGCAGTTCACTTGAGAGGCTCTTGCTTGCCCAGAGCATATCAGCCACACAGAAACAAAGCCTGGCTCACGGAATCACTCCTGTTCTGAGCCCCTTTCCCAGACAATCCTGCCCAAGCTCTGGGAAGCACAGCTGGGATCCCCGACTGACCTCCCGACTGATGATGGCAATCTCATCTTCTCTCAGGCGAGTCTTTTGGATTGTGTCATAAAGACTGCCTCCATCCATGTACTCCATCACCAGCCACAGTTCTTCATGCACAAGGTAGCTGAAAGAAGGGAACAAGGCCATGCAGATGAACATGCATTCGTTGGTTCCTTTGCTTGATTCTTGTTTTTGGGTCCCTTTGTGACAAGGACAGAATTAAAAGAATTAAAGACATTCCCTCCAGGCTGTGGGTTGTTTGCAGTCTGTGCAGTCTCAAGGAGAACAGCACATCTGTGAAAAAGGAGATGTCTCTGATGGCCGGCAAACAAAAAGTGCAGTTTAGTAACAACCAAGATGAAAAACCTGTCACCGTGATATTTCTGGAAATAAGCACCTAGTGTTCCTGGTATGGACAGCCATGGAAAAGAGGGGCAACAATCCAAGGGAAATCCTCTCTAGCATGCTTCATCAGCATTGAAGAAACTTGAAAAAATCAATCCTGAGACAACATGGAGGCAGTGAGCTTACAGGGTACTGACTTCTTGTGGTAGAGTTGATGCAGGTTTTTGAACAATTTTTCAACTATGTGTTGGAAAGGCAGGGATGACTCATGGAGACAAACTGCACTCTCTTCCCATCCATTGGAGATGAGTAGAGAAATAATAATGAAGCAATAATTACCAGCTTTCTTTTCTGCCAGTGTCCAAAGTGATGTTTTAACCTTGCATGCTTTTACTATGTAAACAAACCTTCATGGGATGAGACCACGACCACTCACCCGTCTAAATAATGGACGAGATGGGGACTCATATTCCTCTTCATGACCGTGATTTCAGTAACAATATCCTCCATCTCGCTCGGTCCCCGAAGATAGATTTTCTTGATGGCCACCTAGAATGAGATTGAAAATCAGTAACTTTAGAAGCTGGTGGAATGAGACCAAAACACACATGGGGAGAGAGATTTTGCAATGACACCACCAAGCCGTGCCAAAGTGCCTTGTAATTAGACAAAGGAGTAATTAGGAACTGACATTCCTACAGCTCATTTCTCTGCTCCTTTGGGGGCCAGTTCCAGGACACGTGGCCACTGACCACATTTTGCCTTGTCCACTTGTTAAAAATGGTGTGTCAACTCTCACCCCCCAAAGCTCTGAGCACACTCTCTGTTTCTCTGTCCGTACTTCAGAGGAAGAAATGCGTGCCTTGGTACTCTGTGGATACATCTTGGGTTATAGGCAAGGCTTGGGGCTTTTAGGGACGCCTTGCAGATCTCTCCCTACGTGCAGTTCCCAAGTGCAGCACTGCAGGTGGCTAAGGAACTGCCAGGAGCATTCAGATGTATTTGTTGGCAGCCAGAAATGGGAATTCAGGACTCTGAAGCCGTAGCCCCAGAGAGCAGTGAGATGCTCCAAGGCAGCACCTTTGTGGGAGCAATTGAGAGCCAGGGAGAGCGTCCTTCTCTGAAAGGAACCGCTGCCCTCCTTGCCTTCCTTCTGGCAGCTGAGCAGGGCAAAGACTGTCCCAAATGCAGCTGGCTGGCTGGCACCAGTCTGTGCTTCTTGTGCCTTTGCAGCACAGCTCTAGCCACAGCTGCAGCCACAGCTGACACGAGAGAGGAAAGCCCTGGAGAGCAGCAGAATCTGCAGGGGCTCTTGACATTTACCTGTCTTCCTGTGGCAGTGTCGATGGCTCTGCAAACCTCTCCAAAAGCCCTAGAAACAAAACAGCAGCAAAGCAAGGAGAAGCCATTTAGACGTTGGAGTGAAAGCCAGTCCAGACAGGAGATGTCTGCTGGAAATGCCTCCAACCTGCAGCATGCAGGAGGGCTCTGCCAGAAGGCAGATGATGCATTTTCCTCTCCAGTGCATGGGCACTGGGCCTGTTTCTGAAGCATTGGGGTTTAGTGCCTCAGCTCAAAAGGCCAGGTGATTCTTTCATCTTGGATTTCAGTTTCTAAACTGGGCGGTTTTTGTCCTCAGCACAGACTATTTCCTTCAGCAAACTCTTGGGAAGAAATGCTCCTGAGAACTGTTATCTGACTGCTATGATAGGGGGTAGGTTGCTGTTTCTGGTAATGAAATCCAAGTGCCTTTGTTAATGCCTTCTTACCACACAAATTCTGGCTGGTACTGAGAGATGGGGCAGACTAACCCCAGTGTCTGAATATGTTTGCAGCTTGCCTGACTTCACACTTGATAGATATTCCAGCAGCAAATCGCCTGCCCCATGATTGTGTACAAGTAACTGTGGTTGGACTCACCCTCTGCCAACAATTTCCTTTTCGGTGTATTTCCTCTGGGGATTTTCTGTGCTCACCATTTGCCCTGAGGGAAACAAAATGCAAGATGCTCACTTGAAAGCAGACATCCCACCATCCAAGAGATACAAAAGGCAGCCCCACTGGGGCTCTAGAGTCTGGGCTTCTGAGTCCTTTGTGGCCAGCTGCGTAACAACAACAACAACAACAATTGCAACAAGACAGGCAGCTCTGCAGTACAAGCAGGCCAGCACAGAGAATGATTTTCTACAGTCCTTTGAAGAGATCTCTTGAAAGGAAAGAAAGCACAGGGAGATGCATTCCCAGGAGAGGAGGGCATCTTCCCCACCTTGCAGCAGTTTCCCAAAGGAATGCCTTTCCCTTTGTAAACCCAAGCAGCTCATGCTCTAACCAATCCCAAGGGGCCTTCAGCAGCAGGACCCTCACCCTTGATGAGCAGGCTGAGCTGGAAGACGCCCTTGCCCGTGGCCCACGTGAAGAACCACACTGCTTCTCCTCCCCCTGACAGCAGGGATCAGTCCCTGCCATTGCACTCGCTCTCTCAGCCCCGCACACGTGCCCACCTTCCCGCAGCGGGCAAGGGCAGCAGGGACAGCAGTGCTCCTCAGGTGCCGGCGGGACACGGACAGCTGCCCAGAGGAGATGCTGACCCTCTGTGAGCCCAGCCCAGGCCGTGCAGGAGCCGGCCCAGAGCAGGGGCTGCTGCCTCGGGGCAGCTCCGCGCTGCAGCGGCCGGCCGGCAGCGGCACTCTCCCAGCTAAGGAAGGCTCCAGCCTCGGCGCTCACACCAGCCCTCAGGGCCAGGGCAGCCACCGCCACAAAGCTGCCAAAGCCCAGGCACCAGCACTGACAAGCAATGGCAAGAAGGCACGGCCACACCCAGCCCCTTCCAAGCTGGTGCCCCCACTGAGGACACGGCAGGATTGGCTTGGAGAGCAGACACACCCAGGTGCACATCAGTGCCCTTTTGTGCCAACAGGTGACGGGAGACAGAGAGTCAGCTGGGCTCTCTTCTCAGCCCCACCAGGTCTTATCTGAGGGCACAGGACCGGCAGCTGCTCTGGGCAAGAAGCAGCTTCAATGACTTGTGCTGTAGAATCACAAAGGGCACCCAAGTGAGGAGGATCATTGGGTCCAGCTGTGCTGACGCGTGCTCACAATACACTGTCCCTCAGAGAAGAAAGACACAAGACGTACTCATGAACCCCAGGAAGTCATCCTCATCATACTCCATCTCCTGTTGCTGAGCAGCAGCTTTGTCAGTGCTGGAGATGAAGGAACTGCCCAGGCTCCACTGCTCAGCTGGGGCAGGCCCGGCCCCTTCAGGTAACACTGCTGCTGCTGCAGCAGCTTCAATAGAAGAGCCTGTGGAGATCTGAGACAACAAAAGAGTTTGTGTCAGAAAAGTGGCTGGCAGAGATTAGCCCCAGATCCCATTTTAAATGCAAGCCCTTAGGACGGTGCTGTCAGCCAGTGTCCGGGAGCTGCTGTCAGGCTCAGCTTTTTCACCTTTCTGCCCACAATTCCCATTAATTCAGCCACTTCTTTCTGCTTCCCTGCCCACCTCTGCTTCCATTTTACCAAAAGAACAACCTGGCAACCAAGGCACCAAAATCCCTGACTTGAAGCAGAAACTCCACGTCCCCAGTGTGTCTCTGAAATGCTCCCGGGTAAGCATAGCCAAGAAGCTCCCGGGGACAAACTGCCCCAAAGAGCTTGTGTTGTCACATCAAGACTTTTGGTGCCTGTGGGTACTTGGCACGTCTGTGGAGAGGGACAGGTGTCCCCAGACCACAGCGTCCCCTACGTATCCACCAAGGCTGAGCACAGTGCCTTTGACATGCTCCCTCCTCTGCAGACAGGGAACCTTCCTGCTCCAGGCTGGCCCCTATCAGAATCCCAGCATGCTGGGGCCTAAACACGGCAGCTCAAAGCCCATTTTCCAGCTGTCACTGGCTGAGGGGAATGGCTAGGTCTGGCAGGACTGCAGCACTCAGCATCCTCAGCCACCAACAGCAAGAGCTGGCTGCTCAGAAACTTGCAGCTCTGCCTCGCACTAAAGACAGCACCCTCCAGAAGAGGCACTTACTGGCTGGGAAAGTTCCGGCTGTGGTGTGACCACAGCTGGAGCCTTGTGGTCATTTGGCTCCTCTTCGGCTTCTTGTCCAGGAGCAGAGGAAACCGGAGGGGAGTCTGTTCTTCCTTCAGTGATCTGTGGACAGACAGGAGCGTGAGACACAGGCTCATTTAGAACCTTCTTTCTCTTCAGCTCTAGAACCAGCTCTACTAAGCACAAATCATCAACTTGGAGAGCAAGGGGATTCTAAGTCACTCTGCCTAAATTCTAATGGGCTGATTCAACTGGGCACTGCAAATTGCTCTGAATTAGACAATCCCCCCTGGCTACTATCAGGAAGCACCATTCTCTCAGCAAAACTGGGCTTTTAGTTCTTTTAAAGCTCTGGAATGGAAAATTAGGAAATAGGCAGTGATGCCTTTGCTCTTGCTGCTGTAGACATGGAAATGGATTTTCTTGCAGCCTACTCAGCTGGCCCTCTACACTCTACTGCCACAGGCCAAGCTCACAGCTTGCTGCACAATTCTTAAATGCCAGGAACATCAAATGTGCCTTTCTTACTCACCTCAGGATCAGCACCTCTGAATACCCGGCTCAGGTGACCTGCAGTGGGCAAGGGAAAATGAAGCAGATGCTTTGAGAAAACTGGAGACAACCACAGCATTTTTAGAAGATTTTCCAAGAAGGCCTCCCAGTCTATATTTTCAAAGTTGTCCTGCTTGACCCAGCAAATAGAGGAAATGACAGACTCTGCTGACACAGACTCTCCCACGGAGGGAACGCAACCCCTGCAGGTTCCCTTGCAAATGCTGCCCGCACGGCCCTGGCTACACACACCCCCTTTTGAGCTGAACGTGTTGACAGCACCTTTACCCAAGTGGCATCCAAAAGGTCTTTCTGTTTCCAAATTAACTCAGTCACTAAGAAAGAGCAGGAAGACATACAAAAGGCAGGTTAGGTGACACTCAGGGAAAACCTCTACTTACGTGCCAGGTGAGTCAGGAAATAGGTGGAATATCCAACTCCATAAACGGACCAAACTACAGCAGCCAGTTGCCCAATCATTGTGGCAACTGCTGTGCAAGTTTGCCAGCTGTTCTCCAACACTATCAAAAAGCAAGTCTCCTGTCAGTGTGCACGTGCCCACTGACAGACGCCTCAAGGTGCAGGACGCTCCTGCACTGAGCAAGCTCAAGAGCTGCTCTGACACCCCTGAGGCCTTCTGGGCACCAAGGCAACCTTGCGATGTCACCATGATCACGTGGCAACCGTGCCCTGACATCACAAAGCAAACGCTCTGCCTTGATCTGTGAGTTGATACAGATGGAGAGACTGATGTTTGTGTAGGCCTAGGCTGCATTTTTACCTCTTTCCCCCCTCAGCTGCCTGTTTCAGCTCTTGTTTCTCCCCCTGTGCCCCCTGTGTCCCCTGTTGCTGTGCTGGGTCTGAGCTGGCGGCCGGGCCGGGCGGAGCAGCAGTTCCAGCCCCGGCTGTCCCTGGAGCGCTGGGAGCTGCCGGTGGCCCCAGGCACTGTCCCCTGAGCCAGTGCCATCTGCTGTCCTTGTCCAGGGGTGCTGCTCTGCAGGGGAGGAAGCAAGAACAGAGTGAAAGGCTTTGAAGATGGGGCGGCAGGAATCCCTCTGCTTAGATTTCTGTTTAAAGATATATGGACTGTAGCATAGAGAGGAATAATTACATGGATATTTAGAGATGCGGGTTGCTTATTGTAGAGGAATATATCTGTATATATCTTGGTATATTTATAAATGTATTCTACCTATATATGTGTCTGTATATATGCATACATCTTTGTAATAACATATGTATATATGGATGTAAGTATATGTATATGTAAGTATGCTGTTCGATGTGTGTTTTAATTCTATTTCCTATGAATACAGTTGTGTAGGTATTTCTGTTTATGCAGTTGGAGTTATATGGCTCTTTAAATAGGTATATTGGTATTCCTAGAAGTAAATATATCTAGTTTTCTATTTACATCTGTGTATTGATTTCTGTTTTTTGAGGTGGCTGTATCTGGGTGTATCTTTCTATTTAAACATGTTTGGAGATGTATAGTTGTGTCATTGTATCGATTGAGATCTTTGTAGACGACTGTTTAGATAGAAATACTGATATTTTTGTATTCCTAGATGGGCTTTAGGCTTGCAGTAATATGTAATAAATTAAGTTGCTAAACACCTAATTGATCTTTATGTCTAGTGAGTGGTTGTAGATGTTGGCAATAAATTAAGTTTTCTTAACTGGATATTCGTATATTTTTACATAGCATTGTTGTAAAAATCTAATTAATTCCTTTTTTAAGACTCAAATTGACATCAACATAGTTCTGTATTGTCAGCGCAGGTGTAGCAATTTGTAATAAATGACATTTTCCATGTGAAATCAGTTCTAGTGTATTTGTTGATCAGCAGCGCAGCTGTAGGAATCTGCAAGAAATTACATTTGTCAACTGCGATGGGTGTTTTGTGATTTGTGCTGTCCAGAGCAATGAGCAGTTTTATATACTGGAGGATTTTGGCCATGGAAATCTCCATCCATGCCCAGCACATGCCCCACTTGCACTCAGGCTGGGCAAGGCAGGTGCAGATTTGGGATGGCAGCAGAGCCACACCTTGGCTGAGAACTCACTGCAAAGGCTGCTGAGAAAACTCCGGGATTCCATGGAGCATCCAGCTCCAACCAGAGGAACCCAGGGAGGACAAATCCACCCGCCATGCCACGGGCAGCTCTTCAGGAAGCGCTCCAAGTGTCCCTCTGAAGGTCATCCTGGAGCCCAGGAGCCAACAGGGATCCTGAGCCAGCTCCGCTGCCTTTGGCAGCACTTTGCAAATGAGCTGCAGCAAGGGGGAGGCCGCAGGGGCTGTGAGTGCTGCAGGCTGGGGATGAAGGAAGGGCCATGGACACCTGTGCTGACATGCTCCAGAATCCACAAGGATTCTGGGGGAGAAATGGCAAGCAACAAGTTCCCACAGCCACGACAGTGATGGAAGCCCTTGGTGTGAAGTTCCCTGGAGGAACTCCCAGGGGAGTTGCTGCTATAAGAACTAGTACCAGAAGGCACAAATGTAGGAACACTAGGAGATGGCCTCTAGGACCCACAGGCAATAGCTTAGGGAAAGATCAACTCTATATTTGATATATTCTATTGATTATGGCATATCAAAATATAGAATATGCAGCATTATATTCGATAAATTGCATATATGATACATATAAATATGTACCATTGAGTGCATTTTCATAAATATTTTCATTTCATATAGATTTGATATATTCTTCCCACTTGGGGGAGTGAAGATGTACTGCTGTTGAGAACCTTCTGCCCACACAGCAGTCAGGCCACAGGGCTGTGCGTGCACACCCACCCACCGTCCTTGTTCTTCTCGGCATCTTGGGGCTGCTGTTGGCACAGAACTGGGATGAACTGAACTCGACACACCTGTCCATGTCCAGCCTGTCATCAACGCTGATGTGGCAGGGCACAACACAGAGCTCTCAAATCACTCACATTATCATACATGCTTTCATTCCTGCTGGGGAATGGGGAACTTAGAAACACCAAAGACACAGAAAAGAGGTGGAAAAAGTTGGGATCTTTGGGACACTGCTGGTACCCTCATGTAGGAACATTTGTTGGGTTTTTTAAGGTGGTAACTTTCCAAAACCTAGCAAAGCTGCTCAGCATCGGTCACCCAGTTGTGAATGGTTTTCTTGGCTTGGCAAAACTGCAGTGTTAACTGCGGACTCCGTCCTTGGTTCAAACCACCTGCCCTGACCTGCAGACAAAAGCACCAGCACCAGCAGAAGCTACATCAGCCACTTTTCTCAAAAAGCTCTCTTCAATATGCCAGAGGAAAGGAAAACATGTCAGACAGTGTGGACTAATGACAAGACTCTGAGCAACAGTTAAAAAGCAAAGGGCCGCAGCTTCTCTGGGACACCCCTCGTGCTCCAAGGCAGCCAGGCCGCCCTGGCTGCCCGGGACCCTGCGCTCCACGGGCTCTGCAGAGCTGCACAGCGGGGAGGCAGCCTCGGGCACCTCAGGCCCTGGGCACCAGTGGCCTTCTTGGTCTGGACGGCTGCCTCTGGGCAAATGCAGCCTGCTGGCCCTCTGCTCTCGGCCCTAGCCCGGCCTTGCAGGGCTAATCCTGCTCCCGCTCTGAAACGTGCTCAAGAGGGACTCATTTGTTTCCAGCTTTCCAGGGCATTGATTTGCACCACAAAATACTGAAGGACTAAGGCCTGAACAACAGGCCCTGAGCTAAATCTGCCCTCTGGATGACCCTTCCAACCAAACTTTCAATGGATCTGCTCCTTAACCAAGTGTTACTATCATTAGGATCTATGCATTCATTCATTGGTGAAACACGTCTTTACCTTTCAGCATGAAGAAACCAGACAAGGCCACATCTGGCCTTGGTTCCTCCTTGAGCCCTGGACAGGCTCAGGGAGAAAACCAAGAGGAGAAGGAAATCATATCTCCTGCCCCAGAAGGTCTGTCAGATTGCTCGTTCACCACTGTCAAAGCTGGGCTACTCTCACAGTGCAGTCAGAAGCCTGGTGGCCAAGAAAGGGGGAGGCAGTGTAGGATTTCCTAGTTCCTCGCAGTGACTTTCCCGAGCTTTGCTGGGACAGCTTTCCCCACCTGATGAGTGGATCTGGATGAAGGATAAAGTAAAAAGGGTGTCTGCTGATGTATCTTTCTTAACCACTAGACGCAACCTTTTGTACCAGTGATAAGGTGCATTGCTTACCTTCTTCTTTTCTGATTTGTCTTTGCACTTCTGCATGATAGTAAATGACACTGTTGCTTCAGCTGGTGTCTGTGTCTGTGTCTGTGACTCTCCCTGCTGCAGACAGGTAAAAAATGTTATTAAAGAAAGGTCTTATGGAATACGGATGAGGCCATGCTACTTTAGCTAAGCAGCTAGCAATAGCCTGCAAGCTCCCAGTTGAAAACTGTTTAGAGAAAGAGAAGTTTGTTCACACAACAGCCTATTCTTAGGGAGAAAAACAAGTGCATCTGCATAAATATTAGCTCTGTTCCATCAGAACCCACCAAGGAAAAATGGAAACAACCTGAAACTTAGCACATACACACAAATGACCTTCTGACCAATAAATGAGGCAGTAAGGAAACTACCCGCCAACGGGTGTGGTGCATGAGGCCCCTGAAAACTGGACAAAAGAAGCGATGTGAATAAAGAATTGGCTTTATCTGCATGAAGGATATGGAGTCTCGGCTGATTCATTACAACATCTCCCCACCACCAAAACAAACACACAGCCAGTTGAGCACAAGACCTGCCTCTCTGCCAGCCCATTTCTTGGAAAACACCCCTGATTGCCATCTCTGCAAGTGCAATCCCCACTTTCCAACTACCTTTTCTGCAGCCAGGCGAGAAAAGTAGTCGCTCTCAGCTCCGGACACCTCCAGACACCAACTGCTTTCAGCAGTCACAAGCCTGAAATATCAACTTCCTCACTGAACCAGCCCACTGGGAGCTCACACAGGGAGGCCTTTTGTCCAAGGATACCCACACCAGAGCTCGAGGCTGGAGCAGTTTGAAATGCAACACCTCCAGAGTTTAAACCTCCCTTTATCAAATGAGAACATACCAACCTGCCCCAAAGGGAAAGGAAAGAGAAGCTCTTCTCCCGCAACAGCAAGCTCTGTGCTTCCTTTGGTTCCAGTGGAGAGTGGAGGCCATGGGCTACTCCTCACTTTGGGAAGGAACCTTGGGAAATGGCCTGACCTGGGAGACCAGCAGAGGGAAGTTCCCCAAATGTATGGAAAAGGATCTCTGCAGGGAAAAAGAAAAAAAAAAAAAAAAAAAAAGGTTAATTGAAACTTTTCAAAAAGTTCTCAGACAGAAATTTCTGCCCCAACATGACAACCCCAAAGTCTCTGTGGTTTTTCAGGACACATCATTTTTGTCAGTGCCCCCAAGCACAATCAGCTCCCCAACAAGACTTCAAGACTAAAGGACAAACCTTCCCCCTCACCTCTCCACACCAGCTCTAGGGAGTCTCTGTCCATTGCAAGATCTCCTTGGTCAGTCTGCATTGGCAAGAGCTGGCTGCAGGAGGCATTTGCATTGGAAATCTCCCCAGATGGGGGGAAAAACAGAAGAAGCGATTCCTGAGGAAAGAAAATGGCAACGTCATTTGGGAAGACACCGGCGTGAGCTCCCTACAAGTGAAGGCCTTTCATCCCTGGCATCAAGCAACATCCATCCATGGGGCAGCACTAGCGTTTTGATGACAATGCTGACAAAATCACTGCCCCTTCCTGCTGCTGTTGCTGACAGCGAATCATGAGAAATGTTCCAACTCTGCAAAAAACAGGCAGAGATGGCGAGAAAAAAACAGTTAGTCTGCTGAAAAGGTGACCAAAAGAATGCTTTCTAATGTCCCCTTTTCATCCTTTCCCCAACCAAGACAAATCAATGGCCTTTTCCTCCGTCACCGACGGTGACCCAGGCACAGGATGCAGCGTGGGGACAGAGTCCACCACTGCTCTCAGAGCCCACCCTGGCCATGGGCTTCCCGTGCCCTACCGTGCCGAGCCGAGTTGTGCTGATCTGTGCCGAGCCGTGCTGTGCTTGGCCGTGCCGTGCCGAGCCGAGCCGAACCGCAAAGTGCCGAGCCGTGCTGTGCTGCGGCCGTTGCCCTCCGGCCGTTGTGGCCACAGTCGGCGATGGACGCCATGCCGGAGCTGCCGCTGCCCGCTGGGCTCAGCGCCGGCACCTTCCCCGCCAAGCTGTGGCGCCTGGCAAACAGCCCCCGCGTCCGCTCCGTGCGCTGGGACAGCCAGGCCCGGGGGCTGCTCATCGACCGCTCCCTCTTGGAGCGGGAGCTGCTCGGCCCGGGCGGCTCCCAGGGGCCGGCCCCGCACACCTTCCGGGCCACGCAGTTTCGCAGCTTCCTGCACCAGCTGAACCGCTACGGCTTCTGCAAGGTGCCAGGCTGGCTTGGCGATGCCGGCGCCTGGCTCCACTACACCAACCCCTGGTTTTGCCGCGACCACCCCGACCTCCTGCTCTGCATCAGGCGCCGGAGCGCGGCCAACAGGCAGCAGCCGGCGGCGGGGCGGGAGGGGCGCAGGCGCCCGCCCTGCGGCTCCCAGCAGCTCCCCAGGGCGCGGCCGCTGCCAGACGGGCGGGACGGGCGCGCTGGCTTCAAGCCGCTGCCCAGGGAGCGGCTGTCGCTGCCGCCCGGGCGCCCGCCCTGCAGCTTCCTTCTGCTGCACAGGGACCGGCAGCTGTCCTGTTGTCCGCGGCAGGACTTTGTCCCTGGGGAGACCTGCTGTCTGCGGTCGGACTTGGTCACTGGCTGCCAAATGCCCCGGGGTAGACCTGCTGTCCGCAGCAGGACTCGTTTCCTGGGTAGACCTGCTTTCCGCCGCCGGACTTGTTTCCTGGGTAGACCTGTTGTCCGCGGCAGGGCTCGTTTCTTGGGGTAGACCTCCTGTCCACGGCAGGCGTTTGTCCCTGGGTAGACTTTTTATCCGCCGCCAGACAGTCCCTGGGGAGACCTGCTGTCTGCGGTAGGACTTGGTCCCTGGCTGTCGAATGCCCCGGGGTAGACCTGTTTTCCGCGGCAGGACTTGGTCCCTGGGTAGACCTGTTATCCGTCGCCGGACTTGGTCCCTGGCTGCCCAGCCTCGGGGTAGACCTGTTGTCTACCGCTTCACTTGTTTCTTGGCTGCCCAAGTCCCGTGTAGACCTGTTTTCCGCGGCCGGACTTGGTCCATGGCTCTCCAACCCCTAGGTAGACCTGGTATCCGCCGCCGGACTTTGTCCCTTGCTGCACAACCCTTGGGTAGACCTGTTGTCCGCGGCCGGACTTTGTTCCTGGCTGGTGAATGCCGGGGCAGACCTGTTTCTGCCGCCAGACTAACTGGCTGCCCAAGGCCTGGGTAGACCTGTTCTCTTCGACCAGACAGTCCCTTGCCGGCGAATGCATGGGTAGACCTGTTGTCCGCCGCCGGACTTGGTCCCTGGCTGCCGAATGCCGGGGTAGACCTGTTCCCCCGCGCCGCCCGCCAAACCTGGCTCCAAAATCCTGGCTAGACCGCTCGTCCCGTCCCTGGACCTCCAGGACCCTGGGTAGACCTGTTGTCCGCTGCCGTTCTGACCCAGGACTTGGCCGCTGAATCCTGGGTGCACCTGCTCTCCCGGGTCGGCCTTCGGACCTGGTTGGTGAAGCCCGGGAAGACCCATTCCCTTGCGCCAGCCCCGGCCCCAAAACCCCGCCTGCACGAGTCGTCCTCGTCCCGCCCCCGGACCGGACCGCCGCAACCCTGGCTACACCTGATCCCCCGCGCCGGGAGAGATGACAGTGAGATACAGCCATGGAAATTCCACGGCAATTCCGCCATTCCCAAGTGCCTCATTTCTCAAGCCCACATTCCCAGAGGAATTGCCCTTCCTCTCCCAAACCCACCTCTCTGCTCCACGGCTTCCTGACCATATCTGATGCCTTTTAGGGGCTCTTCCACACACGTGTGTTGCAACGAATGCTTCATCTGCTCCACCATCATCCCTTTGCATTCCCAGCACCTTGGGGTCATCCAGTTGGAACCATGGGACACTTCAAGGCTCCTGGATCCCAGCTGGAAGGAGATCAAATCCTACCCCTTGCAGCTGTACTGGGGGGATCCATGGATTCTTCATTGGAAAGGAGGTCACAGCTGGAAACCACCTGCACCGTGTGGAGACCTGGGAACAAGAAGAGAAGGGACCCATGGAGCTGTGTCCCAGCCCTGTTGGAAACCAGATAGAAATCTCCCAGGACCCCGTGCACACAGGCTAAGAGGCAGAAAAGAATGCAGGGCTTGCTTTGAAACTCTCAGAAAAACTGAGATCCATAAAGTCACACGGGCAAGAAGTGGGAATGGAAGTTTTAGTTTTAGGTGAGTAAAAAGCTGCCTTAAGTGCCTTAAGCACATCGGACATTGTATTAGTTGATAGAAAAGCCCTGAAGTCCAGTTTTAACTTCAGTAGCATTACCTCGCGCAAAGTTCACTAAGTCCTAGACATATCATAAACATAACAGAGCATTGCTGACATTGCTAGACTGAATCGAAAGGCTGTAGGCGTAGGCCCTTGTGTAAGAAACGACCACCATTGTCCCACAACTGTGTTAGACCAGGACAGGTGCAAAAAGACAGGAAGAGCATCGTGTTTGTAGCAGATTGGATGATTTAGGAATAGAATGCATTGGATTGGGGGTGCTGCTGCTGCCGCTTCTGCTTGGCACATGGGGACTCTGTGCTAGAAGCCATTTTGCAGAATGGCACAGACTGTAACGCTCTGACCTTGGTGAGACTTGTGTAACCATGTCAAAAACTACTTTTACAACAAGCAGCAGCCTCTCTTGATCCTCGCTTGGCCCGCTCCAACTTGCCAGCTGTCCCCACCAGCAATGTGCCCGCTGCTCCTGCGCGCTGCCAGCCCTTCCCTGGTGGTGACAGCAGCAGCTGCTCCTGCCACCGGCCAGCTCCTGTGCCTGGAGTCCCTTCCCGTGCTGGCAGCACAAGCTCCTTCTTGCCTTGAGCCCAATGCCAGCCTGCAGCTTGGGCTGGCTTTGCCAGCTCTCTTTTCCCAAGCCTTTGACTCCCAGGCTTCTGCCCCAGCCCAGGGACATTTGTTATTTCCATCACCTGCTAGTTTGACACCATGAACCATTCTGGTTTTACCTAAGAGGTGAATCATGAGGATTTGGGGGCTTTTTTTTGTCCACAATGTCCTGTTAAGAGCAAGAACACACTGTTCTTACACCTGGAATTGTGGCTGTTCCTACACCAATGATTCCGCACTGCATGACTAAAGAAAATCTCTCCTTTTCCTTACTAAGCTGAAGCTAGAGCTTAGTGCAAATAGGTGTTAAAAGAGAATGAATGCCATAATCCCCCTTTTCTATTTTGGTCGGTTGTGGATACCTCCTCGAAGGATCCAGAACAACTCCAAAATGTTTTGCATACAGTGAAGAAAAAGCAAGCCAAAATTCCCTCTGGATGACAAGGTTAGAAAACCTGTTTGAATCACTGTCACTGTTTCTCACCACATCTGCTTAAACTGACAAGAAATTCAGCTGATTTTCTCTGAGAAAAACACAGTTCAGTTTTTGTTAAAATTTTAAAAGTTTAATAATAAACAATAAGAAGAGACATAAGAAAAGCAAAACTACAGGCGTCTGGGTGCCTGGTGTTTCCACCTAAAGCACAGCTTGCTAACAAAGGATCTTTCCTTTAAATACCATAGGTTATTGCGTATTCATAAATTTCGTATGTGATTTACACATTCCTTTTGACTTTAGGTGTTCCTGCTTAATTGCAACTTTTCTCTCCCACCATTCTTTCTTGCACATAAATTTTTCATGCCTCCACAAAGTCGTAAATCTCTTGATAACGAAGGCAATAAATTCTTCCCATTGGAGTCGTCGGTGTCCTTGCTATTGTGTCTATCCACATGAGATTATGTGAGGAATTTCTTCATTGCTTCTCCAATTTTTTTGTAATTTTTTTAACTAGTTACAAAAAGCATCTGCTATAGCCTAAAAACTGTATTTATCCCACTACTACAAGAGGGTATATTACTGTAGCATAACTTTCTACCATAACACATCTAAGATTCATTTTCATATTTGTAAAAAGACAAACACTTAATATGTATTTATAACAATGCTGAGGCAGTTTTGCAATGAAGCGGCAGCGTGTCATGGTGCTAAATATGAATTTGGCATTACCTCTAATGTTCACTGCTGCAAAGTATAGTAGTACACAGCAAGGCAGACTGGGTTAGCACAGTCATTCCTCCCCTCCCCTTCCTCCTGTCCATCCCATTGTCTCCTCTGCAGAAGATGCAGGCTATGAAAACAAGGCAAGGTTGTTACCCATTTTTCTTCTGCCACAGGACTTGTTAGACACTGTGTTTTTTCAAAGGACTGCATGTGCCTCTCCCCAGTTTGCTTCTTTCTCATTCTACAGAAGAAGAGAGCTGAAGGAGTTTCAGGCATGTGAGTGCCTGATCTGTCTTTCCCTCTAAAGTCTGTGCCTCCCAAAGCCCTGGTTACCTGCTGTGCTTTGGCATGAGAGCCGTTCCAGCCCGAAACACAAGGGCAGTGGACTTCAACTGCAAAGCCTCTCTCTGCAATGGGATTGCTTTGAGCCTGCAGCCTCCATGGGCAAGGGTTTTGTGGGGCAGGGGCCATCACAGCCTGTGCCCTGCACACAGAGCCAGGAAAAGGAGCAGATCCTGCTGGCTTCTGCTGCTGCTGATCCGAGCAGCAACTCCCCTGGGAGTTCCCTCAGGGAACTTCACACCAAGGGCTTCCGTCACTGTTGTGGCTGTGAGAACTTGTTGCTTCCCAGTTCTTCACCATCCTTGTGGATTTCTGAGAATTTCAGCCCAAGTGTCTGTTTGGGGGTTAGGTTTGTTCCTTTTTTTCTCTAAAGAATTTTTTTCCCCACAAGTTACCAAGGAGACCAAGTGTTGGATACTAGAGAGTACTTAACCGAAACAAAGAGGTGGACAAAAGGTGGAAGGGGGAGATAACGCAGGTAAAAGACAAAGCTTGAGGCAGCTGCGTGCTTTTCTGCTTCCGGCGTTCAGGGAGGCGCGTGTCTGCCGCTCCTCGAGGAGCTCAGCCGCCGCAGAGCACGCCGAGCGGAGAACGGCTGTTGCTGGCTGGAGAAATTTCACTGTGGCCAAAGGGATCCAGTCCTGAAAAATCTACTATCACCGGTTCGACCTCAATCCTGAGTTTTTCTCTGCCACTCGCGGAAGCTGAGCCGCTTTCTGCCTCGCCTTCGAGCTTCTTCGGCGCTGCTCCTCTTGCTGCAGCGTGACCCTGCACCCCCTGCGCTGCCGGGACATCCTGCCCCTGCCTGCCGGGACACCCTGCCATCCCAGCGACCAGCCCGGGACTTTTCCACTGTTTCAGCTTGGTGCTCTGAGGATCCTGCAGGGACACCGAAACCAAACTGCCCTGGGTTTTGTGAAACAAAGCCCTCAAGGTTCTTAGTACTGTTGTCGTTTGTCATTAATGCTGTAGTTGTTTGGTGGGGGGGGGGAGGATTTTTGTGTTTGTTTGCTTTGTATTACATACTAGTAAAGAACTGCTATTCCTATTTCCCAAATCTTTGCCAAAGAGCCTCTGATTGTAATTTTACCTAGCAGATACCTGTCTTCCTAAACCAAGACAGTGTCCATGGCCCTTCCTTCATCCCCAGCCTGCAGCACAGTCCCTGCGGCCTCCCCCTTGCTGCAGCTCATTTGCAAAGTGCTGCCAAAGGCAGCGGAGCTGGCTCAGGATCCATGTTGGCTCCTGGGCTCCAGGATGACCTTCAGAGGGACACTTGGAGCGCTTCCTGAAGAGCTGCCCATGGCATGGCGGGTGGATTTGTCCTCCCTGGGTTCCTCTGGTTGGAGCTGGATGCTCCATGGAATCCCGGAGTTTTCTCAGCAGCCTTTGTAGCGAGTTCTCAGCCAAGGTGTGGCTCTGCTGCCATCCCAAATCTGCACCTGCCTTGCCCAGCCTGAGTGCAAGTGGGGCATGTGCTGGGCACGGATGGAGATTTCCATGGCCAAAATCCTCCAGTATTTACAACTGCTCATTGCTCTGGACAGCACAAATCACAAAACACCCATTGCAGTTGACAATTGTATTTTCTTGCAGATTCCTACAGCTGCACTGCTGATCGACAAATACACCAGAATTGATTTCACATGAAAAATGTCATTTATTACAAATTGCTTCACCGGCGCTGACACTATATAACTATGTATTTAATTTAACTATATATCTCAATTTAAGTTAAAAAAAGGGATTTTTTAAATTTTTACAACAATGCTATGTAAAAATATACAAATATCCACTTCAGTTAAGAAAACCTTAATTTATTGCCAACATCTACAACAACTCACTATACACAAAGATCAATTAGGTGTTTAGCAACTTAATTTATTACATATTACTGCAAGCCTAAAGCCCATCTAGGAATACAAAAATATCAGTATTTCTATCTAAACAGTCGTCTACAAAGATCTCAATCGATACAATGACACAACTATACATCTCCAAACATGTTTAAATAGAAAGATACACCCAGATACACCCACCTCAAAATACAGAAGTCAATACACAGATGTAAATAGAAAACTAGATATATTTACTTCTAGGAATACCAATATACCTAATTAAAGAGCCATATAACTCCAACTGCATAAACAGAAATACCTACACAACTCTATTCATAGGAAATAGAATTAAAACACACATAGAACAGCATACTTACATATACATACACTTACATCCATATATACATATGTTATTACAAAGATGTATGCATATATACAGACACATATATATGTAGCATACATTTATAAATATACCAAGATACATACAGAAATATTCCTATACAAATAGTAACTTGCATATATAAATATCCATGAAATTATTCCTCTCTATGCTACAGTCCATATATCTTTAAACAGAAATCTAAGCAGAGGGATTCCCGCCGCCCCATCTTCAAAGCCTTTCACTCTGTTCTTGCTTCCTCCCCTGCAGAGCAGCACCCCTGGACAAGGACAGCAGATGGCACTGGCTCAGGGGACAGTGCCTGGGGCCACCGGCAGCTCCCAGCGCTCCAGGGACAGCCGAGGCTGGAACTGCTGCTCCGCCCGGCCCGGCCGCCAGCTCAGACCCAGCACAGCAACAGGGGACACAGGGGGCACAGGGGGAGAAACAAGAGCTGAAACAGGCAGCTGAGCGGGGGAAAAGGTAAAAATGCAGCCTAGGCCTACACAAACATCACTCTATCCATCTCTATCAATTCACAGACCGTCACAGGGCTTTGCTTTGTGATGTCAGGGCACGGTTGCCACGTGGTCATGGTGACATCGCAAGGTTGCCTTGGTGCCCGGAAGGCCTCAGGGGTGTCAGAGCAGCTCTTGAGCTTGCTCAGTGCAGGAGCGTCCTGCAGCTTGAGGCGTCTGTCAGTGGGCACGTGCACACTGACAGGAGACTTGCTTTTTGATAGTGTTGGAGAACAGTTGGCAAACTTGCACAGCAGTTGCCACAATGATTGGGCAACTCGCCGCTGCAGCTTTCACTGTTTATGGAGTTGCCTATTCCTGCTATTTCCTGACTCACCTGGCAGGTAAGTAGAGGTTTTCCCTGAGTGTCACCTAACCTGGTTTTTGTGTCTTCCTGCTCTTTCTTAGTGACTGAGTTCATTTGGAAACAGAAAGGCCATCCAGATGCCGCTTGGGTAAAGCTCCTGTCAACATGTTCAGCTCAAAATGGGGTGTGTGTAGCCACGGCCGTGCGGGCAGCATTTGCAAGGGAGCCTGCAGGGGTTGCGTTCCCTCTGTTGGAGAGTCTGTGGCAGCAGAGTTTGCCAATTCCTCCATTGCTGGGTCAAGCAGGACAACTCTGAAAATGTAGACTGGGAGGCCTTGGAAGGTCTTCTAAAAATGCTCTGGTTGTCTCCAGTTTTCTCAAAGCATCTGCTTCATTTTCCCTTGCCCACTGCAGGTCACCTGAGCCGGGTATTCAGAGGTGCTGATCCCAAGGTGAGTAAGGAAAGAACATTTGATGTTCTTGGCGTTTAAGAATTGTGCAGCAAGCTATGAGCTTGGCCTGTGGCAGTAGAGTGTAGAGGGCCAGCTGAGTAGGCTGCAAGAAAATCCATTTCCATGTCTACAGCAGCAAGAGCAGAGGCATCACTGCCTATTTCCTAATTTTCCATTTCAGAGCTTTAAAAGAACTAAAAGATAAGTTTTGCAGAGAGAATGGTGCTTCCTGATAGTAGTCAGGGGGAATATGTAATTTGGAGCAATTTGCAGTGTCCAGTTGAATCAGCCCATTAGAATTTAGTCAGAGTGACTTAGAATCCCCTTGCTCTGCAAGTTGATGATTTGTGCTTAGTAGAGCTGGTTCTAGAGCTGAAGAGAAAGAAGGTTCTAAATGATAGGTCATGGCCTGTGTCTAACGCTCCTGTCTGTCCACAGATCCCAGAACCAAGAGCAGACTCTCCTCTGGCTTCCTCTGCTCCTGGACGAGAAGGCAAAGAGGAGCCAAATGACCACAAGGCTCCAGCTGTGGTCACACCACAGCCGCAACTTTCCAAGACGGTAAGTGCCACTTCTGGAGGGTGCTGTCTTTAGTGCGAGGCAGAGCTGCAAGTTTCTGAGCAGCCAGCTCTTGCTGTTGGTGGCTGAGGATGCCGAGTGCTGCAGTCCTGCCAGACCTAGCCATTCCCCTCAGCCAGTGACAGCTGGAAAATGGGCTTTGAGCTGCCATGTTTAGGCCCCAGCTTGCTGGGATTCTGATAGGGGCCAGCCTGGAGCAGGAAGGCTCCCTGTCTGCAGAGGAGGGAGCATGTCAAAGGCACTGTGCTCAGCCTTGGTGGATACGTAGGGGACGCTGTGGTCTGGGGACACCTGTCCCCCTCCACAGACTCGCCAAGTACCCACAGGCACAAAAAGTATTGATGTGACAACACAAGCTTTTTGGGGCGGTTTGTCCCCACGAGCTTCTTGGCTGTGCTTACCTGGGAGCATTTCAGAGACACACTGGGGACGTGGAGTTTCTGCTTCAAGTCAGGGATTTTGGTGCCTTGGTTGCCAGGTTGTTCTTTTGGTAAAATGGAAGCAGAGGTGGGCAGGGAAGCAGAAAGAAGTGGCTGAATTAATGTGAATTGTGGGCAGAAAGGTGAAAAAGCTGAGCTTGACAGCAGCTCCCAGTCACTGGCTGACAGCACCTTCCTAAGGGCTTGCATTTAAAATGGCATCTGGGGCTAATCTCTGCCAGCCACTTTTCTGACACAAACTCTTTTGTTGTCTCAGATCTCCACAGGCTCTTCTATTGAAGCTGCAGCAGCAGGAGCAGCAGTGTCACCTGAAGGGGCCTGGCCTGCCCCAGCTGAGCAGTGGAGCCTGGGCAGTTCCTTCATCTCCAGCACTGACAAAGCTGCTGCTCAGCAACAGGAGATGGAGTATGATGAGGATGACTTCCTGGGGTTCATGAGTACGTCTTGTGTCTTTCTTCTCTGAGGGACAGTGTATTGTGAGCATGTGTCAGCATAGCTGGACCCATTGATCCTCCTCATCTCAGTGCCCTTTGTGATTGTACAGCACAAGTCATTGAAGCTGCTTCTTGCCCAGAGCAGCTGCCGGTCCTGTGCCCTCAGATAAGACCTGGTGGGGCTGAGAAGAGAGCCCAGCTGACTCTCTGCCTCCCATCACCTGTTGGCACAAAAGGGCACTGACGTGCACCTGGGTGTGTCTGCTCTCCAAGCCAATCCTGCCGTGTCCTCAGTGGGGGCAGCAGCTTGGAAGGGGCTGGGTGTGGCCGTGCCTTCTTGCCATTGCTTGTCAGTGCTGGTGCCTGGGCTTTGGCAGCTTTGTGGCGGTGGCTGCCCTGGCCCTGAGGGCTGGTGTGAGCGCCGAAGCTGGAGCCTTCCTTAGCTGGGAGAGTGCCGCTGCCGGCCGGCCGCTGCAGCGCGGAGCTGCCCCGAGGCAGCAGCCCCTGCTCTGGGCCGGCTCCTGCACGGCCTGGGCTGGGCTCACAGAGGGTCAGCATCTCCTCTGGGCAGCTGTCCGTGTCCCGCCGGCACCTGAGGAGCACTGCTGTCCTTGCTGCCCTTGCCCGCTGCGGGAAGGTGGGCACGTGTGCGGGGCTGAGAGGGCGAGTGCAATGGCAGGGACTGATCCCTGCTGTCAGGGGGAGGAGAAGCAGTGTGGTTCTTCACGTGGGCCACGGGCAAGGGCGTCTTCCAGCTCAGCCTGCTCATCAGGGGTGAGGGTCCTGCTGCTGAAGGCCCCTTGGGATTGTTTAGAGCATGAGCTGCTTGGGTTTACAAAGGGAAAGGCATTCCTTTGGGAAACTGCTGCAAGGTGGGGAAGATGCCCTCCTCTCCTGGGAATGCATCTCCCTGTGCTTTGTTTTCTGCCAAGGCATCTCTTCAAAGGACTGTAGAAAATCATTCTCTGTGCTGACCTGCTTGTACTGCAGAGCTGCCTGTCTTGTTGCAATTGGTGTTGTTGTTGTTGTTGTTGTTGTTACCCAGCTGGCCACAAAGGACTCAGAAGGCCAGACTGTACAGCCCCAGCAGGGCTGCCTTTTGTATCTCTTGGATGGTGGGATGTCTGCTTTCAAGTGAGCATTTTGCATTTTGTTTCCCTCAGGGCAAATGGTGAGCACAGAAAATCCCCGGAGGAAATACACCGAAAAGGAAATTGTTGGCAGAGGGTGAGTCCAACCACAGTTGCTTCTACACAGTCATGGGGCAGCTGATTTGCTGCTGGAATATCTGTCAAGTGTGAAGTCAGGCAAGCTGCAAACATATTCAGACACTGGGGTTAGTCTGCCCCATCTCTCAGTACCGGCCAGAATTTGGAAGTGTGGTCAGAAGGCATTATCAAAGACACTTCTATTTCATTGCCAGAAACAGCAACCTACCCCCTATCATAGCAGTCAGATAACACTTCTCAGGAGCATTTCTTCCCAAGAGTTTGCTGAAGGAAATAGTCTGTGGTGAGGATAAAAACCGCCCAGTTTAGAAGCTGAAATCCACGATGAAAGAATCACCTGGCCTTTGGAGCTGAGGCACTAAACCCCAATGCTTCAGAAACAGGCCCAGTGCCCATGCACTGGAGAGGAACATGCATCATCTGCCTTCTGGCAGTGCCCTCCTGCATGCTGCAGGTTGGAGGCATTTCCAGCAGACATCTCCTGTCTGGGCTGGCTTTCACTCCAAGGTCTAAATGGCTTCTCCTTGCTTTGCTGCTGTTTTGTTTCTAGGGCTTTTGGAGAGGTTTGCAGAGCGATCGACACTGCCACAGGAGGACAGGTAAATGTCAAGAGCCCCTGCAGATTCTGCTGCTCTCCAGGGCTTTCCTGTCTCGTGTCAGCTGCGGCTGCAGCTGTGGCTAGAGCTGTGCTGCAAAGGCACAAGAAGCACAGACTGGTGCCAGCCTGCCAACTGCATTTGGGGCAGTCTTTGTCCTGCTCAGCTGCCAGAAGGAAGGCAAGGAGGACAGCGGTTCCTTTCAGAGAAGGATGCTCTCCCTGGCTCTCAGATGCTCCAACAAAGGAGCATCTCACTGCTCTCTGGGGCTACAGCTTCAGAGTCCTGAATTCTCATTTCTGGCTGCCAGCAAATACATCTGAATGTTCCTGGCAGTTCCTTAGCCACCTGCAGTGCTGCACTTGGGAACTGCACGTAGGGAGAGATCTGCAAGGTGTCCCTAAAAGCCCCAAGCCCTGCCTATAGCCCGAGATTTATCCACAGAGTACCAAGGCACGCATTTCTTCCTCTGAAGTACGGACAGAGAAACAGAGAGTGTGCTCAGAGCTTTGGGGGGGTGAGAGTTGACACACCATTGCTAACAAGTGGACAAGGCAAAATGTGGTCAGTGGCCACGTGTCCTGGATCTGGCCCCCAAAGGAGCAGAGAAATGGGCTGTAGGAATGTCACTTCCTAATTACTCCTTTGTCTAATTACAAGGCACTTTGGCACGGCTTGGCGGTGTCATTGCAAAATCTCTCTCCCCATGTGTGTTTTGGTCTCATTCCTCCAACTTCTAAAGTTACTGATTTTCAATGTCATTCTAGGTGGCTATCAAGAAAATCTATCTTCGGGGACCGAGCGAGATGGAGGATATTGTTACTGAAATCACGGTCATGAAGAGGAATATGAGTCCCCATCTTGTCCATTATTTAGACGGGTGAGTGGTCATGGTCTCATCCCATGAAGGTTTGTTTACATAGTAAAAGTATGCAAGGTTAAAACCCCACTTTGGACACTAGCAGAAAAGAAAGCTGTTAATTATTGCTTCATTATTATTTCTCTACTCATCTCCAATGGATGGGAAGAGAGTGCAGTTTATCTCCGTGAGTCATCCCTGGCTTTCCAACACATAGTTGAAAAATTCTTCAAAAACCTGCATCAACTCTACCATAAGAAGTCAGTACCCTGTAAGTTGGCTGCCTCCATGTTGTCTCAGGATGGATTTTTTCAAGTTTCTTCAATGCTGATGAAGCATGCTAGGGAGGATTTCCCTTGGATTGTTGCCCCTCTTTTCCAGGGCTGGCCATGCCAGGAACACTAGGTGCTTCTTTCCAGAAATACCACGCGGGACAGGTTTTTCATCTTGGCTGTTACTAAACTGCACTTTTTGATTGCTGGCCATCAGAGACATCTCCTTTTGACAGATGTGCTGTTCTCCTTGAGACTGCACAGACTGCAAACAACCCACAGCCCGGAGGGAATGTCTTTAATTCTTTTAATTCTGTCCTTGTCACAAAGCAACCCAGAAACAAGAATCAAGCAAAGGAGCCAACGAATGCATGTTCATCTGCATGGCCTTGTTCCCTTCTTTCAGCTACCTTGTGCATGAAGAACTGTGGCTGGTGATGGAGTACATGGATGGAGGCAGTCTTTACGACACAATCCAAAAGACTCGCCTGACAGAAGACGAGATTGCCATCATCAGTCGGGAGGTCAGTCGGGGATCCCAGCTGTGCTTCCCAGAGCTTGGGCAGGATTGTCTGGGAAAGGGGCTCAGAACAGGAGCGATACCATGAGTCAGGCTTTGTTTCTGTGTGGCTGATATGCTCTGGGCAAGCAAGAGCCTCTCAAATGAACTGCCTGCCAGTGCCCCTGCACTCACTGGACTCTGTTCTTGTCCTCTTGTCTCCTGCTGTTGCATTTTCACTCTGGCTCTTGTATTTGCTCTTCTCCATCTTGCCTCTCTAAACTTTGGTCTGTTGGCACTGCATTCCTTGCCTGTAAAAGCAAAGGTGGTGATGGTGGGAGCATTTGAAAGGAACAGCAAAGAAGAAAGAGAGACTCATTTCTCTGAGTCCTCAGCTGGAAAGGTTAGCAGTGCAGCCAGAATGCTCTGTACTTCTGAGCACATCCAGTGCAGCAGCAGTCATCCTGGCTGGTTTGCAGGGCAGAGTCTACACCAGCAGTTGCTGTTGCTCTTTGGCAAGCTGACATGCCTTTCTTTAGAAAGGTGCTGCTCTGCCTGTGTTGGAGCAGCGAGCTCTTCCCCTCAGTGGCACTGTGTTCTGCCATTACTCCTCATTCCCCTGCAGAGGGAATCTTGGAGAGCTGTTTCCTTTCTTGTGTGATGAAATCACATCACTGATATTTGCCCTCCTGTTTCTGGTTTCTCTCTCAGTGCCTGCAAGGACTGCATTTTCTCCACGCCAACCACGTGATGCACAGAGATTTGAAAAGCCTCAACATCCTTCTCAAAACGGATGGCTCTGTCAAGCTGGGTCAGTATATTCTTGGGCAGGTGCAGCGTTCCAGGGATATGTGGGCTGTGGGGCTGCTTTTGAGTGAGTGCCAGCCCCCCCAAAATGGTGCTGGTGGCAGTGCAGGGAGCCTGTTGTGAGCTGACCACGCGGTTGCAACGTGCACAGACCTATGGCAAGGATCGAGCAGTCCACAGTGGCATTGCTCTGTGCGTGTCCCTTCCAGAGGGAGGGAGCTACATGTCTAAAGTTTGAAAAGCCCCTGCTGGAGGCAGTGTAAAAAATGTAGGGATTTCTGAAGCAGCCAGCACCATATTTCCTTGGCTAAAGTCCTGAGGAAACAGAGCAGGGACAGTTGTCCAGGAGATTCAAGAGCACATTCTCAAACTTCTACCGGGAAATTCTTTTGCGTGCTTTCCTAATTGCACAGGATTCAAATAAAAACGGTCTTTTGCTCTCTCCCCAGCTGATTTTGGCCTCTCTGCTCAACTCACCCCTGAGCAGAGTAGACGGAGATCGGTGGTCGGGACTCTTCAGTGGATGGCACCTGAAGTGAACGGTGAACCCTATGGCCCCAAAGTGGACATATGGTCTTTGGGAATCGTGGTCATTGAAATGGTGGAAGGAGAAGCTCCTGACTGGGAGGAAAATTCTGCCATGGTAAGGTGTAAATACTCTCTGATCCCGCTGTCTTTCTCCCCCATCCCACTTTGTGTGTGCCACTGGACAAAATGCCATTGCCATCCGCTGGAACTACTTCCACCACAGTCCCTTTCTGAAAATGTCCCGGCAGCACATCAGCATCTGCTGGGGTTTTGGTTGCATCCGTGGGGGAACTCAAGCCTTAGCCCAGGCAAACAATCTCCCTTCTCAGGCAACACTGGGCTTTGGCTTAGAAGTCGTTCCAGCTCTTTTGGCTTTGTAGACAGCCCTAATAGCAGCAAACAAGCATCTTAGAAGTGGTGTTATCTTTCCTGAAATGAAGGAAAGTAACCCAAACCCGAGGATGTTTAGAAAACAGTGGTTTGGAGAGAAGAAGTGCACCCCCATTCTTCTCACAAGGAAATTTGCCTGAAACCTTAACAAGAGGGTGTGAAGGCCACAGAGTCTCTTGTGCTTCTTCTGCGGTGCTGCTGAAACACTCAGTGACCGTCTTTCTTTCCTAACCCAAGCCGTCACCTCCATGTCACTAAGATGAAGCCTGGCCATGTGGAGAGCCGGCCAAACCCACCCCTTTGTTTCCAGGCACTTTCTAGGATGGCCATGCCATTAATGCATTGACTTGAGTGTCCAAATGAGCAGAGGGCTACCACATGGATGGCGTTTCTCCCTCTTCTGCTTTGACCACCAAAATTTTCCTTTTGCTGCCTAAGGGAAGCTGAAATTTGCAGTCTGATGAGAGACGGAGGTGCAGGTGTTTCCTGTGTGCCCAAAGAGGCATTTTCGTCCCAAGACATTTGTGCATGCATCTTCATGTGTCTGTGTGGAAGATGAGATTCCAAATGTTTGTTTCCTTACCTGAGGAATAACTGAGGGATTTCCTTTCTTTGCTTGCAATTCCCATTGTTTTCAAGAACCAAGGAAAAAGCTTGATGACTTTGGTTTGATGGCAGCTGTGCTTAAGGGACCAACAAGAGCTGCAGAGATGCTTTTCATGTAATTATCTTTGGAAATACTAGAGTGAGTTAGTAGAGCAAAGTCCCTCTTCCAAATAGCCTGTCAAGCTGCTCAGGTGAACCCTCAGAGAAGGAAACCTGCTTTTGCTGCTATTGTTTCCACTAACAAGGCCAGTCAATGAAATCAACTGCCAAGGCAAGAGCTGCTGGATGCTGGGAAAGCTGTGGCTGCATTGGGCTTTGGGTGTTTTGTTGGTCAGGAAAGTCATCTCTGCCTCTGTGCCACGGCAGAAACTGCCACTGCAGAGTGCAGCTGAAACAATGGGATCTGGGAGAGCAGTTCCAGACGTGAAAGAAGCGGGTGAGAAACTCGTGTTTCCTTTCTCTTCAGGCTCAACTCCTGAAAGCCACCAAAGGGATCCCAAAGCTGCAGCAGCCCAAGCTCCGCTCCCCTTTGCTGCGTGACTTCCTGAGCTGCTGCCTGCAGAGAGACGAGGCGCGGCGCTGGTCTGCCAAGGAGCTGCTGCAGGTAAAATGCCAAGGGGCTGCAGGGGAAACAGTGTCCCAGGGACGGGCTCCTCCTGCACTGAAGTGCAAGGCATCAGGGGAGCCTCCTCCTCCTCACCTCCACTCTTGGTGCTGTTCAAATGAGAACAGTCAGGAATCCTAGACTGGGCTGGGCTGGCAAGGGCCTGTAAGGGTCATCTGCTCCAAGTGCCCTGCAATATGACCAGGGACCTCTTTCAAGAGATCAGGATGCTCAGACCAGAGATATTTCCAGGCCTGGGGCACATAGCAGCTCTTGCAGCAAGCTGTGCCAATGTGGCCCCACTGTTGCTCCTTAGATGTACTCTGATTCAATCTCCTTTTCCTTTGAAAAATATTGCCCTGCCTTTGAGGCTCTTAGCTTGCAAAGTAATGGTTCATTCTTGTTTTGTTTTTTTTTCTTTGTGCAGCATCCATTTGTAACATCAGCCAAGCCTGTGTCCAGCCTGGTGCCACTGATCACTTCAGTGAAAGAGTGGAAGGAGGAGACAGGAATCAGACAACTGTTTTCTCCAACACCAGTATAGAGAAGGATTGTAGAATAGGACTGTAGAGTAGGATTGCAGTTAGGACAGTGGAGTAGGATAGTAGCATAGGATTGGAAATAAAGTTTGTGAAACCTCAACTCCTTTCAAAGATTCCCCTCCTTCTGAGCCTCTGAGAAAGCTCAACATTTTCTTCTGAAGTGTCAGTTTTTTCTTAGAGGTGGAGAGTGACATTGATGGCTTCTTTGGTACAGTTGGAAAGTGGGGAAGGCTCTCCCGAGGGGAAGCGTGGCCGTGCTGGGCACAGCACAGACCGGTGGCATCGGCCGTCCGGAGCGTGCACAGGAGCAGAGAAAGGCAAACCACAGCCGAGGGCTGCAGGCCTGGCTGAGGATTGCCACCCTTGTGCCGGCTGCCCTCTAACTCCTGGCCAAGGCGAGCAGTGTGTGCAGCGCTCTGGGCACAGGGGAGGGAGCCGGGCTGCTCCGCAGGCTCCGGCACAGGGCAGCCTCCTTCAGGCACGGCGCTTCTGCCGGGGGAAGCGAGGCCAGCGGCAGGCAGGGACAGCTTGTCAGGTCACATCTGCAGGAGCCGGGGCCTCACACGGCTCTGGGAGGAAGCGCCTGCAGTGCTGGAGTTGTGCACTGAGCCAGAGCAAAGGGGTGAAATGCAGAGTGTTCTGCAGAAATATTCCGGGGCACCAGGCCAGCCTGCTTTGAGCTCTCTGGCACACAGCAAGCACTGTGCAATGCAGCCCTGAGCTGCTGGGAGATAGAGAGGTGTTAGAGAGGAGCCAGCTGTCAGATGAAATTTAATGGGGTGACAACGTCATCAAAGCCAAAGAGAACTGTTTTTTAGGATGGATTCACCTGAGCTGGGTGTCTATCTCCCTCTCCCAAGAGCCAAACACACACACAACACACACACAGAAAATGCTGCTTTTTATTGCCTTTCCCAGCCCAGGGCGAACCGTGTCCCCTTTCCCTTTGGCCGGGAAATAGGAAACTTGTATTCTGTCCCCACTGCCTCCTTTTCTGTCCCCTCCCCTCTTCTCCTACTTCCCTTTTGTTTTGGTCTTCACGCTGGCCCCTCTCCCAGCTCACAGCAACACCCAACAAATCAACTAGAACCAATCCAAACCCTAAATAACAACCACAAGAACCAACAGCTTTCGTTCTTTCTTCTAATAACCCTTCAGCTGCAGCAAAATATTACCTCCTATCTCACTGAGGGAATCGGGCATGAGCCTGTGGCTCGTGCTTGAGCAGTGAACTGATTTGGAAGGGAGCAGAAGGGTTTCAGCAGGCAGTTTGTGTTTTTCTTCTGAATTGCTGAAGGAAAGACACAATGTGGCTTCAGTCAGCAAAAACATTTTCAAGGTGAATTAAAGAAATGCTTGTGAGCAATGCCCAGAGAAGGCAGGTTTTGAGAAAATGTTGAACTGTAACAAATTGTGAATTCCCTTTGCATTAACAGACTGTTGAGCCCTCTATTCCTCCAGAGCAGTGATTGATGTGTGCAAGTGGCTACCTTAGCCTTGAGAATAGAGTAGTCTTCCCAAGAATGTAGCTGGAATGCATTCAGGGGGAAAAGAGTGGTTGTAGGAGGCTCTTGGGCATCAGAGGAGAATTGCAGGAATGGGATGTTCCCCAAATGACCACCAGAGACTCTCAAGAGAGCCCTACTCTCCTGTCAGTAACTTCTGAGAAGTGATTTAAATATGTCAACTAATTTGAGGGAATGTTTAGCCTGTGAGTTTCAGCACAGTAATGAGTAGGTCTTATTTCCATGGTTACAAATGAGTAGGTGGGATTTCTGGCTGAGCACGTGTTAGGAAAGTGATTCCCCACGCACCCAGCACTGAAATAAAGTCATGCCTCCTTTCTCACACCGAGCTGGCACCAGGGATCGGAGCCCTTCTTGGTAACTTTGATTTTAGTCGCTTCTATTGAAAGGTGAAAATGAAACCTTTTCCAGCTGTTCCCCTCGGGTTTAAATTTCTGGGGGCCAAAGCTCTGTGCTGCAGGTGGCCCGGGTGTGTGCAGAGCAATGCAGCCTCCACAAAGCCCTTGGTTTCCCCACAAGTCGTCATGATTTGTTGCCAGGTGTGCCCAGCTGTGGCAGGAGAAAGAGCCCGCAGTGCAGTGGGCGCCGTGCCCTGCCCAGCCAGGGCTCTCTGGCACAGAGGAGCAGCAGCAGCACCTTTCAACCCACTCCTGCCCTGGCCTCACCTGGGACACAGAAGCCTCTGGAAATCAGCACCACCTGGCCCCTTCCCAGCCTGGAGCAGCTCCTGCTGGTGGGCACATCCTGCACTTCTGCTGCTTCCGAACAGGAATCAAGGCACAGGGGGAGACGGACATACAGAGAAGCCCTGGGCTAGTGCAATAAATGGGCAAATGCATGGGGGAATGTGTTAGGAATCATTTCAGCTGTCATGCCAATACTGCCTTCTCTCCTCTTCTCCCTTCACGTTTCCTGTTCTTTTCCCTCTCACATTTCCACTCCTTCCCCCTCTCGAGTCTCACAGTTTTCCTGTCATGTTTGCCTCCCAAGTTTTACTCATTTTCCCCACCCTTTTCAGCTCCCTTTCCTCACGCTTTGCCTCTCACACTTCCCCAACTCCTGCTTTTTCCTGCTTTTTTGTTTTCTCATGATTCTCACAATTTCCCCCTCACTTACCCTGCCCTTTTCTCCCCTCATGCTTTTCTCCTTTCCTCAGTCATTTTTCTCCAAGTTGTCTCCTCATGTTTCTCACTTTTGCCCTCATGTTTTCCAGGCTTTCCCTCTTACATTTCTCCCACTTTTCCCCTCACGTTCATCATTCTTTCCCCCTCATGTTGCTTATACTTTTCCTCTAGCATTTTCTGCCCTTTTTTCACTCCTGTTTTCTGTCACTTTTCCCATCCAACTTCCCACCCTTTTTTTCCCCCTAATGTTTTCTGCCTTTTTCTGCCCTTCGGTTTCTCCCTCTTTTCCCCTCAGGATTCTCACAATGTTCCCCTCACATTTGCTGCCTGTTTCTCTCTCTCTGCCAGTAATTTTCTCACTCTCTTCCCCTCACATTTCCCTCCATTTTTTCCTCTATGTTTTTCAGCCTTCCCTGATTATGTTTCTTAGAATTTTCCCGTCATATGTCCTGCCTTTTCCTCCTCTCACCTTCCTCTCCTATTTTCACTCACATCTTCACCATTTTCCCCTCAGTTTTCTCAGCCTTTCCCACTCAGGTTTCTTTCCCTTTTCCTCCCTCACACTTCCCTCCTTTTTCCACTCCCATTTCTCACACTTGTCACCTCATGTTTTCTGCCTTTTTTCCCCTCACATTTCTTAACCCACTGCTTCCTGTCAGTTACTCTTCCTCTTCAGTAGTTGATGAGCTTCTTTTCTTCTTTCCTGCAATCCCCTCCTCCAAAGAATGGGTGCCAGAGCAGCGCTCCAAGAAGCCCCTGCCCGTGTGTCTGCTGAAGAGAATGGCTGTGCTCGACTTGAACAATCTCGGGAAGAACAACCTAAACTGCAGTGGACTTTCAATTCCCTCTAGTCTTCATAGTGTTCTAAAGAAATGGGTACCCTGAGGGATACACGTCGCAGGTGAGCAGCCGCTGCACCATCCGCCTCAAGCAGATCCCATCTCCGTTTTCATCACCTCACACTCACTGTGACTCCTGCCTGGACGAAACCACTTGTGATGCTGCTTGATGCTTATTGGAGTCCATGTGCACAAGAAGTGCTTTTAGCCCACTTTCAAAAAAAAAAAAAAAAAAAAAAAAAGAAGTTTTTATTTTAAAACGTTCAATGCCTGGAGTTTCGTATTTTCCCCTATTTGAATTGCCTTGACATCAAAGTACTGCCAGTTGGCGTTCCAAACTGGCTGGTCTATGTTTGTGTGCACAGAGCAAAGGTGCCAGACCGTGTCCTTTTCCCGGGTGTCCGTTAATGTCCATTCCAACAGACACTGCAGGGGGGCTCAGCCTGCCCCACGCAGGATGGCAGCCAGAGGGCTGAGGCTGCGCCTCCTAGTGAGATCAGCCGCCCTGGCAGCCCGGCCCCAGCCGCCATCTTGTGTGTGGCTCTCCAGCCCTGGCCGCCATCTTGTGTGTGGCTCCCTCAGCCCTGGCCGCCATCTTTTGCACTGACCTAGTCCAGCTCTTAAGCGAATGTGTTGCTGTTTTGTCGGCAGTCAGGGTCTGCCCCAACGACACCAACACCAGCAGGACAGGCTACAGGGAATGGCACGGGTTTGGCTCAAAGCAGCCAGTCCTGACTTGTCACTGTCCTTTATCCATGAACACGTCCCCATATGCAGCCACAGCAAATGTCCAACAGCAGCTCCATCAGCCACTTCCTCCCGCTGGCGTTGGCAGACACGCGGCAGCTGCAGCTCCTGCACTTCTGCCTCTTCCTGGGCATCTCCCTGGCTGCCCTCCTGGGCCACGGCCTGGTCACCAGCGCCGTAGCCTGCGGTCACCACCTGCACAGCCCCATGTTCTTCCTCCTGCTCAACCTGGCCCTCAGCGACCTGGGCTCCATCTGCACCACTGTCCGCAAAGCCACGCACAATTCCCTCTGGGACACCAGGACCATGTCCTACGCAGGATGTGCTGCACTGCGGAGGATTTCGGCGAGGGAAGAATGCAATCAATCAATATGATTGGTAAAGCATTGTTCAACTTTATTGCTCATAACATCCGTTCTTATACTTTTGCCCGAAGCGTTCAGCATACTTGTCAAATTATAGTTGGTTAGCATACACTACTCATCTATACTTGATTGGCTATATCAAGCGTGAGAAGGTTCCTCCTCTTGGCATGCTGAAAACTTTGTATACGTGCTTACTGCTATGCTCTATTCACCACAAGTTCTTTTATCTTTGGCCTGTGTCCGTGCTTACTGCTGTCCCAAGGACAGCTTGTCTCAGCAGCGCGTAGGCTGCTAGCACTTGGTATCGGGCCATAAGGCCTCTAATTATCCGTGGCCTTGCTCTGCTAACCGTTCTTCAACACCTGCCTTCCAGAGAAATTAAAAATCTATGAGTTCTTCACCTTATTAAGCTATAAAATAAACTAAATGACAGTCACAGTAGCTGTAGTTATTAGGCCCATGTTTAGATAAGGGCCTGCAAATGGAAGGAATACAGCCACAACCACATGTCATCTAAACCAGGCTAAGTTAGACTACATGATGCAGCCTAATGAGGTTTTTATTTCCAACGCACACAAAAGAAAGTACTAGGTTAGTTAAGAACCACTATTTCTCTTCCCTTTTCTTTTCTCAGTGCCCTCAAGCCCCACACTTGGGCGCCAAAATCTGTCTTGGTTTGGGAAGACAGGTATTTTCCAGGTAAAATTACAATCAGAGGCTCTTTGGCAAAGATTTGGGAAATAGGAATAGCAGTTCTTCACTAGTATGTAATACAAAGCAAACAAACACACCCCCCCCCCCCCCACCAAACAACTACAGCATTAATAACAAACGAAAACAGTACCAAGATTTTTGAGGGCTTTGTTTCACAAAACCCAGGGCAGTTTGGTTTCGGTGTCCCTGCAGGATCCTCAGAGCACCAAGCTGAAACAGTGGAAAAGTCCCGGGCTGATAGCTGGGATGGCAGGGTGTCCCGGCAGGCAGGGGCAGGATGTCCCGGCAGCGCAGGGGGTGCAGGGTCACGCTGTAGCAAGAGGAGCAGCGCCGAAGGAGCCGAAGGCGAGGCAGGGCCTGGACCAGCTCCCGCGGGTGGCAGGGAACACTCAGGATTCAGGCCAAACCGGTGATAGTAGATTTCTCAGGACTGGATCCCTTTGGCCACACAGTGAAACTCCTCCAGCCAGCAACAGCCGTTCTCTCTCTCCCCGAAGGCCGGAAAAAAGAAAAGCCCGCAGCTGCCTCAAGCTTGGTATTTTATTTGCGTTATCTCCCCCTTCCACCTTTGCCCACCACTGTTTCGGTTAAGTACTCTCAAGTATCCAACACTTGGTCTCCTTGGCAACTTGTGGGGAAAAAAATCTTAAGAGAGAAAAGGAACAAACCTAACCCCCAACACCAGCTCAGGTGAATCCTTCCTAAGAAACAGTTCTCTTTGGCTTTGAGGACTTTTTCCCCATTTAATTTCATCTAAGAGTTGGCTCCTTTCTAACACCCCTCTCCCAGCAGCTCAGGGCTGCATTGCACAGTGCTTGCTGTGTGCCAGAGAGCTCAAAGCAGGCTGGCCTGGTGCCCCGGAATATTTCTGCAGAACACTCTGCATTTCACCCCTTTGCTCTGGCTCAGTGCACAACTCCAGGACTGCAGGCGCTTACTTCCAGAGCTGCGTGAGGCCCTGGCTCCTGCAGATGTGACCTGACAAGATGTCCCTGCCTGCAGCTGGCCTCGTCCTTTGGTTCTGCCTGCAAATGCCACTGCCCTTTCTGCCTCAAACACAAGTGCCACAGCTGGGTAAAACCCAGCCCCTGGGCCATATTCCAAAGGCACTGCGGTCCGGAGAGCATGACGAAAGAAGAGCCTACTCCCCCTTCAAACCGTACCAAAGAAGGCATCAATGTCACTTTCCACCTCTAAGCAAAAATGGACAGTTCAGAAGGAAATGTTGAGCATTCTCACAGGCTCAGAAGGAGGACAATCTTCAAAATGACTTGAGGTTTCAGAAACTTTATTTACAATCCTAGGCCAAAATACTACCCTACAATCCTAGGCTAAAATCCTACTCTACAATCCGAGATACAATCCTACTCTACAATCCTCCACAATGCTGGTGATGGAGGAAAATGTTTTTAAGTGACTGGTCCATTCCTGTCAACTCCTTCCACTTCTTAAAGGAAAGGATGAGTGGCACCAGGCTGGATGTAGGCTTGGCCGATGTTACAAATGGATGCTGCACAAAGGAAAACAAAAAAGCCAAGAATGAACCATTACTTTCCAAGCTAAGAGCCCCAAAGGCAGGGTAATCTTTTTTCCAATGAAAAGGGGATTGAGTCAGAGTAGGTCTAAGGAGCAACAGTGGGACAACAGTGGCACAGCTTACTGCAAGAGCTGCTAAATGCCCCAGGCCTGGAAATATTTCAGGTCTGAGCATCCTGATCTCTTGAAAGACGCCCCTGCTCATTGCAGGGCACTTGGACCAGATGACCCTTACAGGTCCCTGCCAGCCCAGCCCAGTCTAGGATTCCTGGCTGTTCTCATTTGAACAGCACCAAGAGTGGAGGTGAGGAGGACGAGGCTCATCTGACGCCTGGCAGTTCAGTGCAGGAGGAGCCCGTCCCTGGGACACTGTTTCCCCTGTAGCCCCTTGGCATTTTACCTGCAGCAGCTCCTTGGCAGACCAGCGCCGCTCCTCGTCTCTCTGCAGGCAGCAGCTCAGGAAGTCACGCAGCAAAGGGGAGAGGAGCTGGGGCTGCCGCAGCTCTGGGATCCCTTTGGTGGCTATCAGGAATCGAGCCTGGAGAAAAAGGAAAGACGAGTCTCTCAGCTGCTTCTTTCACATCTGGAACTGCTCTCCCAGATCCCATTGTTTCAGCTGCACTCTGCAGTGGCAGTTTCTGCCGTGGCACAGAGGAAGAGATGACTTTCCTGGACCAACAAAAAACCCAAAGCCTGATGCAGTCACAGCTTTTCCAGCATCCAGCAGATCTTGCCCTGGCAGCTGATTTCATTGACTGACCTCCTTAGTGGAAACTACATCAGCAAAAGCACCTTTGCTTCTCTGAGGATTCACCTGACCAGCTTGACAGGCTAGTTGGAAGAGGGACTTTGCTCTACTAACTCACTCTAGTATTTCCAAGGAGTATGACATGAAAAGCATCTCTGCAGCACTTGTTGGTCCCTTAAGCACAGCTGCTATAAAAGTCATCAAGCTTTTTCCTTGGTTCTTGAAAACAATGGTAATTAAAAGTAAAGAAAGGAAATCCCTCAGTTAAGGCAAGTTTCCCTGTGAGAAGAATGGGGGTACACTTCTCTCCAAACCACTGCTTTAGAAACTTTGTTGGGTTTGGGTTTCTTTCCTTCATTTCAGAAAAGATAACAGCAGCTCTAAGATGCTTGTTTCCTGTTAGTAGGGCCATCTACACGGCCAAAAGAGCTGGAACGACTTCTAAGCCAAAGCCCAGTGTTGCCTGAGAAGGGAGATTGTCTGCCTGGGCTAAGGCTTGAGTTCCCCCATGGATGCAACCAAAACCCCAGCAGATGCTGATGTGCTGCAGGGACATTTTCAGAAAGGGACCGTGGTGGAAGTAGTTCCAGCAGATGGCAATGGCATTTTGTCCAATGGCACATAGAACGTGGGATGGGGGAGAAAGACAGCGGGATCAGAGAGTATTTACACCTTACCGAGAGAGGACCTTTATTCCCGTAAGGAGGTTCTCCTTCCACCATTTCAATGCCCACAATTCCAAAAGACCAGATGTCTGCTTTGGGGCCATAGGACTCAGCTTTTGCAATTTCAGGCGCCATCCACCAAGCAGTCCCGGTCACCGATCTCCGTCTACTCTGCTCATAGGTGAGTTGAGCAGAGAGGCCAAAATCAGCTGGGGAGAGAGCAAAAGACCGTTTTTATTTGAATCCTGTGCAATTAGGAAAGCAAGGAAAAGAATTGCCCAGTTGAAGTTGGAGAATGTGCTGCTGAATCTCCTGGACAACTCTCCCTGCTCTGTTTCCTCAGGACTTTAGCCAAGGAAATATGGCATTGGCTGCTTCAAAAATCCCCACATTTTTTACACGGCCTCCAGCAGTGTCTTTTCTTCCCCTGAAGCTTTAGACTTGTAGCCCCCTCCCTCTGGAAGGGACACACACAGAGCAATGCCACTGTGCACTGCTCGATCCTTGCCATAGGTCTGTGCACGTTGCAACCGCGTGGTCTGCTCACAACAGGCTCCCTGCACTGCCAACAGCACCATTTTGGGGGGGCTGGCACTCACTCAAAAGCAGCCCCACAGCCCACATATCCCTGGAACGCTGCACCTGCCCAAGAATATACTGACCCAGCTTGACAGAGCCATCCGTTTTGAGGAGAATGTTGAGGCTCTTCACATCTCGGTGTATCACGTGGTTGGAATGGAGAAAATCCAGTCCTTGCAGGCACTGAGAGAGAAACCAGAAACGGGAGGGCAAAAATCAGTGATGTGATTTCATCACACAACAAAGGAAAGAGCTCTCCAAGATTCCCTCTGCAGGGGAATGAGGAGTAATGGCAGAAGACAGTGCCATTGAGGGCAAGAGCTCGCTGCTCCAACACAGGCAGGGCAGCACCTTTCTAAAGAAAGGCATGTCAGCTTGTCAAAGAGCAACAGCAACTGCTGGTGTAGACTCTGCCCTGGAAACCAGCCAGGACGACTGCTGCTGCAGTGGATGTGCTCAGAAGTACAGAGCATTCTGGCTGCACTGCTAACCTTTCCAGCTGAGGACTCAGAGAAATGAGTCTCTCTTTCTTCTTTGCTGCTGCTTTCAAACAGTGCCACCCCCACCTTTGCTTTTACAGGCAAGGAATGCAGTGCAGACAGGCCAAAGTTTAGAGAGGCAAGATGGAGAAGAGCAAATACAAGAGCCAGAGTGAGAATGCAACAGCGGGAGAGAAGAGGACAAGAACAGAGTCCAGTGAGTGCAGGGGCACTGGCAGGCAGTTCGCTTGAGATGCTCTTGCTTGCCCAGAGCATATCAGCCACACAGAAACAAAGCCTGGCTCACGGAATCACTCCTGTCCTGAGCCCCTTTCCCAGACAATCCTGCCCAAGCCCTGGGACGCACAGATGGGATCCCTCACCTCTCGACTGATGGTTGCAACGTGGTGTTCACATATGCGAACCTCAGCGATTACATCATCCAGAGAGCCTCCATCCATGTACTCCATCACCAGCCAGAGTTCGTCGAGCACAAGGTAGCTGAAAGAAGGGAACAAGGCCATGCAGATGAACATGCATACATTGGTTTCTTTGCTTGATTCTTGTTTCCGGGTCCCTTTGTGACAAGGACAGAATTCAAGGAATAGACACTCCCTTCAGGCTGTGCATTGTTTGCAGTCTGTGCAGTCTCAAGGAGAACAGCACATCTGTGAGAAAGGAGATATTTTAGATGGCCAGCAAGCCAAAAGTACAGTTTAGTATCAGCCAAGATGAAAAACCTGTCCCGCATGGTATTTCTGGAAAGGAGCACCTAGTGTTCCTGGCATGGCCAGCCCTGGAAAAGAGGGGCAACAATCCAAGGGAAATCCTCCCTAGCATGCTTCATCAGCATTGAAGAAACTTGAAAAAATCAATCCTGAGACAACATGGAGGCAGTGAGCTTACAAGGTATTGACTTAGTATGGGAGGGTTGATTCAGGTTTTTGGCCAATGTTCCAACTCAGTGTTTGAAAGCCAGGGAAGACACATGCAGGCAAAATACACTCTCTTCCCATCCATTGGAGATGAGTAGAGAAATAATAATTAACTGATTATTAACAGCTCTATTTTCTGCCAGTGTCCAAAGTGGGGTTTTAACCTCGCATGCTTTTACTATGGAAACAAACCTTCATGGGAAGAGACCATGACCACTCACCTGTCTAAATAATCCACAACGTGGGGACTCTTATTCTTCTTCATGACCATGATTTCATTAAGCGCTTGTTGATTCCTATTCGGTCCTTGAAGATTGATTTTCTTAATGGCCACCTAGAATGACACAGAAAATCAGTAACTTTAGAAGCTGGTGGAATGAGACCACAACACACATGGAGCGAGTGATTTTGCAATGACACAGGTGAGCTCTGCCAAAGTGCCTTGCGATTAGACAAAGGAGTAATTAGGAACTGACATTCCTACAGCTCATTTCTCTGCTCCTTTGGGGGCCAGTTCCAGGACACGTTGCCACTGACCACAATTTGCCTTGTCCACTTGTAAAAAATGGTGTGTCAACTCTCACCCCCCAAAGCTCTGAGCACACTCTCTGTTTCTCTGTCCATACTTCAGAGGAAGAAATGCGTGCCTTGGTACTCTGTGGATACATCTCGGGCTATAGGCAGGGCTTGGGGCTTTTAGGGACGCCTTGCAGATCTCTCCCTACGTGCAGTTCCCAAGTGCAGCACTGCAGGTGGCTAAGGAACTGGCAGGAACATTCAGATGTATTTGCTGGCAGCCAGAAATGGGAATTCAGGACTCTGAAGCCGTAGCCCCAGAGAGCAGTGAGATGCTCCAAGGCACCACCTTTGTTGGAGCAACTGAGAGCCAGGGAGAGCGTCCTTCTCTGAAAGGAACCGCTGCCCCCCTTGCCTTCCTTCTGGCAGCTGAGCAGGACAAAGACTGTCCCAAATGCAGCTGGCTGGCTGGCACCAGTCTGTGCTTCTTGTGCCTTTGCAGCACAGCTCTAGCCACAGCTGCAGCCACAGCTGACACGAGAGAGGAAAGCCCTGGAGAGCAGCAGAATCTGCAGGGGCTCTTGACATTTACCTGTCGTCCTGTGGCAGTGTCGATGGCTCTGCAAACCTCTCCAAAAGCCCTAGAAACAAAACAGCAGCAAAGAAAGGAGAAGCCATTTAGACCTTGGAGTGAAAGCCAGTCCAGACAGGAGATGTCTGCTGGAAATGCCTCCAACCTGCAGCATGCAGGAGGGCTCTGCCAGAAGGCAGATGATGCATTTTCCTCTCCAGTGCATGGGCACTGGGCCTGTTTCTGAAGCATTGGGCTTTAGTGGCTCAGCTCAAAAGGCCAGGTGATTCTTTCATCTTGGATTTCAGTTTCTAAACTGGGCAGTTTTTATCCTGATCACACTATTTCCTTCAGCAAACTCTTGGGAAGAAATGTTCCTTCAAACAGTTATCTGCCTGCTACAAAAAGTGGTGGTTGCTGTTTCTGGCAATGAAATCCAAGTGTCTTTGACAATTCCTTCTGACCACACTTCCAAATTCTAGCTGGTACTGAGAGATGGGGCAGACTAACCCCAGTGTCTGAATATGTTTGCAACTTGCCTGACTTCACCCTTGACAGATATTCCAGCAGCAAATCGTTGCCCCATGATTGCGTACAAGTAACTGTGGTTGGACTCACCCTCTGCCAACAATTTCCTCTTCAATGTATTTCCTTCGGGGATTTTCCATGCTCGCCATTTGCCCTGAGGGAAACAAAATGCAAGATGCTCACTTGAAAGCAGACATCCCACCATCCAAGAGATACAAAAGGCAGCCGTGCTGGGGCTCTACAGTCTGGGCTTCTGAGTCCTTTGTGGCCAGCTGGGTAACAACAACAACAACAACAATTGCAACAAGACAGGCAGCTCTGCAGCACAAGCAGGCCAGCACAGAGAATGATTTTCTACAGTCCTTTGAAGAGATCTCTTGAAAGAAAAGAAAGCACAGGGAGATGCATTCCCAGGAGAGGAGGGCATCTTCCCCACCTTGCAGCAGTTTCCCAAAGGAATGCCTTTCCCTTTGTAAACCCAAGCAGCTCATGCTCTAACCAATCCCAAGGGGCCTTCAGCAGCAGGACCCTCACCCTTGATGAGCAGGCTGAGCTGGAAGACGCCCTTGCCCGTGGCCCACGTGAAGAACCACACTGCTTCTCCTCCCCCTGACAGCAGGGATCAGTCCCTGCCATTGCACTCGCCCTCTCAGCCCCGCACACGTGCCCACCTTCCCGCAGCGGGCAAGGGCAGCAGGGACAGCAGTGCTCCTCAGGTGCCGGCGGGACACGGACAGCTGCCCAGAGGAGATGCTGACCCTCTGTGAGCCCAGCCCAGGCCGTGCAGGAGCCGGCCCAGAGCAGGGGCTGCTGCCTCGGGGCAGCTCCGCGCTGCAGCGGCCGGCCGGCAGCGGCACTCTCCCAGCTAAGGAAGGCTCCAGCCTCGGCGCTCACACCAGCCCTCAGGGCCAGGGCAGCCACCGCCACAAAGCTGCCAAAGCCCAGGCACCAGCACTGACAAGCAATGGCAAGAAGGCACGGCCACACCCAGCCCCTTCCAAGCTGCTGCCCCCACTGAGGACACGGCAGGATTGGCTTGGAGAGCAGACACACCCAGGTGCACGTCAGTGCCCTTTTGTGCCAACAGGTGACGGGAGACAGAGAGTCAGCTGGGCTCTCTTCTCAGCCCCACCAGGTCTTATCTGAGGGCACAGGACCGGCAGCTGCTCTGGGCAAGAAGCAGCTTCAATGACTTGTGCTGTAGAATCACAAAGGGCTTGATGTGTTTTCCTAGAGACTGATCTGAGCAGGGCTTGGGCCAGTGGGTAGCATTCTAACAGTCATGGGAATGACTGGGAATCAGGTAGGAAAAAGTGTCATGGATCTGAGGAATATACAGCAGAGGGGCTGGAGGCTCACTCCTGAGAAATGCCTACAGTGCACTTTTATCTGATCATGCCCCAGGCCTATGTCTCTTGGATGTATCTTTCTAGGAACAAAACTAGGTTATTAAATGCAGATTGTAATAAAAAGATCTGTTTTTTTTTCATTGGGGGCACAAAAAAACCAGCTCTTGCTCTCTGTTTCTGCTGTCACCTGATGTTCTTTCCAAAGAGTCCTCACTGACAAATATATAATATTCTCATTAAAAACCCTGCAGATGTAGTAGTGGTTAATAAGAACAGTCATCAAAATGACGTCACTAAGACACATGGGGCAGAAGAGCTCCTTCAAGATGGAGAAAAAACCTCTACCCCAAAAAAATCCGTAAAAAAACCCAAACTAAAACCACAACCAGAAGACAAAATGCCAAAACCAATCAATTTCCGTGAAGGTTTTTTTTGCTCGGATGGCGGATGAGAAGTCAGGAGTCTAAGGAGAATTTAGGAAGCTGACTATTCTGTCCAGTTTGGCCACTAGCACACAGGACTTGCCCAGATCATTTGCTAGCTCACAGCCTTCTGCTGATGCAAGGACAACCCCTGCTTCTGCCTTTAGCAGCTGGGGAAGCTCAGGCAAACCCCAGGCACGTCCAAGCTGCCCTCAGAGGCAGCGGGAACACCCAGAGCACTCTCTTGCTGCCTTGGAGCACAGCCTCTCCTGTGGGGAGCCCTAAATGCTCCTGGGACACCAAAGTGAGGAGGATCATTGGGTCCAGCTGTGCTGGCACGTGCACACAATACACTGTCCCTCAGAGAAGAAAGACACAAGACATACTCAGGAGCTCCAGGGACTCATCCTCATCATCCTCCATCTCCTGTTGCTGAGCAGAAGCCGTGTCAGTGCTGGAGATGAACGAACTGCCCGGGTTCCACTGCACAGCTTGGCCAGCACTAGTGCCTTCAGGTGACACTGCTGCTCCTGGAGGTTCAACAGAAGAGCCTGTGGAGATCTGAGACAACAAAGGAGTTGGTGTCAGAAAGAAAAGTGGCTGGCAGAGATTAGCCCCAGATCCCATTTCAAGTGCAAGCCCTTAGCAAGATGCTGTCAGCCACATGCAGGGCTCTGCCATGGGTTTGTTCTGATGTCCACTCCTCAAACTGGATGGCTCAAAGCCAAAGGCTGGTTTGACTGGAGTGCAAGGCCAGATTCATTGTCCATTTTCTCCAAAATGCATTTGCGTGGGTTTTCTGAAGGGTGACTGCCAAAATGACCATTCCACTTTCTCCCAAGGACGCTTTTCCCCCTCCAAGGGCTGCAGACACACTTGCAGCTCTTTGTTCAAATGTTCTACCTTCTCCCATGGAGTCCTCTTTTCCTCCGGCATCTTCTGAACGTGCCCAACCGGCAGCGCTGCTGCTTGGGACAGTTTCTGTGCCTCACAGGAATCTTGGGGCTCCTTGCTGCCAGTCACTTGATGGAAATCTTTGCAGGCTGCCAGGCGAGATGTCAACACTTCCACCTCAAGTCAAAGAGAGCAAAGCAGTCAGAGAGTCCAGCTTGTCCCTGTCAGCCAAGAGTCATCGACTGTGAGGAAAGGGAGAGGACCAGATTCACAAGGGATACAGACAGCTTCTTTCCAGATCCATCTGGGTCACCGTGTTCACCTGCAAGAACACCTCAAGAAACAAGGAGAGCAGGAAGAGGCCAGCAGGAATGCATTCAGATGACTGCTGGCCAAAAGGCCAAAGCACTAGTGACACTGTGCAAGTCAGCAGCTGAGATTCAGCAGAGCAGGGAGTGTCCTTCAGAGTGCCTGTGACACACACTGGAGCAGGATGGCACTCAGAGGCATCACCCCACCCCCCTGCTGCTCTGCAGGGGAAAGGCACGAAGGGCAGAAAGCACCAGGTTGGTGACTGCAGTGGCTATTGCTCATTCACTCACTTGTTTCTGTAGAGCCTCTCGCTTCTCAAGGAGGAGACAAATTTTCGCTCGGCATTCTGTTTGAATCTCCATTTCTTCCTCCAGCCTCTTCTCCCATGCCTTGATCCTAGCCCGAGTTTTCTGCAGCTCTGCCTGCAGCTTGTCTCCAAAGTTCCGTAAAGAACAGGAGACAGAACCTTCCATCAGGGGAGTGGCTACTACTCCTCCGCTTACATGGTTTTGTTGATTGCCCCTCTCCTGATGGAGTTTCCATTGATCCTCAGTTCTTCTGATGTCTTCCCTGCTCTTCCTCCTCGCTGCCATCGTGTCACTCGGAGGTTTGGGCGGCTCTGCTTGTGCCTCTGCCTCCATGTTCTGTACACACAAATGCAGAGCAAGTGACTGGGAGATGCCATCAGGCTCAGCTTTTTCCTTTTTCAGCGTACAAATCATATTCATTCAGCCACTTCTTTCTGCTTCCCTGCCCACCTCTGCTTCCATTGTAACCCTCCTGTCCCAGTGCTGATCTCTGCAGATGACAAGGCTCTGTGCTTTCAGTGCCTGGGGGACTCCTGGCCTCCTCAGTCCCAGGAGCTCCATTGAATTCCCCTCTCCCTGCCCTTCACTCTGTCCCACTGTGACACTAGCAGTACAATCAGCCTCCATCTGGGTCTGAAGCTCCAACAGCCTCTTCGGAAGCTGACAGGGAACGTGTCTTTTGCCACACAGGAGAAGAGTGGCCCCCCAAAGATTCACGGACAACACATCATCTCTTAGCAGCTCTTTAAAAGCCAAAAGACAGGTGGACTCCGAGTGCCTGTCAGCTCTGCTACTGCCTGCTCTGCCTGAAGAGGCAAAAGAACAACCTGGCAACAAAGGCACCAAAATCCCTGTCTTCAAACAGCAACTCCACATCCCCAGTGTGTCTCTGAAATGCTCCCGGGTAAGCACAGCCAAGAAGCTCCCGGGGACAAACCACCCCAAAGAGCTTGTGTTCTCAGATCAAGACTTTTGGTGCCTGTGGGTACTTGGCACGTCTGTGGAGAGGGACAGGTGTCCCCAGGCCACAGCGTCCCCTACGTATCCACCAAGGCTGAGCACAGTGCCTTTGACATGCTCCCTCCTCTGCAGACAGGGAACCTTCCTGCTCCAGGCTGGCCCCTATCAGAATCCCAGCAAGCTGGGGCCTAAACACGGCAGCTCAAAGCCCATTTTCCAGCTGTCACTGGCTGAGGGGAATGGCTAGGTCTGGCAGGACTGCAGCACTCAGCATTCTCAGCCACCAACAGCAAGAGCTGGCTGCTCAGAAACTTGCAGCTCTGCCTCGCACTAAAGACAGCACCCTCCAGAAGTGGCACTTACTGTCTGGGAAAGTTCCGGCTGTGGTGTGACAACAGCTGGAGCCTTGTGGTCATTTGGCTCATCTTCGGCTTCTTGTCCAGGAGCAGAGGAAGCCGGAGGGCAGTCTGTTCTTCCTTCAGTGATCTGTGGACAGACAGGAGCGTGAGACACAGGCTCATTTAGAACCTTCTTTCTCTTCAGCTCTAGAACCAGCTCTACTAAGCACAAATCATCAACTTGGAGAGCAAGGGGATTCTAAGTCACTCTGCCTAAATTCTAATGGGCTGATTCAACTGGACACTGCAAATTGCTCCAAATTACATATTCCCCCTGACTACTATCAGGAAGCACCATTCTCTCTGCAAAACTTATCTTTTAGTTCTTTTAAAGCTCTGGAATGGAAAATTAGGAAATAGGCAGTGATGCCTCTGCTCTTGCTGCTGCAGACATGGAAATGGATTTTCTTGCAGCCTACTCAGCTGGCCCTCTACAGTCTACTGCCACAGGCCAAGCTCACAGCTTGCTGCACAATTCTTAAACACCAGGAACATCAAATGTTCTTTCCTTACTCACCTTGGGATCAGCACCTCTGAATACCCGGCTCAGGTGACCTGCAGTAGGCAAGGGAAAATGAAGCAGATGCTTTGAGAAAACTGGAGACAACCAGAGCATTTTCAGAAGACCTTCCAAGAAGGCCTCCCAGTCTACATTTTCAAAGATGTCCTGCTCGACCCAGCAATGGAGGAATTGGCAAACTCTGCTGCCACAGACTCTCCCACGGAGGGAACGCAACCCCTGCAGGCTCCCTTGCAAATGCTGCCTGCACGGCCGTGGCTACACACGCCCCCTTTTGAGCTGAACGTGTTGACAGGAGCTTTACCTAAGTGGCATCCCAATGGCCTTTCTGTTTCCAAATCAACTCAGTCACTAAGAAAGAGCAGGAAGGCACAAAAACCAGGTTAGGTGACACTCAGGGAAAACCTCTACTTACCTGCCAGGTGAGTCAGGAAATAGCAAGAATAGGCAACTCCATAAACAGTGAAAGCTGCAGCGGCGAGTTGCCCAATCATTGTGGCAACTGCTGTGCAAGTTTGCAGACTGCGCTCTAACGCTAGCTAAAAGGAGTCTCCTGTCAGTCAGCAGCTGCCCACTGACAAAAGCCTCAAGCACAGGACCAAGTTCCTGCACCGAGCAAGCCCAAGAGCTGCTCTGACACCCCTGAGGCCTTCCGGGCACCAAGGCAACCTTGCGATGTCACCATGACCACGTGGCAACCGTGCCCTGACATCACAAAGCAAACGCTCTGCCTTGATCTGGATGGATGGAGGAGGGCACGTGGACGCGGCTACTGAGGACACATTGCAGACGCTAGAATTAAGGGCTGTCCTTTGGATCATTATGAATTGGCCTGGTCAGGGTGTAAATGTTGTCACAGACTCATTATACGTAGTAGGGGTAGTGCTGCGGATTGAGGATGCATTGATAAAGGATATAAAGAATGACAGGTTATGGGAACTTTTGAGACAGCTGAGGCAAGCTGTTTGGCTGCGCTCAGCTCCTTTTGCAATTTTGCATATTCAAAGCCACAAATGGTCAGAAGGTTTGGGTCAGGGTAATGCCATAACTGATCAGTTGGTTTCTGTTGCAGTACCACAAGACGGATTTCAGCAGGCACGTATTGCTCATGAGACTTTTCACCAGAATGCGCGAGGCCTAAAGAAACAGTTTCGCATATCTCTGAATGATGCCCGTGGTATTGTCAGATCCTGTCCTCTCTGTAGTCAGCATGGGCCTGGACTAGGGATGGGAGTAAACCCACGGGGCCTTGGAGCCAATCACATCTGGCAAATGGATGTAACTCACGTATCCTCCTTTGGTAGATTGAAATATGTGCATGTTACAATTGATCCTTTCAGTAAATTTATTTGGGCTTCAGCGCAGCCAAGAGAGAAAGCTCTCCACGTGGTACGACACCTAACTACTTGCTTTGCGGTGATGGGGGTGCCAGAACAGATTCAGACAGACAATGGCCCTGCATATGTGAGCAGCAGGATCCAAAGGTTCTTACAGAAGTGGGGTGTGACACACATCACAGGTATCCCACATTCACCAACAGGTCAGGCGATTGTGGAGCGAGCCCACCAAACACTCAAGGATTATCTGTTAAAATAGAAGGAGGAGGTGGATGTGCAGACCATGCTATCAAAAACACTATTTGTATTAAACTATCTGTGTGTAATGGGGGACCACTCGGAGCCCCCTGCGGTCATCCACTCAGGGGGAGTAAAGGAGGAAGCAACTAAGCCATTGTTTAAAGTCATGTACCGAGATCCCAAAACTGGAGTATGGGAAGGTCCCGCAGAGGTTCAGTACATGGGTAGAGGTTATGTTTGTGTTCTTACCCCCACAGGGCCCCAATGGATACCTAGTAAATGGATCCGTCCTGCTAATGACCCTGCAAGAGTGACATCGATACTGGACAGCCAGGGTTAGAGGGGGTACACTTAATTGAAGACTTAAGGGCAAGAGAAAACCTACAACTGCTCTGGCAGTTTGACAAGGCAGTACAGAGAGATCACTCCATGTCAATTCATACCCAAATAGCTAAGTTGCAAGAACTCACTAGTGATTTGCAGCAAGACACAGGCTTGGCTTTAACAGATTGGCTAAGATCTTTCGGGCGAGGGCCTTGGATAACCTCCCTACTGCAACATGTAATCAATATTGTGATTGTTATTTTACTGCTTGTACTTTTTGTACCTTGCTTTTTTTGCTGCTTGCAACAGATGATGTATCGCGTAGCAGAAACAGTAACTACTCAACACGCTGCGTTTGTTGCACAAAATAAAAAAGAGGGAATTGTTGAAGAACGGTTAGCAGAGCAAGGCCACGGATCATTAGAGGCCTCATGGCCCGATACCAAGTGCTAGCAGCCTACGCGCTGCTGAGACAAGCTGTCCTTGGGACAGCAGTAAGCACGGACACAGGCCAAAGATAAAAGAACTTGTGGTTAATAGAGCATAGCAGTAAGCACGTATACAAAGTTTTCAGCATGCCAAGAGGAGGAACCTTCTCACGCTTGATATAGCCAATCAAGTATAGATGAGTAGTGTATGCTAACCAACTATAATTTGACAAGTATGCTAAACACTTCGGGCAAAAGTATAAGAACGGATGTTATGAGCAATAAAGTTGAACAATGCTTTAGCAATCATATTGATTGATTGCATTCTTCCCTCGCCGAAATCCTCCGCAGTGCAGCACATCCTGCGTAGGAGACGGTCCTGGTGTCCCAGAGGGAATTGTGCGTGGCTTTGCGGACAGTGGTGCAGATGGAGCCCAGGTCGCTGAGGGCCAGGTTGAGCAGGAGGAAGAACATGGGGCTGTGCAGGTGGTGGCCGCAGGCTACGGCGCTGGTGACCAGGCCGTGGCCCAGGAGGGCAGCCAGGGAGATGCCCAGGAAGAGGCAGAAGTGCAGGAGCTGCAGCTGCCGCGTGTCTGCCAACGCCAGCGGGAGGAAGTGGCTGATGGAGCTGCTGTTGGACATTTGCTGTGGCTGCATATGGGGACGTGTTCATGGATAAAGGACAGTGACAAGTCAGGACTGGCTGCTTTGAGCCAAACCCGTGCCATTCCCTGTAGCCTGTCCTGCTGGTGTTGGTGTCTTTGGGGCGGACCCTGACTGCCGACACAACAGCAACACATTCGCTTAAGAGCTGGACTAGGTCAGTGCAAAAGATGGCGGCCAGGGCTGAGGGAGCCACACACAAGATGGCGGCCAGGGCTGGAGAACCACACACAAGATGGCGGCTGGGGCCGGGCTGCCAGGGCGGCTGATCTCACTAGGAGGCGCAGCCTCAGCCCTCTGGCTGCCATCCTGCGTGGGGCAGGCTGAGCCCCCCTGCAGTGTCTGTTGGAATGGACATTAACGGACACCCGGGAAAAGGACACGGTCTGGCACCTTTGCTCTGTGCACACAAACACAGACCAGCCAGTTTGGAACGCCAACTGGCAGTACTTTGATGTCAAGGCAATTCAAATAGGGGAAAATAGAACGAAACTCCAGGCATTGAATGTTTTAAAATAAAAACTTCTTCTTCTTTTTTTTTTTTTTTTTTTTTTTTTTGAAAGAGGGCTAAAAGCACTTCTTGTGCACATGGACTCCAATTAGCATCAAGCAGCATCACAAGTGGTTTCGTCCAGGCAGGAGTCACAGTGAGTGTGAGGTGATGAAAACGGAGATGGGATCTGCTTGAGGCGGATGGTGCAGCGGCTGCTCACCTGCGACGTGTATCCCTCAGGGTACCCATTTCTTTAGAACACTATGAAGACTAGAGGGAATTGAAAGTCCACTGCAGTTTAGGTTGTTCTTCACGAGATTGTTCAAGTCGAGCACAGCCATTCTGTTCAGCAGACACACGGGCAGGGGCTTCTTGGAGCGCTGCTCTGGCACCCATTCTTTGGAGGAGGGGATTGCAGGAAAGAAGAAAAGAAGCTCATCAACTACTGAAGAGGAAGAGTCACTGACAGGACTCAGTGGGTTAAGAAATGTGAGGGGAAAAAAGGCAGAAAACATGAGGTGACAAGTGTGAGAAATGGGAGTGGAAAAAGGAGGGAAGTGTGAGGGAGAAAAAGGGAAGGAAACCTGAGTGGGAAAGGCTGAGAAAACTGAGGGGAAAATGGTGAAGACGTGAGTGAAAATAGGAGAGGAAGGTGAGAGGAGGAAAAGGCAGGACATATGACGGGAAAATTCTAAGAAACATGATCAAGGAAGGCTGAAAAACATAGAGGAAAAAATGGAGGGAAATGTGAGGGGAAGAGAGTGAGAAAATTACTGGCAGAGAGAGAGAAACAGGCAGCAAATGTGAGGGGAACATTGTGAGAATCCTGAGGGGAAAAGAGGGAGAAACCAGAGGGCAGAAAAAGGCAGAAAACATTAGGGGGAAAAAAAGCGTGGGAAGTTGGATGGGAAAAGTGACAGAAAACAGGAGTGAAAAAAGGGCACAAAATGCTAGAGGAAAAGTATTAGGAACATGAGGGGGAAAGAATGATAAACATGAGGGGAAAAGTGGGAGAAATGGGAGAGGGAAAGCCTGGGAAACACGAGGGCAAAAGTGAGAAACATGAGGAGACAACTTGGAGAAAAATGACTGAGGAAAGGAGAAAAGCATGAGGGGAGAAAAGGGCAGGATAAGTGAGGGGGAAATTGTGAGAATCGTGAGAGAACAAAAAAGCAGGAAAAAGCGGGAAGCTGGGGAAGTGCGAGAGGCAAAGTGTGAGGAAAGGGAGCTGAAAAGGGTGGGGAAAAGAAGTAAAACTTGGGCGGCAAACATGACAGGAAAACTGTGAGACTCGAGAGGGGGAAGGAGTGGGAATGTGAGAGGGAAAAGAACAGGAAACGTGAAGGGAGAAGAGGAGCGAAGGCAGGATTGGCATGACAGCTGAAATGATTCCTAACACATTCCCCCATGCATTTGCCCATTTATTGCACTAGCCCAGGGCTTCTCTGTATGTCCGTCTCCCCCTGTGCCTTGATTCCTGTTCGGAAGCAGCAGAAGTGCAGGATGTGCCCACCAGCAGGAGCTGCTCCAGGCTGGGAAGGGGCCAGGTGGTGCTGATTTCCAGAGGCTTCTGTGTCCCAGGTGAGGCCAGGGCAGGAGTGGGTTGAAAGGTGCTGCTGCTGCTCCTCTGTGCCAGAGAGCCCTGGCTGGGCAGGGCACGGCGCCCACTGCACTGCGGGCTCTTTCTCCTGCCACAGCTGGGCACACCTGGCAACAAATCATGACGACTTGTGGGGAAACCAAGGGCTTTGTGGAGGCTGCATTGCTCTGCACACACCCGGGCCACCTGCAGCACAGAGCTTTGGCCCCCAGAAATGTAAACCCGAGGGGAACAGCTGGAAAAGGTTTCATTTTCACCTTTCAATAGAAGCGACTAAAATCAAAGTTACCAAGAAGGGCTCCGATCCCTGGTGCCAGCTCGGTGTGAGAAAGGAGACATGACTTTATTTCAGTGCTGGGTGCGTGGGGAATCACTTTCCTAACACGTGCTCAGCCAGAAATCTCACCTACTCATTTGTAACCATGGAAACAAGACCTACTCATTACTGTGCTGAAACTCACAGGCTAAACATTCCCTCAAATTAGTTGACATATTTAAATCGCTTCTCAGAAGTTACTGACAGGAGAGTAGGGCTCTCTTGAGAGTCTCTGGTGGTCATTTGGGGAACATCCCATTCCTGCAATTCTCCTCTGATGCCCAAGAGCCTCCTACAACCACTCTTTTCCCCTTGAATTCATTCCAGCTACATTCTTAGGAAGACTACTCTATTCTCAAGGCTAAGGTAGCCACTTCCACACATCAATCACTGCACTGGGGGAATAGAGGGTTCAACACTGTTAATGGGAAGGGAATCCACGATTTGTTGCAGTTCAACATTTTCTCAACACTTTCTTTCTCTGGGAATTGCTCACAAGCATTTCCTCAATGCACCTTGAAATAGTTTTTGCTGACTGAAGCCACATTGTATCTTTCCTTCAGCAATTCAGAAAGAAAAACACAAATTGCTGACTGAAACCTTTCTACTCCCAAATCTGTTCACTGCTCAAGCACAAGCCTCAGGCTCATACCCGATTCCCTCAGTGAGATAGGAGGTAATATTTTGCTTCAGCTGAAGGGTTATTAGAAGAAAGAAGGAAAGTTGTTGGTTCTAGGTGTTGTTATTTAGGGTTTGGATTTGTTCTAGTTGATTTGTTGGGTGTTGCTGTGAGCTGGGAGAGGGGCCAGCGTGAAGACCAGACCAAAAGGGAAGTAGGGTAAGAGGGGAGGGGACAGAAAAGGAGGCGGTGGGGACAGAATAAAAGTTTCCTATTTCCCGGCCAAAGGGAGAGGGGACACGGTTCGCCCTGGGCTGGGAAAGGCAATAAAAAGCAGCATTTTCTGTGTGTGTGTTGTGTGTGTGTTTGGCTCTTGGGAGAGGGAGATACACACCCAGCTCAGGTGAATCCTTCCTCAGAAACAGTTCTCTTTGGCTTTGAGGACTTTTTCCCCATTTAATTTCATCTAAGAGTTGGCTCCTTTCTAACACCCCTCTCCCAGCAGCTCAGGGCTGCATTGCACAGTGCTTGCTGTGTGCCAGAGAGCTCAAAGCAGGCTGGCCTGGCGCCCCGGAATATTTCTGCAGAACACTCCGCATTTCACCCCTTTGCTCTGGCTCAGTGCACAACTCCAGCACTGCAGGCGCTTCCTCCCAGAGCCGCGTGAGGCCCCGGCTCCTGCAGATGTGACCTGACAAGCTGTCCCTGCCTGCCGCTGGCCTCGGTTCCCCCGGCAGAAGCGCCGTGCCTGAAGGAGGCTGCCCTGTGCTGGAGCCTGCGGAGCAGCCCGGCTCCCTCCCCTGTGCCCAGAGCGCTGCACACACTGCTCGCCTTGGCCAGGAGTTAGAGGGCAGCCGGCACAAGGGTGGCAATCCTCAGCGAGGCCTGCAGCCCTCGGCTGTGGTTTGCCTTTCTCTGCTCCTGTGCACGCTCCGGACGGCCGATGCCACCGGTCTGTGCTGTGCCCAGCACGGCCACGCTTCCCCTCGGGAGCAGCCGGCTGCCAGCTGGGCTCTGAGAGCGCAGGATTCGCCCGGGGCCCCCAAGAGGCACCCAGGGCCGGGCTGCTGCCTCTTGCAGCTCCAAGGACCTCCTTGCAGCTGCCTCTGCCCAGGCTCAGGCTGCTCCGGGCTCTGCCAGGGCTCTGCTGGGGCTCCAGCCTGGGCAAGGCGGGGCCTGGGCTCACCCTGCAGCCGCTGACAGCTCTGCACCAGCTCTGCGCCTTTCCCAGCAGCCTCCCTGATCTTTCTGCTGTCTCACTTGGGCAAAACTCTCCCCCAGACAAAGAGATTGCACTTAGGGATACAAATGCAAGTGGCAGCAACCCAAATGCTCTCGAGTCAGAGCTCAAGGCCTGCATCTGCACAGGGTATTTGGGCTGCCCCACTCGTCCTTTGGTTCTGCCTGCAAATGCCACTGCCCTTTCTGCCTCAAACACAAGTGCCACAGCTGGGTAAAACCCAGCCCCTGGGCCATATTCCAAAGGCACTGCGGTCCGGAGAGCATGACGAAAGAAGAGCCTACTCCCCCTTCAAACCGTACCAAAGAAGGCATCAATGTCACTTTCCACCTCTAAGCAAAAATGGACAGTTCAGAAGGAAATGTTGAGCATTCACACAGGCTCAGAAGGAGGACAATCTTCAAAATGACTTGAGGTTTCAGAAACTTTATTTACAATCCTAGGCCAAAATACTACCCTACAATCCTAGGCTAAAATCCTACTCTACAATCTACTACAATGCTGGTGATGGAAGAAAAAGTTTTTAAGTGACTGGTCCATTCCTGTCAACTCCTTCCACCTCTTAAAGGTAAGGATGAGTGGCACCAGGCTGGATGTAGGCTTGGCCGATGTTACAAATGGATGCTGCACAAAGGAAAACAAAAAAGCCAAGAATGAACCATTACTTTCCAAGCTAAGAGCCCCAAAGGCAGGGTAATCTTTTTTTCAATGAAAAGGGGATTGAGTCAGAGTAGGTCTAAGGAGCAACAGTGGGACAACAGTGGCACGGCTTACTGCAAGAGCTGCTAAATGCCCCAGGCCTGGAAATATTTCAGGTCTGAGCATCCTGATCTCTTGAAAGACGCCCCTGCTCATTGCAGGGCACTTGGACCAGATGACCCTTACAGGTCCCTGCCAGCCCAGCCCAGTCTAGGATTCCTGGCTGTTCTCATTTGAACAGCACCAAGAGTGGAGGCGAGGAGGACGAGGCTCATCTGATGCCTGGCACTTCAGTGTAGGAGGAGCCCGTCCCTGGGACACTGTTTCCCCTGCAGCCCCTTGGCATTTTACCTGCAGCAGCTCCTTGGCAGACCAGCGCCGCTCCTCGTCTCTCTGCAGGCAGCAGCTCAGGAAGTCACGCAGCAAAGGGGAGAGAAGCTTGGGCTGCTGCAGCTCTGGGATCCCTTTGGTGGCTATCAGGAATCGAGCCTGGAGAAAAAGGAAAGACGAGTCTCTCAGCTGCTTCTTTCACATCTGGAACTGCTCTCCCAGATCCCATTGTTTCAGCTGCACTCTGCAGTGGCAGTTTCTGCTGTGGCACAGAGGAAGAGATGACTTTCCTGGACCAACAAAAAACCCAAAGCCTGATGCAGTCACAGCTTTTCCAGCATCCAGCAGATCTTGCCCTGGCAGCTGATTTCATTGACTGACCTCCTTAGTGGAAACTACATCAGCAAAAGCACCTTTGCTTCTCTGAGGATTCACCTGACCAGCTTGACAGGCTAGTTGGAAGAGGGACTTTGCTCTACTAACTCACTCTAGTATTTCCAAGGAGTATGACATGAAAAGCATCTCTGCAGCACTTGTTGGTCCCTTAAGCACAGCTGCTATAAAAGTCATCAAGCTTTTTCCTTGGTTCTTGAAAACAATGGTAATTAAAAGTAAAGAAAGGAAATCCCTCAGTTAAGGCAAGTTTCCCTGTGAGAAGAATGGGGGTACACTTCTCTCCAAACCACTGCTTTAGAAACTTTGTTGGGTTTGGGTTACTTTCCTTCATTTCAGGAAAGATAACAGCAGCTCTAAGATGCTTGTTTCCTGTTAGTAGGGCCATCTACACGGCCAAAAGAGCTGGAAGGACTTCTAAGCCAAAGCCCAGTGTTGCCTGAGAAGGGAGATTGTCTGCCTGGGCTAAGGCTTGAGTTCCCCCATGGATGCAACCAAAACCCCAGCAGATGCTGATGTGCTGCAGGGACATTTTCAGAAAGGGACCGTGGTGGAAGTAGTTCCAGCAGATGGCAATGGCATTTTGTCCAATGGCACACAGAACGTGGGATGGGGGAGAAAGACAGCGGGAACAGAGAGTATTTACACCTTACCGAGAGAGGACCTTTATTCCCGTAAGGAGGTTCTCCTTCCACCATTTCAATGCCCACAATTCCAAAAGACCAGATGTCTGCTTTGGGGCCATAGGACTCAGCTTTTGCAATTTCAGGCGCCATCCACCAAGCAGTCCCAGTCACCGAGCTCCGTCTACTCTGCTCAGGGGTGAGTTGAGCAGAGAGGCCAAAATCAGCTGGGGAGAGAGCAAAAGAAGGTTTTGATTTGAATCCTGTGCAATTAGGAAAGCAAGGAAAAGAATTGCCCAGTTGAAGTTGGAGAATGTGCTGCTGAATCTCCTGGACAACTCTCCCTGCTCTGTTTCCTCAGGACTTTAGCCAAGGAAATATGGCATTGGCTGCTTCAAAAATCCCCACATTTTTTACACGGCCTCCAGCAGTGTCTTTTGTTCCCCTGAAGCTTTAGACTTGTAGCCCCCTCCCTCTGGAAGGGACACACACAGAGCAATGCCACTGTGGACGGCTCGATCCTTGCCATAGGTCTGTGCACGTTGCCACCGCGTGGTCAGCTCACAACAGGCTCCCTGCACTGCCACCAGCACCGTTTTGGGGGGGCTGGCACTCACTCAAAAGCAGCCCCACAGCCCACATATCCCTGGAACGCTGCACCTGACCAAGAATATACTGACCCAGCTTGACAGAGCCATCCGTTTTGAGGAGAATGTTGAGGCTCTTCACATCTCGGTGTATCACGTGGTTGGAATGGAGAAAATGCAGTCCTTGCAGGCACTGAGAGAGAAACCAGAAACGGGAGGGCAAAAATCAGTGATGTGATTTTATCACACAACAAAGGAAAGAGCTCTCCAAGATTCCCTCTGCAGGGGAATGAGGAGTAATGGCAGAAGACAGTGCCATTGAGGGCAAGAGCTCGCTGCTCCAACACAGGCAGAGCAGCACCTTTCTAAAGAAAAGCATGTCAGCTTGCCAAAGAGCAACAGCAACTGCTGGTGTAGACTCTGCCCTGCAAACCAGCCAGGATGACTGCTGCTGCAGTGCATGTGCTCAGAAGTACAGAGCATTCTGGCTGCACTGCTAACCTTTCCAGCTGAGGACTCAGAGAAATGAGTCTCTCTTTCTTCTTTGCTGCTCCTTTCAAACAGTGCCACCCCCACCTTTGCTTTTACAGGCAAGGAATGCAGTGCAGACAGGCCAAAGTTTAGAGAGGCAAGATGGAGAAGAGCAAATACAAGAGCCAGAGTGAGAATGCAACAGCGGGAGAGAAGAGGACAAGAACAGAGTCCAGTGAGTGCAGGGGCACTGGCAGGCAGTTCACTTGAGATGCTCTTGCTTGCCCAGAGCATATCAGCCACACAGAAACAAAGCCTGGCTCACGGAATCACTCCTGTCCTGAGCCCCTTTCCCAGACAATCCTGCCCAAGCCCTGGGACGCACAGATGGGATCCCTCACCTCTCGACTGATGGTTGCAACGTGGTGTTCACATATGCGAACCTCAGCGATGACATCATCCAGAGAGCCTCCATCCATGTACTCCATCACCAGCCAGAGTTCGTCGAGCACAAGGTAGCTGAAAGAAGGGAACAAGGCCATGCAGATGAACATGCATACATTGGTTTCTTTGCTTGATTCTTGTTTCCGGGTCCCTTTGTGACAAGGACAGAATTCAAGGAATAGACACTCCTTTCAGGCTGTGCATTGTTTGCAGTCTGTGCAGTCTCAAGGAGAACAGCACATCTGTGAAAAAGGAGATATTTTAGATGGCCAGCAAGCAAAAAGTACAGTTTAGTATCAGCCAAGATGAAAAGCCTGTCCCGCATGTTATTTCTGGAAAGGAGCACCTAGTGTTCCTGGCATGGCCAGCCCTGGAAAAGAGGGGCAACAATCCAAGGGAAATCCTCCCTAGCATGCTTCATCAGCATTGAAGAAACTTGAAAAAATCAATCCTGAGACAACATGGAGGCAGTGAGCTTACAAGGTATTGACTTAGTATGGGAGGGTTGATTCAGGTTTTTGGCCAATGTTCCAACTCAGTGTTTGAAAGCCAGGGAAGACACATGCAGGCAAAATACACTCTCTTCCCATCCATTGGAGATGAGTAGAGAAATAATAATTAACTGATTATTAACAGCTCTATTTTCTGCCAGCGTCCAAAGTGGGGTTTTAACCTCGCATGCTTTTACTATGTAAACAAACCTTCATGGGAAGAGACCATGACCACTCACCTGTCTAAATAATCCACAACGTGGGGACTCTTATTCTTCTTCATGACCATGATTTCATTAAGCGCTTGTTGATTCCTATTCGGTCCTTGAAGATTGATTTTCTTAATGGCCACCTAGAATGACACAGAAAATCAGTAACTTTAGAAGCTGGTGGAATGAGACCACAACACACATGGAGCGAGTGATTTTGCAATGACACAGGTGAGCTCTGCCAAAGTGCCTTGCGATTAGACAAAGGAGTAATTAGGAACTGACATTCCTACAGCTCATTTCTCTGCTCCTTTGGGGGCCAGTTCCAGGACACTTTGCCACTGACCACAATTTGCCTTGTCCACTTGTTAAAAATGGTGTGTCAACTCTCACCCCCCAAAGCTCTGAGCACACTCTCTGTTTCTCTGTCCGTACTTCAGAGGAAGAAATGCGTGCCTTGGTACTCTGTGGATACATCTCGGGCTATAGGCAGGGCTTGGGGCTTTTAGGGACGCCTTGCAGATCTCTCCCTACGTGCAGTTCCCAAGTGCAGCACTGCAGGTGGCTAAGGAACTGGCAGGAACATTCAGATGTATTTGCTGGCAGCCAGAAATGGGAATTCAGGACTCTGAAGCCGTAGCCCCAGAGAGCAGTGAGATGCTCCAAGGCACCACCTTTGTTGGAGCAATTGAGAGCCAGGGAGAGCGTCCTTCTCTGAAAGGAACCGCTGCCCCCCTTGCCTTCCTTCTGGCAGCTGAGCAGGACAAAGACTGTCCCAAATGCAGCTGGCTGGCTGGCACCCGTCTGTGCTTCTTGTGCCTTTGCAGCACAGCTCTAGCCACAGCTGCAGCCACAGCTGACACGAGAGAGGAAAGCCCTGGAGAGCAGCAGAATCTGCAGGGGCTCTTGACATTTACCTGTCGTCCTGTGGCAGTGTCGATGGCTCTGCAAACCTCTCCAAAAGCCCTAGAAACAAAACAGCAGCAAAGAAAGGAGAAGCCATTTAGACGTTGGAGTGAAAGCCAGTCCAGACAGGAGATGTCTGCTGGAAATGCCTCCAACCTGCAGCATGCAGGAGGGCTCTGCCAGAAGGCAGATGATGCATTTTCCTCTCCAGTGCATGGGCACTGAGCCTGTTTCTGAAGCATTGGGCTTTAGTGGCTCAGCTCAAAAGGCCAGGTGATTCTTTCGTCTTGGATTTCAGTTTCTAAACTGGGCAGTTTTTATCCTGATCACACTATTTCCTTCAGCAAACTCTTGGGAAGAAATGTTCCTTCAAACAGTTATCTGCCTGCTACAAAAAGCGGTGGTTGCTGTTTCTGGCAATGAAATCCAAGTGTCTTTGACAATTCCTTCTGACCACACTTCCAAATTCTAGCTGGTACTGAGAGATGGGGCAGACTAACCCCAGTGTCTGAATATGTTTGCAGCTTGCCTGACTTCACCCTTGACAGATATTCCAGCAGCAAATCGTTGCCCCATGATTGCGTACAAGTAACTGTGGTTGGACTCACCCTCTGCCAACAATTTCCTCTTCAATGTATTTCCTTCGGGGATTTTCCATGCTCGCCATTTGCCCTGAGGGAAACAAAATGCAAGATGCTCACTTGAAAGCAGAGATCCCACTATCCAGGAGATACAAAAGGCAGCCCTGCTGGGGCTGTACAGTCTGGCCTTCTGAGTCCTTTGTGGCCAGCTGCGTAACAACAAAAACTGCAAGAATTGCAACAAGACAGGCAGCTCTGCAGTACAAGCAGGCCAGCACTGATTTCTACAGTCCTTTGAAGAGATCTCTTGACAGCAAACAAAGCACAGGGAGATGCATTCCCAGGAGAGGAGGGCATCTTCCCCACCTTGCAGCAGTTTCCCAAAGGAATGCCTTTCCCTTTGTAAACCCAAGCAGCTCATGCTCTAACCAATCCCAAGGGGCCTTCAGCAGCAGGACCCTCACCCTTGATGAGCAGGCTGAGCTGGAAGACGCCCTTGCCCGTGGCCCACGTGAAGAACCACACTGCTTCTCCTCCCCCTGACAGCAGGGATCAGTCCCTGCCATTGCACTCGCCCTCTCAGCCCCGCACACGTGCCCACCTTCCCGCAGCGGGCAAGGGCAGCAGGGACAGCAGTGCTCCTCAGGTGCCGGCGGGACACGGACAGCTGCCCAGAGGAGATGCTGACCCTCTGTGAGCCCAGCCCAGGCCGTGCAGGAGCCGGCCCAGAGCAGGGGCTGCTGCCTCGGGGCAGCTCCGCGCTGCAGCGGCCGGCCGGCAGCGGCACTCTCCCAGCTAAGGAAGGCTCCAGCCTCGGCGCTCACACCAGCCCTCAGGGCCAGGGCAGCCACTGCCACAAAGCTGCCAAAGCCCAGGCACCAGCACTGACAAGCAATGGCAAGAAGGCACGGCCACACCCAGCCCCTTCCAAGCTGCTGCCCCCACTGAGGACACGGCAGGATTGGCTTGGAGAGCAGACACACCCAGGTGCACGTCAGTGCCCTTTTGTGCCAACAGGTGATGGGAGGCAGAGAGTCAGCTGGGCTCTCTTCTCAGCCCCACCAGGTCTCATCTGAGGGCACAGGACCGGCAGCTGCTCTGGGCAAGAAGCAGCTTCAATGACTTGTGCTGTAGAATCACAAAGGGCTTGATGTGTTTTCCTAGAGACTGATCTGAGCAGGGCTTGGGCCAGTGGGTAGCATTCTAACAGTCATGGGAATGACTGGGAATCAGGTAGGAAAAAGTGTCATGGATCTGAGGAATATACAGCAGAGAGGCTGAAGGCTCACTCCTGAGAAATGCCTACAGTGCACTTTTATCTGATCATGTCCCAGGCCTATGTCTCTTGGATGTATCTTTCTAGGAACAAAACTAGGATATGAAATACAGATTGTAATAAAAAGATCTGTTTTTTTTCATTGGGGGCACAAAAAAACCAGCTCTTGCTCTCTGTTTCTGCTGTCACCTGATGTTCTTTCCAAAGAGTCCTCACTGACAAATATATAATATTCTCATTAAAAACCCTGCAGATGTAGTAGTGGTAAATAAGAACAGTCATCAAAATGACGTCACTAAGACACATGGGGCAGAAGAGCTCCTTCAAGATGGAGAAAAAACCTCTACCCAAAAAAAATCCGTAAAAAAACCTAAACTAAAACCACAACCAGAAGACAAAATGCCAAAACCAATCAATTTCCGTGAAGGTTTTTTTTTGCTCGGATGGCGGATGAGAAGTCAGGAGTCTAAGGAGAATTTAGGAAGCTGACTATTCTGTCCAGTTTGGCCACTAGCACACAGGACTTGCCCAGATCATTTGCTAGCTCACAGCCTTCCGCTGATGCAAGGACAACCCCTGCTTCTGCCTTTAGCAGCTGGGGAAGCTCAGGCAAACCCCAGGCACGTCCAAGCTGCCCTCAGAGGCAGCGGGAACACCCAGAGCACTCTCTTGCTGCCTTGGAGCACAGCCTCTCCTGTGGGGAGCCCTAAATGCTCCTGGGACACCAAAGGGAGGAGGATCATTGGGTCCAGCTGTGCTGGCACGTGCACACCATACACTGTCCCTCAGAGAAGAAAGACACAAGACATACTCAGGAGCTTCAGGGACTCACCCTCATCATCCTCCATCGCCTGTTGCTGAGCAGAAGCCGTGTCAGTGCTGGAGATGAACGAACTGCCCGGGTTCCACTGCACAGCTTGGCCAGCACAGGTGCCTTCAGGTGACACTGCTGCTCCTGCAGGTTCAACAGAAGAGCCTGTGGAGATCTGAGACAACAAAGGAGTTTGTGTCAGAAAGAAAAGTGGCTGGCAGAGATTAGCCCCAGATCCCATTTCAAATGCAAGCCCTTAGCAAGATGCTGTCAGCTACATGCAGGGCACAAATCATCAACTTGGAGAGCAAGGGGATTCTAAGTCACTCTGACGAAATTCTAATGGGCTGACTCAACTGGACACTGCAAATTGCTCCAAATTACATATTCCCCCCTGACTACTATCAGGAAGCACATTCTCTGGCAAAACTTCTCTTTTAGTTCTTTTAAAGCTCTGGAATGGAAAATTAGGAAATAGGCAGTGATGCCTCTGCTCTTGCTGCTGTAGACATGGAAATGGATTTTCTTGCAGCCTACTCAGCTGGCCCTCTACACTCTACTGCCACAGGCCAAGCTCACAGCTTGCTGCACAATTCTTAAACGCCAAGAACATCAAATGTTCTTTCCTTACTCACCTTGGGATCAGCACCTCTGAATACCCGGCTCAGGTGACCTGCAGTGGGCAAGGGAAAATCAAGCAGATGCTTTGAGAAAACTGGAGACAACCAGAGCATTTTTAGAAGACTTTCCAAGAAGGCCTCCCAGTCTACATTTTCAAAGTTGTCCTGCTTGACCCAGCAATGGAGGAATTGGCAAACTCTGTTGCCACAGACTCTCCCACGGAGGGAACGCAACCCCTGCAGGCTCCCTTGCAAATGCTGCCCGCACGGCCCTGGCTACACACACCCCCTTTTGAGCTGAACGTGTTGACAGCACCTTTACCCAAGCGGCATCCCAATGGCCTTTCTGTTTCCAAATCAACTCAGTCACTAAGAAAGAGCAGGAAGACACAAAAACCAGGTTAGGTGACACCCAGGGAAAACCTCTACTTACCTGCCAGGTGAGTTAGGAAATAGCAGGAATAGGCAACTCCATAAACAGTGAAAACTGCAGCGGCGAGTTGCCCAATCATTGTGGCAACTGCTGTGCAAGTTTGCAGAGTGCGCTCTAACGCTAGCTAAAAGGAGTCTCCTGTCAGTCAGCAGCTGCCCACTGACAAAAGCCTCAAGCACAGGACCAAGTTCCTGCACCGAGCAAGCCCAAGAGCTGCTCTGACACCCCTGAGGCCTTCCGGGCACCAAGGCAACCTTGCGATGTCACCATGACCACGTGGCAACCGTGCCCTGACATCACAAAGCAAAGCCACGTGACGGTCTGTGAATCGATAGAGATGGATAGAGTGATGTTTGTGTTGGTCTAGGCTGCATTTTTACCTTTTCCCCCGCTCAGCTGCCTGTTTCAGCTCTTGTTTCTCCCCCTGTGCCCCCTGTGTCCCCTGTTGCTGTGCTGGGTCCGAGCTGGCGGCCGGGCCGGGCGGAGCAGCAGTTCCAGCCCCGGCTGTCCCTGGAGCGCTGGGAGCTGCCGGTGGCCCCAGGCACTGTCCCCTGAGCCAGTGCCATCTGCTGTCCTTGTCCAGGGGTGCTGCTCTGCAGGGGAGGAAGCAAGAACAGAGTGAAAGGCTTTGAAGATGGGGCGGCGGGAATCCCTCTGCTTAGATTTCTGTTTAAAGATATATGGACTGTAGCATAGAGAGGAATAATTACATGGATATTTATATATGCAAGTTACTATTTGTATAGGAATATTTCTGTATGTATCTTGGTATATTTATAAATGTATGCTACATATATATGTGTCTGTATATATGCATACATCTTTGTAATAACATATGTATATATGGATGTAAGTATATGTATATGTAAGTATGCTGTTCTATGTGTGTTTTAATTTTATTTCCTATGAATACAGTTGTGTAGGTATTTCTATTCATGCAGTTGGAGTTATATGGCTCTTTAAATAGGTATATTGGTATTCCTAGAAGTAAATATATCCAGTTTTCTATTTACATCTGTGTATTGACTTCTGTATTTTGAGGTGGGTGTATCTGGGTGTATCTTTCTATTTAAACATGTATGGAGATGTATAGTTGTGTCATTGTATCGATTGAGATCTTTGTAGACGACTGTTTAGATAGAAATACTGATATTTTTCTATTCCTAGATGGGCTTTAGGCTTGCAGTAATATGTAATAAATTAAGTTGCTAAACACCTAATTGATCTTTGTGTCTAGTGACTTGTTGTAGATGTTGGCAATAAATTAAGTTTTCTTAACTGAAGTGGATATTTCTATATTTTTACATAGCATTGTTGTAAAAATTTAAAAAATCCCTTTTTTAACTTAAATTGAGATATATAGTTGTATAGTGTCAGCGCCGGTGAAGCATTTTGCAATAAATGACATTTTTCATGTGAAATCAATTCTGGTGTATTTGTCGATCAGCAGCACAGCTGTAGGAATCAGCAAGAAATTACAATTGTCAACTGCGATGGGTGTTTTGTGATTTGTGCTGTCCAGAGCAATGAGCAGTTTTATATACTGGAGGATTTTGGCCATGGAAATCTCCATCCATGCCCAGCACATGCCCCACTTGCACTCAGGCTGGCCAAGGCAGGTGCAGATTTGGGATGGCAGCAGAGCCACACCTTGGCTGAGAACTCGCTCCAAAGGCCGCTGAGAAAACTCCGGGATTCCACGGAGCATCCAGCTCCAACCAGAGGCACCCAGGGAGGACAAATCCACCCGCCATGCCATGGGCAGCTCTTCAGGAAGTGCTCCAAGTGTCCCTCTGAAGGTCATCCTGGAGCCCAGGAGCCAACAGGGATCCTGAGCCAGCTCCGCTGCCTTTGGCAGCACTTTGCAAATGAGCTGCAGCAAGGGGGAGGCCGCAGGGCTGTGAGTGCTGCAGGCTGGGGATGAAGGAAGGGCCATGGACACCTGTGCTGACATGCTCCAGAATCCACAAGGATTCTGGGGGAGAAATGGCAAGCAACAAGTTCCCACAGCCACGACAGTGATGGAAGCCCTTGGTGTGAAGTTCCCTGGAGGAACTCCCAGGGGAGTTGCTGCTGTAAGAACTAGTACCAGAAGGCACAAATGTAGTAACACTAGGAGATGGCCTCTAGGACCCACAGGCAATAGCTTAGGGAAAGATCAACTCTATATTTGATAGATTCTATTGATTATGGCATATCAAAATATAGAATATGCAGCATTATATTTGATAAATTGTATCTATGATACTTATAAATATGTACCATTGAGTGCAGTTTCATAAATATTTTCATTTCACATAGATCTGATATATTCTTCCCACTTGGGGGAGTGAAGATGTACTGCTGTTGAGAACCTTCTGCCCACACAGCAGCCAGCCCACAGGGCTGTGCGTGCACACCCACCCACCGTCCTTGTTCTTCTCGGCATCTTGGGGCTGCTGTTGGCACAGAACTGGGATGAATTGAACTCGACACACCTGTCCATGTCCAGCCTGTCATCAACGCTGATGTGGCAGGGCACAACACACAGCTCTCAAATCACTCACATTATCATCCATGCTTTCATTCCTGCTGGGGAATGGGGAACTTAGAAACACCAAAGACACAGAAAAGAGGTGGAAAAAGTTGGGATCTTTAGTACACTGCTGGTACCCTCATGTAGGAACATTTGTTGGGTTTTTTAAGGTGATAACTTTCCAAAAACTAACAAAGCGGCTCAGCATCGGTCACCCAGTTGTGAATGGTTTTCTTGGCTTGGCAAAACTGCAGTGTTAACTGCGGACTCCGTCCTTGGTTCAAACCACCTGCCCTGACCTGCAGACAAAAGCACCAGCACCAGCAGAAGCTACATCAGCCACTTTTCTCCAAAAGCTCTCTTCAATATGCCAGAGGAAAGGAGAACATGTCAGACAGTGTGGACTAATGACAAGACTCTGAGCAACAGTTAAAAAGCCAAGGGCCGCAGCATTCTGGGACACCCCTCGTGCTCCAAGGCAGCCAGGCCGCCCTGGCTGCCCAGGACCCTGCGCTCCACGGGCTCTGCAGAGCTGCACAGCGGGGAGGCAGCCTCGGGCACCTCAGGCCCTGGGCACCAGTGGCCTTCTTGGTCTGGACGGCTGCCTCTGGGCAAATGCAGCCTGCTGGCCCTCTGCTCTTGGCCCTAGCCCAGCCTTGCAGGGCTAATCCTGCTCCCGCTCTGAAACGTGCTCAAGAGGGACTCATTTGTTTCCAGCTTTCCAGGGCATTGATTTGCACCACAAAATACTGAAGGACTAAGGCCTGAACAACAGGCCCTGAGCTAAATCTGCCCTCTGGATGACCCTTCCAACCAAACTTTCAATGGATCTGCTCCTTAACCAAGTGTTACTATCAATAGGATCTATGCATTCATTCATTGGTGAAACACGTCTTTACCTTTCAGCATGAAGAAACCAGACAAGGCCACATCTGGCCTTGCTTCCTCCTTGAGCCCTGGACAGGCTCAGGGAGAAAACCAAGAGGAGAAGGAAATCAGATCTCCTGCCCCAGAAGGTCTGTCAGATTGCTCGTTCACCACTGTCAAAGCTGGGCTACTCTCACATTGCAGTCAGAAGCCTGGTGGCCAAGAAAGGGGGAGGCAGTGTAGGATTTCCTAGTTCCTCGCAGTGACTTTCCCGAGCTTTGCTGGGACAGCTTTCCCCACCTGATGAGTGGATCTGGATGAAGGATAAAGTAAAAAGGGTGTCTGCTGATGTATCTTTCTTAACCACTAGAGGCAACCTTTTGTACCAGTGATGAGGTGCATTGCTTACCTTCTTCTTTTCTGATTTGTCTTTGCACTTCTGCATGATAGTAAATGACACTGTTGCTTCAGCTGGTGTCTGTGTCTGTGTCTGTGACTCTCCCTGTTGCAGACAGGTAAAAAATGTTATTAAAGAAAGGTCTTATGGAATATGGATGAGGCCATGCTACTTTAGCTAAGCAGCTAGCAATAGCCTGCAAGCTCCCAGTTGAAAACTGTTTAGAGAAAGAGAAGTTTGTTCACACAACAGCCTATTCTTAGGGACAAAAACTAGTGCATCTGCATAAATATTAGCTCTGTTCCATCAGAACCCACCAAGGAAAAATGGAAACAACCTGAAACTTAGCATATACACACAAATGATCTTCTGACCAATAAATGAGGCAGTAAGGAAACTACCTGCCAACGGGTGTGGTGCATGAGGCCCCTGAAAACTGGACAAAAGAAGCGATGTGAATAAAGAATTGGCTTTATCTGCATGAAGGATATGGAGTCTCGGCTGATTCATTACAACACCTCCCCACCACCAAAACAAACACACAGCCAGTTGAGCACAAGACCTGCCTCTCTGCCAGCCCATTTCTTGGAAAACACCCCTGATGGCCATCTCTGCAAGTGCAATCCCCACTTTCCAACTACCTTTTCTGCAGCCAGGCGAGAAAAGTAGTCGCTCTCAGCTCCGGACACCTCCAGACACCAACTGCTTTCAGCAGTCACAAGCCTGAAATATCAACTTCCTTACTGAACCAGCCCACTGGGAGCTCACACAGGGAGGCCTTTTGTCCAAGGATACCCACACCAGAGCTCGAGGCTGGAGCAGTTTGAAATGCAACACCTCCAGAGTTTAAACCTCCCTTTATCAAATGAGAACATACCAACCTGCCCCAAAGGGAAAGGAAAGAGAAGCTCTTCTCCCACAACAGCAAGCTCTGTGCTTCCTTTGGTTCCAGTGGAGAGTGGAGGCCATGGGCTACTCCTCACTTTGGGAAGGAACCTTGGAAAATGGCCTGACCTGGGAGACCAGCAGAGGGAAGTTCCCCAAAAGGTATGGAAAAGGATCTCTGCAGGGAAAAAGAAAAAAAAAAAAAAAAAAAAAGGTTAATTGAAACTTTTCAAAAAGTTCTCAGACAGAAATTTCTGCCCCAACATGACAACCCCAAAGTCTCTGTGGTTTTTCAGGACACATCATTTTTGTCAGTGCCCCCAAGCACAATCAGCTCCCCAACAAGACTTCAAGACTAAAGGACAAACCTTCCCCCCTCACCTCTCCACACCAGCTCGAGGGAGTCTCTGTCCACTGCAAGATCTCCTTGGTCAGTCTGCATTGGCAAGAGCTGGCTGCAGGAGGCGTTTGCATTGGAAATCTCCCCAGATGGGGGGAAAAACAGAAGAAGCGATTCCTGAGGAAAGAAAATGGCAACGTCATTTGGGAAGACAGCGGCGTGAGCTCCCTACAAGTGAAGGCCTTTCATCCCTTGCATAAAGCAACATCCATCCATGGGGCAGCACTAGCGTTTTGATGACAATGCTGACAAAATCACTGCCCCTTCCTGCTGCTGTTGCTGACAGCGAATCATGAGAAATGTTCCAACTCTGCAAAAAACAGGCAGAGATGGTGAGAAAAAAACAGTTAGTCTGCTGAAAAGGTGGCCAAAAGAATGCTTTCTAATGTCCCCTTTTCATCCTTTCCCCAGCCAAGACAAAGCAATGGCCTTTTCCTCCGTCACCGACGGTGACCCAGGCACAGGATGCAGCGTGGGGACAGAGTCCACCACAGCTCCCAGAGCCCACCCTGCCCAGGGGCTTCCCGTGCCGAGCTGAACTGAGCCGAACAGAGCTGAACCGAGCCGAGCCGAGCCGAGCCGAGCCGAGCCGAGCCGAGCCGAGCCGAACCGAGCCGAACCGAGCCGAGCCGAGCCGAGCCGAACCGAGCCGAGCCGAATCGAGCCGAGCCGAGCCGAGCCGAGCCGAGCCGAGCCGAGCCGAACTGAGCCGAACCGAGCCGAGCCGAGCCGAGCCGAACCGAGCCGAGCCGAGCCGAACCGTGCCGAGCCGAGCCGAGCCGAGCCGAGCCGAGCCGAGCCGCGGCCGTTGGTCTCCGGTCGTTGTGGCCACAGTCGGCGATGGACGCCATGCCGGAGCTGCCGCTGCCCGCCGGGCTCAGCGCCGGCACCTTCCCCGCCAAGCTGTGGCGCCTGGCAAACAGCCCCCGCGTCCGCTCCGTGCGCTGGGACAGCCAGGCGCGGGGGCTGCTCATCGACCGCTCCCTCTTGGAGCGGGAGCTGCTCGGCCCGGGCGGCTCCCAGGGGCCGGCCCCGCACACCTTCCGGGCCATGCAGTTTCGCAGCTTCCTGCGCCAGCTCAACCGCTACGGCTTCCGCAAGGGGCCGGGCTGGGTTGGCGCAGCCGCGCCGGGCGATGCCGGCGCCTGGCTCCACTACACGAACCCCTGGTTTCGCCGCGACCGCCCCGACCTCCTGCTCCGCATCAGGCGCCGGAGCGCGGCCAACAGGCAGTGGCCGGCAGCGGGGCGGGAGGGGCGCAGGCGCCCGCCCTGCGGCTTCAAGCCGCTGCCCAGGGAGCGGCCGCCGCTGCCGCCCGGGCGCCCGCCCCGCGGCTTCCTTCTGCTGCACAGGGAGCGGGTGCTGCCGGACGGCCGGGAGCTGCGCTGTCCCCGGCCCGGCCGCTTCCAGCAGCCGCCCAGGGAATGGCCGCCGCTCGCCTGGCGCCCGCCCTGCGGCTTCCACCTGCTGCACAGGGAGCGGCCGGGGCCGGCCCGGCGGGAGGGGCCGAGCCGCTTCCAGGAGCTCTATGGGCAGCGGCCACTGCCCGCCCCGCGGGAGGTGCTGCAGATCCCGCCCTGCCACTTCCTCGGCTTCCACGGGGAGCGGCTGTGGCTGCACGGACAGGAGGGGGCCCCCAGCCGCTTCCTGGAGCTCTACGGGGGGCAGCTGCCCCCGATCGACCGGGAGGCGCTCAGGATCCAGCCCTGCAGCTTCCAGCAGCTCCCCAGGGAGCAGCAGCCCCCAGCCTCCAACCCGCCAGGTAAGAAAAGAACGTTTGGCTGTTAGTGCCTCTTTGGTATTTGGTTGTTTTGTTTTCATTGTTTTCTCCTCTGTGCAGATCTTCAGGGCCGTGCTGAGGATCCCGTCTAAACAGGGATGACGTCACAAAGCCTTTTCCACCTGCCGCCATCACCTGGCCGTGGTCTCCCTGTTCCTCAGCACCGTCATGTTTGCTCACCTGAAGCCCCCCTCCATCTCCTCCCCATCCCCGGATCTGGCCCTGTCAGTTCTGTTCTCGCTGGTGCCTCCAGCCGTGAACCCCCTCATCTACAGCCTGAGGAAGCAGGAGCTCGAGGCTGCAGTGTGGAAGACTGATGGCTGGATGGTTTCACAAACATTAAACTTCTGGCCAGTTTCTCAAAATCACTTGTCATAAAAGTCATTTTTGATACCTCTTGTTGCTTTACTTTGGAGGTTCTTTTCCTTTGTTTTACTTTTGTAATATTGTCCACAAAGCCGTGTCACTGTTTGTGCCATTCCTCATCTTGTTTCTCTCCACCTTCCCTGTGGCCACAGACTGTATCAATGAGGGGCTGCACTCCTGGTGGCTTTAAAGGAACCCAAGGATCTGGCAGGCAAGTTTTCTGCAGAGATCCCCCTTTGGTTCTCTTCTCTGGATGAGAGCTGGGGGCAGATCAGTGCTGGCACAGCAGCTGTGCCCAGGAGCAGCAGCCCTTGGTGTTGGCAGCGCTGCTCCCGTGGCCCTGCCCCGCTGCCCTCCTGGCCCTGGTGTTGCTGTAGGGCCGGAGTGCTCTCGGCGCCGGGCACAGGGCTGGGGCTGGCAGTGCCGGGGCTGCAGCAGGGACAGGCCATGGGCTCCGCTGGGGCAGCGCTGACGCCTCAGGGCAGGGCCTCGCTGCTCCAGGCTCCTTGCCCAGGCTCTCTCCAGAACACGCCCAGGCCCAATGCTGTGCACGGAAAAGCCCCGTGAGCAGCCCCAGGGTGGCCGTGGGCAGGCTGGGGGCAAACAGCCCGGCTGGGGCTCTGCAGGGTCCCTGGGGGAGACGGGAAGGAGCAGCAGAGCAGGGGCTGATCCATCCCCACTGTGCTGGACACCCCCGGGCAGCGTCCCAGAGCGTCCTCATGCACCTGCCAACAACATCCCCCCTCTGCAGCCCTGGCCTCTCTCCCAGCTCACACGGGGGCCACATCCTTGCAGGCACAGACACGGCAGCTCTGGCTCAGGAGCCCCTGTTTGCAGTGCCCAGAGCAGGCCTGAGCACCCCCATGGTGTTGGTGTGGGGAGATGAACCTGAGGGAGCACAAATGCCATCAGCCCCTGGGGCCAGGAAGGGCTGGGGGACAGGAGAGAAAACCACTCAACTTTGTTGAGGCCTCTGAAGTCAGCCAGAAAGTTTGTTCCCATCAGCTGGGAGTTTCCTGTGCCACTGCTGACTTATTAAAATATGGATATTGATCTACTATCGATACCCAACTGTGACAGACAGAAGACTCTCTAACAGTTTAGAGTTAGAAAGTATATGTTTAATGCAACGCCAGGCAGTTGTGTGCGATCACTCCCTAAAATGCACTGCCAAGTTACAAAATCTCTTTCTTTTCAAAAGTGTTGAATATCCAAAATACTAATACATATTTATAGCACTAAAACCTCCCATTCTCTGCTTCATATTATAATTAGCTAAAAAGCTATTAAGCGTGTGTAGTTTGTTCTTTGAATTGGGTCAGTGGTCCTTTATATGGGGAGGGGGCGTAAAAAAAGGAAGTAAGTGGAGTCTTCCTCATTGTAAACTTTCAACCTTTTCAATGGATATCAAGATAAATGATAACTGGTCAAACTCCTGTTTCCTTTCTCCGTGACTGTTGAATGGGTTTTAGGATGCTCGAGGATTTACAATTGTCTGTGTTCCTAAATCTATTTATCAGTTTCTTCTGTTTCTCATTATAAACACAGCTAAACAAACACAAAAATGACAAGCAATTAGTTATTTAGATCCCGGATCGTTATCCTTGATCGGAATCCTTTCATCCAACCATTAACTTCTAATTCTTTCCAGTACAGCTTATCTATCTACCTACTTGAACTAATTCTGGCAAAGCTTATCTTTAGCTAAAACATGAACTTTTCTCAAATCCTTACCTCCTTTGAAATTCATCTCTCAGCTCTCCCTTGATTTCCCCGTGGTCTGTTGCAATTCATTGGGAGATCTTTTTTCCTAGAGTTACGGAGAAATATTTCAAAGGGCTTCTAATAAACGCACATTCCTATTTTCAAGGGTGTATTTTTCTCTTGAGAGCAGAGGTGATTGCAGCATTCAGTGACTCATATTGACCCAGGGACTCTCCTAAGCAGGCAGGTCTGGCCTGCTCAGAGAAGCTGTGCCTTGAGCTCTGACCCAGTGGACAACCTTGCTCCACATTCCCCAACTCCATCCTGCCTCTCCTCGCTCACCTGGGACCTGCTTTGCTCGGAGAACTGGGTGCACTCAGGCAACGAGGGGTTTCCTTTCTTTTATTTTAGCAATCCAAAACCCCTGAGCTTCCCCATGGAAAACAGACAATCTCCTTGTAATAGATACATAGTATTAAATTCGTGGATTAAAATTGTGTGTATTAAAACTTTGCAGTGGAATGTAAAAAACCCCTGAATTCCTGGAAAGAGTTCCAGGGCATCTCTTTGCATACCACAGTCTTTTCACAGTCCAAAGGTGTTACCTCGACATCTGCCAGAGAGGTAACCGGGAAACGGCCCATTAAGCATGGGCTGACCACATCTTCACAGCTCATCAGGAGATCCGATACCAATCTGGGCAGAAACCTTCTGACAGAAGATTCGGAGACTTTTCATTCAGACGTCTTCTCAATTTCTCAGGAAACTCTTTCAGATATCCCTTGCGGACACCAGACATTTCAATGATTATGTTATGTACATGATGTCATGTTCTTCGGGTTCTTTGTTACCGTCTTGTTTTCGCCTCAGGGTAGAAAAATGGTCTAAAACACCTCCCCTGAGACCCCGAATTTGTGGGCACTACTCCGGAGAAGCACCCTTTGCTGCTCCCGGGTTGTCCACCCAACATTCGATCGATGTTGTCCTGATTTATCGTGGCGTTTCCCGAAATTGCTTTTCAAATTTGTTAAATAAATCTTTGATTTTGGAAATTGGCTCTGATCATTTATAACATCCTCAGGTGTGTGCCAAGCCCAAGGTGCCACCAAGGAAGTTCCCCTTTCCCAAGGCAGAACCATGCAAGGAATGTTTTAGACACACGGGAAGTTCTAAAATAAACACAAATCCAGAGCCTGGGCTCTCTCACTGTTCCCGGCTCCTGCACAGTCCCTCTCTCAGTCCCTTGGCCCCCCGGAATCCCCTCTGGGGCTCAGAGAACAGCCGGCAATGGAACCTTGCCCTGAAAAGGCACCATTGTGGTGCTCCCCAGCCAGGCCAGAAATGGAACTTTGTTCCTTTAGCCTGGGTGCAGAGACCCCCCGGGGCCTTTTCTGCACAGAGTTCCAGCCCCCAGCGTTTGCTGAAGGCGCTCTCTGCACATGTCACACTGCCAGGGCCCTGTCCTTGCTGTCACCTGCTGTGGCTGGGCCCAAAGAGAGCTCCTGCGCTTGCATTTCCAGCTGCCGTGCAACCAAAGCTGAGGGATCTGGAGCTGCCTGAATGCAAAATCTGAAATACGAGCTTCTCTCGAAGGGGAAATCTCCCCCTCCTGTGCTAACCCATGGCAATGCTGGCAAATGCACCAGCCACGGCCAGAATTCAGATTTCACTGCTAAACTTCCTTATATCCAGGGATAGTTCCCATGGGAATATTGTCAGGACAAGTCTGGCTGGCAGTGGTTTCACAAGGGTCACTTCCCATCTGTCCCCAAAACTCTAGGGAAGGCTTTGTGCTTTCCTTCCAATGGGAAAAAAAACCCCTGTCCTGCTTCTCCAAGTGCCCATGGCTGAGATTGGGATTCCACCTCCAAAAATTCCCTCTATCCAAAGCCTGCTCCCAGACAAAATCTGCCATTAATGACAAGTCTGGGTGACCTTGGCCTGGTGAGTCTCTCACCTGCCTTCCAAACCCTGGGGCTCTGTACTTTCCTTCCTACGGAAAAGAACTGTCCTTCTTGTCCAGGTGCCCACGGCCAGAATTGGGATTCCACCTCCAACATTGCCTCTTGTGAGAGACTGGAGGAGATTGTTGGCTGGAAACATTTCGTGTGAGGGGGAGGAAGGGGCAGAGCCAGCCTTACCCTGCCCTGAACCCCAGCACTTCTCAAAGCATTGACTTGACCCTGTAACCCAAATCCCCCAGAGCCTCTATCCCAGCCCAGCAGTGTCTGCCAATCCCTGGCACACCAAAGGCAATGCTCCACACCCACCTCTGCAGCCCCCAGCCCAGCTCCTGAGTGACCAGATGACCCAAAGTCCCATCTGGGGGAGGGGCCCAGGAAGACCAAGGGGTATTTTAGGCTGACCACAAGGCAAGCACACACGTTGACCCTAGCTCCTCTTGGAATTTCTGTCTGAACACTGCTGGAATCCAGGAGCTGGTAGCAGTGTGTGTTCTTCTCTCTATCTCTCTCTCTATCTCTCTATATTTTGTCTTTCTCTCTTTCTGTGTCTTCCTCTTCTAATTCCCTCTTCTTGCAAATTTTGCTTAACTTAAAATTGAGCAGGCTTCCAGTTTGTGAAGCTGAATGGGCCAAGTTAACGCTTTGAGCAGTGTTTTTTTGTTGACTGAATGTCATAGTAAAGCTTTTGCTCAAGTTTCTCTGATTTTCTAAAGTTGCCAGTAAAGGCTGTTTTGTTGTTTTAAGCTTCTGAGAATCTCTTGTCGGTACTTCTCCATTGTTTCCAACTCAGAGTACACAAACAATTGTAATTCCTTTGCAATGTCTCACGGAGAGAGTTGTTTGGGGGTTGGGGCTCAGGGCTTCTCTGTCCTGCTTGGCACAGCCCAGGCAGGGCTTTCACAGCCACATCCCACACTCCGTTTCCCACCTGGACCCGCTGGTGCCTCTGAGTTCTGCTTGCCCAGCCCCAGGGACGCTCTCCTTGTCTGCCCATTCCCCCAGGGTCTCTGGGCAGGGGTGGCCTCAGTGGGAGCTGTGACACCCTCCCTCAGACACTTGGAGGCTGCTGCTGGGTTGGACTTCTCCAGAGGCTTGTTCAGCCTTCAGCTCTTCAGTTCAGGAATTCAGTGGCCCAGGGCTCCATCAACATTCAGAACACGTTAACAGGCCAAGCCTCGGGGAATAATTTGATTTAAGTTTTCAAATTTTTCTGGTTAATTGGACAGATTTTAGAACTGTCCTCCAAGTGAATGTATAATATTTTAAAGGACACTGAGAAAAGATTTTTATGGTCCTGTTTAGAGGTTTTATTCCCTATTAATACACTGATATGTGCAATCTCCAATTGGCATTGAATCAGTGAGACATAGACTTTAAAGAATTAAGGATTTTAGAGAGGTTAAGATTTTAGTTAGAGATAAGCTTTGTAGGAATTAATTAAAGTTTGCTAAAAATTAAAAGTTTGTGGTTAGTTAAGGGAAACCAGATTTGAATTAACTTTCCCAGGCCTCAATAACTGATTGCTTGTCAACTTTATGTTTTGCTTAGCTGGGTTTGTAATGAAGAACAGAGAACCTGATAACTAGATTTAGGAGCACAAGATGATTACAGAAACTCCCTATTCAGAAACCCATTGAAAGTCATGCACCTGGAGAAATGGGAGTCCTACCAGAGCTCATTTGTCACATTTGCATTGAAAAGGTAGAAAGTTCAGAGCAAGGACGACTCATCTTACTTTCTTATTTTAAGCCCCCCTCCCCTTGAAAAGGAGCACCGACCCATTTCAAAGGCCAAACTAGCATGCTTAATTGTTTTTTTGCTAGTTACCATACTAAGCGGAGAATGGGATGGGGGGGGGGGGGCTCTGAATACGCATTTGTGTTTTGGGTATTCAACATCTTTGTAAATAAAAGGACTCTGTGATTGTCTGTAAATTGCGGTGTGTATTTGGGAGCCACCCCGCATGCCGCCCGGTGCTGCAACAGACATACACTCTCTAACTTTAAACTGTTAGAAAGTTTTTGTCCCCCTCAGTTGGATATCAGTATTAGCTCGATATTCATATTTTTTTAATAAATCACAAGTACCTTCTAATTCACTTTGAATAGCTATGAAAATCAAGGCCCTTCCTGACTGACAATCAATCAGACTCTGTCCCTACCCCCACCCCACCATTTCCCCCATCCAAGCCCTGGGACTCAGAGCAGCCTTGTGCAAATCTGAGCTCCTTCCACCCCAGGCTGCACCTGCAGCTTTCAGCTCCTTGGCTCCAATTCCCACCTGCTTTCCTTGGAGGAGCTGCCTGAGACACAGAGGGATGTTCATTTCTTGTCAGCACACAAACCCAGGGGAAGGCACAGCTGCGTAAAATGCAAAAGTCATTTCTCTGCTGGGTATTAACATCCACTTTCCACAGCAGACACTCTCAGACCAATGGAAAAGACCTCCTGTGCCCAGCACAGATCCCAAGGTCTCCCCAAAGCCTCCCTGCCCCGATTCTGGCCAGATTTGTTTTTTGCACACGCTGAAGACAGGAGCTCCCTCCATGCCTAGAGGAAGGAAAAGAGAACAAGTGGATGAAGAGCTCTCCTGTGCAGAGCCAAGGTGCAAGTGCCACCGGAGTGGGAACCACAACTCACCAGGTTTGTGTCCTTTCTCCTATGTGCAGATCATCAGGGCTGTGCTGAGGATCCCCTCTGAGCAGGGACGGCACAAAGCCTTCTCCACCTGCCGCCATCACCTGGCCGTGGTCTCCCTGTTCCTCAGCACTGTCATGTTTGCCTATCTGAAGCCCCCCTCCATCTCCTCCCCATCCCTGGATCTGGCCCTGTCAGTTCTGTTCTCGCTGGTGCCTCCAGCCATGAACCCCCTCATCTGCAGCCTGAGGAAGCAGGAGCTCGAGGCTGCAGTGTGGAAGACTGATGGCTGGATGGTTTCACAAACATTAAACTGCTGGCCAGTTTCTCAAAATCACTTGTCATAAAAGTCATTTTTGATACCTCTTGTTGCTTTACTTTGGAGGTTCTTTTCCTTTGTTTTACTTTTGTAATATTGTCCACAAAGCAGTGTCACTGTTTGTGCCATTTCTCATTTTGTTTGTCTCCACCTTCCCTGTGGCCACAGACTGTGTCAATGAGGGGCTGCACTCCTGGTGGCTTTAAAGGAACCCAAGGATCTGGCAGGCAAGTTTTCTGCAGAGATCCCCCTTTGGTTCTCTTCTCTGGATGAGAGCTGGGGGCAGATCAGTGCTGGCACAGCAGCTGTGCCCAGGAGCAGCAGCCCTTGGTGTTGGCAGCGCTGCTCCCGTGGCCCTGCCCCGCTGCCCTCCTGGCCCTGGTGTTGCTGTAGGGCCGGAGTGCTCTCGGCGCCGGGCACAGGGCTGGGGCTGGCAGTGCCGGGGCTGCAGCAGGGACAGGCCATGGGCTCCGCTGGGGCAGCGCTGACGCCTCAGGGCAGGGCCTCGCTGCTCCAGGCTCCTTGCCCAGGCTCTCTCCAGAACACGCCCAGGCCCAATGCTGTGCACGGAAAAGCCCCGTGAGCAGCCCCAGGGTGGCCGTGGGCAGGCTGGGGGCAAACAGCCCGGCTGGGGCTCTGCAGGGTCCCTGGGGGAGACGGGAAGGAGCAGCAGAGCAGGGGCTGATCCATCCCCACTGTGCTGGACACCCCCGGGCAGCGTCCCAGAGCGTCCTCATGCACCTGCCAACAACATCCCCCCTCTGCAGCCCTGGCCTCTCTCCCAGCTCACACGGGGGCCGCATCCTTGCAGGCACAGACACGGCAGCTCTGGCTCAGGAGCCCCTGTTTGCAGTGCCCAGAGCAGGCCTGAGCACCCCCATGGTGTTGGTGTGGGGAGATGAACCTGAGGGAGCACAAATGCCATCAGCCCCTGGGGCCAGGAAGGGCTGGGGGACAGGAGGGAAACCACTCAGTTCTGTCCTGGCCTCTGAAGTCAGCCAGAAAGTTTGTTCCCATCAGCTGGGAGTTTCCTGTGCCACTGCTGACTTACTAAAATATGGATATTGATCTACTATCGATACCCAACTGTGACAGACAGAAGACTCTCTAACAGTTTAGAGTTAGAAAGTATATGTTTAATGCAACGCCAGGCAGTTGTGTGCGATCACTCCCTAAAATGCACTGCCAAGTTAGAAAATCTCTTTCTTTTCAAAAGTGTTGAATATCCAAAATACTAATACATATTTATAGCACTAAAACCTCCCATTCTCTGCTTCATATTATAATTAGCTAAAAAGCTATTAAGCGTGTGTAGTTTGTTCTTTGAATTGGGTCAGTGGTCCTTTATATGGGGAGGGGGCGTAAAAAAGGAAGTAAGTGGAGTCTTCCTCATTGTAAACTTTCAACCTTTTCAATGGATATCAAGATAAATGATAACTGGTCACACTCCTGTTTCCTTTCTCCGTGACTGTTGAATGGGTTTTAGGATGCTCGAGGATTTACAATTGTCTGTGTTCCTAAATCTATTTATCAGTTTCTTCTGTTTCTCATTATAAACACAGCTAAACAAACACAAAAATGACAAGCAATTAGTTATTTAGATCCCGGATCGTTATCCTTGATCGCAATCCTTTCATCTAACCATTAACTTCTAATTCTTTCCAGCACAGCTTATCTATCTACCTACTTTAACTAATTCTGGCAAAGCTTATCTTTAGCTAAAACATTAACTTTTCTCAAATCCTTACCTCCTTTGAAATTCATCTCTCAGCTCTCCCTTGATTTCCCCGTGGTCTGTTGCAATTCACTGGGAGATCTTTTTTCCTAGAGTTACGGAGAAATATTTCAAAGGGCTTCTAATAAACGCACATTCCTATTTTCAAGGGTGTATTTTTCTCTTGAGAGCAGAGGTGATTGCAGCATTCAGTGACTCATATTGACCCCGGGACTCTCCTAAGCAGGCAGGTCTGGCCTGCTCAGAGAAGCTGTGCCTTGAGCTCTGACCCAGTGGACAACCTTGCTCCATATTCCCCAACTCCATCCTGCCTCTCCTCGCTCACCTGGGACCTGCTTTGCTTGGAGAACTGGGTGCACTCAGGCAACGAGGGGTTTCCTTTCTTTTATTTTAGCAATCTAAAACCCCTGAGCTTCCCCATGGAAAACAGACAATCTCCTTGTAATAGATACATAGTATTAAATTCGTGGATTAAAATTGTGTGTATTAAAACTTTGCAGTGGAATGTAAAAAACCCCTGAATTCCTGGAAAGAGTTCCAGGGCATCTCTTCGCATACCACAGTCTTTTCACAGTCCAAAGGTGTTACCTCGACATCTGCCAGAGAGGTAACCGGGAAACGGCCCATTAAGCATGGGCTGGCCACATCTTCACAGCTCATCAGGAGATCCGATACCAATCTGGGCAGAAACCTTCTGACAGAAGATTCGGAGACTTTTCATTCAGACGTCTTCTCAATTTCTCAGGAAACTCTTTCAGATATCCCTTGCGGACACCAGACATTTCAATGATTATGTTATGTACATGATGTCATGTTCTTCGGGTTCTTTGTTACCGTCTTGTTTTCGCCTCAGGGTAGAAAAATGGTCTAAAACACCTCCCCTGAGACCCCGAATTTGTGGGCACTACTCCGGAGAAGCACCCTTTGCTGCTCCCGGGTTGTCCACCCAACATTCGATCGATGTTGTCCTGATTTATCGTGGCGTTTCCCGAAATTGCTTTTCAAATTTGTTAAATAAATCTTTGATTTTGGAAATTGGCTCTGATCATTTATAACATCCTCAGGTGTGTGCCAAGCCCAAGGTGCCACCAAGGAAGTTCCCCTTTCCCAAGGCAGAACCATGCAAGGAATGTTTTAGACACACGGGAAGTTCTAAAATAAACACAAATCCAGAGCCTGGGCTCTCTCACTGTTCCCGGCTCCTGCACAGTCCCTCTCTCAGCCCCTTGGCGCCCCGGAATCCCCTCTGGGGCTCAGAGAACAGCCGGCAATGGAACCTTGCCCTGAAAAGGCACCATTGTGGTGCTCCCCAGCCAGGCCAGAAATGGAACTTTGTTCCTTTAGCCTGGGTGCAGAGACCCCCCGGGGCCTTTTCTGCACAGAGTTCCAGCCCCCAGCGTTTGCTGAAGGCGCTCTCTGCACATGTCACACTGCCAGGGCCCTGTCCTTGCTGTCACCTGCTGTGGCTGGGCCCAAAGAGAGCTCCTGCGCTTGCATTTCCAGCTGCCGTGCAACCAAAGCTGAGGGATCTGGAGCTGCCTGAATGCAAAATCTGAAATACGAGCTTCTCTCGAAGGGGAAATCTCCCCCTCCTGTGCTAACCCATGGCAATGCTGGCAAATGCACCAGCCACGGCCAGAATTCAGATTTCACTGCTAAACTTCCTTATATCCAGGGATAGTTCCCATGGGAATATTGTCAGGACAAGTCTGGCTGGCAGTGGTTTCACAAGGGTCACTTCCCATCTGTCCCCAAAACTCTAGGGAAGGCTTTGTGCTTTCCTTCCAATGGGAAAAAAAACCCCTGTCCTGCTTCTCCAAGTGCCCATGGCTGAGATTGGGATTCCACCTCCAAAAATTCCCTCTATCCAAAGCCTGCTCCCAGACAAAATCTGCCATTAATGACAAGTCTGGGTGACCTTGGCCTGGTGAGTCTCTCACCTGCCTTCCAAACCCTGGGGCTCTGTACTTTCCTTCCTACGGAAAAGAACTGTCCTTCTTGTCCAGGTGCCCACGGCCAGAATTGGGATTCCACCTCCAACATTGCCTCTTGTGAGAGACTGGAGGAGATTGTTGGCTGGAAACATTTCGTGTGAGGGGGAGGAAGGGGCAGAGCCAGCCTTACCCTGCCCTGAACCCCAGCACTTCTCAAAGCATTGACTTGACCCTGTAACCCAAATCCCCCAGAGCCTCTATCCCAGCCCAGCAGTGTCTGCCAATCCCTGGCACACCAAAGGCAATGCTCCACACCCACCTCTGCAGCCCCCAGCCCAGCTCCTGAGTGACCAGATGACCCAAAGTCCCATCTGGGGGAGGGGCCCAGGAAGACCAAGGGGTATTTTAGGCTGACCACAAGGCAAGCACACACGTTGACCCTAGCTCCTCTTGGAATTTCTGTCTGAACACTGCTGGAATCCAGGAGCTGGTAGCAGTGTGTGTTCTTCTCTCTATCTCTCTCTCTATCTCTCTATATTTTGTCTTTCTCTCTTTCTGTGTCTTCCTCTTCTAATTCCCTCTTCTTGCAAATTTTGCTTAACTTAAAATTGAGCAGGCTTCCAGTTTGTGAAGCTGAATGGGCCAAGTTAACGCTTTGAGCAGTGTTTTTTTGTTGACTGAATGTCATAGTAAAGCTTTTGCTCAAGTTTCTCTGATTTTCTAAAGTTGCCAGTAAAGGCTGTTTTGTTGTTTTAAGCTTCTGAGAATCTCTTGTCGGTACTTCTCCATTGTTTCCAACTCAGAGTACACAAACAATTGTAATTCCTTTGCAATGTCTCACGGAGAGAGTTGTTTGGGGGTTGGGGCTCAGGGCTTCTCTGTCCTGCTTGGCACAGCCCAGGCAGGGCTTTCACAGCCACATCCCACACTCCGTTTCCCACCTGGACCCGCTGGTGCCTCTGAGTTCTGCTTGCCCAGCCCCAGGGACGCTCTCCTTGTCTGCCCATTCCCCCAGGGTCTCTGGGCAGGGGTGGCCTCAGTGGGAGCTGTGACACCCTCCCTCAGACACTTGGAGGCTGCTGCTGGGTTGGACTTCTCCAGAGGCTTGTTCAGCCTTCAGCTCTTCAGTTCAGGAATTCAGTGGCCCAGGGCTCCATCAACATTCAGAACACGTTAACAGGCCAAGCCTCGGGGAATAATTTGATTTAAGTTTTCAAATTTTTCTGGTTAATTGGACAGATTTTAGAACTGTCCTCCAAGTGAATGTATAATATTTTAAAGGACACTGAGAAAAGATTTTTATGGTCCTGTTTAGAGGTTTTATTCCCTATTAATACACTGATATGTGCAATCTCCAATTGGCATTGAATCAGTGAGACATAGACTTTAAAGAATTAAGGATTTTAGAGAGGTTAAGATTTTAGTTAGAGATAAGCTTTGTAGGAATTAATTAAAGTTTGCTAAAAATTAAAAGTTTGTGGTTAGTTAAGGGAAACCAGATTTGAATTAACTTTCCCAGGCCTCAATAACTGATTGCTTGTCAACTTTATGTTTTGCTTAGCTGGGTTTGTAATGAAGAACAGAGAACCTGATAACTAGATTTAGGAGCACAAGATGATTACAGAAACTCCCTATTCAGAAACCCATTGAAAGTCATGCACCTGGAGAAATGGGAGTCCTACCAGAGCTCATTTGTCACATTTGCATTGAAAAGGTAGAAAGTTCAGAGCAAGGACGACTCATCTTACTTTCTTATTTTAAGCCCCCCTCCCCTTGAAAAGGAGCACCGACCCATTTCAAAGGCCAAACTAGCATGCTTAATTGTTTTTTTGCTAGTTACCATACTAAGCAGAGAATGGGATGGGGGGGGGGGGGCTCTGAATACGCATTTGTGTTTTGGGTATTCAACATCTTTGTAAATAAAAGGACTCTGTGATTGTCTGTAAATTGCGGTGTGTATTTGGGAGCCACCCCGCATGCCGCCCGGTGCTGCAACAGACATACACTTTCTAACTTTAAACTGTTAGAAAGTTTTTGTCCCCCTCAGTTGGATATCAGTATTAGCTCGATATTCATATTTTTTTAATAAATCACAAGTACCTTCTAATTCACTTTGAATAGCTATGAAAATCAAGGCCCTTCCTGACTGATAATCAATCAGACTCTGTCCCTACCCCCACCCCACCATTTCCCCCATCCAAGCCCTGGGACTCAGAGCAGCCTTGTGCAAATCTGAGCTCCTTCCACCCCAGGCTGCACCTGCAGCTTTCAGCTCCTTGGCTCCAATTCCCACCTGCTTTCCTTGGAGGAGCTGCCTGAGACACAGAGGGATGTTCATTTCTTGTCAGCACACAAACCCAGGGGAAGGCACAGCTGCGTAAAATGCAAAAGTCATTTCTCTGCTGGGTATTAACATCCACTTTCCACAGCAGACACTCTCAGACCAATGGAAAAGACCTCCTGTGCCCAGCACAGATCCCAAGGTCTCCCCAAAGCCTCCCTGCCCCGATTCTGGCCAGATTTGTTTTTTGCACACGCTGAAGACAGGAGCTCCCTCCATGCCTAGAGGAAGGAAAAGAGAACAAGTGGATGAAGAGCTCTCCTGTGCAGAGCCAAGGTGCAAGTGCCACCGGAGTGGGAACCACAACTCACCAGGTTTGTGTCCTTTCTCCTATGTGCAGATCATCAGGGCTGTGCTGAGGATCCCCTCTGAGCAGGGACGGCACAAAGCCTTCTCCACCTGCCGCCATCACCTGGCCGTGGTCTCCCTGTTCCTCAGCACTGTCATGTTTGCTCACCTGAAGCCCCCCTCCATCTCCTCCCCATCCCCGGATCTGGCCCTGTCAGTTCTGTTCTCGCTGGTGCCTCCAGCCATGAACCCCCTCATCTGCAGCCTGAGGAAGCAGGAGCTCGAGGCTGCAGTGTGGAAGACTGATGGCTGGATGGTTTCACAAACATTAAACTGCTGGCCAGTTTCTCAAAATCACTTGTCATAAAAGTCATTTTTGATACCTCTTGTTGCTTTACTTTGGAGGTTCTTTTCCTTTGTTTTACTTTTGTAATATTGTCCACAAAGCAGTGTCACTGTTTGTGCCATTTCTCATTTTGTTTCTCTCCACCTTCCCTGTGGCCACAGACTGTGTCAATGAGGGGCTGCACTCCTGGTGGCTTTAAAGGAACCCAAGGATCTGGCAGGCAAGTTTTCTGCAGAGATCCCCCTTTGGTTCTCTTCTCTGGATGAGAGCTGGGGGCAGATCAGTGCTGGCACAGCAGCTGTGCCCAGGAGCAGCAGCCCTTGGTGTTGGCAGCGCTGCTCCCGTGGCCCTGCCCCGCTGCCCTCCTGGCCCTGGTGTTGCTGTAGGGCCGGAGTGCTCTCGGTGCCGGGCACAGGGCTGGGGCTGGCAGTGCCGGGGCTGCAGCAGGGACAGGCCATGGGCTCCGCTGGGGCAGTGCTGACGCCTCAGGGCAGGGCCTCGCTGCTCCAGGCTCCTTGCCCAGGCTCTCTCCAGAACACGCCCAGGCCCAATGCTGTGCACGGAAAAGCCCCGTGAGCAGCCCCAGGGTGGCCGTGGGCAGGCTGGGGGCAAACAGCCCGGCTGGGGCTCTGCAGGGTCCCTGGGGGAGACGGGAAGGAGCAGCAGAGCAGGGGCTGATCCATCCCCACTGTGCCGGACACCCCCGGGCAGCGTCCCAGAGCGTCCTCATGCACCTGCCAACAACATCCCCCCTCTGCAGCCCTGGCCTCTCTCCCAGCTCACACGGGGGCCGCATCCTTGCAGGCACAGACACGGCAGCTCTGGCTCAGGAGCCCCTGTTTGCAGTGCCCAGAGCAGGCCTGAGCACCCCCATGGTGTTGGTGTGGGGAGATGAACCTGAGGGAGCACAAATGCCATCAGCCCCTGGGGCCAGGAAGGGCTGGGGGACAGGAGGGAAACCACTCAGTTCTGTCCTGGCCTCTGAAGTCAGCCAGAAAGTTTGTTCCCATCAGCTGGGAGTTTCCTGTGCCACTGCTGACTTACTAAAATATGGATATTGATCTACTATCGATACCCAACTGTGACAGACAGAAGACTCTCTAACAGTTTAGAGTTAGAAAGTATATGTTTAATGCAACGCCAGGCAGTTGTGTGCGATCACTCCCTAAAATGCACTGCCAAGTTACAAAATCTCTTTCTTTTCAAAAGTGTTGAATATCCAAAATACTAATACATATTTATAGCACTAAAACCTCCCATTCTCTGCTTCATATTATAATTAGCTAAAAAGCTATTAAGCGTGTGTAGTTTGTTCTTTGAATTGGGTCAGTGGTCCTTTATATGGGGAGGGGGCGTAAAAAAGGAAGTAAGTGGAGTCTTCCTCATTGTAAACTTTCAACCTTTACAATGGATATCAAGATAAATGATAACTGGTCACACTCCTGTTTCCTTTCTCCGTGACTGTTGAATGGGTTTTAGGATGCTCGAGGATTTACAATTGTCTGTGTTCCTAAATCTATTTATCAGTTTCTTCTGTTTCTCATTATAAACACAGCTAAACAAACACAAAAATGACAAGCAATTAGTTATTTAGATCCCGGATCGTTATCCTTGATCGCAATCCTTTCATCTAACCATTAACTTCTAATTCTTTCCAGCACAGCTTATCTATCTACCTACTTTAACTAATTCTGGCAAAGCTTATCTTTAGCTAAAACATTAACTTTTCTCAAATCCTTACCTCCTTTGAAATTCATCTCTCAGCTCTCCCTTGATTTCCCCGTGGTCTGTTGCAATTCACTGGGAGATCTTTTTTCCTAGAGTTACGGAGAAATATTTCAAAGGGCTTCTAATAAACGCACATTCCTATTTTCAAGGGTGTATTTTTCTCTTGAGAGCAGAGGTGATTGCAGCATTCAGTGACTCATATTGACCCCGGGACTCTCCTAAGCAGGCAGGTCTGGCCTGCTCAGAGAAGCTGTGCCTTGAGCTCTGACCCAGTGGACAACCTTGCTCCATATTCCCCAACTCCATCCTGCCTCTCCTCGCTCACCTGGGACCTGCTTTGCTCGGAGAACTGGGTGCACTCAGGCAACGAGGGGTTTCCTTTCTTTTATTTTAGCAATCTAAAACCCCTGAGCTTCCCCATGGAAAACAGACAATCTCCTTGTAATAGATACATAGTATTAAATTCGTGGATTAAAATTGTGTGTATTAAAACTTTGCAGTGGAATGTAAAAAACCCCTGAATTCCTGGAAAGAGTTCCAGGGCATCTCTTCGCATACCACAGTCTTTTCACAGTCCAAAGGTGTTACCTCGACATCTGCCAGAGAGGTAACCGGGAAACGGCCCATTAAGCATGGGCTGACCACATCTTCACAGCTCATCAGGAGATCCGATACCAATCTGGGCAGAAACCTTCTGACAGAAGATTCGGAGACTTTTCATTCAGACGTCTTCTCAATTTCTCAGGAAACTCTTTCAGATATCCCTTGCGGACACCAGACATTTCAATGATTATGTTATGTACATGATGTCATGTTCTTCGGGTTCTTTGTTACCGTCTTGTTTTCGCCTCAGGGTAGAAAAATGGTCTAAAACACCTCCCCTGAGACCCCGAATTTGTGGGCACTACTCCGGAGAAGCACCCTTTGCTGCTCCCGGGTTGTCCACCCAACATTCGATCGATGTTGTCCTGATTTATCGTGGCGTTTCCCGAAATTGCTTTTCAAATTTGTTAAATAAATCTTTGATTTTGGAAATTGGCTCTGATCATTTATAACATCCTCAGGTGTGTGCCAAGCCCAAGGTGCCACCAAGGAAGTTCCCCTTTCCCAAGGCAGAACCATGCAAGGAATGTTTTAGACACACGGGAAGTTCTAAAATAAACACAAATCCAGAGCCTGGGCTCTCTCACTGTTCCCGGCTCCTGCACAGTCCCTCTCTCAGCCCCTTGGCGCCCCGGAATCCCCTCTGGGGCTCAGAGAACAGCCGGCAATGGAACCTTGCCCTGAAAAGGCACCATTGTGGTGCTCCCCAGCCAGGCCAGAAATGGAACTTTGTTCCTTTAGCCTGGGTGCAGAGACCCCCCGGGGCCTTTTCTGCACAGAGTTCCAGCCCCCAGCGTTTGCTGAAGGCGCTCTCTGCACATGTCACACTGCCAGGGCCCTGTCCTTGCTGTCACCTGCTGTGGCTGGGCCCAAAGAGAGCTCCTGCGCTTGCATTTCCAGCTGCCGTGCAACCAAAGCTGAGGGATCTGGAGCTGCCTGAATGCAAAATCTGAAATACGAGCTTCTCTCGAAGGGGAAATCTCCCCCTCCTGTGCTAACCCATGGCAATGCTGGCAAATGCACCAGCCACGGCCAGAATTCAGATTTCACTGCTAAACTTCCTTATATCCAGGGATAGTTCCCATGGGAATATTGTCAGGACAAGTCTGGCTGGCAGTGGTTTCACAAGGGTCACTTCCCATCTGTCCCCAAAACTCTAGGGAAGGCTTTGTGCTTTCCTTCCAATGGGAAAAAAAACCCCTGTCCTGCTTCTCCAAGTGCCCATGGCTGAGATTGGGATTCCACCTCCAAAAATTCCCTCTATCCAAAGCCTGCTCCCAGACAAAATCTGCCATTAATGACAAGTCTGGGTGACCTTGGCCTGGTGAGTCTCTCACCTGCCTTCCAAACCCTGGGGCTCTGTACTTTCCTTCCTACGGAAAAGAACTGTCCTTCTTGTCCAGGTGCCCACGGCCAGAATTGGGATTCCACCTCCAACATTGCCTCTTGTGAGAGACTGGAGGAGATTGTTGGCTGGAAACATTTCGTGTGAGGGGGAGGAAGGGGCAGAGCCAGCCTTACCCTGCCCTGAACCCCAGCACTTCTCAAAGCATTGACTTGACCCTGTAACCCAAATCCCCCAGAGCCTCTATCCCAGCCCAGCAGTGTCTGCCAATCCCTGGCACACCAAAGGCAATGCTCCACACCCACCTCTGCAGCCCCCAGCCCAGCTCCTGAGTGACCAGATGACCCAAAGTCCCATCTGGGGGAGGGGCCCAGGAAGACCAAGGGGTATTTTAGGCTGACCACAAGGCAAGCACACACGTTGACCCTAGCTCCTCTTGGAATTTCTGTCTGAACACTGCTGGAATCCAGGAGCTGGTAGCAGTGTGTGTTCTTCTCTCTATCTCTCTCTCTATCTCTCTATATTTTGTCTTTCTCTCTTTCTGTGTCTTCCTCTTCTAATTCCCTCTTCTTGCAAATTTTGCTTAACTTAAAATTGAGCAGGCTTCCAGTTTGTGAAGCTGAATGGGCCAAGTTAACGCTTTGAGCAGTGTTTTTTTGTTGACTGAATGTCATAGTAAAGCTTTTGCTCAAGTTTCTCTGATTTTCTAAAGTTGCCAGTAAAGGCTGTTTTGTTGTTTTAAGCTTCTGAGAATCTCTTGTCGGTACTTCTCCATTGTTTCCAACTCAGAGTACACAAACAATTGTAATTCCTTTGCAATGTCTCACGGAGAGAGTTGTTTGGGGGTTGGGGCTCAGGGCTTCTCTGTCCTGCTTGGCACAGCCCAGGCAGGGCTTTCACAGCCACATCCCACACTCCGTTTCCCACCTGGACCCGCTGGTGCCTCTGAGTTCTGCTTGCCCAGCCCCAGGGACGCTCTCCTTGTCTGCCCATTCCCCCAGGGTCTCTGGGCAGGGGTGGCCTCAGTGGGAGCTGTGACACCCTCCCTCAGACACTTGGAGGCTGCTGCTGGGTTGGACTTCTCCAGAGGCTTGTTCAGCCTTCAGCTCTTCAGTTCAGGAATTCAGTGGCCCAGGGCTCCATCAACATTCAGAACACGTTAACAGGCCAAGCCTCGGGGAATAATTTGATTTAAGTTTTCAAATTTTTCTGGTTAATTGGACAGATTTTAGAACTGTCCTCCAAGTGAATGTATAATATTTTAAAGGACACTGAGAAAAGATTTTTATGGTCCTGTTTAGAGGTTTTATTCCCTATTAATACACTGATATGTGCAATCTCCAATTGGCATTGAATCAGTGAGACATAGACTTTAAAGAATTAAGGATTTTAGAGAGGTTAAGATTTTAGTTAGAGATAAGCTTTGTAGGAATTAATTAAAGTTTGCTAAAAATTAAAAGTTTGTGGTTAGTTAAGGGAAACCAGATTTGAATTAACTTTCCCAGGCCTCAATAACTGATTGCTTGTCAACTTTATGTTTTGCTTAGCTGGGTTTGTAATGAAGAACAGAGAACCTGATAACTAGATTTAGGAGCACAAGATGATTACAGAAACTCCCTATTCAGAAACCCATTGAAAGTCATGCACCTGGAGAAATGGGAGTCCTACCAGAGCTCATTTGTCACATTTGCATTGAAAAGGTAGAAAGTTCAGAGCAAGGACGACTCATCTTACTTTCTTATTTTAAGCCCCCCTCCCCTTGAAAAGGAGCACCGACCCATTTCAAAGGCCAAACTAGCATGCTTAATTGTTTTTTTGCTAGTTACCATACTAAACAGAGAATGGGATGGGGGGGGGGGGGGGGCTCTGAATACGCATTTGTGTTTTGGGTATTCAGCATCTTTGTAAATATAAGGACTCTGTGATTGTCTGTAAATTGCGGTGTGTATTTGGGAGCCACCCCGCATGCCGCCCGGTGCTGCAACAGACATACACTTTCTAACTTTAAACTGTTAGAAAGTTTTTGTCCCCCTCAGTTGGATATCAGTATTAGCTCGATATTCATATTTTTTTAATAAATCACAAGTACCTTCTAATTCACTTTGAATAGCTATGAAAATCAAGGCCCTTCCTGACTGACAATCAATCAGACTCTGTCCCTACCCCCACCCCACCATTTCCCCCATCCAAGCCCTGGGACTCAGAGCAGCCTTGTGCAAATCTGAGCTCCTTCCACCCCAGGCTGCACCTGCAGCTTTCAGCTCCTTGGCTCCAATTCCCACCTGCTTTCCTTGGAGGAGCTGCCTGAGACACAGAGGGATGTTCATTTCTTGTCAGCACACAAACCCAGGGGAAGGCACAGCTGCGTAAAATGCAAAAGTCATTTCTCTGCTGGGTATTAACATCCACTTTCCACAGCAGACACTCTCAGACCAATGGAAAAGACCTCCTGTGCCCAGCACAGATCCCAAGGTCTCCCCAAAGCCTCCCTGCCCCGATTCTGGCCAGATTTGTTTTTTGCACACGCTGAAGACAGGAGCTCCCTCCATGCCTAGAGGAAGGAAAAGAGAACAAGTGGATGAAGAGCTCTCCTGTGCAGAGCCAAGGTGCAAGTGCCACCGGAGTGGGAACCACAACTCACCAGGTTTGTGTCCTTTCTCCTATGTGCAGATCATCAGGGCTGTGCTGAGGATCCCCTCTGAGCAGGGACGGCACAAAGCCTTCTCCACCTGCCGCCATCACCTGGCCGTGGTCTCCCTGTTCCTCAGCACTGTCATGTTTGCCTATCTGAAGCCCCCCTCCATCTCCTCCCCATCCCTGGATCTGGCCCTGTCAGTTCTGTTCTCGCTGGTGCCTCCAGCCATGAACCCCCTCATCTGCAGCCTGAGGAAGCAGGAGCTCGAGACTGCAGTGTGGAAGACTGATGGCTGGATGGTTTCACAAACATTAAACTGCTGGCCAGTTTCTCAAAATCACTTGTCATAAAAGTCATTTTTGATACCTCTTGTTGCTTTACTTTGGAGGTTCTTTTCCTTTGTTTTACTTTTGTAATATTGTCCACAAAGCAGTGTCACTGTTTGTGCCATTTCTCATTTTGTTTCTCTTCACCTTCCCTGTGGCCACAGACTGTGTCAATGAGGGGCTGCACTCCTGGTGGCTTTAAAGGAACCCAAGGATCTGGCAGGCAAGTTTTCTGCAGAGATCCCCCTTTGGTTCTCTTCTCTGGATGAGAGCTGGGGGCAGATCAGTGCTGGCACAGCAGCTGTGCCCAGGAGCAGCAGCCCTTGGTGTTGGCAGCGCTGCTCCCGTGGCCCTGCCCCGCTGCCCTCCTGGCCCTGGTGTTGCTGTAGGGCCGGAGTGCTCTCGGCGCCGGGCACAGGGCTGGGGCTGGCAGTGCCGGGGCTGCAGCAGGGACAGGCCATGGGCTCCGCTGGGGCAGCGCTGACGCCTCAGGGCAGGGCCTCGCTGCTCCAGGCTCCTCGCCCAGGCTCTCTCCAGAACACGCCCAGGCCCAATGCTGTGCACGGAAAAGCCCCGTGAGCAGCCCCAGGGTGGCCGTGGGCAGGCTGGGGGCAAACAGCCCGGCTGGGGCTCTGCAGGGTCCCTGGGGGAGACGGGAAGGAGCAGCAGAGCAGGGGCTGATCCATCCCCACTGTGCCGGACAGCCCCGGGCAGCGTCCCAGAGCGTCCTCATGCACCTGCCAACAACATCCCCCCTCTGCAGCCCTGGCCTCTCTCCCAGCTCACACGGGGGCCGCATCCTTGCAGGCACAGACACGGCAGCTCTGGCTCAGGAGCCCCTGTTTGCAGTGCCCAGAGCAGGCCTGAGCACCCCCATGGTGTTGGTGTGGGGAGATGAACCTGAGGGAGCACAAATGCCATCAGCCCCTGGGGCCAGGAAGGGCTGGGGGACAGGAGGGAAACCACTCAGTTCTGTCCTGGCCTCTGAAGTCAGCCAGAAAGTTTGTTCCCATCAGCTGGGAGTTTCCTGTGCCACTGCTGACTTACTAAAATATGGATATTGATCTACTATCGATACCCAACTGTGACAGACAGAAGACTCTCTAACAGTTTAGAGTTAGAAAGTATATGTTTAATGCAACGCCAGGCAGTTGTGTGCGATCACTCCCTAAAATGCACTGCCAAGTTACAAAATCTCTTTCTTTTCAAAAGTGTTGAATATCCAAAATACTAATACATATTTATAGCACTAAAACCTCCCATTCTCTGCTTCATATTATAATTAGCTAAAAAGCTATTAAGCGTGTGTAGTTTGTTCTTTGAATTGGGTCAGTGGTCCTTTATATGGGGAGGGGGCGTAAAAAAGGAAGTAAGTGGAGTCTTCCTCATTGTAAGCTTTCAACCTTTACAATGGATATCAAGATAAATGATAACTGGTCACACTCCTGTTTCCTTTCTCCGTGACTGTTGAATGGGTTTTAGGATGCTCGAGGATTTACAATTGTCTGTGTTCCTAAATCTATTTATCAGTTTCTTCTGTTTCTCATTATAAACACAGCTAAACAAACACAAAAATGACAAGCAATTAGTTATTCAGATCCCGGATCGTTATCCTTGATCGCAATCCTTTCATCTAACCATTAACTTCTAATTCTTTCCAGCACAGCTTATCTATCTACCTACTTTAACTAATTCTGGCAAAGCTTATCTTTAGCTAAAACATTAACTTTTCTCAAATCCTTACCTCCTTTGAAATTCATCTCTCAGCTCTCCCTTGATTTCCCCGTGGTCTGTTGCAATTCACTGGGAGATCTTTTTTCCTAGAGTTACGGAGAAATATTTCAAAGGGCTTCTAATAAACGCACATTCCTATTTTCAAGGGTGTATTTTTCTCTTGAGAGCAGAGGTGATTGCAGCATTCAGTGACTCATATTGACCCCGGGACTCTCCTAAGCAGGCAGGTCTGGCCTGCTCAGAGAAGCTGTGCCTTGAGCTCTGACCCAGTGGACAACCTTGCTCCACATTCCCCAACTCCATCCTGCCTCACCTCGCTCACGTGGGACCTGCTTTGCTCGGAGAACTGGGTGCACTCAGGCAACGAGGGGTTTCCTTTCTTTTATTTTAGCAATCTAAAACCCCTGAGCTTCCCCATGGAAAACAGACAATCTCCTTGTAATAGATACATAGTATTAAATTCGTGGATTAAAATTGTGTGTATTAAAACTTTGCAGTGGAATGTAAAAAACCCCTGAATTCCTGGAAAGAGTTCCAGGGCATCTCTTCGCATACCACAGTCTTTTCCCAGTCCAAAGGTGTTACCTCGACATCTGCCAGAGAGGTAACCGGGAAACGGCCCATTAAGCATGGGCTGGCCACATCTTCACAGCTCATCAGGAGATCCGATACCAATCTGGGCAGAAACCTTCTGACAGAAGATTCGGAGACTTTTCATTCAGACGTCTTCTCAATTTCTCAGGAAACTCTTTCAGATATCCCTTGCGGACACCAGACATTTCAATGATTATGTTATGTACATGATGTCATGTTCTTCGGGTTCTTTGTTACCGTCTTGTTTTCGCCTCAGGGTAGAAAAATGGTATAAAACACCTACCCTGAGACCCCGAATTTGTGGGCAGTACTCCGGAGAAGCACCCTTTGCTGCTCCCGGGTTGTCCACCCAACATTCGATCGATGTTGTCCTGATTTATCGTGGCGTTTCCCGAAATTGCTTTTCAAATTTGTTAAATAAATCTTTGATTTTGGAAATTGGCTCTGATCATTTATATCATCCTCAGGTGTGTGCCAAGCCCAAGGTGCCACCAAGGAAGTTCCCCTTTCCCAAGGCAGAACCATGCAAGGAATGTTTTAGACACACGGGAAGTTCTAAAATAAACACAAATCCAGAGCCTGGGCTCTCTCACTGTTCCCGGCTCCTGCACAGTCCCTCTCTCAGTCCCTTGGCGCCCCGGAATCCCCTCTGGGGCTCAGAGAACAGCCGGCAATGGAAGCTTGCCCTGAAAAGGCACCATTGTGGTGCTCCCCAGCCAGGCCAGAAATGGAACTTTGTTCCTTTAGCCTGGGTGCAGAGACCCCCGGGGCCTTTTCTGCACAGAGTTCCAGCCCCCAGCGTTTGCTGAAGGCGCTCTCTGCACATGTCACACTGCCAGGGCCCTGTCCTTGCTGTCACCTGCTGTGGCTGGGCCCAAAGAGAGCTCCTGCGCTTGCATTTCCAGCTGCCGTGCAACCAAAGCTGAGGGATCTGGAGCTGCCTGAATGCAAAATCTGAAATACGAGCTTCTCTCGAAGGGGAAATCTCCCCCTCCTGTGCTAACCCATGGCAATGCTGGCAAATGCACCAGCCACGGCCAGAATTCAGATTTCACTGCTGAACTTCCTTATATCCAGGGATAGTTCCCATGGGAATATTGTCAGGACAAGTCTGGCTGGCAGTGGTTTCACAAGGGTCACTTCCCATCTGTCCCCAAAACTCTAGGGAAGGCTTTGTGCTTTCCTTCCAATGGGAAAAAAAAACCCTGTCCTGCTTCTCCAGGTGCCCATGGCTGAGATTGGGATTCCACCTCCAAAACTTCCCTCTATCCAAAGCCTGCTCCCAGACAAAATCTGCCATTAATGACAAGTCTGGGTGACCTTGGCCTGGTGAGTCTCTCACCTGCCTTCCAAACCCTGGGGCTCTGTACTTTCCTTCCTACGGAAAAGAACTGTCCTTCTTGTCCAGGTGCCCACGGCCAGAATTGGGATTCCACCTCCAACATTGCCTCTTGTGAGAGACTGGAGGAGATTGTTGGCTGGAAACATTTCATGTGAGGGGGAGGAAGGGGCAGAGCCAGCCTTACCCTGCCCTGAACCCCAGCACTTCTCAAAGCATTGACTTGACCCTGTAACCCAAATCCCCCAGAGCCTCTATCCCAGCCCAGCAGTGTCTGCCAATCCCTGGCACACCAAAGGCAATGCTCCACACCCACCTCTGCAGCCCCCAGCCCAGCTCCTGAGTGACCAGATGACCCAAAGTCCCATCTGGGGGAGGGGCCCAGGAAGACCAAGGGGTATTTTAGGCTGACCACAAGGCAAGCACACACGTTGACCCTAGCTCCTCTTGGAATTTCTGTCTGAACACTGCTGGAATCCAGGAGCTGGTAGCAGGGTGTGTTCTTCTCTCTATCTCTCTCTCTATCTCTCTATATTTTGTCTTTCTCTCTTTCTGTGTCTTCCTCTTCTAATTCCCTCTTCTTGCAAATTTTGCTTAACTTAAAATTGAGCAGGCTTCCAGTTTGTGAAGTTGAATGGGCCAAGTTAACGCTTTGAGCAGTGTTTTTTTGTTGACTGAATGTCATAGTAAAGCTTTTGCTCAAGTTTCTCTGATTTTCTAAAGTTGCCAGTAAAGGCTGTTTTGTTGTTTTAAGCTTCTGAGAATCTCTTGTCGGTACTTCTCCATTGTTTCCAACTCAGAGTACACAAACAATTGTAATTCCTTTGCAATGTCTCACGGAGAGAGTTGTTTGGGGGTTGGGGCTCAGGGCTTCTCTGTCCTGCTTGGCACAGCCCAGGCAGGGCTTTCACAGCCACATCCCACGCTCCGTTTCCCACCTGGACCCGCTGGTGCCTCTGAGTTCTGCTTGCCCAGCCCCAGGGACGCTCTCCTTGTCTGCCCATTCCCCCACGGTCTCTGGGCAGGGGTGGCCTCAGTGGGAGCTGTGACACCCTCCCTCAGACACTTGGAGGCTGCTGCTGGGTTGGACTTCTCCAGAGGCTTGTTCAGCCTTCAGCTCTTCAGTTCAGGAATTCAGTGGCCCAGGGCTCCATCAACATTCAGAACACGTTAACAGGCCAAGCCTCGGGGAATAATTTGATTTAAGTTTTCAAATTTTTCTGGTTAATTGGACAGATTTTAGAACTGTCCTCCAAGTGAATGTATAATATTTTAAAGGACACTGAGAAAAGATTTTTATGGTCCTGTTTAGAGGTTTTATTCCCTATTAATACACTGATATGTGCAATCTCCAATTGGCATTGAATCAGTGAGACATAGACTTTAAAGAATTAAGGATTTTAGAGAGGTTAAGATTTTAGTTAGAGATAAGCTTTGTAGGAATTAATTAAAGTTTGCTAAAAATTAAAAGTTTGTGGTTAGTTAAGGGAAACCAGATTTGAATTAACTTTCCCAGGCCTCAATAACTGATTGCTTGTCAACTTTATGTTTTGCTTAGCTGGGTTTGTAATGAAGAACAGAGAACCTGATAACTAGATTTAGGAGCACAAGATGATTACAGAAACTCCCTATTCAGAAACCCATTGAAAGTCATGCACCTGGAGAAATGGGAGTCCTACCAGAGCTCATTTGTCACATTTGCATTGAAAAGGTAGAAAGTTCAGAGCAAGGACGACTCATCTTACTTTCTTATTTTAAGCCCCCCTCCCCTTGAAAAGGAGCACCGACCCATTTCAAAGGCCAAACTAGCATGCTTAATTGTTTTTTTGCTAGTTACCATACTAAACAGAGAATGGGATGGGGGGGGGGGGGGCTCTGAATACGCATTTGTGTTTTGGGTATTCAACATCTTTGTAAATAAAAGGACTCTGTGATTGTCTGTAAATTGCGGTGTGTATTTGGGAGCCACCCCGCATGCCGCCCGGTGCTGCAACAGACATACACTTTCTAACTTTAAACTGTTAGAAAGTTTTTGTCCCCCTCAGTTGGATATCAGTATTAGCTCGATATTCATATTTTTTTAATAAATCACAAGTACCTTCTAATTCACTTTGAATAGCTATGAAAATCAAGGCCCTTCCTGACTGACAATCAATCAGACTCTGTCCCTACCCCCACCCCACCATTTCCCCCATCCAAGCCCTGGGACTCAGAGCAGCCTTGTGCAAATCTGAGCTCCTTCCACCCCAGGCTGCACCTGCAGCTTTCAGCTCCTTGGCTCCAATTCCCACCTGCTTTCCTTGGAGGAGCTGCCTGAGACACAGAGGGATGTTCATTTCTTGTCAGCACACAAACCCAGGGGAAGGCACAGCTGCGTAAAATGCAAAAGTCATTTCTCTGCTGGGTATTAACATCCACTTTCCACAGCAGACACTCTCAGACCAATGGAAAAGACCTCCTGTGCCCAGCACAGATCCCAAGGTCTCCCCAAAGCCTCCCTGCCCCGATTCTGGCCAGATTTGTTTTTTGCACACGCTGAAGACAGGAGCTCCCTCCATGCCTAGAGGAAGGAAAAGAGAACAAGTGGATGAAGAGCTCTCCTGTGCAGAGCCAAGGTGCAAGTGCCACCGGAGTGGGAACCACAACTCACCAGGTTTGTGTCCTTTCTCCTATGTGCAGATCATCAGGGCTGTGCTGAGGATCCCCTCTGAGCAGGGACGGCACAAAGCCTTCTCCACCTGCCGCCATCACCTGGCCGTGGTCTCCCTGTTCCTCAGCACTGTCATGTTTGCCTATCTGAAGCCCCCCTCCATCTCCTCCCCATCCCTGGATCTGGCCCTGTCAGTTCTGTTCTCGCTGGTGCCTCCAGCCATGAACCCCCTCATCTGCAGCCTGAGGAAGCAGGAGCTCGAGACTGCAGTGTGGAAGACTGATGGCTGGATGGTTTCACAAACATTAAACTGCTGGCCAGTTTCTCAAAATCACTTGTCATAAAAGTCATTTTTGATACCTCTTGTTGCTTTACTTTGGAGGTTCTTTTCCTTTGTTTTACTTTTGTAATATTGTCCACAAAGCAGTGTCACTGTTTGTGCCATTTCTCATTTTGTTTCTCTTCACCTTCCCTGTGGCCACAGACTGTGTCAATGAGGGGCTGCACTCCTGGTGGCTTTAAAGGAACCCAAGGATCTGGCAGGCAAGTTTTCTGCAGAGATCCCCCTTTGGTTCTCTTCTCTGGATGAGAGCTGGGGGCAGATCAGTGCTGGCACAGCAGCTGTGCCCAGGAGCAGCAGCCCTTGGTGTTGGCAGCGCTGCTCCCGTGGCCCTGCCCCGCTGCCCTCCTGGCCCTGGTGTTGCTGTAGGGCCGGAGTGCTCTCGGCGCCGGGCACAGGGCTGGGGCTGGCAGTGCCGGGGCTGCAGCAGGGACAGGCCATGGGCTCCGCTGGGGCAGCGCTGACGCCTCAGGGCAGGGCCTCGCTGCTCCAGGCTCCTCGCCCAGGCTCTCTCCAGAACACGCCCAGGCCCAATGCTGTGCACGGAAAAGCCCCGTGAGCAGCCCCAGGGTGGCCGTGGGCAGGCTGGGGGCAAACAGCCCGGCTGGGGCTCTGCAGGGTCCCTGGGGGAGACGGGAAGGAGCAGCAGAGCAGGGGCTGATCCATCCCCACTGTGCCGGACAGCCCCGGGCAGCGTCCCAGAGCGTCCTCATGCACCTGCCAACAACATCCCCCCTCTGCAGCCCTGGCCTCTCTCCCAGCTCACACGGGGGCCGCATCCTTGCAGGCACAGACACGGCAGCTCTGGCTCAGGAGCCCCTGTTTGCAGTGCCCAGAGCAGGCCTGAGCACCCCCATGGTGTTGGTGTGGGGAGATGAACCTGAGGGAGCACAAATGCCATCAGCCCCTGGGGCCAGGAAGGGCTGGGGGACAGGAGAGAAAACCACTCAACTTTGTTGAGGCCTCTGAAGTCAGCCAGAAAGTTTGTTCCCATCAGCTGGGAGTTTCCTGTGCCACTGCTGACTTACTAAAATATGGATATTGATCTACTATCGATACCCAACTGTGACAGACAGAAGACTCTCTAACAGTTTAGAGTTAGAAAGTATATGTTTAATGCAACGCCAGGCAGTTGTGTGCGATCACTCCCTAAAATGCACTGCCAAGTTACAAAATCTCTTTCTTTTCAAAAGTGTTGAATATCCAAAATACTAATACATATTTATAGCACTAAAACCTCCCATTCTCTGCTTCATATTATAATTAGCTAAAAAGCTATTAAGCGTGTGTAGTTTGTTCTTTGAATTGGGTCAGTGGTCCTTTATATGGGGAGGGGGCGTAAAAAAGGAAGTAAGTGGAGTCTTCCTCATTGTAAGCTTTCAACCTTTACAATGGATATCAAGATAAATGATAACTGGTCACACTCCTGTTTCCTTTCTCCGTGACTGTTGAATGGGTTTTAGGATGCTCGAGGATTTACAATTGTCTGTGTTCCTAAATCTATTTATCAGTTTCTTCTGTTTCTCATTATAAACACAGCTAAACAAACACAAAAATGACAAGCAATTAGTTATTCAGATCCCGGATCGTTATCCTTGATCGCAATCCTTTCATCTAACCATTAACTTCTAATTCTTTCCAGCACAGCTTATCTATCTACCTACTTTAACTAATTCTGGCAAAGCTTATCTTTAGCTAAAACATTAACTTTTCTCAAATCCTTACCTCCTTTGAAATTCATCTCTCAGCTCTCCCTTGATTTCCCCGTGGTCTGTTGCAATTCACTGGGAGATCTTTTTTCCTAGAGTTACGGAGAAATATTTCAAAGGGCTTCTAATAAACGCACATTCCTATTTTCAAGGGTGTATTTTTCTCTTGAGAGCAGAGGTGATTGCAGCATTCAGTGACTCATATTGACCCCGGGACTCTCCTAAGCAGGCAGGTCTGGCCTGCTCAGAGAAGCTGTGCCTTGAGCTCTGACCCAGTGGACAACCTTGCTCCACATTCCCCAACTCCATCCTGCCTCACCTCGCTCACGTGGGACCTGCTTTGCTCGGAGAACTGGGTGCACTCAGGCAACGAGGGGTTTCCTTTCTTTTATTTTAGCAATCTAAAACCCCTGAGCTTCCCCATGGAAAACAGACAATCTCCTTGTAATAGATACATAGTATTAAATTCGTGGATTAAAATTGTGTGTATTAAAACTTTGCAGTGGAATGTAAAAAACCCCTGAATTCCTGGAAAGAGTTCCAGGGCATCTCTTCGCATACCACAGTCTTTTCCCAGTCCAAAGGTGTTACCTCGACATCTGCCAGAGAGGTAACCGGGAAACGGCCCATTAAGCATGGGCTGGCCACATCTTCACAGCTCATCAGGAGATCCGATACCAATCTGGGCAGAAACCTTCTGACAGAAGATTCGGAGACTTTTCATTCAGACGTCTTCTCAATTTCTCAGGAAACTCTTTCAGATATCCCTTGCGGACACCAGACATTTCAATGATTATGTTATGTACATGATGTCATGTTCTTCGGGTTCTTTGTTACCGTCTTGTTTTCGCCTCAGGGTAGAAAAATGGTATAAAACACCTACCCTGAGACCCCGAATTTGTGGGCAGTACTCCGGAGAAGCACCCTTTGCTGCTCCCGGGTTGTCCACCCAACATTCGATCGATGTTGTCCTGATTTATCGTGGCGTTTCCCGAAATTGCTTTTCAAATTTGTTAAATAAATCTTTGATTTTGGAAATTGGCTCTGATCATTTATAACATCCTCAGGTGTGTGCCAAGCCCAAGGTGCCACCAAGGAAGTTCCCCTTTCCCAAGGCAGAACCATGCAAGGAATGTTTTAGACACACGGGAAGTTCTAAAATAAACACAAATCCAGAGCCTGGGCTCTCTCACTGTTCCCGGCTCCTGCACAGTCCCTCTCTCAGTCCCTTGGCGCCCCGGAATCCCCTCTGGGGCTCAGAGAACAGCCGGCAATGGAACCTTGCCCTGAAAAGGCACCATTGTGGTGCTCCCCAGCCAGGCCAGAAATGGAACTTTGTTCCTTTAGCCTGGGTGCAGAGACCCCCGGGGCCTTTTCTGCACAGAGTTCCAGCCCCCAGCGTTTGCTGAAGGCGCTCTCTGCACATGTCACACTGCCAGGGCCCTGTCCTTGCTGTCACCTGCTGTGGCTGGGCCCAAAGAGAGCTCCTGCGCTTGCATTTCCAGCTGCCGTGCAACCAAAGCTGAGGGATCTGGAGCTGCCTGAATGCAAAATCTGAAATACGAGCTTCTCTCGAAGGGGAAATCTCCCCCTCCTGTGCTAACCCATGGCAATGCTGGCAAATGCACCAGCCACGGCCAGAATTCAGATTTCACTGCTAAACTTCCTTATATCCAGGGATAGTTCCCATGGGAATATTGTCAGGACAAGTCTGGCTGGCAGTGGTTTCACAAGGGTCACTTCCCATCTGTCCCCAAAACTCTAGGGAAGGCTTTGTGCTTTCCTTCCAATGGGAAAAAAAAACCCTGTCCTGCTTCTCCAGGTGCCCATGGCTGAGATTGGGATTCCACCTCCAAAACTTCCCTCTATCCAAAGCCTGCTCCCAGACAAAATCTGCCATTAATGACAAGTCTGGGTGACCTTGGCCTGGTGAGTCTCTCACCTGCCTTCCAAACCCTGGGGCTCTGTACTTTCCTTCCTACGGAAAAGAACTGTCCTTCTTGTCCAGGTGCCCACGGCCAGAATTGGGATTCCACCTCCAACATTGCCTCTTGTGAGAGACTGGAGGAGATTGTTGGCTGGAAACATTTCGTGTGAGGGGGAGGAAGGGGCAGAGCCAGCCTTACCCTGCCCTGAACCCCAGCACTTCTCAAAGCATTGACTTGACCCTGTAACCCAAATCCCCCAGAGCCTCTATCCCAGCCCAGCAGTGTCTGCCAATCCCTGGCACACCAAAGGCAATGCTCCACACCCACCTCTGCAGCCCCCAGCCCAGCTCCTGAGTGACCAGATGACCCAAAGTCCCATCTGGGGGAGGGGCCCAGGAAGACCAAGGGGTATTTTAGGCTGACCACAAGGCAAGCACACACGTTGACCCTAGCTCCTCTTGGAATTTCTGTCTGAACACTGCTGGAATCCAGGAGCTGGTAGCAGGGTGTGTTCTTCTCTCTATCTCTCTCTCTATCTCTCTATATTTTGTCTTTCTCTCTTTCTGTGTCTTCCTCTTCTAATTCCCTCTTCTTGCAAATTTTGCTTAACTTAAAATTGAGCAGGCTTCCAGTTTGTGAAGTTGAATGGGCCAAGTTAACGCTTTGAGCAGTGTTTTTTTGTTGACTGAATGTCATAGTAAAGCTTTTGCTCAAGTTTCTCTGATTTTCTAAAGCTGCCAGTAAAGGCTGTTTTGTTGTTTTAAGCTTCTGAGAATCTCTTGTCGGTACTTCTCCATTGTTTCCAACTCAGAGTACACAAACAATTGTAATTCCTTTGCAATGTCTCACGGAGAGAGTTGTTTGGGGGTTGGGGCTCAGGGCTTCTCTGTCCTGCTTGGCACAGCCCAGGCAGGGCTTTCACAGCCACATCCCACACTCCGTTTCCCACCTGGACCCGCTGGTGCCTCTGAGTTCTGCTTGCCCAGCCCCAGGGACGCTCTCCTTGTCTGCCCATTCCCCCACGGTCTCTGGGCAGGGGTGGCCTCAGTGGGAGCTGTGACACCCTCCCTCAGACACTTGGAGGCTGCTGCTGGGTTGGACTTCTCCAGAGGCTTGTTCAGCCTTCAGCTCTTCAGTTCAGGAATTCAGTGGCCCAGGGCTCCATCAACATTCAGAACACGTTAACAGGCCAAGCCTCGGGGAATAATTTGATTTAAGTTTTCAAATTTTTCTGGTTAATTGGACAGATTTTAGAACTGTCCTCCAAGTGAATGTATAATATTTTAAAGGACACTGAGAAAAGATTTTTATGGTCCTGTTTAGAGGTTTTATTCCCTATTAATACACTGATATGTGCAATCTCCAATTGGCATTGAATCCAAGTGAGACATAGACTTTAAAGAATTAAGGATTTTAGAGAGGTTAAGATTTTAGTTAGAGACAAGCTTTGTAGGAATTAATTAAAGTTTGCTAAAAATTAAAAGTTTGTGGTTAGTTAAGGGAAACCAGATTTGAATTAACTTTCCCAGGCCTCAATAACTGATTGCTTGTCAACTTTATGTTTTGCTTAGCTGGGTTTGTAATGAAGAACAGAGAACCTGATAAATAGATTTAGGAGCACAAGACGATTACAGAAACTCCCTATTCAGAAACCCATTGAAAGTCATGCACCTGGAGAAATGGGAGTCCTACCAGAGCTCATTTGTCACATTTGCATTGAAAAGGTAGAAAGTTCAGAGCAAGGACGACTCATCTTACTTTCTTATTTTAAGCCCCCCTCCCCTTGAAAAGGAGCACCGACCCATTTCCAAGGCCAAACTAGCATGCTTAATTGTTTTTTGGCTAGTTACCATACTAAGCGGAGAATGGGATGGGGGGGCGGGCTCTGAGTACGCATTTGTGTTTTGGGTATTCAACATCTTTGTAAATAAAAGGACTCTGTGATTGTCTGTAAATTGCGGTGTGTATTTGGGAGCCACCCCGCATGCCGCCCGGTGCTGCAACAGACATACACTTTCTAACTTTAAACTGTTAGAAAGTTTTTGTCCCCCTCACTTGGATATCAGTATTAGCTCGATATTCATATTTTTTTAATAAATCACAAGTACCTTCTAATTCACTTTGAATAGCTATGAAAATCAAGGCCCTTCCTGACTGACAATCAATCAGACTCTGTCCCTACCCCCACCCCACCATTTCCCCCATCCAAGCCCTGGGACTCAGAGCAGCCTTGTGCAAATCTGAGCTCCTTCCACCCCAGGCTGCACCTGCAGCTTTCAGCTCCTTGGCTCCAATTCCCACCTGCTTTCCTTGGAGGAGCTGCCTGAGACACAGAGGGATGTTCATTTCTTGTCAGCACACAAACCCAGGGGAAGGCATAGCTGCGTAAAATGCAAAAGTCATTTCTCTGCTGGGTATTAACATCCACTTTCCACAGCAGACACTCTCAGACCAATGGAAAAGACCTCCTGTGCCCAGCACAGATCCCAAGGTCTCCCCAAAGCCTCCCTGCCCCGATTCTGGCCAGATTTGTTTTTTGCACACGCTGAAGACAGGAGCTCCCTCCATGCCTAGAGGAAGGAAAAGAGAACAAGTGGATGAAGAGCTCTCCTGTGCAGAGCCAAGGTGCAAGTGCCACCGGAGTGGGAACCACAACTCACCAGGTTTGTGTCCTTTGGGGCTCCGGGACTGGTGAGACTCAGAGGCACAGAAAGGTTTCTTGCCAACAAACAGAAGTTGAACACCATACAGTTTAATAAGCATCCCAGCTCTTCCCTCAGCTCTCTGTGATGTCCCAGCAGCATCTGACATGTCCACCATCCCCAAGGGCTTTCCATGCAGGAAGAGTTTTCGACAAAGACATACGAAAAGGAAATTCTGTGATAGATACAAACACACTTAAGATGTTGACTGATACGATACTTCTGTGAACTTCAGAGAGATTGGGCAACTCCCTGAAGATCAAAGCATGAAACCAGTCAGTTGAGAGGCACTTGAATGACCAGAGAGTGTCTGGAGGAGGAAATCAGGGAGACTCGGGAAGGACATAGATCCAGCTGGTCTAGTAAAGAAATGTCCGTAGTCATGGCAATTGAAACAGGAGAGCTAGAAACACCAGAAGGAATAGGTGAAGAAAATAATAAACGGAATCTTTTTGACACAACTAGAGAAGAGCAGTATTTCTTGTTATGCCATCAGTAGAAGAATATAGTAGATCCAGGAAATTTCTGGTGGGAAAACTTTGCCATTTCCTCAACTACTCAAACGACCCAGATAATAAAAATATGCTTGTATATTATGAAATGCACAAGTACGAAAACCTGTGCCCCTTTCCAGGCAGACATCAGCTGTGTGTGCATGAACAGGCGGTGCCACTTGTGCCCTGAGGTGCCGAGCTGGGATTGGCATCTCTCAGAGAACAGCTGTAGGGGGAGCAGTGCACCTTGCAAGGTGCATGTCCCGGAGAGCCCCAGAGGGCTCCTGTCCCATAAACATCTGCTCTGCTCCAGGCTGAAACAGGGACCAGCATGGTGCCAGGATCATCAGAGAACAGGATGAGTGCTGGAATTCAATCCCCTGCCCATCCCGCAGCAGCCCTGCCTTTCCCTCCCCAAGCCCTGGTCTCCAGCACAGCCATGGAGGCTCTTTGGGCTCTGGACTTTTCCTGCAGCCACCGAGGGCAGCTGAGCTGTGCCTTTGGCACAGTCAGCCCTGCCCAGCGCAGGCGATGCCCAGCAATTCCTCGCGTGTGCCTGGCCTTGCTGTCAGCCCCGGCAGCGGCCGCGTGGCCCCTTTGTGCCGCCCTGGGCCAGCCACGGTGCCACAGCCCCCGCGCGGGACAGGAGCACTGCGGGGGGGAACGGCCCCTGTGCCGTGGTGCCCACAGCAGCCTTGGGGCTCTGTGCCCCATGGCCTCCCTGCTGGGCAGCCTCTGCCAGCTCCTGCACAGCCCGTGGCCCCTGTGGGCCCGCACAGACAGCCCTGCCCCAGGCTCTGCCGGGCTCTGGGCCAGCAGAGAGGCCGGGCAGGGCTGGCCATGGCCAGGAACAGGCCCTGAGCCCCACGGGAGGATGGAGCTGGGCCAGCGCCAAACTGCCCCGCAAACCTGGGCTGAGCAGCCGGGGCTGGCAATGCCTGGGGACAGAGGCTGGCATGGGTGACAAATGTCCTGGCCCCCTCCCTGCTCTGTCCGTGCCACCAAGGGCACAGAGCAGCCTCCTCTGTGGGGCACTTGCCTGTTTTCAATGCCTTCCACAGGCGCTGGCCCTGCCCCACAAGGGCTGGCCTCAGTCCTGCCCCTGCACGCTCCCACAGGCTGAGATGGACACTGATGGTTTCTGGCTCAGGCTCTCTCAGCCCAGCCCAGCTCCCTGCAAGCTCTGCCAGCTGCCCTGAGCTCTCTGCAGCACCAGGGGTCTCTCCCCAGCACAGCCCAGCCACCTCTGGCCCCACAGCTCTGCTCAGGGCAGGCGGCTCTGGGCAGGGCCCCCACGGCCTCAGCCCCTCGCAAGGGCACAGCAGCAGCTGCAGCTCAGAGAGGACTCAGCCCCAGCCATGGGGAAGGTGCTGGGCCAAGGCAGAAGAGGCTTCCTGTGTGCCCTGCTCCCCTGTCCCTGAGGTCCTGAGAGCTCTGCAGCCCCTGCTGCCATCCCATCTGCCCAGGCCAGCACAACAGCGCCAGCCTTGGGGCCCTGCAGAGCTGCTCCTGCTCCAGGCCCAGGGCCCATCCCCAAGCTGGGGCAGCCAGAAAGCTGTGCCCATTTCTGTTCATTCCTGCTCTGATGAGGATGGATCTTCAGCCCCTTGCAGGCTGATGATGAATTTTACTACTGCAGGGGCCTCTTCTTTCTTGAGCTCTTCACTTCAGGAATTCAGTGAGAAAGGCTCATCAATATTTGTTCAAAACGCTCAAACAAGAAAAGCCCCTGGAAATATTTTAAGCTTTCAATTCTTCTGTGGTCAATTATAGAGATTTCAGAAGTGTATTCAAAGTGAATATAATGTATAGAAAACAAGGCAGAGAGAACTTTTTTGACCTGTTTCATGATCCTGTTTGTAGACTGATATCAGCAATGGCCAAATGATATTGACCCCCAACACATTCTAATGCAGTCTGAATAGATATGAAAAATCAAGACCCTTCATGGCTCACAATCAATCCGACTTTGTCCCACCCCCTCCCCACCATTTCCCTCACCCAGCCCCTGGCACTCCTACGGATCAGGAATGGTGTGGCCAGCAGGAGCAGGGCAGTGATTCTTCCCCTGTGCTCGGCACTGGTTGGGCAGCACCTCGAGTGCTGCGCCCAGTTCTGGGCCCCCCAGTTTAGGAAGGACATGGAGGGGCTGGAGCGTGTCCAGAGAAGGGCAACAAGGGTGCTGAGGGGTCTGGAGCACAAGTCCTGTGAGGAGCAGCTGAGGGATCTGGGGCTGTTCATCCTGGAGAAGACGAGGCTCAGGGGAGACAAGGTGGTGTCAGGGCACAGGTTGGACTTGATGATGTCCAAGGTCTTTTCCAACCTTGCTGATTCCGTGATTCTCTGAAACCAGCCTTGCAGCAGTTGCAGGATGAGGCCTGGGCCTCCTCTCCAGAAGGTGCAGCAGCCCAGGTCCCTCAGCTTCTCCTCACAGCCCCAAAGCCCATCCTGTCAGTCCTGCAGAGCCTCTGCAGCTCCTCCTCATGGCCCAGAACAGGGAGCCCCACAGCCAGACACACCAGCCCACACGTGCCCCCCTGGCCTGTGGTGCCTCTGGCAAGGGAGCAGCACAAGGCACTGCAGGAGCCTGCAGACAATTCCTGAAGCACTTGGAGGATGATCCTGCACCCCAAGGGATGTTCCCATGATGCCAACTCAGGAAGTGAAATGGGAAGTGGGCCCAGAGAGGAAAGGGCAACCAGGGATGGGCTGTTTGCTGGGGAGAGAGCAGGGATGGGCAATAGGGAGAAATTTGTACCAGGAAAAGAAAGCCAGGGTGAAGCAAAGGAAATGCTCAGGGCAATTTGGGGATGGCTGCCAGGCAGCGCTTGGCTCTGAGCAACAACATCTGCAGTGGCACAGGAAACTCCCAGCTGATGGGAACAAACTTTCTGGCTGACTTCAGAGGCCACGACAGAACTGAGTGGTTTCCCTCCTGTCCCCCAGCCCTTCCTGGCCCCAGGGGCTGATGGCATTTGTGCTCCCTCAGATTCATCTCCCCACACCAACACCATGGGGGTGCTCAGGCCTGCTCTGGGCACTGCAAACAGGGGCTCCTGAGCCAGAGCTGCCGTGTCTGTGCCTGCAAGGATGCGGCCCCCGTGTGAGCTGGGAGAGAGGCCAGGGCTGCAGAGGGGGGATGCTGTTGGCAGGTGCATGAGGACGCTCTGGGACGCTGCCCGGGGGTGTCCAGCACAGTGGGATGGATCAGCCCCTGCTCTGCTGCTCCTTCCCGTCTCCCCCAGGGACCCTGCAGAGCCCCAGCCGTGCTGTTTGCCCCCAGCCTGCCCACGGCCACCCTGGGGCTGCTCACGGGGCTTTTCCATGCACAGCATTGGGCCTGGGCGTGTTCTGGAGAGAGCCTGGGAAAGGAGCCTGGAGCAGCGAGGCCCTGCCCTGAGGCGTCAGCGCTGCCCCAGCGGAGCCCATGGCCTGTCCCTGCTGCAGCCCCGGCACTGCCAGCCCCAGCCCTGTGCCCGGCGCCGAGAGCACTCCGGCCCTACAGCAACACCAGGGCCAGGAGGGCAGCGGGGCAGGGCCACGGGAGCAGCGCTGCCAACACCAAGGGCTGCTGCTCCTGGGCACAGCTGCTGTGCCAGCACTGATCTGCCCCCAGCTCTCATCCAGAGAAGAGAACCAAAGGGGGATCTCTGCAGAAAACTTGCCTGCCAGATCCTTGGGTTCCTTTAAAGCCACCAGGAGTGCAGCCCCTCATTGACACAGTTTGTGGCCACAGGGAAGGTGGAGAGAAACAAAATGAGAAATGGCACAAACAGTGACACTGCTTTGTGGACAGTATTACAAAAGTAAAACAAAGGAAAAGAACCTCCAAAGTAAAGCAACAAGAGGTATCAAAAATGACTTTTATGACAAGTGATTTTGAGAAACTGCCCAGCAGTTTAATGTTTGTGAAACCATCCAGCCATCAGTCTTCCACACTGCAGCCTCGAGCTCCTGCTTCCTCAGGCTGTAGATGAGGGGGTTCACGGCTGGAGGCACCAGCGAGAACAGAACTGACAGGGCCAGATCCGGGGATGGGGAGGAGATTGGGGGGGCTTCAGATAGGCAAACATGGCAGTGCTGAGGAACAGGGAGACCACGGCCAGGTGATGGCGGCAGGTGGAAAAGGCTTTGTGACGTCATCCCTGCTCAGACGGGATCCTCAGCACGGCCCTGAAGATCTGCACAGAGGAGAAAACAATGAAAACAAAACAACCAAATACCAAAGAGGCACTAACAGCCAAAAGTTCTTTTCTTACCTGGCGGGTTGGAGGCTGGGGGCTGCTGCTCCCTGGGGAGCTGCTGGAAGCTGCAGGGCTGGATCCTGAGCACCTCCCGGGCGAGCGGGGGCAGCTGCCCCCCGTAGAGCTCCAGGAAGCGGCTGGGGGCCCCCTCCTGTCCGAGCAGCCACAGCCGCTCCCCGTGGAAGCCGAGGAAGTGGCAGGGCGGGATCCGCAGCACCTCCCGCGGGGCGGGCAGTGGCCGCTGCCCATAGAGCTCCTGGAAGCGGCTCGGCCCCTCCCGCCGGGCCGGCCCCGGCCGCTCCCTGGGCAGCAGGTGGAAGCCGCAGGGCGGGCGCCAGGCGAGCGGCGGCCGTTCCCTGGGCGGCTGCTGGAAGCGGCCGGGCCGGGGACAGCGCAGCTCCCGGCCGTCCGGCAGCACCCGCTCCCTGTGCAGCAGAAGGAAGCCGCGGGGCGGGCGCCCGGGCGGCAGCGGCGGCCGCTCCCTGGGCAGCGGCTTGAAGCCGCAGGGCGGGCGCCTGCGCCCCTCCCGCCCCGCCGCCGGCCGCTGCCTGTTGGCCGCGCTCCGGCGCCTGATGCGGAGCAGGAGGTCGGGGCGGTCGCGGCGAAACCAGGGGTTCGTGTAGTGGAGCCAGGTGCCGGCATCGCCTGGCGCGGCTGCGCCAACCCAGCCCGGCCCCTTGCGGAAGCCGTAGCGGTTCAGCTGGCGCAGGAAGCTGCGAAACTGCGTGGCCCGGAAGGTGTGCGGGGCCGGCCCCTGGGAGCCGCCCGGGCCGAGCAGCTCCCGCTCCAAGAGGGAGCGGTCGATGAGCAGCCCCCGCGCCTGGCTGTCCCAGCGCACGGAGCGGACGCGGGGGCTGTTTGCCAGGCGCCACAGCTTGGCGGGGAAGGTGCCGGCGCTGAGCCCGGCGGGCAGCGGCAGCTCCGCCATGGCGTCCATCGCGGACTGTGGCCACAACGACCGGAGACCAACGGCCGCGGCTCGGCTCGGCTCGGCTCGGCTCGGCTCGGCTCGGCTCGGCTCGGCTCGGTTCGGCTCGGCTCGGCTCGGCTCGGCTCGGCTCGGCTCGGCTCGGTTCGGCTCGGCTCGGTTCGGCTCGGCTCGGCTCGGCTGCGGCTCGGCTCGGCTCGGCTCGGCTCAGTTCGGCTCGGCTCGGCTCGGCTCGGCTCGGCTCGGTTCGGCTCGGTTCGGCTCGGTTCGGCTCGGCTCGGCTCGGCTCGGCTCGGCTCGGTTCGGCTCGGCTCGGCTCGGTTTGTCTCGGCTCGGCTCGGCTCGGCTCGGCTCGGTTCGGCTCGGCTCGGCTCGGCTCGGCTCGGCTCGGCTCGGCTCGGTTCGGCTCGGCTCGGCTCGGCTCGGCTCGGTTCGGCTCGGCACGGGAAGCCCCTGGGCAGGGTGGGCTCTGGGAGCTGTGGTGGACTCTGTCCCCACGCTGCATCCTGTGCCTGGGTCACCGTCGGTGACGGAGGAAAAGGCCATTGCTTTGTCTTGGCTGGGGAAAGGATGAAAAGGGGACATTAGAAAGCATTCTTTTGGCCACCTTTTCAGCAGACTGTTTTTTTCTCGCCATCTCTGCCTGTTTTTTGCAGAGTTGGAACATTTCTCATGATTCGCTGTCAGCAACAGCAGCAGGAAGGGGCAGTGATTTTGTCAGCATTGTCATCAAAACGCTAGTGCTGCCCCATGGATGGATGTTGCTTTATGCCAGGGATGAAAGGCCTTCACTTGTAGGGAGCTCACGCCGGTGTCTTCCCAAATGACGTTGCCATTTTCTTTCCTCAGGAATCGCTTCTTCTGTTTTTCCCCCCATCTGGGGAGATTTCCAATGCAAACGCCTCCTGCAGCCAGCTCTTGCCAATGCAGACTGACCAAGGAGATCTTGCAATGGACAGAGACTCCCTAGAGCTGGTGTGGAGAGGTGAGGGGGGAAGGTTTGTCCTTTAGTTTTGAAGTCTTGTTGGGGAGCTGATTGTGCTTGGGGGCACTGACAAAAATGATGTGTCCTGAAAAACCACAGAGACTTTGGGGTTGTCATGTTGGGGCAGAAATTTCTGTCTGAGAACTTTTTGAAAAGTTTCAATTAACCTTTTTTTTTTTCTTTCTTTCTTTTTCTTTTTCCCTGCAGAGATCCTTTTCCATACCTTTTGGGGAACTTCCCTCTGCTGGTCTCCCAGGTCAGGCCATTTCCCAAGGTTCCTTCCCAAAGTGAGGAGTAGCCCATGGCCTCCACTCTCCACTGGAACCAAAGGAAGCACAGAGCTTGCTGTTGTGGGAGAAGAGCTTCTCTTTCCTTTCCCTTTGGGGCAGGTTGGTATGTTCTCATTTGATTAAAGGGAGGTTTAAACTCTGGAGGTGTTGCATTTCAAACTGCTCCAGCCTCGAGCTCTGGTGTGGGTATCCTTGGACAAAAGGCCTCCCTGTGTGAGCTCCCAGTGGGCTGGTTCAGTAAGGAAGTTGATATTTCAGGCTTGTGACTGCTGAAAGCAGTTGGTGTCTGGAGGTGTCCGGAGCTGAGAGCGACTACTTTTCTCGCCTGGCTGCAGAAAAGGTAGTTGGAAAGTGGGGATTGCACTTGCAGAGATGGCAATCAGGGGTGTTTTCCAAGAAATGGGCTGGCAGAGAGGCAGGTCTTGTGCTCAACTGGCTGTGTGTTTGTTTTGGTGGTGGGGAGATGTTGTAATGAATCTGCCGAGACTCCATAGCCTTCATGCAGGAAAAGCCAATTCTTTATTCACATTGCTTCTTTTGTCCAGTTTTCAGGGACCTCATGCACCACACCCGTTGGCGGGTAGTTTCCTTACTGCCTCATTTATTGGTCAGAAGGTCATTTGTGTGTATATGCTAAGTTTCAGGTTGTTTACATTTTTCCTTGGTGGGTTCTGATGGAACAGAGCTAATATTTATGCAGATGCACTTGTTTTTCTCCCTAGGAACGGGCTGTTTTGTGAACAAACTTCACCTTCTCTAAACAGTTTTCAACTGGGAACTTGCAAGCTATTGCTAGCTGCTTAGCTAAAGTAGCATGGCCTCATCCATATTCCATAAGACCTTTAATAACATTTTTTACCTGTCTGCAGCAGGGAGAGTCACAGACACAGACACCAGCTGAAGGAACAGTGTAATTTACTATCATGCAGAAGTGCAAAGACAAATAAGAAAAGAATAAGCTAAGCAATGCACCTCATCACTGGTACAAAAGGTTGCCTCTAGTGATTAAGAAAGATCCATCAGCAGACACCCTTTTTACTTTATCCTTCATCCAGATCCACTCATCAGGTGGGGAAAGCTGTCCCAGCAAAGCTCTGGAAAGTCCCTGTGAGGAACTAGGAAATCCTACACTGCCTCCCCCTTTCTTGGCCACCAGGCTTCTGACTGCACTGTGAGAGTAGCCCAGCTTTGACAGTGGTGAATGAGCAATCTGACAGACCTTCTGGGGCAGGAGATCTGATTTCCTTCTCCTCGTGGTTTTCTCCCTGAACCTGTCCAGGGCTCAAGGAGGAAGCAAGGCCAGATGTGGCCTTGTCTGGTTTCTTCGTGCTGAAAGGTAAAGACGTGTTTCACCAATGAATGAATGCATAGATCCTAATGATAGTAACACTTGGTTAAGGAGCAGATCCATTGAACGTTTGGTTGGAAGGGTCATCCAGAGGGCAGATTTAGCTCAGGACCTGTTGTTCAGGCCTTAGTCCTTCAGTATTTTGTGGTGCAAATCAATGCCCTGGAAAGCTGGAAACAAACAAATCCCGCTTGAGCACGTTTCAGAGCAGGAGCAGGATTAGCCCTGCAAGGCCGGGCTAGGGCCAAGAGCAGAGGGCCAGCAGGCTGCATTTGCCCAGAGGCAGCCGTCCAGACCAAGAAGGCCACTGGTGCCCAGGGCCTGAGGTGCCCGAGGCTGCCTCCCCGCTGTGCAGCTCTGCAGAGCCCGTGGAGCGCAGGGTCCCGGGCAGCCAGGGCGGCCTGGCTGCCTTGGAGCACGAGGGGTGTCCCAGAATGCTGCGGCCCTTGGCTTTTTAACTGTTGCTCAGAGTCTTGTCATTAGTCCACACTGTCTGACATGTTTTCCTTTCCTCTGGCATATTGAAGAGAGCTTTTTGAGAAAAGTGGCTGATGTAGCTTCTGCTGGTGCTGGTGCTTTTGTCTGCAGGTCAGGGCAGCTGGTTTGAACCAAGGACGGAGTCCGCAGTTAACACTGCAGTTTTGCCAAGTCAAGAAAACCATTCACAACTGGGTGACCGATGCTGAGCAGCTTTGCTAGTTTTTGGAAAGTTATCACCTTGAAAAACCCAACAAATGTTCCTACATGAGGGTACCAGCAGTGTACCAAAGATCCCAACTTTTTCCACCTCTTTTCTGTGTCTTTGGTGTTTCTAAGAGTTCCCCATTCCCCAGCAGGAATGAAAGCATGTATGATAATGTGAGTGATTTGAGAGCTGTGTGTTGTGCCCTGCCACATCAGCGTTGATGACAGGCTGGACATGGACAGGTGTGTCGAGTTCAATTCATCCCAGTTCTGTGCCAACAGCAGCCCCAAGATGTCGAGAAGAACGAGGACGGTGGGTGGGTGCGCACGCACAGCCCTGTGGCTGACTGCTGTGTGGGCAGAAGGTTCTCAACAGCAGTACATCTTCACTCCCCCAAGTGGGAAGAATATATCAAATCTATATGAAATGAAAATATTTATGAAAATGCACTCAATGGTACATATTTATATGTATCATAGATGCAATTTATCAAATATAGTGCTGCATATTCTATATTTTGATATGCCATAATCAATAGAATATATCAAATATAGAATTGATCTTTCCCTAAGCTATTGCCTGTGGGTCCTAGAGGCCATCTCCTAGTGTTCCTACATTTGTGCCTTCTGGTACTAGTTCTTATAGCAGCAACTCCCCTGGGAGTTCCTCCAGGGAACTTCACACCAAGGGCTTCCATCACTGTCGTGGCTGTGGGAACTTGTTGCTTGCCAGTTCTCCCCCAGAATCCTTGTGGATTCTGGAGCATGTCAGCACAGGTGTCCATGGCCCTTCCTTCATCCCCAGCCTGCAGCACTCACAGCCCTGCGGCCTCCCCCTTGCTGCAGCTCGTTTGCAAAGTGCTGCCAAAGGCAGCGGAGCTGGCTCAGGATCCCTGTTGGCTCCTGGGCTCCAGGATGACCTTCAGAGGGACACTTGGAGCGCTTCCTGAAGAGCTGCCCGTGGCATGGCGGGTGGATTTGTCCTCCCTGGGTGCCTCTGGTTGGAGTTGGAGGCTCCGTGGAGTCCCGGAGTTTTCTCAGCGGCCTTTGCAGCGAGTTCTCAGCCAAGGTGTGGCTCTGCTGCCATCCCAAATCTGCACCTGCCTTGCCCAGCCTGAGTGCAAGTGGGGCATGTGCTGGGCACAGATGGAGATTTCCATGGCCAAAATCCTCCAGTATTTACAACTGCTCATTGCTCTGGACAGCACAAATCACAAAACACCCATCGCAGTTGACAATTGTAATTTCTTGCAGATTCCTACAGCTGTGCTGCTGATCAACAAATACACCAGAATTGATTTCACATGGAAAATGTCATTTATTACAAATTGCTACAGCTGCGCTGACAATACAGAACTATGCTGATGTCAATTTGAGTCTTAAAAAAGGAATTTATTAGATTTTTACAACAATGCTATGTAAAAATATAGAAATATCCACTTCAGTTAAGAAAACTTAATTTATTGCCAACATCTACAACAAGTCACTAGACACAAAGATCAATTAGGTGTTTATCAACTTAATTTATTACGTATTACTGCAAGCCTAAAACCCATCTAGGAATACAAAAATATCAGTATTTCTATCTAAACCGTCGTCTACAAAGATCTCAATCGATAAAATGATACAACTATACATCTCCATACATTTTTAAGTAGAAAGATACACCCAGATACACCCACCTCAAAATACAGAAGTCAATACACAGATGTAAACAGAAAACTGGATATATTTACTTCTAGGAATACCAATATACCTATTTAAAGAGCCATATAACTCCAACTGCATGAATAGAAATACCTACACAACTGTATTCATAGGAAATAAAATTAAAACACACATAGAACAGCATACTTACATATACATATACTTACATCCATCCATACATATGTTATTACAAAGATGTATGCATATATACAGACACATATATATGTAGCATACATTTATAAATATACAAAGATACATACAGAAATATTCCTATACAAATAGTAACTTGCATATATAAATATCCATGTAATTATTCCTCTCTATGCTACAGTCCATATATCTTTAAACAGAAATCTAAGCAGAGGGATTGCCGCCGCCCCATCTTCAAAGCCTTTCACTCTGTTCTTGCTTCCTCCCCTGCAGAGCAGCACCCCTGGACAAGGACAGCAGATGGCACTGGCTCAGGGGACAGTGCCTGGGGCCACCGGCAGCTCCCAGCGCTCCAGGGACAGCCGGGGCTGGAACTGCTGCTCCGCCCGGCCTGGCCGCCAGCTCGGACCCAGCACAGCAACAGGGGACACAGGGGGCACAGGGGGAGAAACAAGAGCTGAAACAGGCAGCTGAGGGGGGAAAAGGTAAAAATGCAGCCTAGACCAACACAAACATCACTCTATCCATCTCTATCAATTCACAGACCGTCACGGGGCTTTGCTTTGTGATGTCAGGGCACGGTTGCCACGTGGTCATGGTGACATCGCAAGGTTGCCTTGGTGCCCGGAAGGCCTCAGGGGTGTCAGAGCAGCTCTTGGGCTTGCTCGGTGCAGGAACTTGGTCCTGTGCTTGAGGCTTTTGTCAGTGGGCAGCTGCTGACTGACAGGAGACTCCTTTTAGCTAGCGTTAGAGCGCACTCTGCAAACTTGCACAGCAGTTGCCACAATGATTGGGCAACTCGCCGCTGCAGTTTTCACTGTTTATGGAGTTACTTATTCCTGCTATTTCCTGACTCACCTGGCAGGTAAGTAGAGGTTTTCCCTGAGTGTCACCTAACCTGGTTTTTGTGTCTTCCTGCTCTTTCTTAGTGACTGGGTTGATTTGGAAACAGAAAGGCCATTGGGATGCCGCTTGGGTAAAGCTCCTGTCAACATGTTCAGCTCAAAAGGGGGCGTGTGTAGCCACGGCCGTGTGGGCAGCATTTGCAAGGGAACCTGCAGGGGTTGCGTTCCCTCCGTGGGAGAGTCTGTGGCAGCAGAGTTTGCCAATTCCTCCATTGCTGGGTCAAGCAGGACAACTTTGAAAATGTAGACTGGGAGGCCTTCTTGGAAGGTCTTCTGAAAATGCTCTGGTTGTCTCCAGTTTTCTCAAAGCATCTGCTTCATTTTCCCTTGCCCACTGCAGGTCACCTGAGCCGGGTATTCAGAGGTGCTGATCCCAAGGTGAGTAAGGAAAGAACATTTGATGTTCCTGGTGTTTAAGAATCGTGCAGCAAGCTGTGAGCTTGGCCTGTGGCAGTAGAGTGTAGAGGGCCAGCTGAGTAGGCTGCAAGAAAATCCATTTCCATGTCTACAGCAGCAAGAGCAGAGGCATCACTGCCTATTTCCTAATTTTCCATTCCAGAGCTTTAAAAGAACTAAAAGAGAAGTTTTGCAGAGAGAATGGTGCTTCCTGATAGTAGTCAGGGGGAATATGTAATTTGGAGCAATTTGCAGTGTCCAGTTGAATCAGCCCATTAGAATTTAGGCAGAGTGACTTAGAATCCCCTTGCTCTCCAAGTTGATGATTTGTGCTTAGTAGAGCTGGTTCTAGAGCTGAAGAGAAAGAAGGTTCTAAATGAGCCTGTGTCTCACGCTCCTGTCTGTCCACAGATCACTGAAGGAAGAACAGACTCCCCTCCGGCTTCCTCTGCTCCTGGACAAGAAGCCGAAGAGGAGCCAAATGACCACAAGGCTCCAGCTGTTGTCACCCCACAGCCGGAACTTTCCCAGCCAGTAAGTGCCACTTCTGGAAGGTGCTGTCTTTAGTGCGAGGCAGAGCTGCAAGTTTCTGAGCAGCCAGCTCTTGCTGTTGGTGGCTGAGGATGCTGAGTGCTGCAGTCCTGCCAGACCTAGCCATTCCCCTCAGCCAGTGACAGCTGGAAAATGGGCTTTGAGCTGCCATGTTTAGGCCCCAGCTTGCTGGGATTCTGATAGGGGCCAGCCTGGAGCAGGAAGGCTCCCTGTGTGCAGAGGAGGGAGCATGTCAAAGGCACTGTGCTCAGCCTTGGTGGATACATAGCGGACGCTGTGGCCTGGGGACACCTGCCCCCTCCACAGACGTGCCAAGTACCCACAGGCACCAAAAGTCTTGATCTGAGAACACAAGCTCTTTGGGGTGGTTTGTCCCCGGGAGCTTCTTGGCTGTGCTTACCCGGGAGCATTTCAGAGACACACTGGGGACGTGGAGTTGCTGTTTGAAGACAGGGATTTTGGTGCCTTTGTTGCCAGGTTGTTCTTTTGCCTCTTCAGGCAGAGCAGTCAGTAGCAGAGCTGGCAGGCACTCGGAGTCCACCTGTCTTTTGGCTTTTAATAAGCTGCTAAGAGATGATGTGTTGTCCATGAATCTTTGGGGGGCCACTCTTCTCCTGTGTGGCAAAAGACACGTTCCCTGTCAGCTTCCGAAGAGGCTGTTGGAGCTTCAGCCCCAGATGGAGGCTGATTGTACTGCTAGTGTCACAGTGGGACAGAGTGAAGGGCAGGGAGAGGGGAATTCAATGGAGCTCTTGGGACTGAGGAGGCCAGGAGTCCCCCAGGCACTGAAAGCACAGAGCCTTGTCATCTGCAGAGATCAGCACTGGGACAGGAGGGTTACAATGGAAGCAGAGGTGGGCAGGGAAGCAGAAAGAAGTGGCTGAATGAATATGATTTGTACGCTGAAAAAGGAAAAAGCTGAGCCTGATGGCATCTCCCAGTCACTTGCTCTGCATTTGTGTGTACAGAACGTGGAGGCAGAGGCACAAGCAGAACCGCCCAAACCTCCGAGTGACACGATGGCAGCGAGGAGGAAGAGCAGGGAAGACATCAGAAGAACTGAGGATCAATGGAAACTCCATCAGGAGAGGGGCAATCAACAAAACCATGTAAGCGGAGGAGTAGTAGCCACTCCCCTGATGGAAGGTTCTGTCTCTGGTTCTTTACGGAACTTTGGAGACAAGCTGCAGGCAGAGCTGCAGAAAACTCGGGCTAGGATCAAGGCACGGGAGAAGAGGCTGGAGGAAGAAATGGAGATTCAAACAGAATGCCGAGCGAAAATTTGTCTCCTCCTTGAGAAGCGAGAGGCTCTACAGAAACAAGTGAGTGAATGAGCAATAGCCACTGCAGTCACCAACCTGGTGCTTTCTGCCCTTCTTGCCTTTCCCCTGCAGAGCAGCAGGGGGGTGGGGTGATGCCTCTGAGTGCCATCCTGCTCCAGTGTGTGTCACAGGCACTCTGAAGGACACTCCCTGCTCTGCTGAATCTCAGCTGCTGCCCTGCACAGTGGCACTAGTGCTTTGGCCTTTTGGCCAGCAGTCATCTGAATGCATTCCTGCTGGCCTCTTCCTGCTCTCCTTGTTTCTTGAGGTGTTCTTGCAGGTGAACACGGTGACCCAGATGGATCTGGAAAGAAGCTGTCTGTATCCCTTGTGAATCTGGTCCTCTCCCTTTCCTCACAGTCGATGACTCTTGGCTTACAAGGACAAGCTGGACTCTCTGACTTGCTTTGTTCTCTTTGACTTGAGGTGGAAGTGTTGACATCTCGCCTGGCAGCCTGCAAAGATTTCCATCAAGTGACTGGCAGCAAGGAGCCCCAAGATTCCTGTGAGGCACAGAAACTGTCCCAGGCAGCAGCGCTGCCAGTTGGGCACGTTCAGAAGATGCCGGAGGAAAAGAGGACTCCATGGGAGAAGGTAGAACATTTGAACAAAGAGCTGCAAGTGTGTCTGCAGCCCTTGGAGGGGGAAAAGCGTCCTTGGGAGAAAGTAGAATGGTCATTTTGGCAGTCACCCTTCAGAAAATCCACGCAAATGCATTTTGGAGAAAATGGACAATGAATCTGGCCTTGCACTCCAGTCAAACCAGCCTTTGGCTTTGAGCCATCCAGTTTGAGGAGTGGACATCAGAACAAACCCATGGCAGAGCCCTGCATGTGGCTGACAGCATCTTGCTAAGGGCTTGCATTTGAAATGGGATCTGGGGCTAATCTCTGCCAGCCACTTTTCTTTCTGACACCAACTCCTTTGTTGTCTCAGATCTCCACAGGCTCTTCTGTTGAACCTGCAGCAGCAGCAGTGTCACCTGAAGGCACTAGTGCTGGCCAAGCTGTGCAGTGGAACCCGGGCAGTTCGTTCATCTCCAGCACTGACACGGCTTCTGCTCAGCAACAGGCGATGGAGGATGATGAGGATGAGTCCCTGAAGCTCCTGAGTATGTCTTGTGTCTTTCTTCTCTGAGGGACAGTGTATTGTGTGCACGTGCCAGCACAGCTGGACCCAATGATCCTCCTCACTTTGGTGTCCCAGGAGCATTTAGGGCTCCCCACAGGAAAGGCTGTGCTCCAAGACAGCAAGAGAGTGCTCTGGGTGTTCCCGCTGCCTCTGAGGGCAGCTTGGACGTGCCTGGGGTTTGCCTGAGCTTCCCCAGCTGCTAAAGGCAGAAGCAGGGGTTGTCCTTGCATCAGCAGAAGGCTGTGAGCTAGCAAATGATCTGGGCAAGTCCTGTGTGCTAGTGGCCAAACTGGACAGAATAGTCAGCTTCCTAAATTCTCCTTAGACTCCTGACTTCTCATCCGCCATCCGAGCAAAAAAAACCTTCATGGAAATTGATTGGTTTTGGCATTTTGTCTTCTGGTTGTGGTTTTAGTTTAGGTTTTTTTACGGATTTTTTTTGGGTAGAGGTTTTTTCTCCATCTTGAAGGAGCTCTTCTGCCCCATGTGTCTTAGTGACGTCATTTTGATGACTGTTCTTATTTACCACTACTACATCTGCAGGTTTTTTAATGAGAATATTATATATTTGTCAGTGAGGACTCTTTGGAAAGAACATCAGGTGACAGCAGAAACAGACAGCAAGAGCTGGTTTTTTTGTGCCCCCAATGAAAAAAAACAGATCTTTTTATTACAATCTGTATTTCATATCCTAGTTTTGTTCCTAGAAAGATACATCCAAGACACATAGGCCTGGGACATGATCAGATAAAAGTGCACTGTAGGCATTTCTCAGGAGTGAGCCTCCAGCCCCTCTGCTGTATATTCCTCAGATCCATGACACTTTTTCCTACCTGATTCCCAGTCATTCCCATGACTGTTAGAATGCTACCCACTGGCCCAAGCCCTGCTCAGATCAGTCTCTAGGAAAACACATCAAGCCCTTTGTGATTCTACAGCACAAGTCATTGAAGCTGCTTCTTGCCCAGAGCAGCTGCCGGTCCTGTGCCCTCAGATGAGACCTGGTGGGGCTGAGAAGAGAGCCCAGCTGACTCTCTGTCTCCCGTCACCTGTTGGCACAAAAGGGCACTGACGTGCACCTGGGTGTGTCTGCTCTCCAAGCCAATCCTGCCGTGTCCTCAGTGGGGGCAGCAGCTTGGAAGGGGCTGGGTGTGGCCGTGCCTTCTTGCCATTGCTTGTCAGTGCTGGTGCCTGGGCTTTGGCAGCTTTGTGGCGGTGGCTGCCCTGGCCCTGAGGGCTGGTGTGAGCGCCGAGGCTGGAGCCTTCCTTAGCTGGGAGAGTCCCGCTGCCGGCCGGCCGCTGCAGCGCGGAGCTGCCCCGAGGCAGCAGCCCCTGCTCTGGGCCGGCTCCTGCACGGCCTGGGCTGGGCTCACAGAGGGTCAGCATCTCCTCTGGGCAGCTGTCCGTGTCCCGCCGGCACCTGAGGAGCACTGCTGTCCCTGCTGCCCTGCCCGCTGCGGGAAGGTGGGCACGTGTGCGGGGCTGAGAGGGCGAGTGCAATGGCAGGGACTGATCCCTGCTGTCAGGGGGAGGAGAAGCAGTGTGGTTCTTCACGTGGGCCACGGGCAAGGGCGTCTTCCAGCTCAGCCTGCTCATCAAGGGTGAGGGTCCTGCTGCTGAAGGCCCCTTGGGATTGGTTAGAGCATGAGCTGCTTGGGTTTACAAAGGGAAAGGCATTCCTTTGGGAAACTGCTGCAAGGTGGGGAAGATGCCCTCCTCTCCTGGGAATGCATCTCCCTGTGCTTTGTTTTCTGCCAAGGCATCTCTTCAAAGGACTGTAGAAAATCATTCTCTGTGCTGACCTGCTTGTACTGCAGAGCTGCCTGTCTTGTTGCAATTCTTGCAGTTATTGTTGTTACGCAGCTGGCCACAAAGGACTCAGAAGGCCAGACTGTACAGCCCCAGCAGGGCTGGCTTTTGTATCTCTTGGATAGTGGGATCTCTGCTTTCAAGTGAGCATCTTGCATTTTGTTTCCCTCAGGGCAAATGGCGAGCATGGAAAATCCCCAAAGGAAATACATTGAAGAGGAAATTGTTGGCAGAGGGTGAGTCCAACCACAGTTACTTGTACGCAATCATGGGGCAACGATCTGCTGCTGGAATATCTGTCAAGGGTGAAGTCAGGCAAGCTGCAAACATATTCAGACACTGGGGTTAGTCTGCCCCATCTCTCAGTACCAGCCAGAATTTGGAAGTGTGGTCAGAAGGAATTGTCAGACACTTGGATTTCATTGCCAGAAACAGCAACCACCCCTTTTCGTAGCAGGCAGATAACTGTTTGAAGGAACATTTCTTCCCAAGAGTTTGCTGAAGGAAATAGTGTGATCAGGATAAAAACTGCCCAGTTTAGAAACTGAAATCCAAGACGAAAGAATCACCTGGCCTTTTGAGCTGAGGCACTAAAGCCCAGTGCTTCAGAAACAGGCCCAGTGCCCATGCACTGGAGAGGAAAATGCATCATCTGCCTTCTGGCAGAGCCCTCCTGCATGCTGCAGGTTGGAGGCATTTCCAGCAGACATCTCCTGTCTGGGCTGGCTTTCACTCCAAGGTCTAAATGGCTTCTCCTTGCTTTGCTGCTGTTTTGTTTCTAGGGCTTTTGGAGAGGTTTGCAGAGCGATCGACACTGCCACAGGAGGACAGGTAAATGTCAAGAGCCCCTGCAGATTCTGCTGCTCTCCAGGGCTTTCCTCTCTCGTGTCAGCTGTGTCTGCAGCTGTGGCTAGAGCTGTGCTGCAAAGGCACAAGAAGCACAGACTGGTGCCAGCCTGCCAGCTGCATTTGGGACAGTCTTTGTCCTGCTCAGCTGCCAGAAGGAAGGCAAGGAGGGCAGCGGTTCCTTTCAGAGAAGGACGCTCTCCCTGGCTCTCAATTGCTCCAACAAAGGGGCATCTCACTGCTCTCTGGGGCTACGGCTTCAGAGTCCTGAATTCTCATTTCTGGCTGCCAGCAAATACATCTGAATGTTCCTGCCAGTTCCTTAGCCACCTGCAGTGCTGCACTTGGGAACTGCATGTAGGGGAGAGATCTGCAAGGCATCCCTAAAAGCCCCAAGCCCTGCCTAGGTCCCGAGATGTATCCACAGAGTACCAAGGCATGCATTTCTTCCTCTGAAGTACGGACAGAGAAACAGAGAGTGTGCTCAGAGCTTTGGGGGGTGAGAGTTGACACACCATTTTTAACAAGTGGACAAGGCAAAATGTGGTCAGTGGCCACGTGTCCTGGAACTGGCCCCCAAAGGAGCAGAGAAATGAGCTGTAGGAATGTCAGTTCCTAATTACTCCTTTGTCTAATCACAAGGCACTTTGGCAGAGCTCACCTGTGTCATTGCAAAATCACTCGCTCCATGTGTGTTGTGGTCTCATTCCACCAGCTTCTAAAGTTACTGATTTTCTGTGTCATTCTAGGTGGCCATCAAGAAAATCAATCTTCAAGGACTGAACAGGAATCAACAAGCGCTTAATGAAATCATGGTCATGAAGAAGAATAAGAGTCCCCACGTTGTGGATTATTTAGACAGGTGAGTGGTCATGGTCTCTTCCCATGAAGGTTTGTTTCCATAGTAAAAGCATGCGAGGTTAAAACCCCACTTTGGACACTGGCAGAAAATAGAGCTGTTAATAATCAGTTAATTATTATTTCTCTACTCATCTCCAATGGATGGGAAGAGAGTGTATTTTGCCTGCATGTGTCTTCCCTGGCTTTCAAACACTGAGTTGGAACACTGGCCAAAAACCTGAATCAACCCTCCCATACTAAGTCAATACCTTGTAAGCTCACTGCCTCCATGTTGTCTCAGGATTGATTTTTTCAAGTTTCTTCAATGCTGATGAAGCATGCTAGAGAGGATTTCCCTTGGATTGTTGCCCCTCTTTTCCAGGGCTGGCCATGCCAGGAACACTAGGTGCTCCTTTCCAGAAATACCATGCGGGACAGGTTTTTCATCTTGGCTGATACTAAACTGTACTTTTGGCTTGCTGGCCATCTAAAATATCTCCTTTCTCACAGATGTGCTGTTCTCCTTGAGACTGCACAGACTGCAAACAATGCACAGCCTGGAGGGCATGTCTATTCCTTGAATTCTGTCCTTGTCACAAAGGGACCCGGAAACAAGAATCAAGCAAAGAAACCAATGTATGCATGTTCATCTGCATGGCCTTGTTCCCTTCTTTCAGCTACCTTGTGCTCGACGAACTCTGGCTGGTGATGGAGTACATGGATGGAGGCTCTCTGGATGATGTCATCGCTGAGGTTCGCATATGTGAACACCACGTTGCAACCATCAGTCGAGAGGTGAGGGATCCCATCTGTGCGTCCCAGGGCTTGGGCAGGATTGTCTGGGAAAGGGGCTCAGGACAGGAGCGATTCCGTGAGCCAGGCTTTGTTTCTGTGTGGCTGATATGCTCTGGGCAAGCAAGAGCATCTCAAGTGAACTGCCTGCCAGTGCCCCTGCACTCACTGGACTCTGTTCTTGTCCTCTTCTCTCCTGCTGTTGCACTTTCACTCTGGCTCTTGTATTTGCTCTTCTCCATCTTGCCTCTCTAAACTTTGGCCTGTCTGCGCTGCATTCCTTGCCTGTAAAAGCAAAGGTGGGGGTGGCACTGTTTGAAAGGAGCAGCAAAGAAGAGAGACTCATTTCTCTGAGTCCTCAGCTGGAAAGGTTAGCAGTGCAGCCAGAATGCTCTGTACTTCTGAGCACATCCAGTGCAGCAGCAGTCATCCTGGCTGGTTTGCAGGGCAGAGTCTACACCAGCAGTTGCTGTTGCTCTTTGGCAAGCTGATATGCCTTTCTTTAGAAAGGTGCTGCCCTGCCTGTGTTGGAGCAGCGTGCTCTTGCCCTCAATGGCACTGTCTTCTGCCATTACTCCCCATTCCCCTGCAGAGGGAATCTTGGAGAGCTCTTTCCTTTCTTGTGTGATGAAATCACATCACTGATTTTTGCCCTCCTGTTTCTGGTTTCTCTCTCAGTGCCTGCAAGGACTGCATTTTCTCCATTCCAACCACGTGATACACCGAGATGTGAAGAGCCTCAACATCCTCCTCAAAACGGATGGCTCTGTCAAGCTGGGTCAGTATTTTCTTGGTCAGGTGCAGCATTCCAGGGATATGTGGGCTGTGGGGCTGCTTTTGAGTGAGAGCCAGCCCCCCCAAAACGGTGCTGGTGGCAGTGCAGGGAGCCTGTTGTGAGCTGACCACGCGGTGGTACGTGCACAGACCTATGGCAAGGATTGAGCCGTCCACAGTGGCATTGCTCTGTGTGTGTCCCTTCCAGAGGGAGGGGGCTACAAGTCTAAAGCTTCAGGGGAACAAAAGACACTGCTGGAGGCCGTGTAAAAAATGTGGGGATTTTTGAAGCAGCCAATGCCATATTTCCTTGGCTAAAGTCCTGAGGAAACAGAGCAGGGAGAGTTGTCCAGGAGATTCAGCAGCACATTCTCCAACTTCAACTGGGCAATTCTTTTCCTTGCTTTCCTAATTGCACAGGATTCAAATCAAAACCTTCTTTTGCTCTCTCCCCAGCTGATTTTGGCCTCTCTGCTCAACTCACCCCTGAGCAGAGTAGACGGAGCTCGGTGACCGGGACTGCTTGGTGGATGGCGCCTGAAATTGCAAAAGCTGAGTCCTATGGCCCCAAAGCAGACATCTGGTCTTTTGGAATTGTGGGCATTGAAATGGTGGAAGGAGAACCTCCTTACGGGAATAAAGGTCCTCTCTCGGTAAGGTGTAAATACTCTCTGATCCCGCTGTCTTTCTCCCCCATCCCACGTTCTGTGTGCCATTGGACAAAATGCCATTGCCATCTGCTGGAACTACTTCCACCACGGTCCCTTTCTGAAAATGTCCCTGCAGCACATCAGCATCTGCTGGGGTTTTGGTTGCATCCATGGGGGAACTCAAGCCTTAGCCCAGGCAGACAATCTCCCTTCTCAGGCAACACTGGGCTTTGGCTTAGAAGTCGTTCCAGCTCTTTTGGCCGTGTAGATGGCCCTACTAACAGGAAACAAGCATCTTAGAGCTGCTGTTATCTTTCCTGAAATGAAGGAAAGTAACCCAAACCCAACAAAGTTTCTAAAGCAGTGGTTTGGAGAGAAGTGTACCCCCATTCTTCTCACAGGGAAAGTTGCCTTAACTGAGGGATTTCCTTTCTTTACTTTTAATTACCATTGTTTTCAAGAACCAAGGAAAAAGCTTGATGACTTTTATAGCAGCTGTGCTTAAGGGACCAACAAGTGCTGCAGAGATGCTTTTCATGTCATACTCCTTGGAAATACTAGAGTGAGTTAGTAGAGCAAAGTCCCTCTTCCAACTAGCCTGTCAAGCTGCTCAGGTGAATCCTCAGAGAAGCAAAGGTGCTTTTGCTGATGTAGTTTCCACTAAGGAGGTCAGTCAATGAAATCAGCTGCCAGGGCAAGATCTGCTGGATGCTGGAAAAGCTGTGACTGCATCAGGCTTTGGGTTTTTTGTTGGTCCAGGAAAGTCATCTCTTCCTCTGTGCCACGGCAGAAACTGCCACTGCAGAGTGCAGCTGAAACAATGGGATCTGGGAGAGCAGTTCCAGATGTGAAAGAAGCAGCTGAGAGACTCGTCTTTCCTTTTTCTCCAGGCTCGATTCCTGATAGCCACCAAAGGGATCCCAAAGCTGCAGCAGCCCAAGCTTCTCTCCCCTTTGCTGCGTGACTTCCTGAGCTGCTGCCTGCAGAGAGACGAGGAGCGGCGCTGGTCTGCCAAGGAGCTGCTGCAGGTAAAATGCCAAGGGGCTGCAGGGGAAACAGTGTCCCAGGGACGGGCTCCTCCTGCACTGAAGTGCCAGGCATCAGATGAGCCTCGTCCTCCTCGCCTCCACTCTTGGTGCTGTTCAAATGAGAACAGCCAGGAATCCTAGACTGGGCTGGGCTGGCAGGGACCTGTAAGGGTCACCTGGTCCAAGTGCCCTGCAATGAGCAGGGGCGTCTTTCAAGAGATCAGGATGCTCAGACCTGAAATATTTCCAGGCCTGGGGCATTTAGCAGCTCTTGCAGTAAGCTGTGCCACTGTTGTCCCACTGTTGCTCCTTAGACCTACTCTGACTCAATCCCCTTTTCATTGAAAAAAAGATTACCCTGCCTTTGGGGCTCTTAGCTTGGAAAGTAATGGTTCATTCTTGGCTTTTTTGTTTTCCTTTGTGCAGCATCCATTTGTAACATCGGCCAAGCCTACATCCAGCCTGGTGCCACTCATCCTTACCTTTAAGAGGTGGAAGGAGTTGACAGGAATGGACCAGTCACTTAAAAACTTTTTCTTCCATCACCAGCATTGTAGTAGATTGTAGAGTAGGATTTTAGCCTAGGATTGTAGGGTAGTATTTTGGCCTAGGATTGTAAATAAAGTTTCTGAAACCTCAAGTCATTTTGAAGATTGTCCTCCTTCTGAGCCTGTGAGAATGCTCAACATTTCCTTCTGAACTGTCCATTTTTGCTTAGAGGTGGAAAGTGACATTGATGCCTTCTTTGGTACGGTTTGAAGGGGGAGTAGGCTCTTCTTTCGTCATGCTCTCCGGACCGCAGTGCCTTTGGAATATGGCCCAGGGGCTGGGTTTTACCCAGCTGTGGCACTTGTGTTTGAGGCAGAAAGGGCAGTGGCATTTGCAGGCAGAACCAAAGGACGAGTGGGGCAGCCCAAATACCCTGTGCAGATGCAGGCCTTGAGCTCTGACTCGAGAGCATTTGGGTTGCTGCCACTTGCATTTGTATCCCTAAGTGCAATCTCTTTGTCTGGGGGAGAGTTTTGCCCAAGTGAGACAGCAGAAAGATCAGGGAGGCTCCTGGGAAAGGCGCAGAGCTGGTGCAGAGCTGTCAGCGGCTGCAGGGTGAGCCCAGGCCCCGCCTTGCCCAGGCTGGAGCCCCAGCAGAGCCCTGGCAGAGCCCGGAGCAGCCTGAGCCTGGGCAGAGGCAGCTGCAAGGAGGCCCTTGGAGCTGCAAGAGGCAGCAGCCCGGCCCTGGGTGCCTCTTGGGGGCCCCGGGCGAATCCTGCGCTCTCAGAGCCCAGCTGGCAGCCGGCTGCTCCCGAGGGGAAGCGTGGCCGTGCTGGGCACAGCACAGACCGGTGGCATCGGCCGTCCGGAGCGTGCACAGGAGCAGAGAAAGGCAAACCACAGCCGAGGGCTGCAGGCCTGGCTGAGGATTGCCACCCTTGTGCCGGCTGCCCTCTAACTCCTGGCCAAGGCGAGCAGTGTGTGCAGCGCTCTGGGCACAGGGGAGGGAGCCGGGCTGCTCCGCAGGCTCCGGCACAGGGCAGCCTCCTTCAGGCACGGCGCTTCTGCCGGGGGAACCGAGGCCAGCGGCAGGCAGGGACAGCTTGTCAGGTCACATCTGCAGGAGCCGGGGCCTCACACGGCTCTGGGAGGAAGCGCCTGCAGTGCTGGAGTTGTGCACTGAGCCAGAGCAAAGGGGTGAAATGCAGAGTGTTCTGCAGAGATATTCTGGGGCGCCAGGCCAGCCTGCTTTGTGCTCTCTGGCACACAGCAAGCACTGTGCAATGCAGCCCTGAGCTGCTGGGAGAGGGGTGTTAGAAAGGAGACAACTCTTAGATGAAATTAAATGGGGAGACAAAGTCATCAAAGCCAAAGAGAACTGTTTCTGAGGAAGGATTCACCTGAGCTGGGTATGTATCTCCCTCTCCCAAGAGCCAAACACACACACAACACACACACAGAAAATGCTGCTTTTTATTGCCTTTCCCAGCCCAGGGCGAACCATGTCCCCTTTCCCTTTGGCCGGGAAATAGGAAACTTTTATTCTGTCCCCACTGCCTCCTTTTCTGTCCCCTCCCCTCTTACCCTACTTCCCTTTTGTTTTGGTCTTCATGCTGGCCCCTCTCCCATCTCACAGCAACACCCAACAAATCAATTAGAACAAATCCAAACCCTAAATAACAACACCTAGAACCAACAACTTTCCTTCTTTCTTCTAATAACCCTTCAGCTGAAGCAAAATATTACCTCCTATCTCACTGAGGGAATCGGGTATGAGCCTGAGGCTTGTGCTTGAGCAGTGAACTGATTTGGGAGTAGAAAGGTTTCAGTCAGCAATTTGTGTTTTTCTTTCTGAATTGCTGAAGGAAAGATACAATGTGGCTTCAGTCAGCAAAAACTATTTCAAGGTGCATTGAGGAAATGCTTGTGAGCAATTCCCAGAGAAAGAAAGTGTTGAGAAAATGTTGAACTGCAACAAATCGTGGATTCCCTTCCCATTAACAGTGTTGAACCCTCTATTCCCCCAGTGCAGTGATTGATGTGTGCAAGTGGCTACCTTAGCCTTGAGAATAGAGTAGTCTTCCTAAGAATGTAGCTGGAATGAATTCAAGGGGAAAAGAGTGGTTGTAGGAGGCTCTTGGGCATCAGAGGAGAATTGCAGGAATGGGATGTTCCCCAAATGACCACCAGAGACTCTCAAGAGAGACCTACTCTCCTGTCAGTAACTTCTGAGAAGTGATTTAAATATGTCAACTAATTTGAGGGAATGTTTAGCCTGTGAGTTTCAGCACAGTAATGAGTAGGTCTTGTTTCCATGGTTACAAATGAGTAGGTGGGATTTCTGGCTGAGCACGTGTTAGGAAAGTGATTCCCCACGCACCCAGCACTGAAATAAAGTCATGCCTCCTTTCTCACACCGAGCTGGCACCAGGGATCGGAGCCCTTCTTGGTAACTTTGATTTTAGTTGCTTCTATTGAAAGGTGAAAATGAAACCTTTTCCAGCTGTTCCCCTCGGGTTTACATTTCTGGGGGCCAAAGCTCTGTGCTGCAGGTGGCCCGGGTGTGTGCAGAGCAATGCAGCCTCCACAAAGCCCTTGGTTTCCCCACAAGTCGTCATGATTTGTTGCCAGGTGTGCCCAGCTGTGGCAGGAGAAAGAGCCCGCAGTGCAGTGGGCGCCGTGCCCTGCCCAGCCAGGGCTCTCTGGCACAGAGGAGCAGCAGCAGCACCTTTCAACCCACTCCTGCCCTGGCCTCACCTGGGACACAAAAGCCTCTGGAAATCAGCACCACCTGGCCCCTTCCCAGCCTGGAGCAGCTCCTGCTGGTGGGCACATCCTGCACTTCTGCTGCTTCCGAACAGGAATCAAGGCACAGGGGGAGACGGACATACAGAGAAGCCCTGGGCTAGTGCAATAAATGGGCAAATGCATGGGGGAATGTGTTAGGAATCATTTCAGCTGTCATGCCAATCCTGCCTTCTCTCCTCTTCTCCCTTCACGTTTCCTGTTCTTTTCCCTCTCACATTTCCACTCCTTCCCCCTCTCGAGTCTCACAGTTTTCCTGTCATGTTTGCCGCCCAAGTTTTACTTCTTTTCCCCACCCTTTTCAGCTCCCTTTCCTCACACTTTGCCTCTCACACTTCCCCAACTTCCCGCTTTTTCCTGCTTTTTTGTTCTCTCACGATTCTCACAATTTTCCCCTCACTTACCCTGCCCTTTTCTCCCCTCATGCTTTTCTCCTTTCCTCAGTCATTTTTCTCCAAGTTGTCTCCTCATGTTTCTCACTTTTGCCCTCGTGTTTCCCAGGCTTTCCTACTCCCATTTCTCCCACTTTTCCCCTCATGTTTATCATTCTTTTCCCCTCATGTTCCTAATACTTTTCCTCTAGCATTTTGTGCCCTTTTTTCACTCCTGTTTTCTGTCACTTTTCCCATCCAACTTCCCACGCTTTTTTTCCCCCTAATGTTTTCTGCCTTTTTCTGCCCTCTGGTTTCTCCCTCTTTTCCCCTCAGGATTCTCACAATGTTCCCCTCACATTTGCTGCCTGTTTCTCTTTCTCTGCCAGTAATTTTCTCACTCTCTTCCCCTCACATTTCCCTCCATTTTTTCCTCTATGTTTTTCAGCCTTCCTTGATCATGTTTCTTAGAATTTTCCCATCATATGTCCTGCCTTTTCCTCCTCTCACCTTCCTCTCCTATTTTCACTCACGTCTTCACCATTTTCCCCTCAGTTTTCTCAGCCTTTCCCACTCAGGTTTCCTTCCCTTTTCTTCCCTCACACTTCCCTCCTTTTTCCACTCCCATTTCTCACACTTGTCACCTCATGTTTTCTGCCTTTTTTCCCCTCACATTTCTTAACCCACTGAGTCCTGTCAGTGACTCTTCCTCTTCAGTAGTTGATGAGCTTCTTTTCTTCTTTCCTGCAATCCCCTCCTCCAAAGAATGGGTGCCAGAGCAGCGCTCCAAGAAGCCCCTGCCTGTGTGTCTGCTGAACAGAATGGCTGTGCTCGACTTGAACAATCTCGTGAAGAACAACCTAAACTGCAGTGGACTTTCAATTCCCTCTAGTCTTCATAGTGTTCTAAAGAAATGGGTACCCTGTGGGATACACGTCGCAGGTGAGCAGCCGCTGCACCATCCGCCTCAAGCAGATCCCATCTCCGTTTTCATCACCTCACACTCACTGTGACTCCTGCCTGGACGAAACCACTTGTGATGCTGCTTGATGCTAATTGGAGTCCATGCGCACAAGAAGTGCTTTTAGCCCTCTTTCAAAAAAAAAAAAAAAAAAAAAAAAAGCAAGAAGAAGTTTTTATTTTAAAACATTCAAAGCCTGGAGTTTCGTTCTATTTTCCCCTATTTGAATTGCCTTGACATCAAAGTACTGCCAGTTGGCGTTCCAAACTGGCTGGTCTGTGTTTGTGTGCACAGAGCAAAGGTGCCAGACCGTGTCCTTTTCCCGGGTGTCCGTTAATGTCCATTCCAACAGACACTGCAGGGGGGCTCAGCCTGCCCCACGCAGGATGGCAGCCAGAGGGCTGAGGCTGCGCCTCCTAGTGAGATCAGCCGCCCTGGCAGCCCGGCCCCAGCCGCCATCTTGTGTGTGGTTCTCCAGCCCTGGCCGCCATCTTGTGTGTGGCTCCCTCAGCCCTGGCCGCCATCTTTTGCACTGACCTAGTCCAGCTCTTAAGCGAATGTGTTGCTGTTGTGTCGGCAGTCAGGGTCCGCCCCAAAGACACCAACACCAGCAGGACAGGCTACAGGGAATGGCACGGGTTTGGCTCAAAGCAGCCAGTCCTGACTTGTCACTGTCCTTTATCCATGAACACGTCCCCATATGCAGCCACAGCAAATGTCCAACAGCAGCTCCATCAGCCACTTCCTCCCGCTGGCGCTGGCAGACACGCGGCAGCTGCAGCTCCTGCACTTCTGCCTCTTCCTGGGCATCTCCCTGGCTGCCCTCCTGGGCCACGGCCTGGTCACCAGCACCGTAGCCTGCGGCCACCACCTGCACAGCCCCATGTTCTTCCTCCTGCTCAACCTGGCCCTCAGCGACCTGGGCTCCATCTGCACCACTGTCCGCAAAGCCATGCACAATTCCCTCTGGGACACCAGGACCGTCTCCTACGCAGGATGTGCTGCACTGCGGAGGATTTCGGCGAGGGAAGAATGCAATCAATCAATATGATTGGTAAAGCATTGTTCAACTTTATTGCTCATAACATCCGTTCTTATACTTTTGCCCAAAGCGTTCAGCATACTTGTCAAATTATAGTTGGTTAGCATACACAACTCATCTATACTTGATTGGCTATATCAAGCGTGAGAATGTTCCTCCTCTTGGCATGCTGAAAACTTTGTATACGTGCTTACTGCTATGCTCTATTCACCACAAGTTCTTTTATCTTTGGCCTGTGTCCGTGCTTACTGCTGTCCCAAGGACAGCTTGTCTCAGCAGCGCGTAGGCTGCTAGCACTTGGTATCGGGCCATGAGGCCTCTAATGATCCGTGGCCTTGCACTGCTAACCATTCTTCAACAATTCCCTCTTTTTTATTTTGTGCAACAAATGCAGGGTGTCGAGTAGTTACTGTTTCTGCTACGCGATACATCATCTGTTGCAAGCAGCAAAAAAAGCAAGGTACAAAAAGGACAAGCAGTAAAATAACAATCACAATATTGATTACATGTTGCAGTAGGGAGGTTATCCAAGGCCCTCGCCCGAAAGATCATAGCCAATCTGTTAAACCCAAGCCTGTGTCTTGCTGCAAATGACTAGTGAGTTCTTGCAACTTAGCTATTTGGGTATGAATTGACATGGAGTGATCTCTCTGTACTGCCTTGTCAAACTGCCAGAGCAGTTGTAGGTTTTCTCTTGCCCTTAAGTCTTCAATTAAGTGTACCGCCTCTAACCCTGGCTGTCCAGTATCGATGTCACTCTTGCAGGGTCATTAGCAGGACGGATCCATTTACTAGGTATCCACTGGGGCCCTGTGGGGGTAAGAACACAAACATAACCTCTACCCATGTACTGAACCTCTGCGGGACCTTCCCATACTCCAGTTTTGGGATCTCGGTACATGACTTTAAACAATGGCTTAGTTGCTTCCTCCTTTACTCCCCCTGAGTGGATGACCGCAGGGGGCTCCGAGTGGTCCCCCATTACACACAGACAGTTTAATACAAATAGTGTTTTTGATAGCATGGTCGGCACATCCACCTCCTCCTTCTATTTTAACAGATAATCCTTGAGTGTTTGGTGGGCTCGCTCCACAATCACCTGACCTGTTGGTGAATGTGGGATACCTGTGATGTGTGTCACACCCCACTTCTGTAAGAACCTTTGGATCCTGCTGCTCACATATGCAGGGCCATTGTCTGTCTTAATCTGTTCTGGCACCCCCATCACCGCAAAGCAAGTAGTTAGGTGTCATACCACGTGGAGAGCTTTCTCTCCCGGCTGCGCTGAAGCCCAAATAAATTTACTGAAAGGATCAATTGTAACATGCACATATTTCAATCTACCAAAGGAGGATACGTGAGTTACATCCATTTGCCAGATCTGATTGGCTCCAAGGCCCCGTGGGTTTACTCCCATCCCTAGTCCAGGCCCATGCTGACTACAGAGAGGACAGGATCTGACAATACCACGGGCATCATTCAGAGATATGCGAAACTGTTTCTTTAGGCCTCGCGCATTCTGGTGAAAAGTCTCATGAGCAATACATGCCTGCTGAAATCCGTCTTGTGGTACTGCAACAGAAACCAACTGATCAGTTATGGCATTACCCTGACCCAAACCTTCTGACCATTTGTGGCTTCGAATATGCAAAATTGCAAAAGGAGCTGAGCGCAGCCAAACAGCTTGCCTCAGCTGTCTCAAAAGTTCCCATAACCTGTCATTCTTTATATCCTTTATCAATGCATCCCCAATCCGCAGCACTACCCCTACTACGTATAATGAGTCTGTGACAACATTTACACCCTGACCAGGCCAATTCATAATGATCCAAAGGACAGCCCTTAATTCTAGCGTCTGCAATGTGTCCTCAGTAGCCGCGTCCACGTGCCCTCCTCCATCCATCCAGATCAAGGCAGAGCGTTTGCTTTGTGATGTCAGGGCACGGTTGCCACGTGGTCATGGTGACATCGCAAGGTTGCCTTGGTGCCCGGAAGGCCTCAGGGGTGTCAGAGCAGCTCTTGGGCTTGCTCGGTGCAGGAACTTGGTCCTGTGCTTGAGCCTTTTGTCAGTGGGCAGCTGCTGACTGACAGGAGACTCCTTTTAGCTAGCGTTAGAGCGCACTCTGCAAACTTGCACAGCAGTTGCCACAATGATTGGGCAACTCACCGCTGCAGCTTTCACTGTTTATGGAGTTGCCTATTCTTGCTATTTCCTGACTCACCTGGCAGGTAAGTAGAGGTTTTCCCTGAGTGTCACCTAACCTGGTTTTTGTGTCTTCCTGCTCTTTCTTAGTGACTGAGTTGATTTGGAAACAGAAAGGCCATTGGGATGCCACTTAGGTAAAGCTCCTGTCAACACGTTCAGCTCAAAAGGGGACGTGTGTAGCCACGGCCGTGTGGGCAGCATTTGCAAGGGAACCTGCAGGGGTTGCGTTCCCTCCGTGGGAGAGTCTGTGGCAGCAGAGTTTGCCAATTCCTCCATTGCTGGGTCGAGCAGGACAGCTTTGAAAATGTAGACTGGGAGGCCTTCTTGGAAGGTCTTCTGAAAATGCTCTGGTTGTCTCCAGTTTTCTCAAAGCATCTGCTTCATTTTCCCTTGCCTACTGCAGGTCACCTGAGCCGGGTATTCAGAGGTGCTGATCCCAAGGTGAGTAAGGAAAGAACATTTGATGTTCCTGGTGTTTAAGAATTGTGCAGCAAGCTGTGAGCTTGGCCTGTGGCAGTAGACTGTAGAGGGCCAGCTGAGTAGGCTGCAAGAAAATCCATTTCCATGTCTGCAGCAGCAAGAGCAGAGGCATCACTGCCTATTTCCTAATTTTCCATTCCAGAGCTTTAAAAGAACTAAAAGATAAGTTTTGCAGAGAGAATGGTGCTTCCTGATAGTAGTCAGGGGGAATATGTAATTTGGAGCAATTTGCAGTGTCCAGTTGAATCAGCCCATTAGAATTTAGGCAGAGTGACTTAGAATCCCCTTGCTCTCCAAGTTGATGATTTGTGCTTAGTAGAGCTGGTTCTAGAGCTGAAGAGAAAGAAGGTTCTAAATGAGCCTGTGTCTCACGCTCCTGTCTGTCCACAGATCACTGAAGGAAGAACAGACTGCCCTCCGGCTTCCTCTGCTCCTGGACAAGAAGCCGAAGATGAGCCAAATGACCACAAGGCTCCAGCTGTTGTCACACCACAGCCGGAACTTTCCCAGCCAGTAAGTGCCACTTCTGGAGGGTGCTGTCTTTAGTGCGAGGCAGAGCTGCAAGTTTCTGAGCAGCCAGCTCTTGCTGTTGGTGGCTGAGAATGCTGAGTGCTGCAGTCCTGCCAGACCTAGCCATTCCCCTCAGCCAGTGACAGCTGGAAAATGGGCTTTGAGCTGCCATGTTTAGGCCCCAGCTTGCTGGGATTCTGATAGGGGCCAGCCTGGAGCAGGAAGGTTCCCTGTCTGCAGAGGAGGGAGCATGTCAAAGGCACTGTGCTCAGCCTTGGTGGATACGTAGGGGACGCTGTGGTCTGGGGACACCTGTCCCTCTCCACAGACGTGCCAAGTACCCACAGGCACCAAAAGTCTTGATCTGAGAACACAAGCTCTTTGGGGTGCTTTGTCCCCGGGAGCTTCTTGGCTGTGCTTACCCGGGAGCATTTCAGAGACACACTGGGGATGTGGAGTTGCTGTTTGAAGACAGGGATTTTGGTGCCTTTGTTGCCAGGTTGTTCTTTTGCCTCTTCTGGCAGAGCAGTCAGTAGCAGAGCTGGCAGGCACTCGGAGTCCACCTGTCTTTTGGCTTTTAATAAGCTGCTAAGAGATGATGTGTTGTCCGTGAATCTTTGGGGGGCCACTCTTCTCCTGTGTGGCAAAAGACACGTTCCCTGTCAGCTTCCGAAGAGGCTGTTGGAGCTTCAGCCCCAGATGGAGGCTGATTGTACTGCTAGTGTCACAGTGGGACAGAGTGAAGGGCAGGGAGAGGGGAATTCAATGGAGCTCCTGGGACTGAGGAGGCCAGGAGTCCCCCAGGCACTGAAAGCACAGAGCCTTGTCATCTGCAGAGATCAGCACTGGGACAGGAGGGTTACAGTGGAAGCAGAGGTGGGCAGGGAAGCAGAAAGAAGTGGCTGAATGAATATGATTTGTACGCTGAAAAAGGAAAAAGCTGAGCCTGATGGCATCTCCCAGTCACTTGCTCTGCATTTGTGTGTACAGAACATGGAGGCAGAGGCACAAGCAGAGCCGCCCAAACCTCCGAGTGACACGATGGCAGCGAGGAGGAAGAGCAGGGAAGACATCAGAAGAACTGAGGATCAATGGAAACTCCATCAGGAGAGGGGCAATCAACAAAACCATGTAAGCGGAGGAGTAGTAGCCACTCCCCTGATGGAAGGTTCTGTCTCCTGTTCTTTACGGAACTTTGGAGACAAGCTGCAGGCAGAGCTGCAGAAAACTCGGGCTAGGATCAAGGCATGGGAGAAGAGGCTGGAGGAAGAAATGGAGATTCAAACAGAATGCCGAGCGAAAATTTGTCTCCTCCTTGAGAAGCGAGAGGCTCTACAGAAACAAGTGAGTGAATGAGCAATAGCCACTGCAGTCACCAACCTGGCGCTTTCTGTCCTTCTTGCCTTTCCCCTGCAGAGCAGCAGGGGGGTGGGGTGATGCCTCTGAGTGCCGTCCTGCTCCAGTGTGTGTCACAGGCACTCTGAAGGACACTCCCTGCTCTGCTGAATCTCCGCTGCTGCCCTGCACAGTGGCACTAGTGCTTTGGCCTTTTGGCCAGCAGTCATCTGAATGCATTCCTGCTGGCCTCTTCCTGCTCTCCTTGTTTCTTGAGGTGTTCTTGCAGGGGAACACGGTGACCCAGATGGATCTGGAAAGAAGCTGTCTGTATCCCTTGTGAATCTGGTCCTCTCCCTTTCCTCACAGTCGATGACTCTTGGCTGACAGGGACAAGCTGGACTCTCTGACTGCTTTGCTCTCTTTGACTTAAGGTGGAAGTGTTGACATCTCGCCTGGCAGCCTGCAAAGATTTCCATCAAGTGACTGGCAGCAAGGAGCCCCAAGATTCCTGTGAGGCACAGAAACTGTCCCAAGCAGCAGCGCTGCCGGTTGGGCACGTTCAGAAGATGCCGGAGGAAAAGAGGACTCCATGGGAGAAGGTAGAACATTTGAACAAAGAGCTGCAAGTGTGTCTGCAGCCCTTGGAGGGGGAAAAGCGTCCTTGGGAGAAAGCGGAATGGTCATTTTGGCAGTCACCCTTCAGAAAACCCACGCAAATGCATTTTGGAGAAAATGGACAATGAATCTGGCCTTGCACTCCAGTCAAACCAGCCTTTGGCTTTGAGCCATCCAGTTTGAGGAGTGGACATCAGAACAAACCCATGGCAGAGCCCTGCATGTGGCTGACAGCATCTTGCTAAGGGCTTGCACTTGAAATGGGATCTGGGGCTAATCTCTGCCAGCCACTTTTCTTTCTGACACCAACTCCTTTGTTGTCTCAGATCTCCACAGGCTCTTCTGTTGAACCTGCAGGACCAGCAGTGCCACCTGAAGGCACTAGTGCTAGCCAAGCTGTGCAGTGGAACCCGGGCAGTTCGTTCATCTCCAGCACTGACACGGCTTCTGCTCAGCAACAGGCGATGGAGGATGATGAGGATGAGTCCCTGAAGCTCCTGAGTATGTCTTGTGTCTTTCTTCTCTGAGGGACAGTGTATTGTGTGCACGTGCCAGCACAGCTGGACCCAATGATCCTCCTCACTTTGGTGTCCCAGGAGCATTTAGGGCTCCCCACAGGAAAGGCTGTGCTCCAAGGCAGCAAGAGAGTGCTCTGGGTGTTCCCGCTGCCTCTGAGGGCAGCTTGGACGTGCCTGGGGTTTGCCTGAGCTTCCCCAGCTGCTAAAGGCAGAAGCAGGGGTTGTCCTTGCATCAGCAGAAGGCTGTGAGCTAGCAAATGATCTGGGCAAGTCCTGTGTGCTAGTGGCCAAACTGGACAGAATAGTCAGCTTCCTAAATTCTCCTTAGACTCCTGACTTCTCATCCGCCATCCGAGCAAAAAAAACCTTCACGGAAATTGATTGGTTTTGGCATTTTGTCTTCTGGTTGTGGTTTTAGTTTAGGTTTTTTTACGGATTTTTTTGGGGTAGAGGTTTTTTCTCCATCTTGAAGGAGCTCTTCTGCCCCATGTGTCTTAGTGACGTCATTTTGATGACTGTTCTTATTAACCACTACTACATCTGCAGGGTTTTTAATGAGAATATTATATATTTGTCAGTGAGGACTCTTTGGAAAGAACATCAGGTGACAGCAGAAACAGAGAGCAAGAGCTGGTTTTTTTGTGCCCCCAATGAAAAAAAACCAGATCTTTTTATTACAATCTGCATTTAATAACCTAGTTTTGTTCCTAGAAAGATACATCCAAGAGACATAGGCCTGGGGCATGATCACATAAAAGTGCACTGTAGGCATTTCCCAGGAGTGAGCCTTCAGCCCCTCTGCTGTATATTCCTCAGATCCATGACACTTTTTCCTACCTGATTCCCAGTCATTCCCATGACTGTTAGAATGCTACCCACTGGCCCAAGCCCTGCTCAGATCAGTCTCTAGGAAAACACATCAAGCCCTTTGTGATTCTACAGCACAAGTCATTGAAGCTGCTTCTTGCCCAGAGCAGCTGCCGGTCCTGTGCCCTCAGATAAGACCTGGTGGGGCTGAGAAGAGAGCCCAGCTGACTCTCTGTCTCCCGTCACCTGTTGGCACAAAAGGGCACTGACGTGCACCTGGGTGTGTCTGCTCTCCAAGCCAATCCTGCCGTGTCCTCAGTGGGGGCAGCAGCTTGGAAGGGGCTGGGTGTGGCCGTGCCTTCTTGCCATTGCTTGTCAGTGCTGGTGCCTGGGCTTTGGCAGCTTTGTGGCGGTGGCTGCCCTGGCCCTGAGGGCTGGTGTGAGCGCCGAGGCTGGAGCCTTCCTTAGCTGGGAGAGTCCCGCTGCCGGCCAGCCGCTGCAGCGCGGAGCTGCCCCGAGGCAGCAGCCCCTGCTCTGGGCCGGCTCCTGCACGGCCTGGGCTGGGCTCACAGAGGGTCAGCATCTCCTCTGGGCAGCTGTCCGTGTCCCGCCGGCACCTGAGGAGCACTGCTGTCCCTGCTGCCCTTGCCCGCTGCGGGAAGGTGGGCACGTGTGCGGGGCTGAGAGGGCGAGTGCAATGGCAGGGACTGATCCCTGCTGTCAGGGGGAGGAGAAGCAGTGTGGTTCTTCACGTGGGCCACGGGCAAGGGCGTCTTCCAGCTCAGCCTGCTCATCAAGGGTGAGGGTCCTGCTGCTGAAGGCCCCTTGGGATTGGTTAGAGCATGAGCTGCTTGGGTTTACAAAGGGAAAGGCATTCCTTTGGGAAACTGCTGCAAGGTGGGGAAGATGCCCTCCTCTCCTGGGAATGCATCTCCCTGTGCTTTCTTTTCTTTCAAGAGATCTCTTCAAAGGACTGTAGAAAATCATTCTCTGTGCTGGCCTGCTTGTGCTGCAGAGCTGCCTGTCTTGTTGCAATTGTTGTTGTTGTTGTTGTTACCCAGCTGGCCACAAAGGACTCAGAAGCCCAGACTGTAGAGCCCCAGCAGGGCTGCCTTTTGTATCTCTTGGATGGTGGGATGTCTGCTTTCAAGTGAGCATCTTGCATTTTGTTTCCCTCAGGGCAAATGGCGAGCATGGAAAATCCCCGAAGGAAATACATTGAAGAGGAAATTGTTGGCAGAGGGTGAGTCCAACCACAGTTACTTGTACGCAATCATGGGGCAACGATTTGCTGCTGGAATATCTGTCAAGGGTGAAGTCAGGCAAGTTGCAAACATATTCAGACACTGGGGTTAGTCTGCCCCATCTCTCAGTACCAGCTAGAATTTGGAAGTGTGGTCAGAAGGAATTGTCAAAGACACTTGGATTTCATTGCCAGAAACAGCAACCACCGCTTTTCGTAGCAGGCAGATAACTGTTTGAAGGAACATTTCTTCCCAAGAGTTTGCTGAAGGAAATAGTGTGATCAGGATAAAAACTGCCCAGTTTAGAAACTGAAATCCAAGATGAAAGAATCACCTGGCCTTTTGAGCTGAGGCACTAAAGCCCAGTGCTTCAGAAACAGGCTCAGTGCCCATGCACTGGAGAGGAAAATGCATCATCTGCCTTCTGGCAGAGCCCTCCTGCATGCTGCAGGTTGGAGGCATTTCCAGCAGACATCTCCTGTCTGGACTGGCTTTCACTCCAACGTCTAAATGGCTTCTCCTTTCTTTGCTGCTGTTTTGTTTCTAGGGCTTTTGGAGAGGTTTGCAGAGCCATCGACACTGCCACAGGACGACAGGTAAATGTCAAGAGCCCCTGCAGATTCTGCTGCTCTCCAGGGCTTTCCTCTCTCGTGTCAGCTGTGGCTGCAGCTGTGGCTAGAGCTGTGCTGCAAAGGCACAAGAAGCACAGACTGGTGCCAGCCAGCCAGCTGCATTTGGGACAGTCTTTGTCCTGCTCAGCTGCCAGAAGGAAGGCAAGGGGGGCAGCGGTTCCTTTCAGAGAAGGACGCTCTCCCTGGCTCTCAGTTGCTCCAACAAAGGTGGTGCCTTGGAGCATCTCACTGCTCTCTGGGGCTACGGCTTCAGAGTCCTGAATTCCCATTTCTGGCTGCCAGCAAATACATCTGAATGTTCCTGCCAGTTCCTTAGCCACCTGCAGTGCTGCACTTGGGAACTGCACGTAGGGAGAGATCTGCAAGGCGTCCCTAAAAGCCCCAAGCCCTGCCTATAGCCCGAGATGTATCCACAGAGTACCAAGGCACGCATTTCTTCCTCTGAAGTATGGACAGAGAAACAGAGAGTGTGCTCAGAGCTTTGGGGGGTGAGAGTTGACACACCATTTTTTACAAGTGGACAAGGCAAATTGTGGTCAGTGGCAACGTGTCCTGGAACTGGCCCCCAAAGGAGCAGAGAAATGAGCTGTAGGAATGTCAGTTCCTAATTACTCCTTTGTCTAATCGCAAGGCACTTTGGCAGAGCTCACCTGTGTCATTGCAAAATCACTCGCTCCATGTGTGTTGTGGTCTCATTCCACCAGCTTCTAAAGTTACTGATTTTCTGTGTCATTCTAGGTGGCCATTAAGAAAATCAATCTTCAAGGACCGAATAGGAATCAACAAGCGCTTAATGAAATCATGGTCATGAAGAAGAATAAGAGTCCCCACGTTGTGGATTATTTAGACAGGTGAGTGGTCATGGTCTCTTCCCATGAAGGTTTGTTTCCATAGTAAAAGCATGCGAGGTTAAAACCCCACTTTGGACACTGGCAGAAAATAGAGCTGTTAATAATCAGTTAATTATTATTTCTCTACTCATCTCCAATGGATGGGAAGAGAGTGTATTTTGCCTGCATGTGTCTTCCCTGGCTTTCAAACACTGAGTTGGAACATTGGCCAAAAACCTGAATCAACCCTCCCATACTAAGTCAATACCTTGTAAGCTCACTGCCTCCATGTTGTCTCAGGATTGATTTTTTCAAGTTTCTTCAATGCTGATGAAGCATGCTAGGGAGGATTTCCCTTGGATTGTTGCCCCTCTTTTCCAGGGCTGGCCATGCCAGGAACACTAGGTGCTCCTTTCCAGAAATACCATGCGGGACAGGTTTTTCATCTTGGCTGATACTAAACTGTACTTTTGGCTTGCTGGCCATCTAAAATATCTCCTTTTTCACAGATGTGCTGTTCTCCTTGAGACTGCACAGACTGCAAACAATGCACAGCCTGAAGGGAGTGTCTATTCCTTGAATTCTGTCCTTGTCACAAAGGGACCCGGAAACAAGAATCAAGCAAAGAAACCAATGTATGCATGTTCATCTGCATGGCCTTGTTCCCTTCTTTCAGCTACCTTGTGCTCGACGAACTCTGGCTGGTGATGGAGTACATGGATGGAGGCTCTCTGGATGATGTCATCGCTGAGGTTCGCATATGTGAACACCACGTTGCAACCATCAGTCGAGAGGTGAGGGATCCCATCTGTGCGTCCCAGGGCTTGGGCAGGCAAGCAAGAGCCTCTCAAGTGAACTGCCTGCCAGTGCCCCTGCACTCACTGGACTCTGTTCTTGTCCTCTTCTCTCCCGCTGTTGCATTCTCACTCTGGCTCTTGTATTTGCTCTTCTCCATCTTGCCTCTCTAAACTTTGGCCTGTCTGCACTGCATTCCTTGCCTGTAAAAGCAAAGGTGGGGGTGGCACTGTTTGAAAGCAGCAGCAAAGAAGAAAGAGAGACTCATTTCTCTGAGTCCTCAGCTGGAAAGGTTAGCAGTGCAGCCAGAATGCTCTGTACTTCTGAGCACATCCACTGCAGCAGCAGTCGTCCTGGCTGGTTTCCAGGGCAGAGTCTACACCAGCAGTTGCTGTTGCTCTTTGACAAGCTGACATGCCTTTCTTTAGAAAGGTGCTGCCCTGCCTGTGTTGGAGCAGCGAGCTCTTGCCCTCAATGGCACTGTCTTCTGCCATTACTCCTCATTCCCCTGCAGAGGGAATCTTGGAGAGCTCTTTCCTTTGTTGTGTGATAAAATCACATCACTGATTTTTGCCCTCCCGTTTCTGGTTTCTCTCTCAGTGCCTGCAAGGACTGGATTTTCTCCATTCCAACCACGTGATACACCGAGATGTGAAGAGCCTCAACATCCTCCTCAAAACGGATGGCTCTGTCAAGCTGGGTCAGTATTTTCTTGGTCAGGTGCAGCATTCCAGGGATATGTGGGCTGTGGGGCTGCTTTTGAGTGAGAGCCAGCCCCCCCAAAACGGTGCTGGTGGCAGTGCAGGGAGCCTGTTGTGAGCTGACCACGCGGTGGCAACGTGCACAGACCTATGGCAAGGATCGAGCCGTCCACAGTGGCATTGCTCTGTGTGTGTCCCTTCCAGAGGGAGGGGGCTACAAGTCTAAAGCTTCAGGGGAAGAAAAGACACTGCTGGAGGCCGTGTAAAAAATGTGGGGATTTTTGAAGCAGCCAATGCCATATTTCCTTGGCTAAAGTCCTGAGGAAACAGAGCAGGGACAGTTGTCCAGGAGATTCAGCAGCACATTCTCCAACTTCAACTGGGCAATTCTTTTCCTTGCTTTCCTAATTGCACAGGATTCAAATAAAAACGGTCTTTTGCTCTCTCCCCAGCTGATTTTGGCCTCTCTGCTCAACTCACCCATGAGCAGAGTAGACGGAGATCGGTGACCAGGACTGCTTGGTGGATGGCGCCTGAAATTGCAAAAGCTGAGTCCTATGGCCCCAAAGCAGACATCTGGTCTTTTGGAATTGTGGGCATTGAAATGGTGGAAGGAGAACCTCCTTATGGGAATAAAGGTCCTCTCTCGGTAAGGTGTAAATACTCTCTGATCCCGCTGTCTTTCTCCCCCATCCCACGTTCTATGTGCCATTGGACAAAATGCCATTGCCATCTGCTGGAACTACTTCCACCACGGTCCCTTTCTGAAAATGTCCCTGCAGCACATCAGCATCTGCTGGGGTTTTGGTTGCATCCATGGGGGAACTCAAGCCTTAGCCCAGGCAGACAATCTCCCTTCTCAGGCAACATTTGGCTTTGGCTTAGAAGTCGTTCCAGCTCTTTTGGCCGTGTAGATGGCCCTACTAACAGGAAACAAGCATCTTAGAGCTGCTGTTATCTTTCCTGAAATGAAGGAAAGTAACCCAAACCCAACAAAGTTTCTAAAGCAGTGGTTTGGAGAGAAGTGTACCCCCATTCTTCTCACAGGGAAACTTGCCTTAACTGAGGGATTTCCTTTCTTTACTTTTAATTACCATTGTTTTCAAGAACCAAGGAAAAAGCTTGATGACTTTTATAGCAGCTGTGCTTAAGGGACCAACAAGTGCTGCAGAGATGCTTTTCATGTCATACTCCTTGGAAATACTAGAGTGAGTTAGTAGAGCAAAGTCCCTCTTCCAACTAGCCTGTCAAGCTGGTCAGGTGAATCCTCGGAGAAGCAAAGGTGCTTTTGCTGATGTAGTTTCCACTAAGGAGGTCAGTCAATGAAATCAGCTGCCAGGGCAAGATCTGCTGGATGCTGGAAAAGCTGTGACTGCATCAGGCTTTGGGTTTTTTGTTGGTCCAGGAAAGTCATCTCTTCCTCTGTGCCACGGCAGAAACTGCCACTGCAGAGTGCAGCTGAAACAATGGGATCTGGGAGAGCAGTTCCAGATGTGAAAGAAGCAGCTGAGAGACTCGTCTTTCCTTTTTCTCCAGGCTCGATTCCTGATAGCCACCAAAGGGATCCCAGAGCTGCGGCAGCCCAAGCTCCTCTCCCCTTTGCTGCGTGACTTCCTGAGCTGCTGCCTGCAGAGAGACGAGGAGCGGCGCTGGTCTGCCAAGGAGCTGCTGCAGGTAAAATGCCAAGGGGCTGCGGGGGAAACAGTGTCCCAGGGACGGGCTCCTCCTGCACTGAACTGCCAGGCATCAGATGAGCCTCGTCCTCCTCGCCTCCACTCTTGGTGCTGTTCAAATGAGAACAGCCAGGAATCCTAGACTGGGCTGGGCTGGCAGGGACCTGTAAGGGTCATCTGGTCCAAGTGCCCTGCAATGAGCAGGGGCGTCTTTCAAGAGATCAGGATGCTCAGACCTGAAATATTTCCAGGCCTGGGACATTTAGCAGCTCTTGCAGTAAGCTGTGCCACTGTTGTCCCACTGTTGCTCCTTAGACCTACTCTGACTCAATCCCCTTTTCATTGAAAAAAAGATTACCCTGCCTTTGGGGCTCTTAGCTTGGAAAGTAATGGTTCATTCTTGGCTTTTTTGTTTTCCTTTGTGCAGCATCCATTTGTAACATCGGCCAAGCCTACATCCAGCCTGGTGCCACTCATCCTTTCCTTTAAGAAGTGGAAGGAGTTGACAGGAATGGACCAGTCACTTAAAAACATTTTCCTCCATCACCAGCATTGTGGAGGATTGTAGAGTAGGATTGTATCTCGGATTGTAGAGTAGGATTTTAGCCTAGGATTGTAGGGTAGTATTTTGGCCTAGGATTGTAAATAAAGTTTCTGAAACCTCAAGTCATTTTGAAGATTGTCCTCCTTCTGAGCCTGTGAGAATGCTCAACATTTCCTTCTGAACTGTCCATTTTTGCTTAGAGGTGGAAAGTGACATTGATGCCTTCTTTGGTACGGTTTGAAGGGGGAGTAGGCTCTTCTTTCGTCATGCTCTCCGGACCGCAGTGCCTTTGGAATATGGCCCAGGGGCTGGGTTTTACCCAGCTGTGGCACTTGTGTTTGAGGCAGAAAGGGCAGTGGCATTTGCAGGCAGAACCAAAGGACAAGGCCAGCTGCAGGCAGGGACATCTTGTCAGGTCACATCTGCAGGAGCCAGGGCCTCATGCAGCTCTGGAAGTAAGCGCCTGCAGTGCTGGAGTTGTGCACTGAGCCAGAGCAAAGGGGTGAAATGCAGAGTGTTCTGCAGAAATATTCCGGGGCACCAGGCCAGCCTGCTTTGAGCTCTCTGGCACACAGCAAGCACTGTGCAATGCAGCCCTGAGCTGCTGGGGGAGGGGTGTTAGAAAGGAGCCAACTCTTAGATGAAATTAAATGGGGAAAAAGTCCTCAAAGCCAAAGAGAACTGTTTCTTAGGAAGGATTCACCTGAGCTTGTGTTGGGGGTTGGGTTTGTTCCTTTTCTCTCTTAAGATTTTTTTCCCCACAAGTTGCCAAGGAGACCAAGTGTTGGATACTTGAGAGTACTTAACCGAAACAGTGGTGGGCAAAGGTGGAAGGGGGAGATAACGCAAATAAAATACCAAGCTTGAGGCAGCTGCGGGCTTTTCTTTTTTCCGGCCTTCGGGGAGAGAGAGAACGGCTGTTGCTGGCTGGAGGAGTTTCACTGTGTGGCCAAAGGGATCCAGTCCTGAGAAATCTACTATCACCGGTTTGGCCTGAATCCTGAGTGTTCCCTGCCACCCGCGGGAGCTGGTCCAGGCCCTGCCTCGCCTTCGGCTCCTTCGGCGCTGCTCCTCTTGCTACAGTGTCACCCTGCACCCCCTGCGCTGCCGGGACATCCTGCCCCTGCCTGCCGGGACACCCTGCCATCCCAGCGACCAGCCCGGGACTTTTCCACTGTTCCAGCTTGATGTTCTGAGGATCCTGCAGGGACACCGAAACCAAACTGCCCTGGGTTTTGTGAAACAAAGCCCTCAAAAATCTTGGTACTGTTTTCGTTTGTTATTAATGCTGTAGTTGTTTGGTGGGGGGGGGGGGGGGTGTGTTTGTTTGCTTTGTATTACATACTAGTGAAGAACTGCTATTCCTATTTCCCAAATCTTTGCCAAAGAGCCTCTGATTGTAATTTTACCTGGAAAATACCTGTCTTCCCAAACCAAGACAGATTTTGGCGCCCAAGTGTGGGGCTTGAGGGCACTGAGAAAAGAAAAGGGAAGAGAAATAGTGGTTCTTAACTAACCTAGTACTTTCTTTTGTGTGCGTTGGAAATAAAAACCTCATTAGGCTGCATCATGTAGTCTAACTTAGCCTGGTTTAGATGACATGTGGTTGTGGCTGTATTCCTTCCATTTGCAGGCCCTTATCTAAACATGGGCCTAATAACTACAGCTACTGTGACTGTCATTTAGTTTATTTTATAGCTTAATAAGGTGAAGAACTCATAGATTTTTAATTTCTCTGGAAGGCAGGTGTTGAAGAACGGTTAGCAGAGCAAGGCCACGGATAATTAGAGGCCTTATGGCCCGATACCAAGTGCTAGCAGCCTACGCGCTGCTGAGACAAGCTGTCCTTGGGACAGCAGTAAGCACGGACACAGGCCAAAGATAAAAGAACTTGTGGTTAATAGAGCATAGCAGTAAGCACGTATACAAAGTTTTCAGCATGCCAAGAGGAGGAACCTTCTCACGCTTGATATAGCCAATCAAGTATAGATGAGTAGTGTATGCTAACCAACTATAATTTGACAAGTATGCTGAACGCTTCGGGCAAAAGTATAATAACGGATGTTATGAGCAATAAAGTTGAACAATGCTTTACCAATCATATTGATTGATTGCATTCTTCCCTCGCCGAAATCCTCCGCAGTGCAGCACATCCTGCGTAGGAGACGGTCCTGGTGTCCCAGAGGGAATTGTGCGTGGCTTTGCGGACAGTGGTGCAGATGGAGCCCAGGTCGCTGAGGGCCAGGTTGAGCAGGAGGAAGAACATGGGGCTGTGCAGGTGGTGACCGCAGGCTACGGCGCTGGTGACCAGGCCGTGGCCCAGGAGGGCAGCCAGGGAGATGCCCAGGAAGAGGCAGAAGTGCAGGAGCTGCAGCTGCCGCGTGTCTGCCAACGCCAGCGGGAGGAAGTGGCTGATGGAGCTGCTGTTGGACATTTGCTGTGGCTGCATATGGGGACGTGTTCATGGATAAAGGACAGTGACAAGTCAGGACTGGCTGCTTTGAGCCAAACCCGTGCCATTCCCTGTAGCCTGTCCTGCTGGTGTTGGTGTCGTTGGGGCAGACCCTGACTGCCGACAAAACAGCAACACATTCGCTTAAGAGCTGGACTAGGTCAGTGCAAAAGATGGCGGCCAGGGCTGAGGGAGCCACACACAAGATGGCGGCCAGGGCTGGAGAGCCACACACAAGATGGCGGCTGGGGCCGGGCTGCCAGGGCGGCTGATCTCACTAGGAGGCGCAGCCTCAGCCCTCTGGCTGCCATCCTGCGTGGGGCAGGCTGAGCCCCCCTGCAGTGTCTGTTGGAATGGACATTAACGGACACCCGGGAAAAGGACACGGTCTGGCACCTTTGCTCTGTGCACACAAACATAGACCAGCCAGTTTGGAACGCCAACTGGCAGTACTTTGATGTCAAGGCAATTCAAATAGGGGAAAATACGAAACTCCAGGCATTGAACGTTTTAAAATAAAAACTTCTTTTTTTTTTTTTTTTTTTTTTTTTGAAAGTGGGCTAAAAGCACTTCTTGTGCACATGGACTCCAATAAGCATCAAGCAGCATCACAAGTGGTTTCGTCCAGGCAGGAGTCACAGTGAGTGTGAGGTGATGAAAACGGAGATGGGATCTGCTTGAGGCGGATGGTGCAGCGGCTGCTCACCTGCGACGTGTATCCCTCAGGGTACCTATTTCTTTAGAACACTATGAAGACTAGAGGGAATTGAAAGTCCACTGCAGTTTAGGTTGTTCTTCCCGAGATTGTTCAAGTCGAGCACAGCCATTCTCTTCAGCAGACACACGGGCAGGGGCTTCTTGGAGCGCTGCTCTGGCACCCATTCTTTGGAGGAGGGGATTGCAGGAAAGAAGAAAAGAAGCTCATCAACTACTGAAGAGGAAGAGTAACTGACAGGAAGCAGTGGGTTAAGAAATGTGAGGGGAAAAAAGGCAGAAAACATGAGGTGACAAGTGTGAGAAATGGGAGTGGAAAAAGGAGGGAAGTGTGAGGGAGGAAAAGGGAAGGAAACCTGAGTGGGAAAGGCTGAGAAAACTGAGGGGAAAATGGTGAAGATGTGAGTGAAAATAGGAGAGGAAGGTGAGAGGAGGAAAAGGCAGGACATATGACGGGAAAATTCTAAGAAACATAATCAGGGAAGGCTGAAAAACATAGAGGAAAAAATGGAGGGAAATGTGAGGGGAAGAGAGTGAGAAAATTACTGGCAGAGAGAGAGAAACAGGCAGCAAATGTGAGGGGAACATTGTGAGAATCCTGAGGGGAAAAGAGGGAGAAACCGAAGGGCAGAAAAAGGCAGAAAACATTAGGGGGAAAAAAAGGGTGGGAAGTTGGATGGGAAAAGTGACAGAAAACAGGAGTGAAAAAAGGGCAGAAAATGCTAGAGGAAAAGTATAAGCAACATGAGGGGGAAAGAATGATGAACGTGAGGGGAAAAGTGGGAGAAATGTAAGAGGGAAAGCCTGGAAAACATGAGGGCAAAAGTGAGAAACATGAGGAGACAACTTGGAGAAAAATGACTGAGGAAAGGAGAAAAGCATGAGGGGAGAAAAGGGCAGGGTAAGTGAGGGGGAAATTGTGAGAATCGTGAGAAAACAAAAAAGCAGGAAAAAGCAGGAGTTGGGGAAGTGTGAGAGGCAAAGTGTGAGGAAAGGGAGCTGAAAAGGGTGGGGAAAATGAGTAAAACTTGGGAGGCAAACATGACAGGAAAACTGTGAGACTCGAGAGGGGGAAGGAGTGGAAATGTGAGAGGGAAAAGAACAGGAAACGTGAAGGGAGAAGAGGAGAGAAGGCAGTATTGGCATGACAGCTGAAATGATTCCTAACACATTCCCCCATGCATTTGCCCATTTATTGCACTAGCCCAGGGCTTCTCTGTATGTCCGTCTCCCCCTGTGCCTTGATTCCTGTTCGGAAGCAGCAGAAGTGCAGGATGTGCCCACCAGCAGGAGCTGCTCCAGGCTGGGAAGGGGCCAGGTGGTGCTGATTTCCAGAGGCTTCTGTGTCCCAGGTGAGGCCAGGGCAGGAGTGGGTTGAAAGGTGCTGCTGCTGCTCCTCTGTGCCAGAGAGCCCTGGCTGGGCAGGGCACGGCGCCCACTGCACTGCGGGCTCTTTCTCCTGCCACAGCTGGGCACACCTGGCAACAAATCATGACGACTTGTGGGGAAACCAAGGGCTTTGTGGAGGCTGCATTGCTCTGCACACACCCGGGCCACCTGCAGCACAGAGCTTTGGCCCCCAGAAATTTAAACCCGAGGGGAACAGCTGGAAAAGGTTTCATTTTCACCTTTCAATAGAAGCGACTAAAATCAAAGTTACCAAGAAGGGCTCCGATCCCTGGTGCCAGCTCGGTGTGAGAAAGGAGGCATGACTTTATTTCAGTGCTGGGTGCGTGGGGAATCACTTTCCTAACACGTGCTCAGCCAGAAATCCCACCTACTCATTTGTAACCATGGAAATAAGACCTACTCATTACTGTGCTGAAACTCACAGGCTAAACATTCCCTCAAATTAGTTGACATATTTAAACCACTTCTCAGAAGTTACTGACAGGAGAGTAGGGCTCTCTTGAGAGTCTCTGGTGGTCATTTGGGGAACATCCCATTCCTGCAATTCTCCTCTGATGCCCAAGAGCCTCCTACAACCACTCTTTTCCCCCTGAATGCATTCCAGCTACATTCTTGGGAAGACTACTCTATTCTCAAGGCTAAGGTAGCCACTTGCACACATCAATCACTGCTCCGGAGGAATAGAGGGCTCAACAGTCTGTTAATGCAAAGGGAATTCACAATTTGTTACAGTTCAATATTTTCTCAAAACCTGCCTTCTCTGGGCATTGCTCACAAGCATTTCTTTAATTCACCTTGAAAATGTTTTTGCTGACTGAAGCCACATTGTGTCTTTCCTTCAGCAATTCAGAAGAAAAACACAAACTGCCTGCTGAAACCCTTCTGCTCCCTTCCAAATCAGTTCACTGCTCAAGCACGAGCCACAGGCTCATGCCCGATTCCCTCAGTGAGATAGGAGGTAATATTTTGCTGCAGCTGCAGAGTTATTAGAAGAAAGAACGAAAGCTGTTGGTTCTTGTGGTTGTTATTTAGGGTTTGGATTGGTTCTAGTTGATTTGTTGGGTGTTGCTGTGAGCTGGGAGAGGGGCCAGCGTGAAGACCAAAACAAAAGGGAAGTAGGAGAAGAGGGGAGGGGACAGAAAAGGAGGCAGTGGGGACAGAATACAAGTTTCCTATTTCCCGGCCAAAGGGAAAGGGGACACGGTTCGCCCTGGGCTGGGAAAGGCAATAAAAAGCAGCATTTTCTGTGTGTGTGTTGTGTGTGTGTTTGGCTCTTGGGAGAGGGAGATAGACACCCAGCTCAGGTGAATCCATCCTAAAAAACAGTTCTCTTTGGCTTTGATGACGTTGTCACCCCATTAAATTTCATCTGACAGTTGGCTCCTCTCTAACACCTCTCTATCTCCCAGCAGCTCAGGGCTGCATTGCACAGTGCTTGCTGTGTGCCAGAGAGCTCAAAGCAGGCTGGCCTGGCGCCCCGGAATATTTCTGCAGAACACTCCGCATTTCACCCCTTTGCTCTGGCTCAGTGCACAACTCCAGCACTGCAGGCGCTTCCTCCCAGAGCCGTGTGAGGCCCCGGCTCCTGCAGATGTGACCTGACAAGCTGTCCCTGCCTGCCGCTGGCCTCGGTTCCCCCGGCAGAAGCGCCGTGCCTGAAGGAGGCTGCCCTGTGCCGGAGCCTGCGGAGCAGCCCGGCTCCCTCCCCTGTGCCCAGAGCGCTGCACACACTGCTCGCCTTGGCCAGGAGTTAGAGGGCAGCCGGCACAAGGGTGGCAATCCTCAGCCAGGCCTGCAGCCCTCGGCTGTGGTTTGCCTTTCTCTGCTCCTGTGCACGCTCCGGACGGCCGATGCCACCGGTCTGTGCTGTGCCCAGCACGGCCACGCTTCCCCTCGGGAGAGCCTTCCCCACTTTCCAACTGTACCAAAGAAGCCATCAATGTCACTCTCCACCTCTAAGAAAAAACTGACACTTCAGAAGAAAATGTTGAGCTTTCTCAGAGGCTCAGAAGGAGGGGAATCTTTGAAAGGAGTTGAGGTTTCACAAACTTTATTTCCAATCCTATGCTACTATCCTACTCCACTGTCCTAACTGCAATCCTACTCTACAGTCCTATTCTACAATCCTTCTCTATACTGGTGTTGGAGAAAACAGTTGTCTGATTCCTGTCTCCTCCTTCCACTCTTTCACTGAAGTGATCAGTGGCACCAGGCTGGACACAGGCTTGGCTGATGTTACAAATGGATGCTGCACAAAGAAAAAAAAACAAAACAAGAATGAACCATTACTTTGCAAGCTAAGAGCCTCAAAGGCAGGGCAATATTTTTCAAAGGAAAAGGAGATTGAATCAGAGTACATCTAAGGAGCAACAGTGGGGCCACATTGGCACAGCTTGCTGCAAGAGCTGCTATGTGCCCCAGGCCTGGAAATATCTCTGGTCTGAGCATCCTGATCTCTTGAAAGAGGTCCCTGGTCATATTGCAGGGCACTTGGAGCAGATGACCCTTACAGGCCCTTGCCAGCCCAGCCCAGTCTAGGATTCCTGACTGTTCTCATTTGAACAGCACCAAGAGTGGAGGTGAGGAGGAGGAGGCTCCCCTGATGCCTGGCAGTTCAGTGCAGGAGGAGCCCGTCCCTGGGACACTGTTTCCCCTGCAGCCCCTTGGCATTTTACCTGCAGCAGCTCCTTGGCAGACCAGCGCCGCGCCTCGTCTCTCTGCAGGCAGCAGCTCAGGAAGTCACGCAGCAAAGGGGAGCGGAGCTTGGGCTGCTGCAGCTTTGGGATCCCTTTGGTGGCTTTCAGGAGTTGAGCCTGAAGAGAAAGGAAACACGAGTTTCTCACCCGCTTCTTTCACGTCTGGAACTGCTCTCCCAGATCCCATTGTTTCAGCTGCACTCTGCAGTGGCAGTTTCTGCCGTGGCACAGAGGCAGAGATGACTTTCCTGACCAACAAAACACCCAAAGCCCAATGCAGCCACAGCTTTCCCAGCATCCAGCAGCTCTTGCCTTGGCAGTTGATTTCATTGACTGGCCTTGTTAGTGGAAACAATAGCAGCAAAAGCAGGTTTCCTTCTCTGAGGGTTCACCTGAGCAGCTTGACAGGCTATTTGGAAGAGGGACTTTGCTCTACTAACTCACTCTAGTATTTCCAAAGATAATTACATGAAAAGCATCTCTGCAGCTCTTGTTGGTCCCTTAAGCACAGCTGCCATCAAACCAAAGTCATCAAGCTTTTTCCTTGGTTCTTGAAAACAATGGGAATTGCAAGCAAAGAAAGGAAATCCCTCAGTTATTCCTCAGGTAAGGAAACAAACATTTGGAATCTCATCTTCCACACAGACACATGAAGATGCATGCACAAATGTCTTGGGACGAAAATGCCTCTTTGGGCACACAGGAAACACCTGCACCTCCGTCTCTCATCAGACTGCAAATTTCAGCTTCCCTTAGGCAGCAAAAGGAAAATTTTGGTGGTCAAAGCAGAAGAGGGAGAAACGCCATCCATGTGGTAGCCCTCTGCTCATTTGGACACTCAAGTCAATGCATTAATGGCATGGCCATCCTAGAAAGTGCCTGGAAACAAAGGGGTGGGTTTGGCCGGCTCTCCACATGGCCAGGCTTCATCTTAGTGACATGGAGGTGACGGCTTGGGTTAGGAAAGAAAGACGGTCACTGAGTGTTTCAGCAGCACCGCAGAAGAAGCACAAGAGACTCTGTGGCCTTCACACCCTCTTGTTAAGGTTTCAGGCAAATTTCCTTGTGAGAAGAATGGGGGTGCACTTCTTCTCTCCAAACCACTGTTTTATAAATATCCTCGGGTTTGGGTTACTTTCCTTCATTTCAGGAAAGATAACACCACTTCTAAGATGCTTGTTTGCTGCTATTAGGGCTGTCTACAAAGCCAAAAGAGCTGGAACGACTTCTAAGCCAAAGCCCAGTGTTGCCTGAGAAGGGAGATTGTTTGCCTGGGCTAAGGCTTGAGTTCCCCCACGGATGCAACCAAAACCCCAGCAGATGCTGATGTGCTGCCGGGACATTTTCAGAAAGGGACTGTGGTGGAAGTAGTTCCAGCGGATGGCAATGGCATTTTGTCCAGTGGCACACACAAAGTGGGATGGGGGAGAAAGACAGCGGGATCAGAGAGTATTTACACCTTACCATGGCAGAATTTTCCTCCCAGTCAGGAGCTTCTCCTTCCACCATTTCAATGACCACGATTCCCAAAGACCATATGTCCACTTTGGGGCCATAGGGTTCACCGTTCACTTCAGGTGCCATCCACTGAAGAGTCCCGACCACCGATCTCCGTCTACTCTGCTCAGGGGTGAGTTGAGCAGAGAGGCCAAAATCAGCTGGGGAGAGAGCAAAAGACCGTTTTTATTTGAATCCTGTGCAATTAGGAAAGCACGCAAAAGAATTTCCCGGTAGAAGTTTGAGAATGTGCTCTTGAATCTCCTGGACAACTGTCCCTGCTCTGTTTCCTCAGGACTTTAGCCAAGGAAATATGGTGCTGGCTGCTTCAGAAATCCCCACATTTTTTACACTGCCTCCAGCAGTGTCTTTTGTTCCCCTGAAGCTTTAGACTTGTAGCCCCCTCCCTCTGGAAGGGACACGCACAGAGCAATGCCACTGTGCACTGCTCGAGCCTTGCCATTGGTCTGTGCACATTGCCACCGCGTGGTCAGCTCACAACAGGCTCCCTGCACTGCCACCAGCACCGTTTTGGGGGGGCTGGCACTCACTCAAAAGCAGCCCCACAGCCCACATATCCCTGGAATGCTGCACCTGACCAAGAATATACTGACCCAGCTTGACAGAGCCATCCGTTTTGAGAAGGATGTTGAGGCTTTTCAAATCTCTGTGCATCACATGGTTGGCGTGGAGAAAATGCAGTCCTTGCAGGCACTGAGAGAGAAACCAGAAACGGGAGGGCAAAAATCAGTGATGTGATTTCATCACACAACAAAGGAAACAGCTCTCCAAGATTCCTTCTGCAGGGGAATGAGGAGTAATGGCAGAACACAGTGCCACTGAGGGGAAGAGCACGCTGCTCCAACACAGGCAGGGCAGCACCTTTCTAAAGAAAGGCATGTCAGCTTGCCAAAGAGCAACAGCAACTGCTGGTGTAGACTCTGCCCTGCAAACCAGCCAGGATGACTGCTGCTGCAGTGGATGTGCTCAGAAGCACACAGCACTCTGGCTGCACTGCTAACCTTTCCAGCTGAGGACTCAGAGAAATGAGTCTCTCTTTCTTCTTTGCTGTTCCTTTCAAATGCTCCCACCATCACCACCTTTGCTTTTACAGGCAAGGAATGCAGTGCCAGCAGACCAAAGTTTAGAGAGGCAAGATGGAGAAGAGCAAATACAAGAGCCAGAGTGAAAATGCAACAGCGGGAGAGAAGAGGACAAGAACAGAGTCCAGTGAGTGCAGGGGCACTGGCAGGCAGTTCATTTGAGAGGCTCTTGCTTGCCCAGAGCATATCAGCCACACAGAAACAAAGCCTGGCTCATGGTATCGCTCCTGTTCTGAGCCCCTTTCCCAGACAATCCTGCCCAAGCTCTGGGAAGCACAGCTGGGATCCCCGACTGACCTCCCGACTGATGATGGCAATCTCGTCTTCTGTCAGGCGAGTCTTTTGGATTGTGTCGTAAAGACTGCCTCCATCCATGTACTCCATCACCAGCCACAGTTCTTCATGCACAAGGTAGCTGAAAGAAGGGAACAAGGCCATGCAGATGAACATGCATTCGTTGGCTCCTTTGCTTGATTCTTGTTTCTGGGTTGCTTTGTGACAAGGACAGAATTAAAAGAATTAAAGACATTCCCTCCGGGCTGTGGGTTGTTTGCAGTCTGTGCAGTCTCAAGGAGAACAGCACATCTGTCAAAAGGAGATGTCTCTGATGGCCAGCAATCAAAAAGTGCAGTTTAGTAACAGCCAAGATGAAAAACCTGTCCCGCGTGGTATTTCTGGAAAGAAGCACCTAGTGTTCCTGGCATGGCCAGCCCTGGAAAAGAGGAGCAACAATCCAAGGGAAATCCTCCCTAGCATGCTTCATCAGCATTGAAGAAACCTTAAAAAATCCATCCTGAGACAACATGGAGGCAGCGAACTTACAGGGTACTGACTTCTTATGGTAGAGTTGATGCAGGTTTTTGAACAATTTTTCAACTATGTGTTGGAAAGCCAGGGATGACTCACGGAGATAAACTGCACTCTCTTCCCATCCATTGGAGATGAGTAGAGAAATAATAATGAAGCAATTATTAACAGCTTTCTTTTCTGCTAGTGTCCAAAGTGGGGTTTTAACCTTGCATACTTTTACTATGTAAACAAATCTTCATGGGATGAGACCATGACCACTCACCCGTCTAAATAATGGACAAGATGGGGACTCATATTCCTCTTCATGACCGTGATTTCAGTAACAATATCCTCCATCTCGCTCGGTCCCCGAAGATAGATTTTCTTGATAGCCACCTAGAATGACATTGAAAATCAGTAACTTTAGAAGTTGGAGGAATGAGACCAAAACACACATGGGGAGAGAGATTTTGCAATGACACCGCCAAGCCGTGCCAAAGTGCCTTGTAATTAGACAAAGGAGTAATTAGGAAGTGACATTCCTACAGCCCATTTCTCTGCTCCTTTGGGGGCCAGATCCAGGACACGTGGCCACTGACCACATTTTGCCTTGTCCACTTGTTAAAAATGGTGTGTCAACTCTCACCCCCCCAAAGCTCTGAGCACACTCTCTGTCTGTCTGTACTTGAGAAGAAGTAATGCGTGACTTGGTACTCTGTGGATACATCTCGGGACCTAGGCAGGGCTTGGGGCTTTTAGGGACACCTTGCAGATCTCTCCCTACGTGCAGTTCCCAAGTGCAGCACTGCAGGTGGCTAAGGAACTGCCAGGAACATTCAGATGTATTTGCTGGCAGCCAGAAATGAGAATTCAGGACTCTGAAGCCGTAGCCCCAGAGAGCAGTGAGATGCCCCTTTGTTGGAGCAATTGAGAGCCAGGGAGAGCGTCCTTCTCTGAAAGGAACCGCTGTCCTCCTTGCCTTCCTTCTGGCAGCTGAGCAGGACAAAGACTGTCCCAAATGCAGCTGGCTGGCTGGCACCAGTCTGTGCTTCTTGTGCCTTTGCAGCACAGCTCTAGCCACAGCTGCAGCCGCAGCTGACACGAGAGAGGAAAGCCCTGGAGAGCAGCAGAATCTGCAGGGGCTCTTGACATTTACCTCTCCGCCCGTGGCAGTGTCGATCACTCTGCAAACCTCTCCAAAAGCCCTAGAAACAAAACAGCAGCAAAGAAAGGAGAAGCCATTTAGACCTTGGAGTGAAAGCCAGCCCAGACAGGAGATGTCTGCTGGAAATGCCTCCAACCTGCAGCATGCAGGAGGGCACTGCCAGAAGGCAGATGATGCATGTTCCTCTCCAGTGCATGGGCACTGGGCCTGTTTCTGAAGCATTGGGCTTTAGTGCCTCAGCTCCAAAGGCCAGGTGATTCTTTCATCGTGGATTTCAGTTTCTAAACTGGGCGGTTTTTATCCTCACCACAGACTATTTTCTTCAGCAAACTCTTGGGAAGAAATGCTCCTGAGAAGTGTTATCTGACTGCTATGATAGGGGGTAGGTTGCTGTTTCTGGCAATGAAATCCAAGTGTCTTTGACAATTCTTTCTGACCACACTTCCAAATTCTGGCCGGTACTGAGAGATGGGGCAGACTAACCCCAGTGTCTGAATATGTTTGCAGCTTGCCTGACTTCACACTTGACAGATATTCCAGCAGCAAATCAGCTGCCCCATGACTGTGTAGAAGCAACTGTGGTTGGACTCACCCTCTGCCAACAATTTCCTTTTCGGTGTATTTCCTCCGGGGATTTTCTGTGCTCACCATTTGCCCTGAGGGAAACAAAATGCAAAATGCTCACTTGAAAGCAGACATCCCACTATCCAAGAGATACAAAAGGCAGCCCTGCTGGGGCTGTACAGTCTGGGCTTCTGAGTCCTTTGTGGCCAGCTGGGTAACAACAACAACAACAACAACAACAACAATTGCAACAAGACAGGCAGCTCTGCAGTACAAGCAGGTCAGCACAGAGAATGATTTTCTACAGTCCTTTGAAGAGATGCCTTGGCAGAAAACAAAGCACAGGGAGATGCATTCCCAGGAGAGGAGGGCATCTTCCCCACCTTGCAGCAGTTTCCCAAAGGAATGCCTTTCCCTTTGTAAACCCAAGCAGCTCATGCTCTAACCAATCCCAAGGGGCCTTCAGCAGCAGGACCCTCACCCTTGATGAGCAGGCTGAGCTGGAAGACGCCCTTGCCCGTGGCCCACGTGAAGAACCACACTGCTTCTCCTCCCCCTGACAGCAGGGATCAGTCCCTGCCATTGCACTCGCCCTCTCAGCCCCGCACACGTGCCCACCTTCCCGCAGCGGGCAAGGGCAGCAGGGACAGCAGTGCTCCTCAGGTGCCGGCGGGACACGGACAGCTGCCCAGAGGAGATGCTGACCCTCTGTGAGCCCAGCCCAGGCCGTGCAGGAGCCGGCCCAGAGCAGGGGCTGCTGCCTCGGGGCAGCTCCGCGCTGCAGCGGCCGGCCGGCAGCGGGACTCTCCCAGCTAAGGAAGGCTCCAGCCTCGGCACTCACACCAGCCCTCAGGGCCAGGGCAGCCACCGCCACAAAGCTGCCAAAGCCCAGGCACCAGCACTGACAAGCAATGGCAAGAAGGCACGGCCACACCCAGCCCCTTCCAAGCTGGTGCCCCCACTGAGGACACGGCAGGATTGGCTTGGAGAGCAGACACACCCAGGTGCACGTCAGTGCCCTTTTGTGCCAACAGGTGACGGGAGGCAGAGAGTCAGCTGGGCTCTCTTCTCAGCCCCACCAGGTCTTATCTGAGGGCACAGGACGGGCAGCTGCTCTGGGCAAGAAGCAGCTTCAATGACTTGTGCTGTACAATCACAAAGGGCACTGAGATGAGGAGGATCAATGGGTCCAGCTATGCTGACACATGCTCACAATACACTGTCCCTCAGAGAAGAAAGACACAAGACGTACTCATGAACCCCAGGAAGTCATCCTCATCATACTCCATCTCCTGTTGCTGAGCAGCAGCTTTGTCAGTGCTGGAGATGAAGGAACTGCCCAGGCTCCACTGCTCAGCTGGGGCAGGCCCGGCCCCTTCAGGTGACACTGCTGCTCCTGCTGCTGCAGCTTCAATAGAAGAGCCTGTGGAGATCTGAGACAACGAAAGAGTTTGTGTCAGAAAAGTGGCTGGCAGAGATTAGCCCCAGATCCCATTTTAAATGCAAGCCCTTAGGAAGGTGCTGTCAGCCAGTGACTGGGAGCTGCTGTCAAGCTCAGCTTTTTCACCTTTCTGCCCACAATTCACATTAATTCAGCCACTTCTTTCTGCTTCCTTGCCCACCTCTGCTTCCATTTTACCAAAAGAACAACCTGGCAACCAAGGCACCAAAATCCCTGACTTGAAGCAGAAACTCCACGTCCCCAGTGTGTCTCTGAAATGCTCCCAGGTACGCACAGCCAAGAAGCTCGTGGGGACAAACCGCCCCAAAAAGCTTGTGTTGTCACATCAATACTTTTTGTGCCTGTGGGTACTTGGCGAGTCTGTGGAGGGGGACAGGTGTCCCCAGACCACAGCGTCCCCTACGTATCCACCAAGGCTGAGCACAGTGCCTTTGACATGCTCCCTCCTCTGCAGACAGGGAACCTTCCTGCTCCAGGCTGGCCTCTATCAGAATCCCAGCAAGCTGGGGCCTAAACACGGCAGCTCAAAGCCCATTTTCCAGCTGTCACTGGCTGAGGGGAATGGCTAGGTCTGGCAGGACTGCAGCACTCAGCATCCTCAGCCACCAACAGCAAGAGCTGGCTGCTCAGAAACTTGCAGCTCTGCCTCGCACTAAAGACAGCACCCTCCAGAAGTGGCACTTACCGTCTTGGAAAGTTGCGGCTGTGGTGTGACCACAGCTGGAGCCTTGTGGTCATTTGGCTCCTCTTTGCCTTCTCGTCCAGGAGCAGAGGAAGCCAGAGGAGAGGCTGCTCTTGGTTCTGGGATCTGTGGACAGACAGGAGCGTTAGACACAGGCCATGACCTATCATTTAGAACCTTCTTTCTCTTCAGCACTAGAACCAGCTCTACTAAGCACAAATCATCAACTTGGAGAGCAAGGGGATTCTAAGTCCCTCAGACTAAATTCTAATGGGCTGATTCAACTGGACACTGCAAATTGCTCCAAATTACATATTCCCCCTGACTACTATCAGGAAGCACATTCTCTCTGCAAAACTTATCTTTTAGTTCTTTTAAAGCTCTGAAATGGAAAATTAGGAAATAGGCAGTGATGCCTTTGCTCTTGCTGCTGTAGACATGGAAATGGATTTTCTTGCAGCCTACTCAGCTGGCCCTCTACACTCTACTGCCACAGGCCAAGCTCACAGCTTGCTGCACAATTCTTAAACGCCAAGAACATCAAATGTTCTTTCCTTACTCACCTCGGGATCAGCACCTCTGAATACCTGGCTCAGGTGACCTGCAGTGGGCAAGGGAAAATGAAGCAGATGCTTTGAGAAAACTGGAGACAACCAGAGCATTTTTAGAAGACCTTCCAAGGCCTCCCAGTCTACATTTTCAAAGTTGTCCTGCTTGACCCAGCAAGGGAGGAATTGGCAAACTCTGCTGCCACAGACTCTCCAACAGAGGGAACGCAACCCCTGCAGGCTCCCTTGCAAATGCTGCCCACACGGCCGTGGCTACAGACACCCCCTTTTGAGCTGAACATGTTGACAGGAGCTTTACCCAAGCGGCATCCCAATGGCCTTTCTGTTTCCAAATCAACTCAGTCACTAAGAAAGAGCAGGAAGACACAAAAACCAGGTTAGGTGACACTCAGGGAAAACCTCTACTTACCTGCCAGGTTAGTTAGGAAATAGCAAGAATAGGCAACTCCATAAACAGTGAAAGCTGCAGCGGTGAGTTGCCCAATCATTGTGGCAACTGCTGTGCAAGTTTGCAGACTGCGCTCTAACGCTAGCTAAAAGAAGTCTCCTGTCAGTCAGCAGCTGCCCCCTGACAAAAGCCTCAAGCACAGGACCAAGTTCCTGCACTGAGCAAGGCCAAGAGCTGCTCTGACACCCCTGAGGCCTTCCGTGCACCAAGGCAACCTTGTGATGTCACCACGACCACGTGACAACCGTGCCCTGACATCACAAAGCAAACGCTCTGCCTTGATCTGGATGGATGGAGGAGGGCACGTGGACTCGACTACTGAGGACTCATTGCAGATGCTAGAATTAAGGGCTGTCCTTTGGATCATTATGAATTGGCCTGGTCAGGGTGTAAATATTGTCACAGATTCATGATATGTAGTAGGGGTGGTGCTGCGGATTGAGGATGCATTGATAAAGGATATAAAGACTGACAGGTTATGGGAACTTTTGAGACAGCTGAGGCAAGCTGTTCGGCTGCGCTCAGCTCCTTTTGCAATTTTGCATATTCGAAGCCACAAATGGTCAGAAGGTTTGGGTCAGGGTAATGCCATAGCTGATCAGTCGGTTTCTGTTGCAGTACCACAAGACGGACTTCAGCAGGCACGTATTGCTCATGAGACTTTTCACCAGAATGCGCGAGGCCTAAAGAAACAGTTTCGCATATCTCTGAATGATGCCCGTGGTATTGTCAGATCCTGTCCTCTCTGTAGTCAGCATGGGCCTGGACTAGGGATGGGAGTAAACCCACGGGGCCTTGGACCCAATCAGATCTGGCAAATGGATGTAACTCACATATCCTCCTTTGGTGGATTGAAATATGTGCATGTTACAATTGATCCTTTCAGTAAATTTATTTGGGCTTCAGCGCAGCCGGGAGAGAGAGCTCTCCACGTGGTACGACACCTAACTACTTGCTTTGCGGTGATGGGGGTGCCAGAACAGATTAAGACAGACAATGGCCCTGCATATGTGAGCAGCAGGATCCAAAGGTTCTTACAGAAGTGGGGTGTGACACACATCACAGGTATCCCACATTCACCAACAGGTCAGGCGATTGTGGAGCGAGCCCACCAAACACTCAAGGATTATCGGTTAAAATAGAAGGAGGAGGTGGATGTGCAGACCATGCTATCAAAAACACTATTTGTATTAAACTATCTGTGTGTAATGGGGGACCACTCGGAGCCCCCTGCGGTCATCCACTCAGGGGGAGTAAAGGAGGAAGCAACTAAGCCATTGTTTAAAGTCATGTACCGAGATCCCAAAACTGGAGTATGGGAAGGTCCCGCAGAGGTTCAGTACATGGGTAGAGGTTATGTTTGTGTTCTTACCCCCACAGGGCCCCAATGGATACCTAGTAAATGGATCCGTCCTGCTAATGACCCTGCAAGAGCGACATCGATACTGGACAGCCAGGGTTAGAGGCGGTACACTTAATTGAAGACTTAAGGGCAAGAGAAAACCTACAACTGCTGTGGCAGTTTGACAAGGCAGTACAGAGATATCACTCCATGTCAATTCATACCCAAATAGCTAAGTTGCAAGAACTCACTAGTCATTTGCAGCAAGACACAGGCTTGGCTTTAACAGATTGGCTACGATCTTTCGGGCTAGGGCCTTGGATAACCTCCCTACTGCAACATGTAATCAATATTGTGATTGTTATTTTACTGCTTGTCCTTTTTGTACCTTGCTTTTTTTGCTGCTTGCAACAGATGATGTATCGCGTAGCAGAAACAGTAACTACTCGACACACTGCGTTTGCTGCACAAAATAAAAAAGGGGGAATTGTTGAAGAATGGTTAGCAGAGCAAGGCCACGGATCATTAGAGGCCTTATGGCCCGATACCAAGTGCTAGCAGCCTACGCGCTGCTGAGACAAGCTGTCCTTGGGACAGCAGTAAGCACGGACACAGGCCAAAGATAAAAGAACTTGTGGTGAATAGAGCATAGCAGTAAGCACGTATACAAAGTTTTCAGCATGCCAAGAGGAGGAACCTTCTCACGCTTGATATAGCCGATCAAGTATAGATGAGTAGTGTATGCTAACCAACTATAATTTGACAAGTAGGCTAAACGCTTGGGGGAAAAGTATAACAACGGATGTTATGAGCAATAAAGTTGAACAATGCTTTACCAATCATATTGATTGATTGCATTCTTCCCTCGCCGAAATCCTCCACAGGCAGGCACATGGATTCAGGGCTATTGTACACTAACTGTGTGTTTTTGGAGTTACTTTAACAATAGTACCTACTGTGAGGAAATGACACCGGGGGAGTTTTTTTTCCCAACCCTTTACCCATCTCTTTGGGTCTGCCCCACCAGTTTTTGAAGGGTTTAAATCCTCTCTGAATGCTAATGATATCATACAATGGCTAGTGCTGCTAATATGCGTATTCTATTTAGCATTCAGAGATAAGGGATGATTGACCTGGATAACCACCCTGATACCTACCCCACAGAAT